>NC_139447.1:4854416-5461218 GCF_963924565.1 Ascidiella aspersa
TATATTTTTGTCCAAAAAGCACTCACGAGCACAGCAAGGACGTTCTATTGACCAAGTCGAGTTGCGGTGCAGACGTTTGTGTCGCGACCCTTCGGGTAGAGCGAGTAATCTGAAGTAGTGCACTCGTACTGGCAGATTTGGTTCTGTTCCGTGCCTCCATAGCAAGTCATGTTTCCAAGGAAAAATAAATCTTGTTCCTGGGCTGGGCATTCGTTGGCTGAAAGTATAACTTTTGATATTGGTTTAGAAACAACTAAAATTCTATATTCGCGATTAGTGAAGAAAAAGCTGTTCACGAGTGCATCTTTTACTGCAATTAGTCCTACTTTTTTGTGCCTTTCACTTGCATTCAGCATGTAACGTCATTTTATTTATCTTTTCGTGTTATGGTTAAGTTTGGGTGAGTTGGAACAGTTTCTAAGGGAAGGATAGGAGCCTATTTCCAATTTATAAGGATATACCAGTTATTTGATTAGTTTTTCGTTTGTTTGTTTGTTTTATGTATCTGTAAGATTGTTGGATATGAACTGAGCCGGAAATAGAATATGATTTCTTCATAACTATAAAATAGTATTTAAGCGAGGTCAATGATGCTTGGTTTATTTTATTCCTATTTCATTCATTTAATAGTATTTCTATTTGTCTCTAATTTAATCAACTTTGACAAACCTGCTGGTAATGGTATTCCTCCGTTACACAAAATCAGTATCGCAAGAACAGTTACATGAAGAGCTAGTTTGGTCATCGTTGCATTTTGATGAACTTTCGAAACTGTGATCGTTCTGCCAGCACGTTATCTTGTTACTTTTATTTCGCGAACACCACCTGACTGTTTTATCAGTTGCAAAAAAAATGACTATAGCTAAACTCAGTTTTCGTACCAAACGTTACTTTACAATTTATGTAAATACCTGCATCTCAATGTTTTGGCACTCATTGGCATCCATACATTGTTTTTCAATAGATAAAACCTCGTTCCCCCTCTTAATTGTGGTTTCACAAGATTAGTTAAAAAATATTTTTCAAGTAACATAAAAAAAGCGTTTTATTTAAAATATTAAAAAAAAAGCGTTTTTAAATTAAAAAAGCGTTTTACTTTTAATTTCTGAAAAAAAATGTTTTTAACTAATAGTTTAGGTCTTATTTATCCTAGATAAGTCAACCTTACTTGAGTTTGCTGACATTCTGTCACGTGACCCCGTACGTCACAACTTTCGAAGCTTGTTCCGTTGCAAGTCATGCATTTTAATGCTGAAACTAGCAAGTGTTAGTTATGGTATTTTTCACGTTATTCTTAACGCAGTTATTCGGTCCCGACTCGTACCTTACTCTGTGCGAGATTTTATTAATCGTATTTTGTTTATTTATTTTTAATTTTGTTTTAATAATTAAGAGTAAAGTAATTTGGGTTTTCAGAGATAAATGTGTTTGTAAAGGCGACTTACCTGGTCACAACTTACTATTTAGCCGTTTTTACATTAAATATCTTACCTTTAGCATATGAAGCTGCAATCAGTAAAAATAAGCACAAACGTAATACACACATTTGCATGTCAGTAATTATAAGCTGTGCAGTCGTTCAGTATAATGGAACTACTTGTATTTTCAATAAATTAGCTCTGTTGCTACTGCTCAGCTTAATCCTAATTGTAAACCTGGGCGAGTGGGCGTAAATCACATTTTTCTGGTGGTGATATCCGTAAATGACAAACAACTTAATCTATTTTGAGGCTTATTGCTATCTGACTTTTGAACGATATAAGTCGCGACTTTGAAACATCGTTCTCGATAATGAGCAACAATTTAACTAAAAAATAACACAAAGACAATATACATCAAGTCATTTGTCGAAAAGACTTAAGTCAAAACAAGTCATTTGAAAACAGTGACTTAAGTGCACTTAAGTCAAGTCAAATGACTTTAGTTATTACAACTCTAATAATTCGATGTTCCGCCAAAAGTTACACATTGTATATGTTATTTGTTGAAGTTGATAAGCAATGATTGTCAACACATTTATCCGGATTTTAGCATTTACTTACACAATTGAATGCGACGTTTTCATCCAAAACCACAATTGACCCTGACACCAATCATGATTGCATTTCTGGCTACTATTTTACACTTACCTACCTTATTGAAAATAATGGGAACTACGCCAAAAACGCGTTAAAAAACGAACTATCACCCAATTAAACAACGCAAACTGCAACATACATTTTTTGTTTTATTATTGTATTCACGGTTGGAGGTACGACGCAAACTCAAAACGGTGGTTAAATCAAATCAGTAAAGAAGTTATTAAGTTACAAGTAGCGATTTGCTAAACAAACTTTAACTTAATAGTTAAAAATCGCTCTTCTGGTATGTCTATAACCAACGTTTCGGCATGAGATATCAGTTGAACTCATCAGGGTTAATAAACTTTAACTTAGTTTAAATTGGCTTCGTAGGCCACACGAAGGTGCTTTGATTACAAATAAGGCTGCTGTCGATTTTAGTTGTGATCGTGAAGAACGTGATCGCACGGATTCGAACAGAAATGCTTCGCCACGTCTTCGAAGTGAACATCTTCAAGGTTATTGTAGTGGTCGTCGAAAATGTAGAGGTGCCCTTTTTCGTCACCAACCATGTTAATTAACACTTCCTTATTGAAAGTTGTGGCGTTGGCACCGAACGCATAGACATAAACCTGCGATACAAATCGCAATTTTTTTTCGGATTCTCTTTTCGGGGTCAGCGGATGAAGCCTATAATATGTCGTAAATTTTGCCAAAGTGCGCAAGCGGAGGCCATTATCTGAAAGATTTAACACATAGCAGAGCCTTGTGGCCTAACCTGGCGGTGAACCGTTTTAAATCAGGTGGTCAGCGAATGAAGTCTGTAATGTGTCGTAAATTTTGCCAAAGTGCGCAAGCGGAGGCCATTATCTGAAAGATTTAACACATTAAAACATAGCAGAACTCTGTGCATATTCTGACGGTGACTTAATGGAAATGTTTCGCATAATATCATATTAACATAACAGATCTCGTCTGCATGTAGGTTTCATATGTTAGCACTGAGACATGGGTGTGTATAATATCATGGGGTGTCGGCATCCGTTTTTTACTGTGGACCGCTTTTAAACTAACATTTTAACGCGGACCAGACTTCAAAAAAGAATTCATGTTCAGTGATGGAAATTCATTACCTTTGATTCAAGTAGAACATGTGAGCTTATTTTGCTGCAAATAGTTATAAAATTACATAATAAGACAACATACAGTTACGTTATAGAAAAACCTAAATAATGACAATATTATAAGAACGAACGGAACGCCGATACCTATATACCTTTGGCCACTGATTAAAGTATTTAAATATTTCACTATTTTCACACTTACAAAAATTCCACGTGCCCTGGCTTCACGGGCGGCAGCCACCGCGTCCAAGGGGTCGTCCGGATTTTCATCAGTCACAACTGAGAGCATTTTTGGGACCCTTGAGTCTCTGGCCCCGGCCTTGGCTGTGAAGGTGTTGTTTAGGGCGTAACGAATGGCTGCTCCGAAGTTAACAGTACCTTAAGACAGTCCTCGGAAATATAAATTCTTCGAACTTAACTAATACATTATTTCGGACTTGCTTTTACAGAGGTTCTGAAAATGCTATACATTTGTTTTTTGATTGTCCACTTTTAACCACCGAAATGCCCGTTTGATTCGCGCAATTTATTCTCTTGTGGTCGAAAATTCTGAAATGCTACCATCTCAGGTGTCTTCTTTGTCTCTTGCTATACTCTGTTGAATTACATATATACATCCCAATTTAAGTTTATCGAAATATCTCAAGTTGTTTAACGCTGTGTATCACTTTTTGTTAACTTCTCGTAGATTTAGATGTAAATTACTTCCAGTGTACATTATTGAGTTAATACTTGTCGTTCCTTAAAACTGTTTGATCCTCGTTGTTAATGGTGTCACGACAAAGGTTTTCTTCAGACGTAAGACTGTCACCTGATTGTTTTTTTAAATCAATAATTAAAAACAATGAATAAAAAACGGAGTATTTTGCGTTACTTTAAGACCAATGAGTAGTTAGATTTTGTTTGAAACAACTATATAAAAAGCTGAAAAAAAAGCATGGCACAATTGGGAGCCACTGGTCGTAGTTTAGGATCGCTAAATTAGAACAGTTTTCTATTCGGTATGGCTAATACATTTCATAAAATTTGCATCGAAACTCTGTTCAGTTTTGTTTTTTTAATTGGAAAGGTGTATAAATACCTAAAAAAGCTAGATTTACTTCTGGAGCAGGTTATATAGCTATTAAGAAAATATATAGAAACTGGCCCATATAACAGTTTATCGCACCTCCATTGACAGGGTTCATTCTCTCTTCCGCCAACTTGGTAAGTTTATCTGGGTCGTAGTTTGAGTCGACGAAGTTAATAAGAGTGCCAAGTTGTGGTTTATCGCTGAAGTACATCACAGCCTCTTGCGCGCCGTCCCATGCAAAGTTTTGAAAACTGCAAGTTTTAATATGAATCGTGCTTATTATAACAAAATCAAAGTCGTTGATTGTTGCTCTTTATATTTTGTTAAGTTAGGTCCTGAACTAGCACCTGGGCGACCTGTAGAAACGCAAAAAGTTATAATATCACAATAAATCCATACAGTGGCTTGAAAACGTTGGACGAGTTATGAGAAAGGGCTTTATCGGATTTGTTGAAAATCCCACTGAAATCTAGAAAATTGTTGTATTAGTTTTAATTCTAACTACTTGTTTTAACGCTGATTGACTGCCCATAGCATAAAGAAGACCTGCACAGCGTACGGCCCAATGCCGCCAGCGAATTTCTAAGTTTGCTTGTTGCTGTGTTTGTCCATTTTAAGTTGTGCAAGCCTGTCACATGGTTATCAGAAAATAACAGCCTTTTGTGACCATTTGCAACGGAAGCCAGCCGACAAACAAAAACATTACCAACTTTGAAATAGGTTGTATATATATGATTGCAAAATTTAGGCTTTCAAATCGTCTAAAAACAACCTACACATGTGGGAATGTAACGGGGCTCACTGTTAAACTTTATAACGAAGCGATAAAGTGGTGGGCATAGAGCAGGGTTGGGAAAACTGCGGCTCTCCGGCATGTTTTTGTGGCTCTTTAAGTTGAATCGTAAAATTCAAAAAAATAAAGGTTACCAAGAGTACCGTTTATAAACGTTTCTCTTTTTTATCTTTCTTTATTTAGACCAGCATTTCGTTTATGACGTAACACTAGACATAGAGTCCGAAGAGTTAGTTGACAAAAGACTGATATTAATAAATATTGTGCGTGTTATTTTGCTATTACCGTTATTATTGTGTTGATTATTACCGTTTTGTTATATTACAATTCTGTTATTATTGCGGCTGGCATTTTTATTTGCATTGAAATAATTTTGAGGCTCTTGGTGCTTGTGTTTTCTGCAAATGGCTCTTTCATTGAATACATTTGTCCACCCCTTGCATAGAGAAACGCCAGTGTCGGTTACGTGATTAATAAAACGCAAACGGTCAAGGATTAGAAAAAGTAACTTACCTCGAAAATGACCTTATTAAACTTATAATCTGCTCTCGTCCCATGCTTTCCGATTTGTAATGGAAGAGGGTCATCGAATCGTAGAGTAAATAAGGAGGACATGGACCTGCAAAAATGTTAGTTTATTGTCTTCTTCTTAAGCATTTGCTGCTATTCTTGCCGTATGACTATTTTACTGATATTTGTTACGCCTTTGCTTTTTAGACAATATAGACCAGACATTTTCAGAGATGACGTCATTAATTACCGTCACAATACAAATAGACCACAGAAATTTCAGGCCGAGAAATGTGAAAGTTAAATGAAGTCTAAATACATTTAGTGCCCAACTGTTTTATTTTTAATAAAACTGCTTTCTTAAAAATTTTCTTAAATATAGACTAATACTTTAAATGGGCGTTTATAGGCCCCCTAAAACAAGGTCACGGATCCCAAGGAACCCCTGATATAGACACATTTATTTGGAATGTTCAAAAACCAGCTTTTATTTTTACTTACGAGCACAACATGGACGTTCTGTTGACCAAGTCGAGTTACTGGTGCACACGTTTGTGTCGCGACCCTTCGGGTAGAGCGAGTAGTTAGGACTCGTGCACTTGTACTGACAGATTTTGTTCTGATTCGCTCCTCCGAAGCAAGTCATGTTTCCATGCGGAAACTTTTGTTCCTGTTCGGGGCAGTCGTTGACTGAATAAAAATTAATACGATACATCCATTTTAAATAGTTTAAGTTGTCGACAAAAGATTATGCCCAAATAGAGAATGGATAACATCAACATCACATTGTTTTAATACTGAACAGGATTGAGCAGGCAACTGTGTTGTTTTGGTTTCTTGTTTTGTTACACACTATACATAGGCGTTCTATTTGAGAACTTAGGGTCCTGGTTTGGTAAAGGTTAGAGAATGGGTGTCCAACTCCAACATGCGGACGTGCCAATTTTTATCTTATCACTTCTTCCTATGCCAAAGTTTAGCAACTATATTTTTTCTAATATTAAAAGGGCTTTTATACAAAAAATAAAAACAGTATAATGTTATAGGCTAATATCAGAAGTAATTGTTTGTTGTCGTAATTGCTGGGATTGTTTTGTATCGTGAATAAACAATGACAATTGGCTGTATAACAAATTTAGCTTTTTTGACAATTGGCTGTACTTTTGGGGGGGGCTGCGTGACATTTTTTATTAGGTCGTGCCTCGTGTTGGACACCCCTGGGCTAGAGTAAGCATCACGCCTTAACGCTACATGGTCTTAACGTTGCCTTCTTAGCGAATTATTTAGGCAACTGATTTCGTTAAATCTTTTTAAACGCGCCCGTTGTACTGGTACTAACGTTTGATGTTATCCTAATTTACCGTAAGATTATTTCACTTTCATTCTGACATAATTTGGCATATTTAAACAAAAGACTGTATCTGCCTGTGGGTTGAGGTGTATTATCCTTGTAACAGGAAGGTATTCCTCCATTGCACACATCCTTATCACAACAACAAGTGCAGAAAGAGTTTGTCTGGTCCTTGTTGCATTGTGTTGAATTGCCGGAGGGTTGATCGTTCTAAAACATTTGGTGTTTTTATAGGGCAGTCCGATAACTAATTGCCATCCGCAAAAAGATTTTAGGCCAAAAGTACCGCGATTTTGTTTTTTTGGCTTCGATCAGGTATGGCCGGATTGTTACGTGCTTAATTAGCACTACGAAGTTATCACCGGTTGCTAATTACGCCGACTGTAAATTCTAACATTCATTATTAATTTTGCGCCTTTGTTCTTAAATGTAGGACTAGGAATTAGGTTTTCGCATTTCGGGACATGTATATTGACGTAATATTTTTGTGCGCTCTGGTTTTCGCCGTTAATTGAACTCCAGACATGTTTTTTCCTGTCTTTAAACAACTCTGCAAATCTCACGATTATTTATCGCTTGTTTTCCGCCGCGGTTTAACTTTTCACGAAAAGGTCCGCCCAATGTTATCTTTCCACGAAATGGCCGCCCTGTAAGGCAGGCCTCGGGTTTCCGGGAGCGCGTCGGTTCCCGTGAGAAGGAGTTTTGTTTTAGCGTATATTACGAGCGGCTGACCGCCTAGACCTCAGTAGACGTCTGGGTGTAGCCTTGTGAAATTAGCGAGTAAAACTTTAAGTGTCATTATGCTCTGTCTGTCGGTTGTTTGTAAGTAATTGTGTGTGTCTAAGTGTCATTATTGTTTGTGGTGTAGTAATATTCTATTCTTGCAACCAATACATCTGTACATTGGGTTTTCTTGTTGTGGTCTTTAACATAAGTTCTCTTTGGTAGGTTATTTAATGCCCGAAAATAAGGACTGACTAGCGGCTTTACAGGAGGCCTAGGTAATTTTCTAGAATTACTAGTAAAGTCGTAACACGGATATCTGTATAGATCAGGGGCGCACAGCCTTTTTTTTTTACCTAGATTTATTTTCTAGCGGTCTCCAGATGTCCTATAGTATATATTTTTAACAGTTATTGGAAAGTCATAATTTATTTTATGTTTGGAAGCGTGCTATTCTCGAACGAACATTATGTTTGTCGAACGAACATACTGTACAACTGAAAAAAACACGTATATTGGAGTTCAAGTTGGTAAAACATTACTTAAACGGAGCCTTGGCACATTGGGACTATTAAAATGGATTATCACTATTTATTGTCGTACACTTTCAGTTTAAAACTATCGGTATCGGAATAAACTGTCAAGTTTCAAAATTCCTCTAGTCGCCATTAAGTTCATATGATTTTACTATATATTTTGTAAATAAATAGAAAAAATAATTATATTTATCTAAGTGCAACAAAATGTCAATTTTTTGGTTATTTTTTATATAATAATATTAAAACGTTTTATTTATAAACTTATGCTCGTCATTCAGAGCCTGAGACAGCTGCGATATTTTATGCATTGCGCGATAACAGCGCTTTTCGTATTGTATCTCCACGCTTAACTTAACCAACCGGAAGACCGGCAACTAAAGGTTGATATATGTCTGGCCTATAACATCTGCACACATTTAAACCAATTTTGGAAAACGGTAAAACGGTAAATGGTGAAAGTTAGAGACCAATTTCACTCGGATGAGAGATGTTTAGACTTTTCTGCAATTTTCAGCTTATTTTGAAATAGTATCAAAAATAGACATAAATTATTTGTGGTAAAATGATGTAAAAAAATATAAATATAACAAAATACCAAACAAAACATATTTCGCCGAAATGACAATGTTTTTTTGTTTATTTCGCCGAAATGCCACATGTTTTTTTGTTTATTTCGCCGAAATGCCACATGTTTTTTATTGACAAATCTTACGATAATCTCAAGCCGTAAATGGGTTGTTGCAATAATACCTGCATCTGATTGTTTTGGCATGCACTTTCATCCTTGCATCGTTTTTCCACCACCATATGATCGGCATATCTTCTGATGGAGGTTTCGCAAACTTGCTGTAACCAAAACAGTACATACATTGGAGGTAATATATAGAGAAAAAACAAATGAAACTTACTTGAAATTGCTGACAATCCGTAACGCGACCACGAATGTCACAATCTTCGAAAGTTGATCCTTTGCAAGTCATGCACTTTAAACCTGAAACTGAAGTTTATCTTTGGAGCAAATGGTTGGAGATTGTATTAAAACGTAGGAGGAATATCAAAACCCATACAGAAGTACGTATAGCATTTTGAAGATTTCGAATAACTCTTTATTCATTTTTAACATCGAACTTTGAAATTTACTACTGTAAACGGCTTTACAAATACGATTTATTGCTAAAACCGTTTAGAGTACTACAAATTTCGACTTTCGATGTTAAAAATCAAAAAAGAGTTATTCGAAACGTTCAAAATGATGCCTACTTCTGTATGGAGGCGAATTACAAGAGATAACTAGTCTCAACTACAGACCGATTGATTTAGGCCTAAATCACTGCCATCATGAAAATATTTTAAGCAATTACCTATCTTACCTTTCGTATTTACAGCCGCCAAAAGCAGAAAGAAGCCGATTTGTAATACGCACTGCTGCATGCTTATGTTGGTTGAACAGTTAACAGTTTAACAGTTGGTTGCTCAGTTAATAGTTAACAGTTAGTGAACAAGATTGCTTTGCTAGCGGGTTTGCCATTGTTTACTAAAATCTACGCTACCCTAGCCTTGGGCGCATTTTTTGCTTCTGTATGAGCAAATGCATGTCGCGACCGCGGCATTGGTTGTTATTATGTGCTGTTGTGGGCGTAATCATGGCGGTTTAAGAGCTAAAAGGTTCTTAATAACAGTGCCCTCGATAAAAACAAAATTCCAGTGCGGTCTGGGGAGGTTTTTCTGATTCGCATTGTTGTTTACTCTAGTCATGCGATGACTATAGATTAATGGTTCTCAACCGGCATGTCGCGACGCCCTGGTGTGGCATTTCTAATGCTCAAGGGTACGGATGGGTATTTTAAGAATTTGAGTTTCGCTCTATTGATAAGCTTCTTGGTACAACTATTTGTGTACGATTGGATACCTATTATATCAAATTACATTTTCCTACATGTTTTAAGTTGATTATGTTTTTCAGTTCCATTTATAGTGACATTTTAGTAAAATAATCCAAAACGTTCCGGAAATCCTTTAATTATTTTTGAGGGATACCGTTAGACCATAATCACTGCTATAGACAGGGTTGCCATCAGCTAAGACCAAAAAATAAGCACGCTTTTTATAACTTGGGCGGATCCAGGATTTCGTTGGGGGGAGGCGTAGTACTGTCAAAAACACTTGTTCTTCTCGGCGCCAAATGGACCTTAAAGCAGTTTAATCGTGCAAAGCTAAAAAAAAATTAGTTTATTTGGTTGAATTGGCGAAATTTTCGTGACGTATTTGGCCAGGGTTTACCAAAATTGTATAGTAAACATGGAATTGAGGCTTAATAAATTCTGAAATAAGACAAACTAAGCACAAAACTCAAAAATAAGCACGTTTCTTAGAAATAAGCAGATTAGTATTTTCTAAGACACTGCAATCTAAAATAAGCACAAATCTTAGAAATAAGCACGGTATGGTAACCCTGGCTATTCTCACGATTATCCCAAGTATTTTAACTACACATTTTCTATGTGCCAAAAGCTAGTTTCGCGTTAACACAAGATTACAGAAATACTGTCACGCCGATTTGATTTAGTTAATGATATTCTCATACTTATAATAATTAATTATTACGCAAAATGGCAATTGTATCATAGGCAGACGAACTTTGAAGTTTGCTATTATCGAGTTTAAACTGTTGTCCTCGTGGGAAATCTTCGCGATAGAAATGTTGCTCACAAAACTGTCGTCGATATATACTACAAAGAGCAAACCCTATTAGCTTTTATTATCAACATTTTCTAATTAATAGGTATACAATGCTTGCTAATAATACTGCATTCGTTTTTAAAAACAAGCATATCAATTAATAATTACGATAACAAAAAACAAAGCGTTCAGTGATTTAAAGAAGGTTAGGTGATACGCGATTAAAAGAAAGTGTTACATTTCTACAGAAATACTTCAAAAAACTTTAATTTATTGCTAAACCTAATGATCGTGGAGAACGTGAATGCATGGGTTCGAACAGAAATGGTAAATAACGTCGGCGAAGTGAGTCAGGGTAAGGTTACTGTAGTGATCGTCGTAAATGTAGTAGTGTTCTTCTTCGCCGCCGACTATTTCGGAGAAGAGCGTAGCGTTGAAGTTCTCACTCTTTCCGTTGAATGCGAAAAGGTAAAACTGCGACAAAATAAGTTAACGTATAGCTTTCTGTAAGTGCATGGTCGCACTCAAACAATTGCTTGTACACTGTTAGTTGTTTTTAATCTAGTTGATTGCGACATCCCAGTTTGTTGCTTTATGAAGTCAAAAGACATTACGCCCTTGTTTGAAATAAACTCTTTTTTTTAATTCAAACCATTTTTCAGATTATACTCAAAAATTTCAATTAGGCCTTCATGGACCATAAATCCCCAATGGGGCTATTTACCCCAATTTATAAACCCTGGACCAGTGGTGCTCAAAGTTTTTTTCATATTCCTACTTACAAGCACAAACACTGTCAATTCCTCCTCAGAAAAACAAAGTATGCCATACCTATACTTATTTATTACTTCGATGTATAAATGTGCCTGCATTGGTGGGTATTTCTTAAATGGCTGTAACTGTGAAATAACAATATAGGCTACTAATAAGTAACGCTAAAGAAACAGTACACTTAGATTATGGGCCTATTTGACTCTTTACAAAACGAATCAATATACTTAAATAAGCTTTTTATTGCATATATCCGATTAAATAACATCTTTTTTATCCATTTATCCTGCCTAATTCCCCCCAAATATAAAAATTTATCCCTAAGATAGCCAAATGTCTCCTATTGAGAGCCAATGCCCTGGTCTATATACTTACAAAAAAGCCGCGATCCCTGGCTTCTTTGCCAGCAGCTATGGCGTCGACAGGATCGTCAGGGTTTTTGTCGATCCCAATTTGGATAAGCTTGGGTACCCGCGAGTCTCTGGCTCCCGCTTCTTCGGTGAACATGTTGTTTGCGGCGTAACGAATGGCTGCTCCCAAGTTAACCGGTCCTTAAAACAAAGAAAAGGAAATACTGCATCCATAGTTAAAGAAATACGTTCGCAAAAGT
This sequence comes from Ascidiella aspersa, assembly GCF_963924565.1. Classification (NCBI taxonomy): domain Eukaryota; kingdom Metazoa; phylum Chordata; class Ascidiacea; order Phlebobranchia; family Ascidiidae; genus Ascidiella; species Ascidiella aspersa. The sequence continues at coordinate 4,866,649 of NC_139447.1, forward strand.
TTCCAAGAATTTATAAGAATTTGTATTGCGTCCTGTTTAGGTTCGTTTTTTAAAACAGCAACCTATAAATGTTGAGTGATAATCCAAATGGGTGTTCTATTCAAGATAATTTGATCTTCAAATAATCACTGATGGTCCAGGCAGTCTTTAGTACGTGCTGCCAATCAGTGGAAAGCATTTAATAACAGTTTACAAAAGTTCTTGGGTTTACAAAAGTACTAGTTTTGAGTTGACCACAAACAGCTTATTTCAGTGTTTTGTTCAAATAAACGTTGATCAATCTTACCGTTATTAGTATTATATGGTTGTATGTAGGCCTATAGGCTGTTTTTCCTCATGAAAAATATATAATCACATGTTGTTATTCATAACAAGCATATTTTGATCTTTAAAGGGACCTATTTTATTGATATCTCAACCAAAACCACTGAAAATAGGACCTTTTTAAATACGACAAAATTGCCCTCTGACCTTCGTTAACCGGTATCATTCTTTCGTGGGCAAGTTGAATCATCTTGTTTACGTCGTAGTTTGAGTCGGCGAAGTTAATGACTGTATTGAGCTGAGGTTGACCACTGAAGTACATCGCTCCTTCTTGTACGCCGTCCCAAGCAAATATTTCGTACCTCGAATTTCGGAATTGGTTAACTTTGCTGGTAATAATAGTAAAAAAGTGCAAAGCGCTCTATTCATATAAAAACAAAAGTGCAAGCGTTCTGTTTATTGGTAGAGTTTTGGGCTGTATTAATTTGTTTTGCGAAAACACATTCAAAATTTGACTGTTAAATTGATTTGCCGTCTTGCTAACGTGAAATTAATATGTCAAATCATGTCAAGCCGCGGTGGATTTCCTTAGAAATCTATCATAATAGTATTGCCTTTCATTGCATATAGATAGTTACCAACAATCCCAAATCGAACGTTGTAATTTCTAACGTAATGCCTTTATTTTATAAACCACCATTTCAAAACAAATCATGAGGTAAAGCATCCTTCACCGAAAGCCTCAGCGAATATGTCAGTCAATGATGTAAGCAAGGCAAGAAAACCAATTAGTCTGCAGTGAGGTTCGAACTCACGACCTCGGTCATACAGGGACAGTCGCCCTAACAACTGAGCTGCACAGGCTCAGAGAGAAGCGAATGGAGAAACAACCATGACACCCAATGCGCCCTACATTCTGCCATGGCTTTCGATTTACTATTGCTACGTAAACCCTAATGCCTAATCGTTTGTCAAAAAGCAGGTTTAGAAGGGTTAGATGAAATGTGTTTAACACATATGTGTGTGTATTTTTCATTAAAAGTAAAGCATTTTATAAATTTACAATACGAGCGTAAAGAATTGCTATTATTCCTACCGAGCAGGTAAGAAAGAAATGTTGCAAACGATGTTCAAGCTGTTTTACAAAAAAGAACAAGCAGGTTTATTCACGACACCTATAGGTCGGTAACTCACTTTGGAAAGTCCTCTATCCAATGCAAACTCTGTTCACGACCCACCGCTTCTGATTTGTAACTAAAGATGGCCACCGAATCGTACAAAAGGTGAGGCGGACACGAACCTGAGAAGAGATTGCTAATTTAAGATTCGGTATTTATCAAGAAGGTTAAACTTTATAAGGTTCTTGTCAAATTGTAGTTGTTTACTGCTGTAAACATCCCTAAACCTGAGCCGCAATTCATGTGCTAAAAGTGATTGTGCGGAACACCAAACGGAAGTTTATAAATTATAATGCATTAAAATGAACAAAACAACAAACACGCTCGTTTAGTTTTTATTTCATGTTCGGGCTATATTCTAATTCCATTGTTACACAACGAGACATTATTACAACAATAAAGTAACCAAATCACAATACAAAAACAAGTTGGTGACAGTGGAGAACAATTTCATAAATTGAAAACTACCGGTACCCAATTTCATTGTATTAAACCAGTAATTAATTTTCGATGGGTGTGGCATGGAACAGTTTTTAAATTAAAAAAATTCTTGCGAAAAACCGTCAATTTTTTTTCCACGGAGCACCGGTTGAATTACTGCACTAAACAATATATTCTATTATAATACAACCAGCAACTGTATTTACTTACGAGCGCAACAGGGACGTTCTATTGACCAAGTAGAATTGCCCATGCAGACGTTTGTGTCGCGACCCTTCGGATGGATAAAATAATTCTCGTCCGTACACTCGTACTGACAGATTTGATTCTGCCCCTCTCTACCGTAACAATTCATTTTTCCATGCGGAAACTCTCTCTTCTGGCCCGGGCATTCGTTGGCTAAAATTATTATTTTAACATTAAACTTAAATTATTATTCTCCATCATTTTAATTCAAATCGAATCTTACTTTTTTAAGCCCATATCTCACCTGTTGGTAAAGGCATAGCTGCCTTGTAACAAGAAGGTGTTCCTCCATTGCACACATCCGTATCACAACAGCACGTGCAGAAAGAATTGGCCTGGTCAACGTTGCACTGTGTAGACTTGCCGGATCTTTGATTGTCCTGTTATTACTCTTGGTTTAAATTACTAATTTATCGGCAGTATTTCCTGTTGTATTATTTGTTGCAAATCCTCTTGAAAGTATAAGTAGGCTAAGTAGCATATGACTTATCAAGATTTAGAATTTCAATTTGTAATTAAAACCTGCATCTGATTATCTTGGCAAGCTTTTTCATTCTTGCATCGTTTTTCAACAGTCAGCTTATCGTGATGTCTTCTGATTGCGGTTTCGCACGATTGCTGTATAGCAAAAGAAAAAAAACATGAAAATCGGCCATTAGCCACTTGTGAAATTACCATTACAGCTAATCCTTCTGCAACAAAAATCTTTTATTTTGACTGAAATTTAGACTGTACTTACTTGATTTTGTTGACATTGTGTCACGTGACCACGTACGTCACAATCTTCGAAGCTTGAACCCTTGCAAGTCATGCATTTCAAAGCTAAAATAAAGCAATTTTTGTCAATGCTGTCGAGCTAAATTAGCACTAGGAACCAATCTTTTTCAATACCGTATTTGAGTCAGTATTTAAAAAAAAAAGGAGAATCAGATTGTTTACTTTGAAAAATGATTTAAATTTTAATTCGACAATTTAAAGTTTATGTTTTTCGTTCGACTGACCAAGTCATGTAATTCAAATATGTTGTAGCTTTAGTTTGAATCGAGTAATTCATATTGGTCGTTCCAAATGTAAATCGGGTTATTTTTTAACTATACATTAGTTAATCCGATGAACTTAAATATCATCGGCCTGGCTGATATTTAGTTTTTAATTATTATACCAGGGCTACTCTACTGGCGGTCCGCGGTCCGAATGCAGACCTTTTCAGTGTTGAATCCGGACCTTAGCTGTTCAGTATTTACTTAACAATGCGATTGGACGAGTTTTCGCATGGAAAACAATTGCTGCTGTTCATTGAAAACCCCTTTCTAGCAACGGACGTTACAGAATTCTCAGTTAAAGCGAAGGACATATGTAAATTATATCGTATTACAATTTGTATTACTGTAAATTTTTTCGTGAAAGTTATAACCTATCTAAGCAAATTTTAAACTTTTTTAAGTGAACCTTTGCTAAAATAGTTGAGTAGCTCTGTACTATACACACCACCGCTAGCGTTTAAATAATTACCTTCAGTATACGTAGCCGCAACCAGTAGGACTAGGCCAATGAAGAACCTACACTGCTGCATGCTGATATTTGGCTGTGCGGTTATTCGACTATATGTCTGCAGTAACTTGCAAGTTTGTATTGCCAAATAAAGCGGCATTTCGGTTTGCTCAATTTGGTGACCGTGGCATTAGCCTTGGGCAAAACCGGCGCACATTTTATTATGATTTGTTTTTAAGATAAGGATGTTAACCGGAATTTCATGCGTCGTAGCTTAAACCGTGTTTTTTAAACAATGTTTTTTGTAAATATTTTTGACGTCCGATTACCGAGAACAATAATTTGATTTTAGGTGTTTTAAATAAAAAAAAATGACGAAAATTTTGTTCTTAGACAAAAATGTATTTTATAAATTTAAACGACCAAAAAAAAAACACTCAAGTTGGCCGTCCACATTTATATCGAAATTGACCACCGTCGTCATAAAAGTTTAATTTAAACCCCTTCAAACCATTTGGCGAATCGTTGACTCTCCAATGACATTAGAATGATCCGTTTTAAGGAACGAATACTTTAACAGAGCGGTCCAACCACTTTGTCCGCGACTCTTTTAATTGGCCCGCGATCTTACTATCGAGGCCAGTAATGAAATCCCAAAATATATTTTTAGGGCCCGTGATCAAGGTACTTGGCCACACATTGATGCATTTGTTCCCTTGTAATTTAAGTGTACCCAACGTTTATTTCTGTCTAATTAAACTAGGTAACGAAAACGTTTTAGCATTCAAGCTTGGTTCGATTTTATGTTGTTTTTTCTTTGTATGTTTTATATTATGGCGTGCCAATGCACAAATGCGATATTTGTACCTTTTTTAAGTCCTTTCTTAAGTCCCAAGCGAGTAAACAGACCCTTTGCAAAATAAATATTCTTTCCAATTATGTGTGATTTTCAGCTTCGCAGTGTACTGTTGTATGGTAAGTAAAACCCCATGCGCCTTCAATACAACATAAACGCAATATATGTATTTTGCGATTCGAAAATATTTTACGTTAATAAATTTGGCCCGCTATATGGAAAGAATGACTTTTGTTGGCCAGCGACAAAACAAAGCTGAACAACGCTGTTTTAAAAAGTTTATCTCACAGGCTTTTCGTAAGGTCAGTGGTCCAAAACTGTTTTACGTGGCATACCCCTTGCGTTGTTTGCAATACTTGCAGTCTGTCGTTTAAACTCCAGTGTTATAAACAGTCATTTTGAAATGACTGAAGTCCAAGTTAAGTCATTTAGAATAAATAACAAGTCAAGTCCTAATCAAGTCATAATTAAGACAGTGAATTTTAACTCAATAACTCAGGTATGTAAGGCTTTGTCATTTAGTGTCTGCAATGGGCGACACACCCCTCCACCTGTGAGATAAGTATAGGCACTCAAAAAACTTACAAACGTGGTTATTGACAGCAACGAAAGTTAATAAGTAATTCTGTCGTCATTCATTTCCCACAACAAACCATTGTATAAGGTGACGTAACCATTTTTTTCCAAATGATATACAATACTTATACAATGTTTGTATATTCAGTAAGCGTCTTAACCTAACTAAAAAATTCAAACGATGACTTGCATTAAAATTTTTACTTACACTCAAAACTGTTTATGTTAGTTGTATATTTTCAACTGCATATTCCACCAAACTGAAAGTTCATCGGAGACTTAAAACATCATACAACAAAATAAAACACTTCTAGTTTGATTTATTTGAAATATTGTTAGTATAATTATTATCACCGATAACAAAGGGTAAATCCGTAAGTGAATTCTTGCTATTTAGTGTGTATGTTTAGTTTTGAGCGACTCGTTAATTTTACAATACAAAACGTGGTACGTTTCAATTTACAGCACAATTCGAGTCGTCTTATTGAGCAGGATGTTGTTATGCTTTACTCGTGGTCGTGAAGAACGTGTTTGCACGGATTCGAGCAGAAATGCTCTGCCACGTCCTGAAAGTGTTCGGCAGTAAGGTTGATGTAGAAGTCATCGAATATATAGAGGTGCTCTTTTTCTTCGCCAACAATGTCGTAGAGTACTTCTTTGTTGTAAGCTGTCGAGTTTGCGTTAAATGCATAGACATAGACCTGCAACATGTCGTGAAGCTGTAATTTGCGACCAATTGGTTGAATTAAATTCAATCACCCAAAATGCAAAGCCAAATCTCTCATTTTGCATTTTTTTTCAAAAGCATCTGGCACATTAAATAAGTATTACCGGACTCGAACGTTTCACAATATAAATGCTATATGAGTATATACGGTTTAGATTGGATGGGGATCAAAATAAATGAAATTTGGATTACAATCTAAAGTGTTTCAAGCATAAATGAGTCTTGGGCATTCGAGCAAAGACAACTCAAAACAACCTACAGCCCCTGATGTATGTAAACCCCCTAAATTGCCCGACAGGCACGAAGTCACTTCTACCTACTGCATTCTCCCCTTTATAAACTTACTAAGCGTTTGAGTGTGTTGGTTGGGAGTTTTATAGTTCGGCATGAATAAATGTCAAACCCATACGGAAAATGTAAAATTGAATATAGAATTATTTCAAACGTTCAAAATATGATACCAATTTCAGTATGGAAACATATGTACACGCATATGTGTGTTAACAACTGGCTTTCAGTGTACTAATTTCAGTATGAACTTTAAAATTTGACAATCTCTTTTGGGACAAAATTTAAAATACTACGATCTAGAAAAAAATAATTAAAAAAATGACCAAAATAACTTTACTGGGACTTATTTATTTCAAAATGGATTGTTTACAACACTGGATTTCGCTATCCATGTTAGCAACATCCGGCAACTTTGAGGCCAAAAACCATTATCTAGAAAAAAAAACAAAAACCATTATCTAGAAATATTTGTGTCGTTAATTCTTAATGTGACCATTGGGGGCGCGATACTGCTTAGAAACAATCGAACATAAAAAAATATAGTGTGTTTATCAAATTTTAACAAATATTTCGTGTTTTTTCATGATTAAGCTATCTTCAGCTCCATTTGTGGCCAACTTTAATTACCAAAATTCCTTGCGATCTTGCTTCCTTTGCAGCGGCAACTGCATCAGCAGGATCATCCGGGTTTTGATCGGTTGAAATTGAGATCATTTTTGGCACACGCGAGTCTCTGGCCCCTGCCTCCTTGCTGAACAAGTAGTTTGTGGCGTAACGAATTGCGGCACCGTAGTTCACCGGTCCTGCGATATATAAACGAATCAGTAGAAAACTATGTTTATTTTAGTTTTTTTGTCGTAGTCACTGGTTTCGAATCATTGGGTAGAAAGGCTTTACTTTACCCTCGCAGTTTAATTAGGCTCACTGTAGCTCAACTTTAAAATTTTTAGCGGAGCACTCACCATGAAAAAAAACACAACATTAGCTGTGTCATGGTGATTGCTGGTTTGGTCAACCTTTATACAAAGCGTCACCCACCATTGTTGCTATGTAAATAAAGTGACGCTGTTGCCCAGTAATGACTTAAGTAAATCAGCTAAATCAAACAAGTTAAACGTTTTTAAACTTTGGGTCTATTAAGCCTTTTGGGGGACAGTTGTTCTAACCTGAAATTTGTAGAAGGAGAAACTGGCTTGACATCGATTGAGGTTATTTTTTTATTCAAATGGTTCATTTCAATTTATTTCGCCATCCATAAACCGTTTACCCACTGTATGGTTGGTTTAAAACAATTTAGTAAAAAGAGCACACATTTTCTCAAGCATAATTTACTTTTGACCTGTTTTAGCCCACTTTTAGCCCACTACTTAACCTTAAACCGTCTTGGTGCTAACGCTAACATGCTTGGATGCTAACTTGAACAGAAACTTTTAGTTAAATTAATTGACTTGGGTAAGTTTACTATAGGCTTGTTGGTACAAATTATGGCTTTACCTTCGTTGACAGGGTTCAATCTCTTTTCAGCTAATTGAATTATTTTATTAACGTCGTAATTCACTTCGGCAAAGGTGACGACTGTTTCAAGCTGAGGTTGTCCACTAAAGTACAGCAGAGATTCCTGGACGCCGTCCCATGCGAATATCTGGTAGCTGTAAATCGTTTAATAAGATATAGGCGTTGGTCACAACGTCAGAGAAAACATCATAGGCCTACTAAAGCTAAATATGCTGTTGCTGCCAAACGTGGTATAGAGTCTACCATACTAACAAGTAGGCCTATATTGGGCTGTGATTCCCAAACTGTGTTCCGCGACACACTATAGTGCGCCTCGAAAGATAATTTTTGTAATTTCGAAAAAGAGAGTAGGTTATTTGTACCACCAATGGACATACACGCGAAAATTTTATACTTAAATAACTTTGAGACACATACATATAGTTTGTCTTGTTTTAAGGGCGATTGTAAAATTACTCTATTGTTGTTCTGTTAAAAGTGTGCCGCGAAATAGTTGATTTTTTTAGCGTGCCGCGAGCCAAACAGTCTAGGAACCACTGATATAGGGTATACTAACGAGATGTACAGTATAAACCAAAAGTGTATTGTACTAACTCGTTCGGCAATTGAGCCAAAAATTGACCAAAAACTACTAACATATTTTAAGGTATGTGATATAGAGTTTATTTCACAATTTACATTCTAAACTGTTTTACGTACAGAAAACAAGGGTGCATCTAAAATATACAGGATCACGAGGTACGCAAGGAGCCTTACGATCATTGCGATCCTTGTGTGACTTGTGATCCCGCATATTTTAGATGCACCGGAAAGGAATGTCCGGCGTAAGCATTTAGTATGACAACCTTGTAATTTGTCAAAAATAATATAATCATCCACGAGTAACACTAGCAATAAAGGTTGCGAACACTTAGGTTTTTACTGCAACACATATTTCGTTAACTCACGTCGGAAAGTCTTTTACCCAATCCATACCCTGCGTTCGTCCGACGGCTTCAGATTGGTAACTGAAGAGAGACACAGAGTCGTACAAAAGATGCGGTGGACAAGAACCTACAACATATCCTAATTAACTTGTTTGATCTTTAACCTTTTTCCAGGGATGGAAATAGAATAGTTTTCTTAACGAAACGCATAATATTTTTTATAGATGTCGCCACAAAGTTACGTCACACGTCTGAAACAGGTAACTTTAGGCAGCCTGAGGTTAATGTTTGAGGTAGTGCACTAATGTAAAATTAGGGCAATCTGGTGGCGGTATGTAAAGACAAATTGTATTAAATGCTTGACAGGCTTTTGCACAACCGTGCTCCATAAAGGTCAAAGTAGAAATGAAGGCAACCACAATGCTTAAAGTAGAAGCACATTTGCACAATTAGACAAATATGGCCATTTATAATGGAATATGAAACTGAAAACCTGATTTATGTAGGCCTATATTATTATAATACGCATACTACAACCTCCAACCATTATGCTCCATAGTTTAAAAACATTTAAGTTAAGGGAATGCTCTCCAGTGAGAGTTTGCATTGTGTTCCCATTATTATTCCCAAATTCGTTCCTATGGTGGGCTGTCCTGGTTTAAAAGGGCATAGCCCGGTAAAAATTGAACATTTTTTTACCAAAACAATACACTTAACTGGAACCCCGTTCCAGACCGTTTGGCACTGTCATTATCCAAGGCCAAAAAGTTATATTAAGTTATTCTTACGAGCACAGCAAGGACGTTCTATTGACCAAGTCGAGTTGTCCATGCAGACGTTGGTGTCGCGACCCTTCGGATGGATAAAATAATCCGGACCCGTACACTCGTACTGACAGATTTCATTCTGCCCCTTTCCACCGTAGCAATTCACCCTTCCATGCGGAAATGTTAGCTCCTGGGCTGCGCAGTCGTTGACTAAAATGTACTTTTAATTATGAATTGTGTGACACATATACTGAATAGTGAAGTCGAAGAGTAAACGTTTAAAAAAATACTGACACTTTTAACACTGTTTTTAAAATGTATTGTCATATGTCACATATGTGCTTTATCAAAAATTACGAACGTCATTTTAAACCGTCCACCTGTGGGGAGAGGCATATCCGACTTGTAACAGGAAGATATTCCTCCATTACACACATCTGTATCACAACAACAAGTGCAGAAAGAGTTTGTCTGGTCCGTGTTGCATTGTGTTGACTTACCGGAGCGTTGATTATTCTGGTATAAAGAATAGCACAGTTTTTGTCCGGTCCTAAACCAGCATTGCAGTCCAACACTTGTATTTTATTTCGTAAAACGTTTTAGTACGCATGAAATAATTAGTTGTCATTCAATCCACACCTGCATCTGATTGTTTTGGCATGCATTTTCATCCTTGCATCGTTTTTCAACAGTCAGTTTATCGCCATATCTTCTGATCGCTGTTTCGCAAGATTGCTTGAAAAAAACATTTGCTTGTTGAAAACAGGGGTGTGCAACCTGTGGCCCGCGGGCCCAATGCGGCTGGATTAGCGAAAATAAGTAACCCACAAAAGGGGGTGTCCATAAAGTTAATTTACAATTTAAAAAATGATTAAAAAATGAAATGATGATAATGAGGTTTGTTTTATGTTAATCAGTATTTGACACTAAAATTAATTGTTTCAGACAAAATTTCTAAATTAACCGTTTATATGTGCTTGGTGCAACTAATAGTGCCCATATAGAAGTGTATTAAATAAAGTAATGATATTTTTTAATATTTTTAATTAAATGTTGATTAAATGTTTAGAAGTGTGTTTAATGTGTATTTTATCAATGGTTTTCTTGCTAATGATAAAATTGTTATTTTTATAGACAAGAAGTTAAAAGAGAATTCGTTTTTTTTTAATGTAAACACCCAATGTGTTTCAAAAGCATTAGAATGATTCTTACCTAAAATTGCAATTTAAACTTCTCAAGGTAAATTTCGAAATACATAAGTCACTATTTCAATAAAAAAAGCACCGGATTCCTTCAGGAAAAATGTTTATTGTAAAAAAAAAGTCAGACCATTAGCAAATTGCAAAAATACAACATAATATCATAAAGGTAATTTAATGTCAATTTTACTTTTAAAATTAAATGTCAATTTTTACAGTACATATTACAGTTTAACGAAGGTATTTCTGGAAGTGTACTGAGAATAACATCGCTCATTATATTTAATATGTTGTTGCTAACTTGAAATAGCTCCACATTATGGCCGTGGCTGCATCATCGACATTTGTTTAACGCACATGTACATACACTATTTTCAAACTATAGATTAAACGAATCCGTCATTATTGGTGCTGCCCAAAGAACGCCTGGAAATAGACTTTAATTTTCCAGAACCCCTGTTAAGCTGAATACGGTAGATAACAAACACGTTTTTCCTTTTTGGCATACACATGATTTGCCCAAATCAGTCTAATGCGAATACATATACTTGGAGCGGCGGGTAAATATTGCACATCCTAGGACACTAGATTAAAAATAAAATTAAACAAATATTTGACCGGTAAATTGACATTTTCATATTTCCTAAATCAACAAAAAGTGACTGTGGCAATTTTTAAAAATTGAATAAAATCGCACTAACTTGATTTTGCTGACATTCTGTCACGTGACCACGTACATCACAATCTTCAAAGCTTGATCCGTAACAAGTCATGCATTTCAAAGCTTTAATAAAGCCAAATTGATTACCAAGTTATAACTAGGGGCACCCGATAATATCATATTGCAACTGATACCCGATGCCAAGTCGTAGTATCGCTACTAGTCCGATAATTAGGTTGTATCTGTGTCGATACGATAGCAAACTAATATAGACATTTTAGATATTATTTGCGATCCAACACAGTGACTTCTACTTCCAAAGGTACTAAACTTCTAAACGCTGAAGCAAATTTTGGACTAACCTGGAAAAAGGTCTTGGACGTTTCAGTTTTGCCTATATTTCTTGTTTAAGAATATAGTGATGACGTCATTTTGTATCGTATTGGTTCGCGATACTTTTTGTCCACGATATAAGGTATCGGAATAAAATGTCAAGTATATCGGACATCTATAGTGACAACTATTATCGTAATATGCTAATTTATCTCACCTTCAATCGACGAAGCCACATATAGTAGATTCAGACTGACACATAACCAAAACTGCATGTTAATACTCTTTGGCCGTTTTTAAACGTATTTTTATGCAGCAAAGCACTTTCAGTTCGGTTTCCCTATTTCATACTGCCAAACTGGTTTGACCAGTAGATCGTCCATCTTTTATAGCCTTGGGTGTAAATCGCCCTCAAACGGCCATGTGCCGCACTTAACCTTATCCAAATTCCGTTTATCTGTTATTAGATATTACCATTAACTGTAGTAGGTATAGGCTACCCTGAAAGCCATTGCAGACCGAACCTGTCGATCAATGATCAAAAAGCAGCTACAGAAGGGCTAGATCACAGTTGTTGGATACATATCTGTGTGTATCTTTTATTGAATTAACTGTATAACATTCGGTCAATTTTGTTAAAAGAAAACGCAAATTACTTTTACCCAACCTTTTGGATTAAATTTGCTTGATTTAAGCGAAATACTGCTGACAGCTTTTCAAACTGTTTTGGTAGCTTGAACAAAACACGGACCATGGTCAATTTTATCCCTAAGGTTGTCCGTTTTTTTCAACAAGTTAAAAGGTGGAAATATCCACGCTATTACAAATTTCGTTAGTACAGTGGTTGCCAAACTGTTGGCCATGGTCCATAGTGGTCCAAGAGAAACAAAAGAATCCTTGAGCAGTAAATTAGAAATCAACCAAAGTGTTTTAACACATCAGAACAAAGCAGGTTCATTAAACTCAAAGCTGGTATACGAATAGCGAGTTACAACTAACTTGTTCTACAACTCTGAGGCTATAAGCCAGTGACATATATCGTGCCAAATTAGACTTTCAAATTTGTTGATTAATGTGCCTGCAGGTGGTTAAGCTTAACAATTGTTCGGTGACTCCTGCACCAAAACGAGAAGTGAAAATTTCCTCGATTGTGATCATTGGCAAAACGAATAACACAAGGAGTTGATGCAATGAAATTTATTAAGGTTTCCGTATAAATGACGCGAATAGAGCTCCCGCGGCGATTCGTCTATTAGCCTTCTTGCCTGAAGTGCAATTAGGCTGACATGGAGAAACTCGACAAGTCGATGCTACTTGTCACTTGACCCATCACCTCCAAGGCTGACTGAAAACGGAAGACAACGTTTACTGTTTCACAAAACATTCCAAATGCCCGCGTCTTGCAGTTGTATAAAATTAAATCACTTTAAGGTACACGCTTTAAAATATTTCAAGAATAAAGCGAAAAGAATATATTTATAAGGCTATTTTTATCAACCTTTGAACTTTAAGTGCGCTTTTAAACTACAGGCGCCTTTTTATAAGCAAAATTACTTTATACCAATTTCAATTTCACTTGTATGAGTTACGCTTCCTCTGAGAATTGTGAAATGCTTAAAACAGCAAGAACTATTCACTCAAAGGATTCCCATTTATTTGTTTTCGACAAATCCAGTCTAAATGGAAAACTAAACCCTGAAAAAGATAAATCTGTATGTGCGCCGTAGTTTTGCTTGTGACTCAATTTCTCATATTTATTTGTGACTAAATGTCTCCTTATTATCAGTTATGTTATAACACAAAAAATAAAACTGTACTTGCGATCCAAAAAAACGCAGTCCTTTATCAATTAAATAATAATTGCTAGTGGCAGTGTAGCCAGGTTGTATTGCATTTTAGGCCGGGAAAACTGTAATCGGGGCGTTGAATTTATTCTACAGCAGCAAGTATCTTGCTAATGCACGGTTGAATAAATAATCTCTTGAAATTTGTTCTTTTTTTCTAAACCTATTTTATAGTTTATTTATTAGGCTTATATAAAACTGTGTTGGGCCACAAAAATTTTGTGCAACGAAAATGGGCCACGAAAGAAAAAAGGTTGAGAACCACTGGTCTAAAATAAAGAAGTCGCTGGCTCGTTTGGTTTTACCTCCTTCATGTTGATTGCGATGGACGTTAAGCGAAGGCTGAACAACTCCGGAATTGCAAGTCCCTGTTGAAGGAGAGCTACAGAAAGCAACAAAACGACCAAGATTACTCATGGTGATAAACTTTTACTACCAGGCATAGAAAACTATATTATAATGATAAGGTTATAGCAAGGTGGGTAGACTTAGGCTTTTCGGGTTGAATAATACAGTCGTGGGTATGTACAAGTTACACGAGGCAGGTGGGAAAGTATCATGCTGGAATGTAAACCAGGTGGTTTAAATTACTCAGATGTCACTTTAACAAAAAACGAAAATAACAAGTTTGTGGCTCTTAAACCGGTAAGCTCTTTTAAGTGGGACGTCTATTTTTTTTACTATATTTCAATTTTGTTCGGGAATAATTCCAGCTCTATATCTTTTGGAACATCTACAGTAATTTAATTATTTGGCAGAAATCAACTTTTTTTCCAATTGTTACATACAGGAGCATTCAGCATACAAGAGTTAAAGGTGCCATATACTGTTTCGCACCACCATTTACAATATTTTTTTTTGTGATTGATTGTTTGCCGTCCATCCGTATTGTGGCACCTAAAATTAGTAAAAAGTTGGCAGCAAGGTAAAAACAGGGTTGATTAGGGAATACTGTAACGTAAAAATGGGTAAAAACGCTTTTAGGTTAAAAAACGTTGTTAATTTTGAAAGTATATATAACAGCATTAGTCTACATTTTTTCAGTTGTCTGAGCGATGTACTTCAACGCCTTTAAACCAGGGATGCGGAGTCGGTTAAAAACAACACGAGTCCGACTCCGGCCAAAAAAATACACCCGAGTCAGACTCCCGAGTTCCGAGTCCGACTCCAGCCAAATGTAAGATTTTGTCGAGTCCCGAGTCCAGCTCTGACTCTACAGCCTGTATTTTACTCATTTACGCAACTAAATTAAGGTAGATTTTCAGCAATCCACTCATATTGGTGTCATAATTGATCCACCCGCATTACATGGTTAAAAAATATTTCCCCATTTGCTATTATACTTTTACAACTTATATTTTTCCGCCTTAACAGTTTTAAAATTAGATACTGCGCATGCGCAGGTCGGACTCGGGACTCGGGACTCGGGTAGTTTTACGCGGTCTTACTCGAATCCCGAGTCCCTAGTCCGACTCCGGCAAAACAAACCGACTCTGTCGAGTCCCGAGTCCCGAGTCTGACTCCGACTTTGCAGCCCTGCTTTAAACGAAAACAGATAGTGCGAAACTTCTTACTGTTAACTTGAATCTTTAGATATTCCTTGGATGCTTGCAGTACGGTGCTGATGGTGTTAATGTCGACGTTTGTGTCTAAGTTGTTGGTCACCAACGCAAGATTAAATTCATAGTTGTCAATTACTGCAACTAACTTGTCATTAAGGCCAATAATCCTTCCGGTTGCATTTAGATCCTAACAAAGCAAAAGAGCAAGGTTTGATACGATAACAAGCATATAAACTTGTATCCGGCGAAACCACACAGCAGTAAATACTATAAAGACAGTGCATCACTTAAATGTGCATGAGGGTGCATTTCAAAAAGAACTGAACTAGAATTACAAAGGGTCCGTGGTAAAATGTCAACTTACCAGATTTACTGTGAGTGCGGTAAACTTGTATGTTTCGTTCGTTTGAATGTCGAAACTAACGATCATATCTCCTCCAATCATCACGCTGCCATTGTTAACTTTGAAGGTGGGAACCTGGGCTAGACTTATGACAACGTACATAGTACTGTAAAAGAAAATAACATTTCCATGTGAAAAGCTCATAAAATTACTTGTTGTATACAAAGGTGTTCGCATCCTCTTAACAATGCGGTGAAAATATTGCAGTTTACCTCTAGTTCAGGGGTTCTTAAACTGGGGTCCATGGACCCCTCAGGGGTCCGTGAACTCGTTTTAGGGGGTCCATGAAGGCCTTATTTAAATATTAGTGTATATTTAAAAAGTTTCCATTTTTTCAAAGAAAACAGTTTAATTAAAAATAAAACGGATTTGCACTGTATGTATTTAGACTCCATTTCACTTTCACATTTTTGGACCGAAATCAGTAGATTTATTAAGTTTATTTGTATTGTGACGTCAATTTAAGACGTCAAGTTTAAATTTTTTTTCCTACCGTGTTCCACGCAAGGCCCAAAAAAAATTTTAGGGGTCCGCGGTAAAAAAAGTTTAAGAACCCCTGCTGTAGTTATTGGCGGTTTATTGCTAAACATTATAAAGGTTAACTGTTTTGTGTAGGATCATACAAATAAACGGCACACTATGCAGTCTAGCTTTGTTGTAATAAAACTCCAGCCGTTCCTGTTACAAATTGAACTCATGGATAAATTAAAATATCATTCAAGTATCATGTTACACACAAAAAAAAACAATCTATGCATATGCTGTGCCAAGCTGAATTCAGGGTTATCTGTATGCTTACTCGTCTTGGTACGGGGCCAACTGCGGCACAAATAGAGGTATAATTTGGCTCAAAGGAAGCCCCGCAAAGGATATCTGTAACACAAATATCAATGTTATCTCTGCACCTGAAAAATTAATCGCTAATTTTGTTTAATATTAAATTACCCGCTTTCAGCCTTCTAATGCAACGAAACGCCGTACATAACCACAGGTTATTCATTTTTGTTT
Organism: Ascidiella aspersa; assembly: GCF_963924565.1. Taxonomy (NCBI): domain Eukaryota; kingdom Metazoa; phylum Chordata; class Ascidiacea; order Phlebobranchia; family Ascidiidae; genus Ascidiella; species Ascidiella aspersa. The sequence continues at coordinate 4,882,937 of NC_139447.1, forward strand.
TTGCTTTTGATGTTTTTGGTTTAAGATATTTTTACAGCTGACCAGGCAATAGATAAGAAATGCGACATTTACAGTTTCAATTTAAATAGTCACGGTAAGTGTCCGTTTCGTGATTCATAATGATAATTCGCGCTCGACTTTTACCAAACTGTTTTACAAGGCAAATTAAAAATACGACACCACGTTGCAAAATTAGACAAATCCAAACCAACATACGGCGCACCTCATTTGCAACGAAGACAAAGGAGAAGGAGTTGTCAAAAGCAGTTTGCAGAAGAGTATTGATGACTTGCTCACTGATAACGGCCTGTGCACTAGCGGAGCTTTCTGTGAAGGCAGGCAGGGCTGGGATTGCTGGCAGAGTCCTACGCAACAGCAAGGAATTGCTTTTTACCAGTCCCTTTATAGCAAGGTGGGCAACCTACGACCCGAGGACCAGCTCCGGCCCGCCAACGCATATCATCCTGTAGCGACATAGTTTCAAAACTGGGCCACGAGGCAATTCCTCATGTTTTTTGATCGTTTCAACTAAGTATGCGCAACTTTTCATGAGTTGCACGTGTAGTAAGCCCCCTTTTTAATTGAAAATACCCTAGTTTAATCCTTGACTAACAGTCGTTTGTGTTGTTATAATAAGATGCTTAAAATCTACACATTTAAAATGTAAGGCCCGCAGAGACCTTTCGGAGTATGGTTTTGTCCAACGACGAGAAAAAGCTACCCATCTCCGTTGTAGCGCATTGCTTCTCAAACATTTCAATCCAGGCAACACTTTGTTTTTGTTACACGAAAGTAAAGCCCGTCAGACAGGGATGAACCCGGAATTTTATTTGGTGGAGGATTTCAGAGATGACGTAACAAAGTTACATAGTTACGTCATATCGTGACGTCCAAAAACGATTACTTTAAAAAACACGTGTTGTCAACAAGCTAACTCGTACGCAAATGCAGGTGAAACTCACTCCGATCGCGCTAAAAAATGCGTCTTTTTAGTTTAAACTGGCAAAACTTCCATTTTAATAAGGTTTCTCAAACGTTTTTTAGCTGCGTTCGTATCCCTTTGAATGCATATATGGCGTACCCCTTAAATCTAATTAATTGAGAAGACCAACGCGGTGGTATTTGAGTTGAAAGCCATAATTGTTTTCTTAATGAATCAAAAATATACTTAAAGTTAAATTTTCGGCATTTTGTCGGTGCAAAATTTAAAGGAAATATTCTGAATGTGCGACGGCCCTGGAAAACTGAAACGACGAAGCAGGGCGTCGCAAAGCACAGGTTGGGAACCTCGGGTCTAATTTAGCGAAAAATCCAGTTTGTAGAGTTCATGAGCCACACGGCGCAACGTGCATATTGCCTATAGTATGCATAGTGCTGATGAGCTAAACAGACGCAAAGCGTTACAAAAATTTTAATTACAGATTAAAATTTCTCGAAAATATAGTTTTTGGGTCCATGGCCTGGTGGCCCGTACACCCCACTTTGAGAACACTGTTTTGTAGAATAATTTTTAGACATGTAGACGAAATGTTTAGGGAAAAACGTGCCAGTCTTTAAACGTACGAGTCTTGGGCATCTATATTTTCGATTTCGTCTATTAAATTAATGTCTAAACTTCATATGCCTTATTTTAATTTAAATCCGATTAAAGGTCAACAGTTATTTTTTTAATTTAATATAATACGGTCAATTGAAAAATTCTAATTTTAATTCTAAACTTATGAGGCAAAGGCCAAAAAAGTATTCCGGTTGTCCAAGTCTGCACGTTAGCCCTCTTACCCAAGTGTGAAATTGTCCGTGTTGGCCACCAAGCCGCTAACTCCGATTTCAACAACCTTGCTTGTCTCATCTAGGCTGACCACACTGGGTTCCTCAGTGATATCCAGATCCATATAATATCCGGTAAAAATCTGGAACGAGTCTGCAGCGAAATTGGTACGTGCTGGTCATTGCAGGTGTTACGTGTTCACTAACACATTTAACACTTAAGTTAACAAATTGCCATAAGCCAAATCTTAAAGTTCGTATTATATAATTATGGCAATTTCATTAATTTAGGTGTTTATTGTGTTATTGCATGTTTCTTAAACTGGTGAATGGTTCACCCCGGGATGAATAAAATGTTTGCAGGGGTGAACCAATCCACAGGGGTGAACAAGGTTGAACCGTCAGAAATGGATGATAGCTCTACAGTAAATCGACTACTGAACTGTTGTTTTTTGGTATTTTCAAGTACAAAAATTTGGTGACTATATGTTTTGGGCTTTTGCAGCTTTATATTTCTGGACTCGAGAAATTGTAGATTTGCAATGGTAAAACTTAGCTTGTGTTGACCTTAACAAAAATTGAACCAACCTAAAATTGATTGAATTCTGGAGATAGACGCCAGGGGTGAACAAAACTAAAAAAGTTTAAGAAGCACTGTTCTAGTGAACACGTAACAGCGGGCACAGTATCCAGTTGCGGTAACTGCTAGATTAGACGGCGGGCAAAGTGCGTACGGGTACCTTTCGATGCGGGTTCTAGCAATAAATCACAAATGATATTTTGAGCCCCTTATATAGTAAACGAATCTAGTTTAGTAATTCACTGGTAAATAGATGCTCGTCATCCAGAGGCGTAGCCCTATTTTGTGCCCGGGGGCAAAATATAAAATTGACGCGTGTTAAATCACATTTTCCATTACATTAACATAACACATAACTTACTTTATACGAAAAAACAATTCAATTGTTTTATAGAATGTTGTATTTAAAGAAAAAGCAGTTTTGACATTTGTAGACCTCATTTTGGCGCCCCTTTACCTTGGCGCCCGGGAACATATTCACCCCACCGCCCCCTCTTAGGTACGCCTTTGCCGTCACCAGACTATTACGTCGATGCTAACATCTGTAGCAACGCTACTTTTTATACAGTTATCACGACAAAAGTCAAAGTGTCCTTTTTTGTCAGCAAAATAGGTGGTAAAATTTTGATGGATTATACAATTTACTAAGATACATTTCATAAAACTGAAAACGCTTGTACAAGTTATAGTCAGTGGTATCTTGTTTTTACGAGTAACACTTAATTGTCGGTTATGTAATAGAACAAGGGTGGAATAACTAACAGCAATTAACTTATTTACGTGTCGTAACAGGGTCGGTCTGCTTTTTCTAAACAAAATTTAACTTCTTAAACGTATAACGTTGTTGAGCAGCCAGCTGGTGAACATTCTCACAATAAAGGTATAGGAAACCACAACATTTTCAAAACAGAAATTGTCTACACCACTTGTGCCCTTTGTTTTGTGATCGTTACATTCATTTAATTACATCCATTCTGGACAAAACTTTTTTGTTTGTCCAGATGTTTGCCTATACATTGCGGATGGCCTGCCCAGAGGGTTTTGGTGAGTTTTCGGGCCAACCAGTCAGAGTCCAAGAGACACATTTCTTACTTAGTGTACAGCATTCAGCTACATTTTGTGCATTGGAAGAAATGACTATTATATGACTTTCTTCCTCACTAACACACAGATAACTTACATATATAAAACACACATATATAACGCTCAGCTTAATATTAAGCGTTGCATATCTAGCAAAATTGCGTTGACCACATTTAGCGAATTTTAAATCACATTGCAGGAAAAAAATATATGTCGCACGATGTCAAAGGTCATAATAGTCGTTGACTTGTTTCTACAAAAAGGTATAGGGCCTGAGTAGGGATAGATCCCGTAATCTGGTTTTAGGGGTATGTTAAAACATGACGCTATAAAATAAGTCTTGTGCTGAAAAACATGATAAGATTAGGGCGTCAAAAGTAGTCGCCCCAAACGAGTTTCGCAAGAGGCGTGAAACATTTTCGTTTTTGTTTAACTTTTTTTTTATATACGAAATTATAACGATTTAAAAAAAACACACGAAAATTGACATTCGAAACGTTCAAAATGATACCTACTTCTGTATGGGCTTTGATATTCTTATTATGTCCTATTACAATCTCCAACCATTATGCTCCGAAATTGACATACATCACACAAAATCAAATACAACCTTTAACGTTGACCAATACTGTTTTAGTGCGACAGGTAATCTGTCTACTTGAAGTAGTAAAACCAGGGGTGTCTAACTCAAACATGCCAGCATGCCAATTTTTATCTTATAATTTCTTCCCGTGCCAAAGTTTCGTAACCGAACCAATTCTTTTTAATCATAAAAGCGCTTTTTTACCAAAAATAAGAACGTTTATTTAAACTTGAAAAAAAAATGTCTAGTGGAAATGCGCATCACTACATCAAAGTGTCTCTCGGTGTGCTGACTCCTTGTTTCTTCACACCAAGCTATATAATATTATGTGAATGCTAGCCTCCACACAGTACACTGTTACCATATCAAAAGTAAATGTTGGTTATCGTGATTGCCGCGATTGTTTTATATTGTGAACAAACAATGGCAATTGGCTGTTTAGTATTTTCTGACAATTGGCTGAATAACAATTTTTGGGTAGGGCTTGCGTGCCATTTTTTAGTAGCTCGCGTGCCACATTTGGCACGCGTGCCGCTTGTTGGACACCCCTGACTTGAACCGTCATTAAACATTTTTTCCTGCTGATCAAACCAAAGGTGGTTATGCGTATTTGAAGATCACCAACATGGACAACCTATTTGCAAGTTGTTATCTGGGCCAAAAGTTACTTTCAGGTCACATCTCGTTTAGGCCGAAATACGTTTTTTCTTCGGTTTTGCTTGGCTTGGTGCTTTTTTGTGTGGTACGGTATGTTTCAACTCGAACTACTCCAAAGTTATCTAAAGTACTTTTAATTTTTTTGGCAATTTATCAGAGTTTCAAAAGAAAACAAAACAGCAACTTACCCGGGACCTGGTTAAGGAGTGCGTTGACTTGCTGGACAGCTGACGGAATGAAAGAACCACACGACTGTCAAGCAAAAATATTGTTGAGTATCTAATAGGCTAGTATACCAACAATTTTTTTTCCTTCAAAAAAAAGTATGGGCGTGGTTTAACAACGCTTTTCCCGATGGACAATCTTTATTTAATATAAAAGGCAAATCTTTTAACAAATAGCTTGCTGAATGAACTGAGTTGTGTTTTAAATAGATTATAGGTCGATTAAAGCCTTTGGCAGAATAATTATACTTGCCAAGTATTCCTTTATTTAGAATTTAATTGCGTCTATAAATCTAATAGATGTTTTTTTGTAGAACGGTGGGCGGCAAACTGTTTTGATCCTGGCCCTAAAAACTCTTTCCGGAGCTATTGATGGCCCACTGCGACAATAGGAAAAGATACAGGATTTTTTTTATTTGAGGGGGCATGTAAATTTAGAGTCACAAAATTGCGTCTTAATACAGTTAATCTTATCGAACTAGTGCGCAAACATGTAGCAAAATCTAACCGCGCGCAGCGGGAAAAAAACTAGGTTAATTTGTTTTAAATTGGCAAAACACCAGAGGACACGTGACGCATGAGGCACATAAAAGATATTCGAATATTGCTTAAAATAACGGCATTCACAGTCTAATTTAACAGAACTGTAGTGTAGAGTTGATGAGTTATACGACGCACGATTCCATAGAATGTATATTGCCTTTTGCTGAATAGATTTGAGTAAAACGTAAGGAAGTTCGTGGGAAGCACAATGAAATTACGATTTCGGGTGTTAGATTTAGCTAAAAGTATAGTTTAGGGATGCCATGGCCTGGAGGTCCTGTAATGTAAAAATGAACCAAGATTAAAACTCTTAGCCACGTCATCTTAGGCCAGTGCTTCTCAACCTTTTTTCGCGGCGACCCAAATATTAAACGTAAGTATGACAACTAAACTTTGGCGACCCAATTGTTTTTCTTGTAAGCGAACAAAAAATAGGCATTATTAAGAATTTAGAATTTTAAAAATTATTATAAGACATTATTTGTATTGCTTCCTTAATTTTCCAAATTTCTTTCTCAGAACCAATCTCAAATAATATAAACATGTGAGCTACTGCGGTCGGCGACCCAACCAAACCAAATATTGACCCAATTTTGAGTCGCGACCCATAGGTTGAGAAGCATTGTCTTAGGCAGACACACACTAACATTTACAACGTATTATACAATAAATGTACGGCTATCACGGGGGGCCACAACTATATTATAAAACTAAACTATTAAAAAAAGCTCGCGGCCCAATAAAAATGGCTAAAAGGGCCGCGGTCTACAGTTTGGTTTCATGGCTACTTGCTAACTTTTTCTTAAATATGGCGATTTTAGCGATGAAAATCAGTTATTAAGATGACTTTACTTCACCTGCGTATGATTTAAATTTGTTTCAATTTTTTCAAGCAAGCAAAGGTAAACTTACATCGCGTGTTGTTGCCATTTGTTGTTCATTCATCGCGTAAAAACCAATGTTTGTTTGTGATTCGTCGGCCGCTTGTGTCCCGTTCTCGTTGGTGACATTAGAGACAAAACTGTCGCCCACAAAATCGCATGAGGAAGTATTTAACTAAAAGCAAATCGAGCTAGTTAATCGCTACGTTCTGCGTTGAAGCAAATACACAGAGTAACTTCGTTTAAACAAGGCGCATGTTTAGGGTAAGAGTCCAATGAATAAGCCCTTTAATTTAGTTTGTGATTTATCATTTAACTATAATGCAGTTAAATCAGTCTATAAGGGTTGAGATTACTTAGCAACACATCAAATTTCAAACCTCGATAGGACCACCATCGGCGAGACTGGATTTGAGATTCAGCAATGTTCTTATATTGTTCATGGTAGATGTAAACGATCCATTAAAAGACTTCACTTGCACATTACTAAGTATAAAAAGTAGAGATAAATATATAATGTCAGCATTTTACAGCCAATACCAGGGGCCGACAACCTTCTATTAGTCGCGGTCCAAAACCAAACTCGGAAAGATCTCTGCGAGCCGCACAAAATGATAACTAAGAATTGTGTTATTAAAATGTTAGAACAACTGTGAATCAGCCGGGCCTCAGATCGTTCTTGCACTTAAAAACGTGTTTAATTAGATTTATGGAGGCAGTATAGTGTTGGCGCAAAACGCGAAAAAAAGCATTTGCCTGGTTTAAAATTCGAGTTCACACGCCGTCATCCATACTACTAATGAATAGTGTAATAAAACTACTTAGGGAAATCGATAATATTTAAAGTTTATCTAGCTCAGTGTTTGTTAACCTTTTAAGTCAAGGCACACCTGGCGAAAGAATCGAGTGCGATTAACCCCCAAAGTCAGAGAGACTCGAATAAGATAAGGTTTGTCACAAAATATCTAAAACATACCACAACTCGAAAGCCGCTTCGCATAAGTTAGCTGAAAATTACTTAACAACAATATTCTGAGCTTGAATACTTCTCCTTGGATTTACCCCCTAAAACCCCTGGGGTAAATTTACCTCAGGTTTAGAAAGGCTAATGTAGACTCACCCAAAACGAGTAATCGTCTCCCATTTCCCCTCCAAGTTAAGTTCACTGTTGTGACTAGTTAGTATAAAGATGTTTGGTTCAGACAGGATCAAGGATCGGTTGTTAAACTTCAAGGAAGTCATTATGGTGCTGCAACAAGATGATTAGGATGACATGCGAGAGTTGTCATATAATTACAATACCAACAAGTACGGTACGGTAATAAAAGTTTAATTAGTGTTTAAAAATATGAGAAAGAAAGGTCGTGAATCGATAGAAAAATATTGTGCAATAAGAAAAACGTTGGGTACACTATGCACGGGTGTGTAATGTAGCTTGATAATGAATTGCAAAGCCAAATAGGTCGAGTAGACCGACATCATCTTGATTAAGACGTTTCGATACGAGCTTGTATCATCTTCAGTTGATGTGATAACAATTGCGTCCCATCTCTTATAGGTTATGCTTAATGTGCTTCTCAGTCACATCAACTGAAGATGATACAAGCTCAAGATGATGTCGGTCTACTCGACCTATTTGGCTTTGCAGTTCATTATCAAGAACAACGTTATTGTGGAACCCTTACAACTAATTTACACCTAGAAATTGCCAAACATGCTACGGTACAAATATTGTACCAACAAGTACGGTACAATAAAAGTTTAATAAGTGTTTGAAAATATTTAACAAAAAGAAAAGTCGTGAATCGATAGGAAAAGTTTGTGCAATAAGAAAAACGTTATTGTGGAACCCTTACAACTAATTTACACCTAGAAATTGTTGTTCTAAACAAAAGCAGGGAAAATCACGACTGCCTTAAATATCGAGTGCTATGTGATTTTTCTTTTAGGGTATAGCAACTTGTTTAAGATTTTGTCTGGGTTATCACGGTTAATATTCCAAAGCCGTTAGTGTGGTGTTAACGTAGCCTAAAAAATATTGCGAAGAGCGAGTCTTGGATTGTTTTTTTTAACAATCTCGTAGGGGCACACATTAACGCTGTGTATAATTATTGTAGTTGACGTTATCAAAACGTTCATATTTTACTGTAGGTGTATGTGCGTCTTCACCAAAAGTTGTTTTCAACGATTCACATAAAACGTTCATATTTTACTGTAGGTGTATGTGCGTCTTCACCAAAAGTTGTTTTCAACGATTCACATAAAACGTTCATATTTTACTGTAGGTGTATGTGCGTCTTCACCAAAAGTTGTTTTCAACGATTCACATAAAACGTTCATATTTTACTGTAGGTGTATGTGCGTCTTCGTCACCAAAAGTTGTTTTCAACGATTCACATAAAACGTTCATATTTTACTGTAGGTGTATGTGCGTCTTCACCAAAAGTTGTTTTCAACGATTCACATAAAACGTTCATATTTTACTGTAGGTGTATGTGCGTCTTCACCAAAAGTTGTTTTCAACGATTCACATAAAACGTTCATATTTTACTGTAGGTGTATGTGCGTCTTCACCAAAAGTTGTTTTCAACGATTCACATATTTTTGTGGCTTGTTGTAACACTTTGTGTGGATATGATGTTTTGGTCGGCAAACTGTTTCGAACGTGGCTCTAAAAATTCTTTCCAGAGCCATTGAAGGCCTACCACGACAGCACGAAAATATCAAGGATATTATATTTGAGGGGCATGCAAAATTTTTAGGGTCACAAAGTTACGTCTTTATACATTTTTGACGCATTCAGACATTTGATGCATTCAGTTTTTTGTTTTGTTTCGTGGTGACTTTTAAAGTTTAATTAAAACCAATTAAATTCTTTTAGGCGGTAAAATCGTAAAAGTTATGGCTTGGTGTAACACTTGTGGATATGATGCTTTAAAAGTTTGACTGGGTGCTAAAATAATTTTCGCGTGTAAGATTTAGTTTTACACAGTAACTTACTGCGTTGTAAAGCCGGATAAAACAAAATATGTATTTAATGGAATTTGGTCGACGCAACGTTATATTACATCTAAAACAGTAGTCATCATGGAAGCGTGTTTTTTTAGCTTTTTTTACTAAGATAAGTTTGTTTTCATTAAAAACTACCTTAAAATTTGTTTTGTTTCTCTTTTTTTAGAATGTAGCATTTTGAGAAGTTTTCCTTCCCAGGCGATAACCTAATCGTGATGAAATCGTTATACATCTTACTGCCACATATTTGTGGAGTGCGATGGTGCATGTATTTACGTAGTCACTTTAGTCAGTATTTCGTTTCCTGTCACGTGTTTGATAACTTCGTTGTGTCGTCTGGCCAAACGCCATTACGGCTTTAAGCTCCTTAAATATTGCACGCACAAAAGTCCCGGAACCGGAAAACGAGACTCGTTTTTGAACTGCTTACAATTTCATTCTAAAATTATTCCAAATTTCTGTAAGGACCAAATGAATGATTGGCAATTTTCTTGTTTTCATCACAGCAAATTGCGATGCAGCGTAACAGCAATAATCTACATTTAAAGTAGCCGCAATATTTTGCATTTAAAGCTGTGTAAATCTTTGTAGTTTTTGGTGAAGTTTTATTTTAATTAATGTTGTTTCACCAATACTTTAGACCAGGGATGTCCAACACTTAAGCAGAATGGGGCGCATTGCCACTTTAAAAATTTCGATAGGCCGCAAAACCCATTAAATTAAAGGGGTGACGTCAAAAGTTGGGTCATATCATGACGTCATAAAACAACCTAACTTATAAACACCCGCTCTTCGAGAGTAAACTCGCGGGCCGCAGGTTGGACAACCCCGCTTTAGATTGTCTTCTACAAAATCTAGCGACCAGGGAGACTTATTAGACATTAAATTGTTTATATATTTCTGGTAACCAAGTCGAATTGTGCTGTCGAATGTAGTATACAAATCAAATGGACTTTTACAAAAATAGTCGTTTTTATATTTTGTCTTACAAATTTATTCTCTGAATAGATATATTTTAAGTGCACAAGCGAACTTCAGAAATAGGATGCAAGCCAGGATTTGTTTAACAGATTCTTTAAACTAGCAACTTTGTGAAAGTGTCGTTTAGGTTGCTTTTATAATTAAAAATAACAGCAAACTCAAAAGAGTAAAAACAAAAAGTGATTTTCAAAACTATGTCAATAGGCTTGTTAAACAGTTGACTAAATTAGGTGTACTAAAGATGGGTGCAATATCTAGAATCTATCCCGAAAACAACAAATGTCGCCTTTTTAGACTTACTCTATAAGTCGATATTCCACAGTAGTCCCAAATCCAACAGCACTAATGCGATTTAGAGGAGCGATAGGCTGATTTCTCCCTAACGCTTCGGCCAAGTCAAACGCCAGATCTTTCACTGAAACAAAAACAGAAAGTCAATTTGTAAAAGACAGGGAGGGCGCGATAGATAAAACTTAAACGACAAGTTTAAAACAAGGCGAGCGAACGCAATACGGAAAACGTTACATCATGAAATATTATATTATTCAGCCAATAATACATTTGATTACGCGAAAGCTAGAACGCGCTAATCTAAAACCCTATTTATCAATTCGCAATATGACTTAATGAAATCCAAGATTTAGCTTATGGCAATTAATTTAATTAGGTGTTTAATGTGTTAGTGAACACGTAACAATCACTGGATTATTAATTTTTATAGTTTGGGTTTGTCAGGCCGAAGAAATTCAAGTCTTTTTAACTAGGCAAACAGTTACTTTTTCAAAATTCGTCTCTTTTGTCTAAAGCGATAATTAGATAAAAACAAACGGTCGCCTAGAGTTGCAATTAATAGTTTAAGCGAATGTTGGTGAAATTTCACGAGTAGTAAGGTATTCAAAATTCTCTAAATCAGGGGTTCTTAAACTTTTTTTACCGCTCATCCCTAAAAAACTTTTTTGCTTCGCACGGACCAGCGAAGGCAAGAAATTTTTATTAATGACGTCATTATACAAACAGACTTCAGAAATTTGCTGTTTTCGGTCCAAAAAAAATGAAATGAAATAAAGTCTAAGTACATTCAGTGCAAAAACGTTTTATTTTTAACTAAAGCCTACTCTTTTTTTTGAAAAATAGATTGCTCGAATATACACTACTAGTTTAGGCCCTCATGGACCCCCTAAAACCCAGTTTATGAACCCCTGCTCTAAATAGTCTAAATATAGTAATCTTCGAAGGTTTTTTACAGAACGATGTAAAACAAAGGTTTTATCGATAGCTAAGTGGGATTTCCCAATTCAATGAGCAAAGTTAAATAAGCGTTTTATCCAATAGCGAGGGTACATCCAGCGGTGGGATTCAAATTTCTTGTCAACCGGTTCTATCGCAAAAGTCGGTTCTGTTACCAAAAGTCATATTTTCCGGGAAATAATTAAAGTATTTACAAAAACAGGATGCAACCCAAGGTTCCAACGAATATTGCGAACCTCGAACCGGCTGAATCCCATCACTGCTAAGAGTCAAACTAAAAAGCAGAAGTCGTCCCATGACTTGCTTTTATGACGCAACAATTCCATTTTCAGACAAACGAGGAAAATTCCTACAATTATAAAAATTTACACAATGTATGACAGTTACGTGCGACCTTGACCATTGCAAAAAATGCATGGAATAAGATGCAAATATTCATTGACAGTAACCAGTAATGTTAACCGGTTCGCTGATCTGATAAAATTCCGCAAGACGGTTCTATACAATCGGTGCGAACCGGCTGAATCCCACTACTGGTTACATCCTACCTTTGCTTAGAGTTACATAATGACCAATCGCACAGCATGTTTACAAAATACACTACCATCCAAGTTTACAACTTACATAAATCGACGCCACCCTGGTTGAGTCGAAGACGAATTCCTGTATCTTTCACATTTGCCGGGTTATTGCATTGCGCTTGCACGACCAGCGTCACCAAAATGCAGACCAAATAGCATTTGAGTGTCATATTGATCCTCAAAAAATGCTGACGCTTAACGTAAAGTTATTTAGGTTTTAAAAACAGGTACCTGTGAACACAAAACCATAAGTTGACTACAAGACTGTTTTACGATAAAGGCAAAGAAAGGAAAGATCAATACAACTAAAGTCAGTAAATTGAACTGAAGGGCTAAATATTGCGAGCTGGGAAATAAATGAACGAACGTTAAATAAATTTTGTAGACCTCAATGGTTAAAAACGTGATTGTTTGTTACATTTGAGCAATTTTTTTTCACGACTAGAAACGAAGACTCGCCGATTTAACCTAACAAATTGGTTTAACAAATTTTTCAAACTTTTTCGGTTTAACAAATTTTTCCCAGTTTGCATTAACTCTATACAATGTTAAATGCAAAAAGTTTCGCGCGACTGAGTGTCGATCACTTTCAACCGTTTGCTGAAGTCCTGGAACGCCATGCAATCAGACTTGGACAACTAGATTTGTTTCATCTTTTTAAAACTAGATCAGAATTAAATTTAGAGCATTTTAAGTCTTCTCAAATTAGATTAGAATTACCGAATTCTCATAAAAAACGAATTTAAACTAAAATTACATTTATTATTCACAATGAATTTAATTTAAATCGTAAATTGTTCTACTCAGAATGTGAATGCTAAGTATTCCTGTTCTGATGTTATTCCTTTTAGCATAGACTATGTTTTTCAAAATTACACACAAGTCGTTCCGACCAAAGAGTTTTAACTTAATTTTTTTTTCGACTGAGACACAAAAAATGATAGAATTTTTTTTTTAATCCTAAAAAGTTGAATTTTTTTAGTAAAATCCGAATTAGATTAGAACTAGAATTATCACACACATGCAATTCTCAAATTAGGTTAGAATCAAAATTAGACGCACTTTGCTCTAATTCATTGAACTAGAAAACTCGAATAATCTAGTTGTCCAAGTCTGCATGCAATCAGCCACTTCTGAACAGCCCAACACCACACGTCGCGCATGTTCATACCTGACTAGAAATTGTTGTGCATCGACTTTAACCTGTCGGAGCGTTCTGCCCTTCGGCGCCGAGCGTAGTCGAATGCCGTTTAAAGGTCGCCCGTTTTTTTTTCTATTTAGTTTCAGCGAAAGGCGAGAGCAATTCTGCGTATTCCGGCCTTCGTGCTGCGTCCCTTCCGCGAAAGTCTGGCAAAAGCGAACAAAAACAGAAAAAAATTAGTCACGACAAAAAATTATTGTTTGCCACGTGCGTGACTTCGCATTTCAGCATTTCGTCTGGCATTTGACGCTAAAACAAATTATGAACTGAAAGGAACTCCTATAGCAGGGATGGCGAACAGCAGGTAGCCAAAATCATTAATCCGTGGCCGGTGCCGATCCTATTAGCAATTTCTGAATAACTCAAAAATATGCGAAACATCTTACTAAACATCAATTAGTTGTTTTAGTCACGAAGTGACCCACCACAGATTTTTAATGACCCACTTGTCTCTTGAAGCAGCGGGTTTAATTGCATGTCTCATTAAACTTATTTGGCATCATAAATCGTAACATATTTGATAAATACACAATGCAATAAATTCCAAATTATCCACTAATTATTACTTATAACGCTACACTCTCAAGAAATACAGAAATGTTATTGACTATTTTCATAAAAGAAGAAATATAAAAAATCTGCGTTATATAACATACTGTTTAAATATAACACTATACTGTTTAACTGGCAAATCTGTCGGTCGTGCAAATATGTTTGGGGTGACGAGTAGGCCTACATTAACAGCAGTTTAACAAATCGGTGCAGAAAAGCAGACAACTAAAAGCATTTTGTCTATCGCTGTAAAACGTGTCGGGTGGTGATCCTTTAAGGCAGTGGCTCCTAAACTTTTTTAGCTCGCGGCACTCTAACAAATCTTGAATAGTTCGCGGCACACTTTTTAAATACAAAAATAGAATAAAGTTACAATCGCCCCTAATACACGACAAACTATATGTAAATGTCTCAATATTACTAATTTGTAAAGGATAGTGCGTGTTTAGGTCAAAATGCTTGCGCGTATGCCATTTGGATTTAAGGGAAACTATGAGTTCGCTGACTAAAACTTCTAGAAACCCTGGTTAAACCAATAAACCATGCTGAAAAGCTTTCTGCTGAACTCCTGTAAAAAAATGCTGCAGCATTTGTTAATTTGTGGGAATCCGAATTTACCAACCCAAGCAATAACACTTAAAACGACGCAGCACAGTTTCGCATAAAATTACCAAATAATTAAATGTATGACCCACTTATGCATTTTGTAAGGATTAAAGTGGTGTTTGTAACTCGCGCGATGAAAAGGTTCGCCATCCCTGTCCTATAGCTTATGCCGTCTCTAGGCAATCAAGTTTGTGTTTATTTTCACAGTAGCCATAGAGGAAAGGAAACTGGTTGGTCCTATGCTGTTAAATCTTCAGTTTCAAACAACAAAAAATATTTAGATTTTTTTCCAAACTGACCATACTTTATGGGTTTAATTTAATTGTTTATATGCTTCAAATTCTTCACCAAAACGTAAGATGTACGATAACTATATTTTACGAATTTAGTTCAGCAATTTGTAATGTCAAGCGGCAAAAAGGTAAATAACCGAGATATGTATGGTATATTCACTATATTGCAATGTTTGCCTACATGAAAAACACGTTTTTAAAACCTACTTTACCAGTTTATGACGCATTCTTATATTTGCTGCTGGAATGAACCTTCACAAGCATAAATGTCTAGATTTCACTTGTAATAGCTACTTTCCCCGCCTGAAGCTATTTTACTGAAAGTCAAATCGTCTTCATGATTTCGGCGTAAACTTGATCAGCTGGTTGGTAACCGCTTAATACGAATTAAAAATCCGGATTCTGTTGGAATTTTTTTGCTAGATAAACCAAAGAGGATAAACAGTATTTCGTTTCTGCGGACTTCAATCAATATTTATCAACAAAATGTTTGTGCATTAAATATAACCTAATCGGATAAGTAAAATTGTTTTAAAATTTAAGCTAATATTTTTTGTCAAACTTGGCGTACTGTTGCAATAATATTTAACTTGCAAAACGTTTAAATACGACCCAGTACAAAATTAAAAATGCTTATTAACGTTTCTAAACTCCTACTAACATCATGACTCTGCAAACAGGTGTTTAAAGTCAAACGAAAAACAGCTCTGTGGATTTCAATTCATGCTGTTTTGTTAACGAAATTTGCAGCCGTGGTAATGTGGTTGCGCCTTGCGATTGCGACTAAGGATATAACTGCAGCTTAATAGAATAGGGAATAAAACTTTATCCAAGAATGCTGCAAAAAAAAAAAAAAAAAACTTTAAATAGTGTAAAACTTGGCAAATAGCCACGCTCACTTACCTAATTAATTTATTTTGAGGGTTGGCTTAAAGGTTTGAAAACTTAAAATAGTGGAAGAATAATAATACCCCTTCATGGCTTTTCAAAGATTACTAATTATCAATTTTTGTAGAAGTCCAACTGTTGGATAGGTTAGTTTGTTTTGAGCAATGTGTGACCAAAACGGCGCTCTTTCACTTATGTACGTGAAAAGTTATGCAAAAAACAAAACAAAATAATACCGTATACCACAACGCATATTGTTTGGGTTAGGGTGCGGGTTAGCGTTTGGGTGAGGGTGGGTCAAGTAATATTATGTTTATTATTAATAATAACTTGACCCACCCTCAACCAAACGCTAACCCGCACCCTAACCAAACAATATGCGTTGTGGTATGTGGCATTTAAAGAAAAAAAAATTTTTATTAATTTTTATGTACAATAGTGAAAGAGCGCCCCAAATCCAATGCTTCATACCTACCTAGTTATGGCAGAGTTTGTAACCTTAGGTGTATATAAAACCTTAACTGCACACATTCAATTTTGTTCCTGCAGTGCATACCCTATAGATCAGTGTTTCTTAACCCAAAGTCGCGACTCAAACTCAGGTCACCATTTGATTTGGTTGGGTAACCAACTGCAGTAGTTTACATCTCATTAAGATTGTTTCTGAGCAAGTTTTCTTCAAAATTTTAGAAAACTGCACAGGAAGACATGGCTGGACTTAATTCTAACTTAATTTAATATTTATTGTTTGAATATAACTGCTTAATTTAATATTTATTTTTTAACTTAATTTAATATTTATTGTTTTGAATATAATGTGCCTATATATGTTGCACAAATAATATAATAGGAATTGTGTTAATATCAGCTAATCTTACTTGGCTGTCATATATAAAACAATTTTAATTACAATAAAGTTGCAGGGAACCACTGGTTTCAAACAAATGTTTTTTTGATTTTTTAAATTCATAGTTACACTTTTTATATAGTGGGGCAAATTTACAATATAACTGATGATGCATTGAAGGTTTTAAAGTATAGAATATGCATCCATCTTACAAAAAAGATAATAAGCTTTTTTTTTAAATTGAAAATACTACAATAAATGTATAGTCTCTTCTTAGTACCACAATTCATGTTCAACTTGTTCAATACAGTCATCTTTCTAATACTAATTTCCTATATATTGTAATTTAGCAGGTACAAAAAAGCAAAATGCCAGAGTTGTTTATTAAGACAAATGTTGCCAAAGACAAATTTCCGCCTAGTTTTCTTAAAACAACAACAGATGTCATAGCAAAACTGCTAGAGAAGCCACCGCAGTATGTATCTGTTGTAGTAGTGCCAGATTTGTGGATGTCATTTGGCGGCTCAGAAGAACCCTGTGCAGTTTGCTCTCTTTATTCGATGGACAGGTTTGACGCTGAAACAAACAAGACCTATAGTGATGTGCTTATGAAATACCTGTACAAGAGTCTTCAGGTCCCTGAGGATCGAATGTATCTTACATTGGAGCGGCTTGAAAGGGAAAACTTGGGCTACAAAGCAAACACTTTCCTTTCCATCTTAGGACCAGTCAAAAAATAATTGTTCCTTCATTGCTTAATAAAGCTATTGGTGATTTTATTGCAGTCAATGTCATAATTGTCATGACTAATTAAACTGACTTTAATTATTTTTGTGACTGAAAAAATATATATGAAATAAATGTTTCTTTTTTTTATGATACACTATGATTTTGATGTGTGGTTTTCATTTGTGCTGATGTGCAGTAAATTTTATTTTATCTTGCTGATAAAAATTTGAGTGACTTTTTAAGAAAAAGTGTGACGTCCAATTTCTGTTTAATGTCGTGTACAAATTACCGAAATGTATTTTCAATGACCGGCAGTGTAGGCGAACTTGCAATGCGACAAAAAATCAAAACTTTTCACACATGCTAAGAATTCCACTCTTCGTGGGAAACCGGAAGCTTTATACGCTCAACAACAACGACGAATATCCTTCACTTACGATGCAATGGCAACATTACAAACGCCATTGAATGGCCAAAAATGTTGCAGTAATTAGACAATATATGCCCAAGTTGTCAGCTCCTGGAGTCACAATATTATTTGCAAAATGCTCACGGGCCACGTAGCGATTAGGGACGGATTCAACGTTTTGTTTTAATTTAAAGATTGCTATGCAAATTTTCTCATTTTGTGAAACATGTGCCATATGTGCAAATGGATTTTATTGGAAGCGCGAAAAAAACGTGTGTTAATGTTTTTTTATAAATATATAAACCTATACACAGTATGTGACGCAATAAGCTCACAAAATCTTCAAGCACATGGCTCGATACAGAGGCGTAGCCAGGGTGTTTTGCGCCCGGGGGCAAACTATAAAATTGGCGCCCCCTCCTCCATGTTTTAATCACATTTTCTACTACAATAACATAGTATACTTTACTTTATACGATAAACGATTCAAATTTTTTGAACATTGTATTTAAAGACGAATCAGCCTAATTTTGGCTTTTGAAAGCGTCATTTTGTCGCCCGGGGACGTATGTACCCCACAGCACAAAACATACCATGGTAGGTTGTAACCTCGGCACCTTTTCTTGAAAAACAAGCTTATACGTAGCTTAAAGTTAAATAAGATTCGCGCCAAGGGCGAAATTTTTATAATATGTTATCTTTGTATTGAAAAGCGAAAAACGTTTGCGCGTAACGCAAAAAACGCATTCAGATCTTCAAAGGTGCTTAGACAATCTTTTTGTTGTTAGAACATATATGCCTACCAATGAAATAAAGCAATAAAGGCCTGTGACAAAAATCATCCGCCTTGATAGAGTAGGGTGGTGGTTGTATCAGGCAATGGGCGACTGGGCATTTAAATTTGGTATGTGCTAGATAGACGGGGCCTTCTATTAATCAACCCGTTTTGTATTAACATGTTATTGCCATATGGAACGAGGATGCCAAAAAATTACATCACCCTTCTGTACCAGCTTGATCCGGCGTGTTTCCTTCCCTGTCTCTTATAATCACCAGTTAATTTTCTGCCTACGGCATTTTTTGCTTACATACTTTTAAATAAATATATGGCAATTTCGCGATATAAAACTGAAGGTTTAAATGACTCAAATCCTGAAACCGCTTGCACATGTGTTAGTTTCTAATGGTCTCTTGACATAAGCGGACGGGGTATTTGTTACCCCGGTATGTTACTTTTGTTAAAACATCCTATTTGTGTGAACCACTTAGCCTCCCAATTCCCTAAAACTGAATCATATAGAAACCTAAACCACACATATTCATTGACCTCCAAACCTTTTTCAAATAACTAAAGTGGTTCATCTATAAAGATATCCGATTTTATTGTTCTTGCTGTCCATCAGGGCTGCGGAGTCGGATTCGGGACTCGAGTAAGACCACGTAAAACTACACGAGTCCCGCGTTCGCCGTGCCAATGCGCAGTCCTAAATTTTGGAACTGACAACCGTAAATTGTAAAGGGGGAATATGGCACTCTTGTGAGGAATTGCTGAAAATCCACCTTAATTTAATTACGTAAAGGGTGAAACACATGCTGAAGAGTCGGAGACTCGGCGAAATCCCACATTTACATTTAACCGGAGTCGGACTCAAAAGTCGGAATCGGGTTATTTTTAACTGACTTCGCAGCCCTGCTGTCAATAACCGCGAACAGCTGGCAATAGCGGTAATTTTGTTGCACCTTTGCGCTGTTTTCTATCTAAAACCCTACATCGCACGGAAGTATATGCTGTAATTACTTTTTTTAAATGTAAAAATACGATAATTTCTGGTTATCTAATACTTGTTTTTGTCTAGCGTCTATTTATAGTTTGACGCATTGCAAACATGGAGCCTTAAATGTGAATCAAACGTGTATTTAAAAGGCCCTGAAAATATGTTGAAAGGTATTTTTTTTTCAGGAGATGTTAAATCTTAAAAAAACAAATCGTTCTCAAGGGCCACAACAAATGTACTATTTTTTACTTAGGCTACCATTGTGGAAATACAAGTTGATCCGTCTTGTGTCATTGGAAGACGTATCGATATGTATTTGCTTTCAAACTTTCTTTCAAAGCATTATGGTCAGATAAAATCGATTAAGAGCCGACGAATATTGAGAAATTAAATCTAACTTTGAAACGAGTATAGACAACTGTTCTCGTGCGACAGCTAGCGTAAAAATTCCTAAACGCCAAACGTTTCAATATTATGGATGGCCAGAGGTACATTGGCATGATGCATCTTTGCATTACATATAGTTTAGCTTTTACGGGCAAATATAGTTCAATGTAGGCTATAGGTCAAACAGAGTTTACTGTTCTCCAGGAAAATAAAGTCCTACTAAATGTTATGTAGCTGTTGTAGCTTTACCTACAACTTTTCAGCATGACCTATTATTCAACTATAAAGGTTAAGGGTACGGGAAAAAGTAAATTGCATCAGGGAATTTAGAATTTCGCAAACTATCGTTCACTGTTAACAAAATTGGGTATCCAATACTTAAAAACATAGGATAGTCTACATTTATGTCAACCAGGGTAGGATACGCGTGTGGGGATTCTCAATAAATATTTTGGGTAATCAATAGCCCAAATACCTTGGGTACTACAGCAACCTGTCAAACTCCAAGCTATTGGTTATAATTATTATACCTAAATTAAATAATTGGATTATTCTAGTTTTTACCTTAATTTTCAGTTAATTTTAGGGGTAGGCTACGTTCGTGGGGATTGCCAATATATATTTTGGGGTATGGCAGGTCTAAGATCTAGTTTTATCGATGCTGAAGCTTGTTACGGAAGGATTGGCCAGACTCCATTTGTTGAGGTTGCGTGCTCCAACAGATTAGCCACAGCAATGTATTAAACGTATCTGTGTTTATTGAATAAAAACAAAAGAACAATCAACCTAGCGTAACGTCCAGGGTCCAGTAGTAACATTCAACATAAAAACCGCTGTCAGGCCTACATTATGTTAGTTGAGCGAGTTAAGTCATTTTCCAGTTCAGTTGGTTAAATTAAAAATTTCTTTTTCTTGCCAATTTTTGTGCACACCGCTTGGCCATAAAATCGTTAAGCAGGATCATATGAGCTGTTCGTAACGTTGTAGGACCTATAGCTTCGGCGAATACTGATTGCTGCGAATATAACTCAAGTATAGCTTCCTTTATGCGGGTCATCTATTTAGGAATCGGAAAAGCGCTCGGGGGACAGACGTCGCCCCAAAAAGGAACATCTTAAGCCAATCCACGAGCAATGCCACAAAAATTAATTTTTTTTACTTGCGTTTCTTTTTTGAAAGTCAAGACTTGTTACAACACAGTTTAGCTGTTAAAAGCTGTACAATGTACATGAAGCTTCGTGCGTTTACAGGAAGTTCAAGGCTATCGCTGTGACTGATAGTTCAGCTCTAGGCTTGAATGGCATAAAGGTTATGAC
This sequence comes from Ascidiella aspersa, assembly GCF_963924565.1. Taxonomy (NCBI): domain Eukaryota; kingdom Metazoa; phylum Chordata; class Ascidiacea; order Phlebobranchia; family Ascidiidae; genus Ascidiella; species Ascidiella aspersa. The sequence continues at coordinate 4,904,080 of NC_139447.1, forward strand.
GAAAACGAACCACATAGCCTTTCGCGTGATAAACCACAGACTGTTAATGCTCAACCTCGGGCAAAGAAGGTTGCTACAGTAAGCAGATTTGGCGTAAGCCGTCGCAACCGCAAATGTCCTTCAACAGACATTCCGCGTTGAGTTTGCTTGTGACTGTACGCAACAAAAATAGACAACGAAACAATGGTTGATTAAATTTTAAGTAAGCGTTAAAGGTACGATTTCTGCTTATAGTCTTGTTTAAGTGTCCGTATTAACGACGAGAATTTTATATAGTTTAAAAGTTTATATAGGTACAGATGACAAATAAAGTAAATTGAAAATGCAAAACACCGTTATATCCGCGATAATCTAGCAACAGTTGTCTGATTTAACGAAAATGTTTTACAACTCTATTCAATTTATTTGGTAGGATCTAAATTTATCGATTTGCGTTTATATTGTGTTATTTATGATGGGTGTGGACGATGTAATAACCCTATTTAAGATAGCGTTGTATGTCGCGTCTGTTAGGATTTAATTTAATAAGAGACTTGCAGCAAAAGCAGGGGACATTTTATTAATTCATCTTTGATGGCAAATATAATGATTTTATATATATTTATTTTGTGTCTGTATTTTGATAAAACTAAATAACTAGCTGTCAAGACCCCTTTGAAAGGGCATAAGCGGTGATTAAAGCTGTTTTAACAACTTTCAGCTGATGTCTGAAATTAGTTTTGAGTAACTTTTCAAGCGAAACAGGTCAAGCCTCATTCATGTATATGTGTGCGGCTCGTGATTTGGTGCTGTTTTAATGTGAAATATATTAAGGAAGTTTGTGTGAAATTCGTGAAGATTAGTTTTACCTATTTAGGGCAAATACATTTTTTCCATTTTTTCGCGCTTTGCACAATTAAACAGGATTTTATCAGCATATTTGCCCACGAGTTTACTGGTGAACAGCAGATGTTTCTAAGATTACGTTTCATGATTTAACACAGGGTGGTCCAACCTCTTTTCATCGCGGGCCAAAAACAATTTTTTTTTATCTTGCGGGCCAATGTTTTTAAATTGCGATTCTTAGGCTTATTGCTGGCAAATAAACATAGTATATCTATGGCATATATACTAACTTTATGGAATGTATACCTCTGTTCAGTTACGGTAGTTATTATGAAATAATTTCAATCCCAAAAAATTAAAAAAACAAAAAATAAAGTGATATTGCCAGATTGAACCAAAGCTGACTATCAGTTCGCGAGCCAAAAAAGCTGAACTCGCGGGCCAAAGTTGAACCACGCTGATTTAACATCACATGGGCAGACATCTAAGACAGTTGAGAGCAAAAGTAATCATAAAATGCGCTGAAGGTGCAAAAACAATTACTTGGAGATTTTATTATCTCGAATTTTTGTGGAAAAAATCTTAGATTTAGTTATATTTTAAAGCGTTTCGTTTGTTCTAAAAAAATAACCTAGTTCAGATAAATTTTGCCATCATTGCGAACGACTGAATAGCTTTTGTACGTCAATTTGAATACCTCTACCGACTGGTAAAGCAGGTTTCTTTTGAATTCCTTACCTAACAATGTTTCGTTACGACGTATTTGTGTGGCGTAACTGTATACCTAAATATCATCCGTATATATAAGCCTTATGTTGGCAACACTGTTCCAGCTGCTTTTAAGTGTTTCGTCAAAATATTCAATATGCATTTCTAAATCAGTAGAACATTTTATACGCGTCGCGCGTTCCATCGCACTCTCCAAAATGAAAGTTTTGGAAACTGAAACGATATGAAGGCGTTTTTCGTTTTGCGTGAATCGATAACGTCTATTCAGTTTAGCTTTTGTAGTAAAAGTTATACCACCCAAACTATAACTTTAGCAAAACAACCGAAGATTCAATGCGGAACCGTTTGATTTTAAATCAAACTTTTTTCTTTAAAAAAATGTTTACTTCTGAAATATACACTAATATGTCAATGAGCCTTTATGGACCCCTAAAACTAGTTCACGGGTTGGGTAAATTTTTGTATAGGTTTACCGCCGAGTATTTATAACCCTGTTAGTGTGCCACAGGGTCACGGGGCACTGCGCTTATTATAGGTCAAGTGGAAAGTTGGTTTTACCCACGCTGATGTGCGCTATGAACAAAGAAGGGTGTTTTTGCTGCACTATTTAAACCCAAAACCATGCAAACTATACAACTATTGTGTTTTTAAGCCAGCGTTGAACTCAGGTTGTTTTAGACCGACTGCGCAGCCTTGTTCGACCCAAATGGTTAGATGGGTTGAAAACTGTGCTTAGCACAAGGTTTCATAGTTTAAAATAAAAAAGGATAAGTCTTTACAAGCCAGCATGGAACGAACACATAGGCCCAAGACTGGTCCAGGCTTCTTCGCGCCTAAAATTATGTTTTAAAACGGTTAAGTAATAATCACTTAAGGTCACTTTTGTGAATGAAACGCGAGAAGAGCATTCGAAGTTGGTTCTGCATATTTCAGGGATGACAATGCAGTCAAATACCAAGAAACGCATTTTTTACTTGGTTAATCGCAAAGAGCCACACCTTACACACATTTTTGCGAAGTGAAAAAAAGGCATACTCTGTGCGTTTATTAATTTTCAGAAGTTTACCTAACAATATAAATGCCTTAAGGCAAACAGCTTGATTGCAAAATGAACGTAAGAGCGGCACATAACTGGGGAAAGAGCCGCGTGTATTTCAACACGAGGTCAGAGAGCACCATTCTATCTGAACTCCACTAAATCGAAACTAACTGCCATTGCATTTCGAAGTGCATATAGTCAGGTCGCATATCGATTTATTGCACATTCGAAAGATCCGGCATAGCTCCGCTTTCAAAGTAAAGGACAATTTACAGCGCAAAACACGTCATGCTAGTCTGGCGTTCATATCGTTGTGTCTAGGTGCAGTAGAAGTCGAACAAACTAACATCGCAGGAAAAGAAAATGCGTTAGGGATTAAGTGGTTAGCTAACGACATCGTTAGGTTAAGCTCACAGACCGGTACAGTTTAAACACAAATTTTGCGGACCAGTGGACCTTTTAAAATCAAAATCAACCCAAAATGTTATTACGACAAAAAAATGCAACTTAAAAGCAAAAATTGGAAACTTCAATTCAATAAGCAATTTGCTGCTGTCTTTTTCATATCATACGTGTTATACGTGTTTCTATGGATTTTTTGTTCAGATACAATTGGTCTTAAAGTTTAAGACTTTAATGAGTTGTAGCCTACTTTTAAATAGTTGGGTCAACACTCGTAGCATTGTGCGGTACAATAGAGTCCAAAGTAAACGATTAACTGAAGTTCTAAGACAAGCCTTCAACATTTTTTTCCTTTTGCAATTGAGATATAAAATTGTACTATATTTGGCAGACCGGCAGGACAGTTGACGCGGAACGGCGGTTGAGAACCACTGCTCACAGCACCTTTTATATTTCAGGCGCTTGTATATATCGCTATACGGTATATAAATCTTTAAAGAATCATCAACTTAAACAACCAGAATGCCACTTCTTCTCGTACGCACCAACATCGCCAGGAGCAAGATCCCGGACTCCCTGCTCCCAGATCTCACTCACCTTCTCGTGGAAGTCCTTAACCGCCCGGTGTCCGCCTTTTGCATCATTGTACAGCCGGACACGCTCATGACCTTCGCGGCCACCACCGAGCCTTGTGCTAGCTGCGTGCTGCAGGATTTCGAGCACTTTGATGTGGTCCAGAACAAGCGGATCGCCGGCGAGCTGATGCCTTTCCTTTATGAGAAGCTCGGCGTTGACAAGAGGAGGATGTACCTTGAGTTCGCGCCGGTCTTCAAGAGGAACGTTGGCTTTGCCGCCGACACGCTCGACACGTTCTTCGGGCCCGAAAATGGCGGTAAGGATTAGCAGTGTTGTAAACAATTCAGTTTTAAATGACTTAAGTCCAATTCAAGTCTTTTGCAAAATTAACTAGTCAAGTCCCAGGCCAAGTCACCAGTTGCCCAAGTCAAGTTCCAGTCAAGTAATTATGTGAGCAAGTCATTGTTTTAAAATGACTTGACTTGATTTAAGTCGTTTTGGTAAAATGAATTGACTTGACTTAAGTCTTTTAAACAAATGTTTTGACTTGAACGTAAGTTCTTAAATCAAATGACTTGGGTTGAAGTTAAGTGTTTTCATTTATTAAAAAATTGAGCTATTTATCTCAAGCTTTGCACGTTAAACGATTAGCTTGCTGCATGATGTTTTTTTAGTTTATTTTTAGTTAAAATATTGCTCATAATTGAACAGGTGTACCATTTTTAATGGTTTGTCCTTATCGTTTTAACTTGGGCAATTGATGACTTGAACTGGGACTTGACTTGGACTTAAGTTGTTTTTACAAATGACTTGACTGGGACTTCAACAAAAAGACTTGTACAACACTGGGCTCCCAACCTGGGGGTCGCCGTGTAGTATTTGATAAAGAAAAACAAAAAATAAGCAATACCAACTAAAAGTTTAGCAGTATAGAAGGAGCAAAAGCAACCACCAGTCTAACATTTGAGGTTAATTGACCTTTGCTGCAGTGACCCAGTCGTGTTTATGACGTCACCATTACACTTTTTAATTAATGAGTCAAGCGTAGCTTCAGTCAAACAATGTCTAATAAAATATCGTAACTAACTACCTTGTTGTGCATACTTAAATCCGGACAATTTAGCCAAATTTTGATATAATCCGTCTACATTTTTTTTGCAAATTAGAATTTTGCCAAGTTAAAAATTTTTTGTTGACTCTGGTTTATGTATCGTACACTATAATTGGGGGGTCGCTCAAGTTACCGAAACTTAAAAGGGTCGGGAGAAAAAAGGTTGCCAACCTCTGGTTTAAGGTTATGCGTCTGCAGTTGCGCCAAGTTCGGCGCGTCGTTCGTTCACTTTAAAGCAACGACGCTTTCGCAATAAGATCGAAATAAATTGGCACTGCCAGACCTTAATTAACACTTCCCCGTGGGAAATTAGACCGGATTACAATATTACCCGGCGAACTAGCATAATAAATAGGCACCGGACACCGCGATAATAAAATGTAAATCACGTCTGGCACAAATGGAGAAGGTATGACTATTTAGATCCCTCGAGGCTTAAAATTGTTGTCTGGTTGCCGCCGAAGGCAAACTACACTATTTAGGTATGCAGGCTCAGTTGGTAGAGCGACGGTCCCGGCTTGACCGGAGGTCGTGAGTTCGAACCTCACTGCAGGCTAGTTGTTTGTCCAGTCTGCCCTGCTTGCATCATAGATCAACAGACTCGGTGAGTCTGCGATGGCTTTCGGTGTACTTTTTATACGTAAGCCGTAGTCGTTGGTCAAAAAGCAGCTTCGAAGGGCTAGATCTCAGATATTAACACACATATGTGTGAATGTTTCATTGAATACATTTTTACTTCTGTGGCTTTTTCCCACATCTAGTTGTAGTCTTCGACTTTTCCAATTGTAATTTTAGCTCGGACTCCTTGAAAATGCACCAAGGATGTATTTTTTATGGAAGTGTTTTTTGCTACATCTACCCACGTAGGCTAGTTATTTGATGGTCCTAAAACTCTGTACCCTTATGGTTTCAGTCGGCCTGCGGGATTGCTATCCAGACAGAACGTTTACTTGGCCGGACAGCAAATAAAAGAACATCAGGTTCAAAAGATGAATGAAAAACATCAGTCGTTATGCATTGCATATTGAGGCCCGACATTAGCTCACCTCTACTTGGCTGCACGTTTAATACGCTTAAGTTTAAATATCAACTAACGTTTAACAACATTCAAGAAATTTAATATGTGTTGTGTAAATATTTTTTATGAGCTTTATTATCTTCCATTTCTTTTGAAATCATTTCGTTGATGATCAGCGTGGTATATATCGTGGTAAATGTGTAGCGAATCAGCGTCTGTATTTGTTATTTACAGTACTGTGTTTGTTGTGCGTGTGCTAAAGTCTGCTAAAGTCCTTCTGGCGTATTTCCTGTGCGCTGCATCCTGCTTAGTTAACTGGCCAGTTTTAATCCTCAACACATTCGCTTTGAACGCAACGTTAGTCATGTCCTTTCTACTGCAAAACAGTCAACACGCGTTTTTAATGCGCTGTAAGCTCTTTTATTGAAAGCGAAATATGTTAGATTATGTGAATGTACAATAAATCTATAAGCGACCTGACAGTATGCACTTTGAAATGCTATGACAGTTTGTTTAGTTTCGATTTAGTGGAGTTCAGATACCACGGTGGTCATGTCTCACCTGTTGAAATATACAAATCAGTGTTGTAATGACTTAAGTCATTGACTTGACTTAAGTCCTTTGACCAAAATGACTTGACTTGACTTAAGTCTTTTGGACAAATGACTTGACTTGGACTTAAGTCATTTTGTCAAATAACTTGGGAGTAAATTAAGTGTTTTTCATTTAAATTTATCTCAAGTTTTGCACATTTAACACTCTTATTGCTGTATATTGCGTTTGTGTGTTTTTTTAGTTAAATTGTTGCTTGCAATCGGACGAGTTTATAAATTTTAATAGTTTAACAATTTACTTTTATGTCAATGACATGACTTGAAATTGACTTGACTGGGACTTGACTTGGGCAACCGATGACTTGGACTGGGACTTGACTTGTTATTTTTGCAAAAGACTTGACTTGGACTTAAGTTATTTCAAAATGACTTGTTTACAACACTGATACAAATGCATTGCACACGTTTCTCCATACAACTGCTCAAATGGGCACACTTTTTTTTATGTACGTGGAAATTAATAAAAAAAAACTTTCTTCAAATGCCGCATACCACAACGCATATTGTTTGGATTAGCGTTTGCTTGAGGGTGGCTCAAGCTATTATTAATAATAAACATAATTACTGGACCCACCCTCACCCAAACGCTAACTCGCACCCTAACCCAAACAATATGCGTTGTGGTATGCGGTATTATTTTGTTTTGTTTTTTGCATAACTTTTCACGTACATAAGTAAAAGAGCGCCCTCAAATGTATTCGCATACGTTATATTGTCAAAATAAAATGGTTAACACTTTTATTTCGAAAGTATAAATTTACCCATTAGATCAGTGTCATACAAGATTCGGTACCTAGCACTAAATCAGTGCTTCTAATCGAGGGGTCGGGAACCTGGATCGCGAGCAATATATGGCTCTTTTGGACTAACCACTCACATTAAGTGCAGAGATTTGATTCGCCAAAGCTTTGCCATTATATTAAAGCTAAGTATTTGGGTCGTCACAAAAAAGGCAGGGAAACAATAAATTGATATTTGGACAATGAACTTTATTAAGGGTGAGTTGAGCAATGAGCGTTAATAATGTACGATGGTAATTTAAGTAGTTTATTCTTTGGTACAAAGTTACGATATCACACGTCTAAAGAAGTATTCAGTAGGAAAAAACGAAATCAAAAGAAGTTCTAAAGTTGTTTTTTTTTACGAAATTCTTAATGGCTCTTTAACAAACCAAAGCTGCCAAGACTATGCACTTGTTTAATCATAATATGCAATGTTTAATTAATTATTATGTTGTTCTTCACCTACTTATTGTTATGCAATACAAACAAAAAAAACAAAGAACAGTTTGTTTGCGATTGTAGCATCACAATGTGCCGAGCACCATCTCCGCTCGACCAACCCAATGCCAACCAGCAGGTTTTGTCACTTTTGACTCATACAAAGTCCACAACAAAATGCTGTTTGTGTGAAGGCTTAATATACAAGTCTAGCATCTTTGAGAAAGAAGGTCAACATATGCGACTGTTATAAGATCTTCCTCGGCAATTTCGAGCTGCTTCATTAGGTCTTTTGCAATATCGGCGCCTTGCTGTTCAGATTGGTCGTCATTCAGCATCACTTCCAGCTCCATGAAGTCACCCAGACCCTTTACCTGGTCAACGTGGACCCGAGTTTGACCGATCATAAACAGGTGCCTCGTTTTGGCCACAACGCCTGCTCTCCCAAGTGAGCTGGTCAGGCACAGGTCCATGGAATCCGGTTCCGAGACTGGCGACACATGAAAGTCTGATAATTTTGGCCCAGCCTGGTCTGGTCTCTGGTAGAAAATAAGCTGACTCCTCTTGCAGCCTTCCGACTTGATCGTTCTTAGTTTAAGTCGGCCATTTTCAGTTTTGTAAAACGTGTCGCTTTGAATCAGCACCTTGCCTTCTTCCTTGCTTAATGTTTTGGCTAGTTTTAGTAAGTTGCCAAGCGATTTTATAGAAGCCTTAATTTCTACATTGCGTGGCATTGTGCTTGTTCAATACAACCTGTGAAATAAATTAAGTTTCTAACCCTGAAGACAGTACAATATAGCTTTAAAATTAGTTAATTTTAAACACATCTTGTGAAATTAAATATATGTTCAGATATTTCAATTGTAAGTAAAAGCCGAAAAAAATACATAACTTGTAAGTTCGCAAAACAACTAAAAAAAATATATTTTTTGTTCCAAAACATATATGTAAAAGTTATCAAGACCCTTATAGATTCTTAAACTAACTCATTATTTTTTGGTTCATTTTAAAGCAAATTATTTTTTCTCTGCCTACTAGAAATGTTACACATTTAAGAATTAAAGGCAGGAGTTGCATCATTAAAGTGGTAATGTAAAAACAACAATAATTGTGACATGCATTAAAATAATTCCTGTAAAAACTTTTTAGTTGTTTGTATTTATTTGAATTGTGGGGGAATTACACTAACTTGTTTTGTTAAAAGAAATAAATCACTTAGTGCAGGGCAACACTTACAGTGTTTCTAGAATTCTGCGGTAGGAGAACAAACGCTAGATTACCAACTAAATTTAAACACAAAGTAGTGAGCAAGTATAAATATTTTTTCAATACAAATATAAGTTGACTTATTTAAAAACAGTTATACATAACATATATTTGTCGCAATTTAAAAGGTTTAGTTGTTTTGGTTTCAGCCAATATGTATAGTTAAACCATTTGTACCCACAATTTAAGACACTTGTGGTTAAACTCTGGGTAAATTTGGGGATATTTTGAAGTCCTGTAATACTTTCTTTGGATGCTGAATATGAGAAAGTATTATTATTATTATCGGCCAATTGATTGCATAAAATATTTCAAAATATAAATTATAAGAACATTTTAGGTGATGATATTAATTGACCGATCGCTTTTCATAACTTCATTATTTAAAATTCGTGTAATTAAAATTGTTTAGTTATTGTCAGGAGTAAGTAAAATATAAATTCACCAATTTGTTTAACTTTACTGCCGTAAATCGCTTATATAAGAGAAAAAGCAAAAATTGTCTTGCGTTTGTTTCCCTGTACCACGTGGGAAATTTTAAAATAATCCGTTCCATTGAAAAAAATTAAATACTGCTTTGTTATGAGTTTACTTGATTAATTTTATATTAATTACAATATAATTGTAATTTTCATTTTAACCGAATATTAATTAAGTTCAAAAAGAATGCTTAAACAGTTAGTTATATAATAAAATATACAATATTAACTTTAGCGCATGGGATTTATGTCAAAAAGTCCCTTAATGTAAAACCTAACTCAAGAATTTGCTCTGTTAATATAATCTTACACTGATACTAATTAATATAACATACGTATTATAGGTAAAGTTTTATCTATACCTGACTGCAATGGCCTTGGTTGATATGTCTGTGGAAGACTTTATGTCTAAAGATTGGGGCGAAGATTCCTCGCAAGATGAAAACGATGCAGGTAAAAGCAAACGAATTGGCGCTCTTTCCCTATTGTAGTGAAAAGTTATGCAAAAAAAATAATAATAATAATACCGCATACCACAACGCATATTGTTTGGGTGAGGGTGGGTCAAGTTACTATTAATAATAAACATAATATTACTTGACCCACCCTCACACAAACGCTAACCGGCACCCTAACCCAAACAATATGTGCTGTGGTATGCGGTATTATTATTATTTTTTTTGCATAACTTTTCATGTACAACAGTGAAAGAGCGCCGAATATATTAATACTACTTGACCCACCCAAACTCACACGCTAACACCCTACCTCAAAAACTACAATTTAAACATTTCTTTTCTATACCAAAGTGACGCATACCACAAACGCATATTGTTTGGGTTAGGGTGCGGGTTAGCGTTTGGTTGAGGGTTGGTCAAGTTATTATTAATAATAAACATAATATTACTTGCCCCACCCTTACCCAAACACTAACCCGCACCCTAACCCAAACAATATGCGTTGTGGTATGCAGTATTATTTTGTTTTGTTTTTTGCATAACTTTTCACGTACATGAGTGAAAGAGCGCCCAAATATTGATGCTGTTTATACTTAAATTATTGTGCTTTATTTAGAAAAAACAAATGGCAATACAAAGAAAACCAAAACAAAGAAACTCAAGAAGAAAAAAAAGAAGGGCTCTCAAATAAATGTTGCAGTAAGTTGGTTTTTAAAAATTGTCTACATTTATTGCTTTTCTTACTAATATATCTTGATTGTTTTACTGAAAATTTCAGAAACCAAATGTAAACCAAGAAACTGAAGATCAACATAAAAAGTCAGAAAAGCTGAATGATAAATCAAAATCACAAAGTCAGCATCAAAATGAGTTAAACAACTTAAAACAAAGTGACCCAGAGTTCTACCAATTCTTACAGGTAAGGTAGTCCTATATTTCTGTATTCAAGTTTTGTTGTTGATACAATGTGTCTTTATTTCTATTTATGTATTGCCAATATTTTGAGCAATTAACATCTAACTGCTAACAGTTTAAACCAGCGGTTCCCAAACTGGGGTCCGCGAAACAATTAAGGTGCGTACAGCAGTTTTAAAGGGTCAACAATAAAAATTAATTCTTAAAACATAAGGCTTTAAAGCGAATGTTTTTTAAACATTAGTTTATGTTTTTAACATTTATCTGTCATCAATGTTAGTCTTTATTTGTGCTTTATTATTCTATAATATAGCATATTTTATTATGTCTCTTGTGACATCATAAAGCGTCTAATATGCTGTACTACCTGCTATCAGCGAATCGTGGTTGCACTAGTGCACTACGACAAACATAGGTCAACTGACCCTTGAATTTTTAGAGGTCCCTGAAATATCAATTTAATTGCAGTTCCACCAGGCAAAGGTTTTAGAAAAGTGTGGGAACCGCTGGTTCAAATTGAAATTTTTTGCCTGTTGAAAAAATCTTCAAAGATGTAAAAGTCACGTAATCTGTAAATCACTTTTCCTCAAGTATAAGTTTGAATCATCTTTTTGTTGTTATTTTTCAGTCACTTGTGATCACAAAACTTAGGATTTTTTTTTTCCATAAAAAAAAACCTATTTATTTTCTTGAAAGGAAGAAGACGCTTCCCTTTTAAAGTTTGGTGATAAAAAGTTTGATGTTGATGACGAGGCCTCATCTGATGAGAGTGAAGAAGGAGTGCACAAATTGCCAGATACGTTAGAGGTTAATGAAAGTTGCCCTAATTTTGGCTTAAGTTGCTTTATTCTAACTATGTTCAACCTTTTGATAGCTTGAAAATGTAAAGTTGCTTGTACTAACAGAATGTAGCAAGCATTGGCGTTTGGTTGTTTCTCGACTCACTCCTCTCTGAGCCTGTTTACTCAGTTGATAGAGCGATGTTCCCGGTAAGGCCGGAGGTCGTGAGTTCGAACCTCACTGCAGGCTAGTTGTCTTTCTAGCTTGCCCTGCATGCATTATTGATTGACAGATATGGTGAGTCTGCGATGGTTTTCGGTGTACTATTGTGATAACTTATATGCAAGTCCTAAAATGTTTTTTCAGGAGTTTCTAAACATGTCTGTGTTTGGTTTATTTAGGAAGTATCAGAAGATAGTGATTTGGGTGTCGATTCATCGGATGAAAATGATGCTGCTGCGCAAGACGACGAAGATTTATATGATGAAGATGGTACTGAGGCAGTTTCAAAAAGACGAAAAGAATTGGTATAATATGAAGTATTTTATCATTATTTTAATTAAAATCTAATTTTTTTTTTATACAAAAATAATTGTTTTAGTGAAAAATACAAACTTAAAACTCTACTTAAAACTGTAGCATGTAAAACATGGACTTGATTTATCCCAAGTTTTATTTCTACATTAACTAAACTTTACACCAACTTTAATACACAAATAAAATAGTTTTAACACAAAATAGTATACTTTAAAAATAAAAAGCTTTGCTTGTGGTACACTATAACTTCTTAAACCAGTTATTAATAAGAAGTAGATAAACCATCCACTGTTATGTACAACTATTTAGACATGCACTCATAGTAGTGAATGTAGTCCATCTTTAAAGTGAAAAATATATTTGTTAGGATGGAAGATGGTCAATAAATCATATAAAATGTGTAAGGGGTGCTTGTAACAGTTGTGGTTTCAAATGTGTTTCCAACACATTTTCCATTAATTTTTTTGTGCTATATATATGAATTATCCTGGTCTACTAGGAAAAAATATTTCCATATATAAAACATTGCACTAATAAAAGATAAAAAAAACATTTTTTATTGTTAGTTTTTTATAAAATATATACAGAGAAAGTGTTTAAAATTCTGTTTTTACTCGAATTTGACAAGTGAAGTAACTTTATTAATTTCATTTAGATTACGGTAACTGAAAAGATGGTTGCAAGTTGGAAAGAGCGCTTGTCCGGTGAGCAGTCGTCAATCACTGCCCTCCGTCAAGTCATGCAAGCTTTCCATGCTTGTCTTGCCAGAATCGATGCCCTCGAAACTCCCGAGTCCACTGACAAAAAAGCAAAGCGTAAAAAGAAGTCGACTGAGCAAAGACTGAAATACAAGTATGTTGACACTCGTTTACTAACATGTGGTTATATTTAATATTTACTACCAATTCATATATTGAATTTGAATTACTCATGTTGTTTTTGATATGCTTTCATCCCAAGTGATTTTACAGAAAATTTAACTTTATGTTTTCATCATCACAGTAGTAAAACGTCATCTTAATTGCATATGAGCAATGTACATTTCAGTTGGTTCTATTTGGTTTCCTTTTATTTGTTTTATCAGACATTTGCGAATTCGCTTCCGCTATGATGCTGTTATTAAAAAGGCTCATTTTGTGAAGCAGCATGTTTTAAAAAATAAAAAATAAAACATTTTAAGCGGATGATTCCATCATCATAAAATGGTATCCCTTTAGTTTGTTCTTGAGAATATTTTATCTACATAAAAATCTGCAACACAATTTGATTTATGGAATGTAGGTTGGTTAAACCTGCATTTAACTCCTTAATTTTCACAAATTGGATTTAATTCAGCGCCGTGACCGTTTAAAAAAAGAATGAAGAGACCTTAATATATATAAATTGATTTATATAATTTTTTATTTTGTTTATGTTGCAGAGTTGTGGGTTCCTCTGTTTTCAACGACATAATTGCCCTGTGCGTTGGTCACGTGACGCCTTCCCTCGCCAAAATCCTCAACTACTTCCCTGAAAAGATGAAACAGACCAAGAAGAAGTACGTACCAATAAAATAAAGCTTCGGTTTCTTGTTTCAACCATGTATAAAGTGTTTTATTAGGCATTTTTCTTTGTAAAATTAAATTATCATGTAATACATTTGCTTGCAGTATTGGGTTTTAGTTATTTTTTAGTAGAGAGTATTGCTCATATTTGAACGAGTTTAACAATTTTAATAGTTTAACGTTTTTTGTGGCAAGGACTTGACTTGAAATCGACTTGTTCTAATTATGAGTTAACTGGGAATTGACTTGTCATTTATTCAAAATGACTTGGTCAGTTATTCAAATCGACTTGTGATTTATTCAAAATGACTTGTTTACAACACTGCATAACATTGTGCATCAATAGCAGTAAGACAAAATCCCACCAGATAACTTTGCAAATTTAACTGTTTTTTTCTCGCGTGTCGCCAGGAAAGCGCCGCTGCCCAATTCGTGCAACAAGTGGGCGACGGTGCGCGACATGCTGCGCTCGTACCTGCATCACGTAGTGCTGCTCGCCCAGTCGCTGCTCGAGCCGTCGGTGAACCGTGTCGTCATGCGCCACCTCCTTCTTCTATTGCCCTACTTCATTTCCTTCCCGCGCATCTCCAAGCAGCTGCTCAAGGTTAGGCTTTTGAGATTTTTGCCGTATTTTTAAGGGAATGGATTATTTAGGTCTAGGTGTAGTTTACAAGAAAAGCACGTAACACAGGGGTTCTCAAAACTTTTTGGGGATAGCGGCATGCCAATATAATGAAGGCACATTGCCTGCAAAACAATAAATTAAAGCATGGCCACCGGCCAGCCAACAGGTAAATATCATAATATCAACAGGCTTTTGAGATTTTTGCTGTATTTTCAAGGGAAACCCCGCCGTGGATGCGTATTTTTTTTTAGGTATAGGTCAGGGGTGTCCTACAGGCGGTACGCGTGCCAAATGTAGCACGCGACCTAACAAAAAATGGCAGCAACCCCGCCGAAAAATACTAAATTTGTTATCCAGCCATTTGCCATCGTTTATTCACAATATAAAAAAATCGCGGCAATTACGACAACTAACAATTACTTCTAATATTATAACATTATACTGTAGTGGAGGCTAGCATTAACATAATTATATAGCTTGGTGTGAAGAAGTAACTGTCAGCTCACTGACGGACACTTAAATGCAGTAATGCGCATTTCTACTACACAGATTAAGGCCAATCTATCTTCAAAGTCTGGCTTAAAACTCACGTTTGCAAAGAAACAGTTTTGGTCAATTATTATGAATGTTTGATTGATAAAATAAACAAATGTTTTTTATGTAAATGAACGTTTGTAATATTAGAAAGAGTTAGTTACTAAACGTTGCCACGGGAAGAAGTTAAAGTTAAAAAATAAATGATACACGGCCTGTTTGAGTTAGATGTAGGTTAACCACGTAAAACAGTGGCATAACGATGGTGTTGTTTTTTTAGTTTCTGCTGCGGTGTTGGAGCAGTGACGACAATGAGAGTGTTCGGGTTCTCTCCTTCCTCTGCATTTCTCGGCTCCTCAAGCTGGAGAAGGATCGGTTCCTGGAAAACACGATGAAGGTAAATTCGCAGGCCTCTTTAAGTATATACATCAACAATCTTGCGCGAAACCGCACTCAAAAAACACGTTTCTTTTTTGTTGTTAATTATAATTATTAATTCAATTTTTAGAAAATGTACAAAAAGAAAAGAACCATACAATGTTAAAACAATTAAGTCCTGATTGCGATTTGCCAACTCTTTTTTGTATTTCCAATATTTTACCTTGGGCCAATATTATTTCTGTTTTCACTATTATTTGGTGTGATGCACTGAATATGTAATGTTGGAAATCAGTTTGACCCTTGCAAGATAAATGTCGACCTCAATTCCTGATCAGTAACAGCAGAATAGTTCAGCCAAGCTAGTAATTCAGGCCAGACACTATTTATAGATGGCAAAAGATAAATATATATTTCGCCAGCAAAGGCATTGTCAGTACGTCTTATTTAAATAGGATTCTGATATGCTGCCGTTGCGTTATCCGGCGAAATGTTTTTTTTTTGCTCCCATTTACCAAAAAATCTGGATTGAGCCAGTTTAAGGCGGTTCTAACCGGTTTCTGATAAAAATCCTGTAAATTTCGAATAAAATAATATTCAAGATTCTTAAAATCGTCAAAAATTAAGAAAAACGATTGCGGCGAAAATCATATCTTATATCATTATAAATAGTGGCTGACCTAAATTATTAGGTTTGCTACACTACTCTGTTATTTTTTCAAGGAAACCATGTTTTACTGGTAAAATAAAATCTATTTAAAGTCAAAACCGATGCAAGTACATGGTGTATAACCGTATACCTTCATTTCGATTTTCCACCTATTTACTCCAGCCATAAAGCTTATATAAGAACAACACCAACGTCGGAATAAAACATAGTTCGGGATAAGACCAAAGTACGACTAATGCCTAATAATCGTAATACGTTATAAATCAGAATAAGACCTAAATGGTCAGAATCAGGTATATACATTTTTTTACCTAACCCCAAACCTAATTCCTAAGTACTTCACTAACAACCCTAATAATTTTAACCCTAACCCAATTTCTAACCTCACCATTACGCCCCAAACAGGTATTATAGATTATTCGGCTTAAGGTATAGCTGCCTTGTAGATATTCTTGTGTGTTCCCTTATGTAATACTTTATTCCGCCAATAACACTTCTCTGCGTTTTCCAGCAAGCCTACCTGGGTTACGTGGCCAACTGCAAGTTCTCGTCGCCCAGCACCTTGCCCATGATCAACTTCATGCAGCGAACCTTTGCCGAGATTTGCGCGGTCGACGCCGACCAGACTTACCGCTTTGCCTTCCTCTACATCAGACAGCTGGCCGTGCACCTTCGCAAGGCGATCACCACACAGAAAAAGGTTTTATTTCCTGATAAATTTGTCTCATTGATTTGCACATTAGATTTATTATTGCAAAGTATTTTTAAAAATTGAAAATTTTTTTGGTAACTGAATTTCAATAATTGTTTTGAGAAAGCAAGATAAGTTTGTCTCGTTAAAAAAGTTTAAAAAACCTCTACCAAGAATGATTGCTTTTTATTGAAAAGCGTATTTTGATTTGAAATTAATTTGTGCCAACATGTGGGTGGATGAATTATATGACACTCCGATGGGTGGATTGCTGTATATCTACCTTAACCAAGTTACGTAAATGGATAAAATATAGGCTTTAAAGTCGGACTCGGGGCTCTGGAGTCCGACCCGCTTTATTTTTTCGCCTGGAATTGAAGCTCGGGAGTCGGACTCCGGGTATTCTTAACCGACTCCGCAGCCCTGATTTATACCAGCACACATCCGCTGTAGTTTCCCTCCTAACCTACAGTCCTGTTGCAGGAGACGCGACAAGCAGTCTACAACTGGCAGTTCATCCACTCTATCGCTCTCTGGTGCCGAGTGCTGTCGGTTCTGCACCCCAACGACACACTGCAACCCCTCATCTACCCGCTCGTGCAAATCGCACTGGGCGTTATCGAGTAAGTGATGCGTTGCTGTTTCCGCCTGGTTAGTGTCAGCGCATCTAATGAAAACCCACGGCTTTATTGTTAGCGCTAGTGTTTTTTATGCAATTTTTGTACACACTGAAAAGAGTCTGATGGACTCCAAGTGGCCTAAAAAGTAGCCTAAAAATCGCGGAAGACTCGCAATTGTGTAATGGTAATAATAAAAATACCAAGAATTACTTAAAAATTTGCAAATACAAATTTGAAGTAATAAATTGAAGAATTGCATGGCCTTTATAAAAGGTATTTTTACGTGGCTAATATAAAAGTTAACGTTTCATACCATGGTGAAAAATACTCCCCACAAGTGTCAAATGACATATTAAACCAGAGTTCCCAAACCGGTGAGCCGTTTTTAAAGCTCGAGGGTGCCACGAGATAATTTACATTCTTCTGGATTCCAATATTTGCTTTTTTGAAATGTTTTTTTTAAGCAATTTTTTGTGTACAACTGCAACACACTACGAATGTTTTTCTACATTTGACCTCGTTGCTGTGTGCTGTTAGTCGTTACTATTTCGTTTATTGTGACAGTACAGTTAACCACTTAAAGAAATGGCCATTAAGGGTGCCACAAACTATACATATTTTATATAGGGTGCCGCAAGCTTTAAAAAGTGGGAAACCTCTGCATTAAACACTAGCCCATACCCCCTTGTATATTAAATTGCGAAGCTTAATTTTTGCAAGACCTACTTTTCACAACTTCAAAGTAGTTCAGTTTGGGACCTCTTACCGATTCCCGTAATAGTGTAGGCTACACCCACTTTCTTGACCCATGGCGGTCTGTGAAAGCTTTTGAACAGAACATCTAACTTATTTTAATGTGGTTTTATTTTCTGAGCTGATTAGTTATAATGGTTTTATTTTATTGGCCGATACCAGTATTGATAAAAAGTTATACCAGTATTTATTAATCTTTTAACAAGCTTGTGTACATTAAGTATGGTTAATATGATTACCGAACTGAAATGTTCAAAATGGTATCAATTCAACACAATAATAATAACGGTAATAGCAAAATACAATATTTATCAATATCGGTTTTGTTTGATTTGCTGATCTCTGAAACCTTAGCAATACAATTGCGTTGACTTGTTGTTAACTAACTCTTTGATTCTATGTCTAGTGTTACGTCATAAACGAAATGATGGCCTTAAAAAAGAAAAAGAGAGAAACGTTCATAAACGGTACTCTTTGGTAGCCGCTACAGTTGTTTTGGAATTTTACGATTCGCCTAGAAGAGCCACAAAAAACATGCCGGCAAGTTGCATGTGGCTCGCGAGCCGCAGTTTTCCCACCCCTGTTATAGAGTAATTTATTGTACCAAATTTTCACTTTTACTGCCTCAAACATTATAAGGGTCCAACATTATTTCCAAGAAGCAAGGGCCCACGAAGTAAGAAAATTTTACTCGAACCTTGTTTTGTTTTCAGCCTGGTGCCCACTGCTCGCTTCTACCCACTTCGATTTCAATTGGTTCGATCGCTAATCGCTCTGTCCGACTGCACCAACACTTACATTCCACTGGTGCCTTCCATCGTCTGTCCACTGCGACTTCAAGAGTTTAGGAAAAAGTGAGAGCTTTTTGAAGTGTTTTCAATTCCATATATTCATTTTTTTTCTAATTCTGCGACTTCAAGAGTTTAGAAAGAACTGAGAGTTTTTTCAAGGATATTCAATTCCATATATTCATTTTTTTTCTAATTCTGCGACTTCACGAGTTTAGAAAGAAGTGAGAGTTTTTTCAAGGATATTCAATTTTATATATTCATTTTTTTTTCTAATCCCGCGTCTTCAATAGTTTAGGAAAAAGTGAAAGAATTTTGAAGGATTTTTAATTCTATATATTCATTTTTTCTAATATAACCCATTTTCATTGGTACGCTATGCCCTGATTTGTAATGTAGCTTGATGATAAACTGCAAAGCCAATATAGTCGAGTAGATCGACATCATCTTGATTATTACGTTTCGATACGAGCTTGTATGATCTTCAGTAAATGAAAGAAGAACTGCCAATTTTCTGAAAAACAAGATGATACAAGTTCATATCGAAACGTCTTAAGATAATGTCGATCTACTCAACCTTTCTGGCTTTGCAATTTAATATCAATATTAACCCCTTTTTAAAAAAAACACAGCTTACAGTACTATTTATAATGATATTCCATATTGCTGATTTAAAAGCCTTCTCTTGTTTAGGCAAAGTGGGGTCACCGTTCGTCCAATACCATTCGAAACCATTCTAAAGCTGTCCAATTCCCAGTTAAAGGAAAAGGCTTATTGGGTAAGCTTGCATGTGTTTCATTGTAGGGCGTTTGTACATAATCCCCGTTTGGTAATTTTCCTGTGCCTTGCGCCCCCATCGGACATCACATAAGTATTATACTAGAAGAAAATTTCCAAAAACACTGTAGGTGTTGATGGTGACATGGTGCCCAACCCCTTTTGCACAACTTAGTTAGTGGCCCAAAAGTTTGCAAATCGCAAAATTATGAATCGTTTTTCTTCAGTTACTTACCCACGCATGTGTAATTTTGATCTAAAGTATAGAACAGCATAAAAGCAAAATTAACAACAAACGCAACATGACACGAATAAAATTAACATAAAAAGTTAAATATTGGTGTAGAGCTCACGCCAGAGAGAGCTCGATTTAGGATATTTTTGGTAAAGTTGAACTTTTAGGTTTGTAACACATCCAAGAGTTTTTATCAAATTTGTTTGATATCAACTTCTCAAGAACAACAATTGTTTATCAAATCGGCCCAATAGGCTAAACTTTAATTTCCACCCGCAATTTGTTACTCCACCGTTGCATACAGCTATAATTTTACTATTTATCGAGATGTGAAAATCCTTTTGACATTTAACGCAGGACACCACGATGGATCACGTCTACGACCTTCTCATGACCTTCTTCAACGCGCATGCACACTCGATCGCTTTCCCCGAACTGGCCGTACCCGCAATTGTACTGGTGAAAAAGTTTGTCAAAGACTGTAAGGTAATCATTTTAAAGTTTCCTCTTTACACACCGTTATTTCTCTATTTGTTAAGATAGCAATTAAATTTTTGGAGAGTTCTGCAAAATAAGCCCTTTTAAAAAATATTTGCAAAAATATCTCATTTTATTTAACTGTAACAGTAATATATTAAATGTAAATTTTCAGCTCGATATGAATTGAGTGAAACTTGCAACCAGGATTCTTTATTAACAAAGTTTGATTATTTATCTTAATTTTCGCAAATAAAACAAATCATATGTTGCGCTTATGCTATATCTTTCACTTATGTTATTTTTTACTTGAGCCATTGCTCATAATCGAACGAGTTAACCAGTTTTGATAGTTTAAAAGTTTAATTTTATGACAAAGACTTGACTTGAAGTTCACTTGCTCGAATTATGACTTGACTTGGGCAACTGCTGACTTGGACCGGAACTAGACTTGTTATTTATTCGAAAATACTCAAGTTATTTTACAACTTGTCTGAGGTTTTCTGACTTGTTTACAACACTGCAGTAAACAAATAATTGATCGTTTAGGCCAGGGTCTAATATCAATGCCTTTGTACTTCGCAGACCGCCAATTACTGCAAAATCATGAAGCAAGTTGTCGACAAAGTTCAGGCAAACGCCGACTTCATCACAAAGAAGCGTCTCGACGTTTCCTTCCAGGTCAAAGACATTGAAGCCGTGGTGAGAAATATATATTGTTTTTTTACAATCGCCGTGTTTTTGCGCGTGTGTAAATTAAATGGGGTTCTTAAGTTACCTTTCGTCACATCGCTAAAAAATTAGTTTTAACTATGACAACTTTGGCTTGGCTGAAATTATCCTATAGTTCAGAACCTTTTTCTATTCGCGGGCTAAAACGAAATTCAGAAAGGTCTCTGCGGGCTGCTAAATTGTAACTATTTTTTGATTTTACTAAAAAAAAAAAAAAAAAAAAAAAAGTGATTTTACTAAAAAAACATTCACTCATCTAACAACCGTAACGACTATTAATCAGGATGAAATTCGGGTATTTTGCAATTGAAAGGGTTTACCTACATGTAATACTCGATGCAGAGACATAATTTGCACAAATAAAATTGCGTTTACGTAGTTGAAATAGCCAAAAAATATGAGTAATGGCTTCTTCGCGAGTCGCATGATTTGCGTTTGCTGGCCGAAACCGCGGGCTGTCGGTTGCCCACCCCTGTCCTTGTTGGTCAAAGTTATTCTTATTAGTCGAAATCGTGAGTTATCTCATCGCAAGCAACTTAAATTATTTTTGCTTTAACGTTTGTCGTGATCCAGCATTTCCGGCTTTTCCATACGTAGCGGAAGTGAAAGTTTTAAATTCTTCCTCAAATGAAATTGTGTTAAAATTTAATAATTCATGGTCTAATGTTACGCCTAGCCGAGTGAAAAATACATATTCTGACACTACTTAACTTGCCATGTTGTGTTTTTGCATAATTTATTTCCCTAAATCTGAAAAGCACTCTAGTTGGGCTTTGAGAATTCAGTCTTGATATTTAATACATTTTTTTTTTTCAGTAGCGTAGTAAGCACTGAAGTAGACAAATCTCCAGCAGATTAAAAATCGTGCACCACCAGAATTCAAAATTCCTTACTTGTACTTTGCAAATCCGTAGCTAACCAAAGCCTTACATACCGATAACTTTGTGTGAAAAGTTGAAAACCCTTATCTTATCGTGCAGCAAAATTGGGAAACTGAGCTCCGAGGCAGCGGCGTTAAAACTTTAACAGAAATTAAACAACATGACACGTCTATCACACGGGAGTCAAAATTCACCATAATGGTGAAAACAAACCAAACTTGGTCTTAAGGTCATATTATGCATCGAAAAAAATAGCGGCGCCTAAAAAACGCCGATGTCCTTTTCCTGCAGCTTTGCAATTTGGGGTTTTAGATATTATTGCAACAACTTTCGGAGTTATTCCAAATGTGAAAAGTTGAAAACCCTTATCCTATCGTGCAGCAAAACTGGGAAACCGAGCTCCGAGGCAGCGGCGTGCCTTTCCACAAAGTCTTCGCTCAATACAAGAGAGATCGACAGCGCGAACTGGCGCAGCAAATCGCCGACAAGGACAGGGTAAGTTCTCCCCAGTCTTGTTGCTCTTGAAAAACAATCCAGGGTCCTGGACTAAAGTATCTTGTGTCTTATCCCGACGATGGGGGCTTTCTCTTTATTTAATACCCACCAAAAGGTTGTGTTTTTGTCCTTCAAAGCAAGACAGACAAAAACATTGGTCTTTCAGTTTTAAAACAAAAGTATACAGAAGCCGTCTAAAATAGCGTTATTTTCCTTAAATGCTTAATATTTAAAATGCTGGGATGTATGGTGTCCAAACTTTAAAGTCCTTCCTTGTATTTTAAATTAATTCTTGTTTGGTGTAATGCAAAATCAATTTAAATGTTGCATGGATTTTTGGTCGTCCACAAACATTGATCCCGTATTTTTTTGCAAGTGCTGTTGCTAAAGTAAAAAGTATTTGTTATACTTTTTATAAACTTGTTAACGTTCAGACCCAACCTATTTTACTTTAAATTATTCATATGTTTATACGTTGAGAGACCTGGTTACTATCGCCAACAAATTTATACCAAAATATCGTGATTCAGAATAGCTTTTATATCGTTTTACACAATGATTCGCATTTTAACACGGCGTTATGCTCTTGTGTGAAAAGTCCTTAAATTCGAGTTTGCTCGCTTGATTTCATCTGTGCTGTTTTCCCCTTAAGAACGTGGACGAAAAACTGCCGAGCATAGATCGCGCTAAATTCTTCAAGATGACCAAGGATGCCGACAAGGAAGAATTCTCGCAACTCTTCCAGGACGGCTCGGACGAAGAAGAGATCAAAGCCGACTTTGAAAAGGCAATCGAACACGGTACGCTTGCTCCTCATTGACGCAAACATTTGACGAACGGCGGCTCTTTGACATGTTTTCTGTGACTCTTCTATTCAAACAGTACTATCCCAGAAGTTAATAGAAATTTGTAACTTCTGTTTAAACTGTAACTCATATTTAAACTGCAGTGTTAATGTTTTAAAGAACAAAGCCTTCAATATTCATAATATTTATCATGTTTTCAAAAATTCTGTTGTGCTTTTTAGAACCCACTCTCACACCATGATAAAACTACAAACTTTTATCCATTTTATGCGGCTCTTTAATCTACTTAATTTCAGAATGCGGCTCGCATTGCTAAAACGTTTGCCCACCCCTGGCATACGGAATAACAAGTCCAATTTTCCGTTGTCTGTGTAGGTCCGTCGAAGAAGCGAAAGATTGTTCCCGAATCGAAACCGGCGCCTGCGAATAAAGATGACGATATTTCAGAAGAGGAAGAACCAGTTCCTTCGCCAAAGAAGCGAAAGGAGGTCCCCAAAAAGAAAAAGCCCGGGAAGAAACAGCAGAAGGATTCGCCGCAGAACTCCGACGGCGATGCCGACCTTGTCGAGGACTTCCACTTTTCTGACAGCGACGATTAAATGCAAATAAACCTGGTGGTGCCATCTAACTGAGTTAATCTGACTTACGTGTTGCTTTGAAAGTTTATTGAGTTATTTGAGTACACGGCTATTGCGCCGTGTTAGTTTACAAGGTGAGCGTTACCGAGCGTAAACTAGGCAGACTTGGAGGTCTGGTAACTTTTGGAAGGTGTAGCTAGGTAGCTTACCGATTTTTTAGTGCTAGGTAACGCCGGATTTAATTAAGTCTCTTCTAGTTGTGTACCGTATAGGCCTACGAAGATTTGAATTTTACACTTCGTCTATTGTATCAGGTCATGTTCGGAGTGATAAATAACTATCACCGCAATGAACCATATGATGTTACCTTAAAATTGTTTGTTTGAATTTATTTTTCGATCTATTTTGTCAAAATGTTATAGCAAATCAAAAAGTTATCAAGACACAGTGCTAAGGCCCAACGTTAATCAAGACTTTAATTTGTACTTCAATGTTAAGCAATCAACATCGACATAGAAAACTAAGTAAAATGCAAATGTCAACACAGAAAACAATTCTAATTCTCGGGTAATATTATCGCAAACTACGTTTAGACAAGGCATATCTTTGTTTAAGCAATGATACTGAAATGTTTATTTGGTTTAAACACATAGAATGCTAAATTTTCTGCTATTATCAATGTGCTAAAGTAGGGAGCATGAGTTTATGTAAGACCCTGCAATACTTCTTGGGGACTTGGGGTCACGTACAACACAGTGAACAAAGAGTTGGTTTAAACACATAGAATGCTAAATTTTCTGCTATCATCAATGTGCTAAAGTAGGGAGCATGAGTTTATGTAAGACCCTGCAATAGTAATACTTCTTGGGGACTTGGGGTCACGTACAACACAGTGAACAGAGTGAACAGATGAAATATATGTTGCTTAGCCCATTTAATTTTTGAAGCCTACCAACGAACCGAGAGCGTTTTATCACAGCCACGATATCAGGCTGTGTACATTTAGCAATAGCGGTACAAACGGGATATTAACCATAGTTTATTACTTTTTACGTTATATTTTTACACAAAGGTCTTAAGTTAACACATTTTACTTTGAAACTGCAAATTTAGCAGACAGGGTTATGTTTTATATTGCTGCACCCTACTGCTGTGCTTAGTAGTTTTTTAATCGATGTTTTATGATAATACTCTATCGACGAGACGTATAACATTTCAAAAACGTTTGTCAGTTGTTGAAACTCAAATTAAACTTAAGAGTGTTTAATTTAACAAGAACACAACCAGTGTAAAACTTGATTTTAGTAGTTTAGGGCGCTCGTCTAGAATCCTACCACAACAAACATTATCGGGGTTAGGGTGCCGGTTTGGGTTTGGGTGAGTCCAGTAATAGTGTTAAACAATATTACTTGACCTACCCAAACACTAACCGACACCCTCACCCACGTATTGTGCATTGCTTAATAATTAATTTAATCTTGTGGTAGGATTCTCTAGACCAGCGCCGTAGTTTAGTCCTTTAATCCCCCTCTAAGGTCACATGACCTTTTTAGTAAGAGGCTATTCACTGGGACACAAAATTAGTTCAAATCAACATATAATCACTAACAGGTGCAAGCTGGTGTGTCAAGCATTATTATTTTAAAACTTGACCCACACACAACACAAAACCGCCCCCTTACCCAAATAATATGCGTTGTGGTAGGATTCTAGACCAGCGCAGAAGATGCTATTTCCCGGACACAAGCCAATCTGCATTTTGTGGCAAGTGCACACCCAATTCCAATTAATGTTCACACCTGAATTGCTTTATCTCACATGTAAACTTAAAAAAAATATAAATTGTGGTGGAAGTTCTAACCTAAGGTGTGCAAAAATACATGATTGTACACCTGCTCACCTAAAAATTTGAGCACTAATTTTTTGTGTGAAGTGCCATAAAAAGCAGAGTGGGACACAAGTATAAATAATACATATCATGTATGCTTACCTTCAAGCTAATTAGGCTTTTTTTGAGATTTGATTACACAGCTAACAAAGTAATTTTAATGGATTTGGGAAAAAACATGGAAATAATGCAAAACTCTGGATATTAAATTTATACCACCCTAACTATATATAATAAACATGTAAAGACAAATACTTAATGACTTTAGGGTGTCTTAAGTGTTAAATGACATTAAGTAAACTAGAAGTAAAAATTACATTGGTCTAACGAGCAATGCTCATTAAGTAATCTGAACATCTTACTTGCTGTGACCAAAATTTAAGCATGGATTCATTTAATTACTTAATGTACAGCTCTAAGTTTATCAACAATGTACAGCTTTATTTATTAGTAATTATCAGAATTACCTACTATTTTTGTAACTTAACCCTCTATCCCACAAACGAGTCTTCGTTTCACATCAAGTTCTCTGGTGTGCAGCACCAAATATTGAGGTGTGTAGGCACCTGAAGTTCGAAAATCTAACACACCTCAGCCCCTTTCACTATGCGTATCAACCTAAAAATGTGTAACAAAAACTCTAGGCCCATTTTACAATATTTTTTTTATTTAAAAATATGTGAATGATTGGTCATACTATTGTACAGGACAGCAGCAAATGGCTCTTAGGTGTGTAAGGGCACTTGTTCAGCCACTCCTAGGTCAGTCAAAGGCCCCTGCGAGAAAATCAGCCAGCCGTGGATTCCTGTACTTAGGAAACAAGCATTTCTCGACTGCTGGAGATTCATCGCCGGCAAACACAAGCAGCAAAATAGCAAAGGACAAGAGAGGACTGACTAAAGACGACCCTGTCCTTGTCGCATCTACATCGGATAAATGCATTGTTGGGTGCAACTGTGGCCCTGATATGCCAACTATCAAGTGGTTTTTCGTTGAAGAAGGCCCTGCTCAGGTGTGCGAGTGTGGATATTACTTCAAGCTTGATAAGGTCAAGGAGGGTCAGTGGATCCCGGAGCATTCTCGGGTTTTAACAGTTGACAAAACCCTGACCGATGCCAGACATTCGCGCAAAACGAGGCCGTTCAAGCACTACACTGAAACGGTGGTCATAGATAGTCCCAGTCAAATTTCGGAAACACAGTCAAAAGAAAACATTACAAGCAGTTAGGAATTCTTCAAGTTGTAACACATGTTGTTTTATAAATTATTTAGGCAATCCATTTTTCACATCAATGTTGCATTTCGATAAATTTGGCTGTATGTTTTATGACAAAGCTACAAATACTTCTGAAACATTTGGAAATTACAATAATCTGTGTTTAATGCATTTAATACAAATCATTATTGTGTTCATTCTGATTTACTAGGATCTTGTCATTTGTGCTCATAAAAGTTGAAATAGCTCAGCAGCTCATACACTATTACATTTCCTAGATGACATATTTTGTTTTGAAACTTTCTTTATTAAAATATACAAATAAATAAAAAAGTAAGACACGTGTAATCAAACTGTTGTTTCCATGGAGAGTATATCCAGTTTAGGCAGATGGTCTTCTGAAGTTGGATAAAGTTGATCTAAAGAGTCATTTAATAAATGTCGGTCCGCATCGTTCCTGTTTGTTGAAGCACTGCGTAAAAGGTTTTCTGGTTTCGAGTTTTTTCTTAAGTGTGTAGTAGGAATGTTTACGATCATTCGCTTCGCAGATTGGTTGCGTTGTACGTCACAGTGTTCGGTAATTGGTGTATTCGGCAAAAGGTGCAGAGGAGTCATTGGTTGGTATTGATACTTGCCTAAAAAGAAGAAGTAAATGTAAATAAATGAAGTTGGCAGCTAATGTCCGTATTCAGGCCAGTGGCAGGCTAACCGAATTGCTTCATTTGAACTTTTAGTGTGTTAGATAAAATTAAATAATAGAGGAACTGAATTACCAATGTAAGTTCGTTTTATAGCACAACGTACAGCAAAAAAATAATAGGCTGTCCTTGTACGTTAAGTTGGCTAAAAACGTACGAAATAAAAAAAATAAAAAAATAGTGGCTATAGGTTGATTTACTTCTATGAATTAAGCAAGTAACAAAAAGTCTTGCATAAAAAAATACTACTCGCATCATAATGACGAAATAGCAACAAAATTGTATACGATAGTTTACCGCTTCAAAACGTTTTGAAACATAACGCATTACTAAACATTCGCCGCCATATACAAATGCGCTGGTCTAGAATCCTACCACATTTATTTTAACACTTACGAAACTCGGTGTTAAAGTTAAAATTGCAAGGAGGCATAAATATGCAAGAATAAATATAAAAACAGTACCTAACCCACCAAAACGCTACCTCCCACTCTAACCCAAATATTGATAGCAATATAAAGCCCCGGATGAAAATGTGGTAGGATTCAGGACCAGCGCCCAACACATATTTTACATTAAATATACTTATTAGCTTTATTATCACATTGCTTGGTCGAGTGACAAACGGCTTGACAGCGAAGCAAAAAAATCGATAGGGAACTGCCTCGCAGGCGCGTAAACTTACACAGGCACCAGCCCACGTGACAGGCCCAATGCATCATGGCGCACTTTCCGGAATTCGTTCCGACGTTGAAGGTAGGGAAGTGGTTGGTAGCCGAACTCACGGCTAGCTGCTGTGCCGAGAATCGCAGCGCGCCTGACTTTTCCTGGAAAGTACAGAGTGCGAAAGTTGAGTTTTGTCATTGTTTTAAAAAGTGGTTGTTAAGTCTTTTCCTTGTCGCGTACCTTCTCGTTTCAATATCAGAGGTTCTTAAACTGGGGTTCATAGAGCCCAAACTGAAATCATAATGCTCAGTATATTAAAAAGTTATCTTTTTTTTTTAAAGAAAAGTGTTGAATTAAAAAAAACGTTTTTTCACTGAATGTATATTTAGACTCCATTGTGCGCTCACATCTTTTCAACCGAAAACATCAAATTTTTCAAGTCTATTTGTATTCTGACATCAATTTGTGACGTCATCTCTGAAATTTCTTGCCTACACTGGTCCACGCGAAACAAAAATGTTTTTTAGGGGTCTGCGGTGAAACAAAGTTTAACATCCCCTGCTATATTGCTTAAATTTTCGTTACCAGTGAAATACTTAGTGAATCAACACAAGCTTTACTTGTAGGGTCAGGCGCAGTTTCATGAGTAGGCCACATATGGGGCCAGAAAGATGTTCAGATGTTAACTGAAAACCCCACGCATGCTGCTAGTAATTCCTGTACCACAAAACGCTGCTTTAAAAGTTTTGCTAAGCTGTTGAACCTCTATCTTCGACACACCAACCCAAACAACATATTTAAAAAAGGGTGCAAATTTTGTACAAACCAGCAACCCGGAAAGGGTTACGGCTGATAAAATTGTTAAAACCCCTGAAAATGTGTTAAAGAGAGGTTTAACTGCCGTTGCAAAAAGGCTTTATCAGCGGCCTTTTTTTCGAAAACGAAATAAACACCAAGTCTGTGCTCAATGAATGGCGTCAAGAAAATGTGAGAGTATATATAATCAACGGACTAAAATATTCACCGACAAAATCGCTTTTCTAGTGTAAACGAACTTATATATCGACGTTTAGGAACGACGCCCGCTGACCTCATTAGGATGAAGAGATCGCAAAAAGGTCCTAATGGATTATGTTAAAGCTGAACATAAAACAAACAAACTAGTCCAACGAAGTGTTTCACGAGTCTTTTCGCATTTAGAGGTGGATAAAAATAACTAGGAAATCACCTTTTCGCCATCATCATGTAGGCCTACCTAGAGAGCGATTTTATCGATCAATGTATTTTTAGGCTTGCTGATGATCGTGGAACCTGTTTGAGGAATATTGCATCTACTAATCAGAACTTGCAACAATCGATTTTCTACTATTCTTAAACTAGTCTTACAACCATTTTAGCATTTTCAAAACGTTCGTCTTTTGGAAAAACTGTCTTAATGAGCAACATAGTCGCATAAAATTACAGTACTTTAACTACAGACTAGCCTATACTGAATTAACCCGAAAATAGTGTAAACGTGTAAGTAACGTGATGTGCGACCGGAGTAGCGACATTAACACCTAGCTATACCTGACAAATGACTTTATAAAAAAATAGGAACAAGGCACGAACATTTTTAAATCCATAGGTATGTAAACATGTTGTTATTTTTAAGAACACAAGAAAAAAGTCCGAAAGTAACACAAAATGTCGGTGAGCTCGTAAATCGAGTTTTGTTACTGTTCAACAGTTACTCCTTTATTTCCGTCATGTTGTGTCGTCAAAACCAACAAAAACGTGGCCTTTTCTCCTGTCACTAGGCTAAGCAGTTAATTGGCAAGCTGATATTTCGATTTCTCAGCCTTACCTGCCCTACACCGTATTGATTCATCCGATACAATACGAAATATTGCGATATGGGTTTGCCAGCCCTTGTAAAAATTCGTACAACCATTTTGGTAATGATTATGTTTTTAAATATACAAAACCAAATGAATATAAAACCAGCACCTTAATGTCGTCACCAAACACTGATGTCATATCGGCTGACGCCATGCTTTCCCATGACGTATTTGATTGCTCTGATGACGAAGTGCGGTCGCTGTCCCAACTTTCGAAGCGGAACATTTCACAGAAAGTTTTAATCAAGTACTGGTAAAAACAAAACACAATTTGAATACAAAACGAAAAATGTAAGCACAAGTTTGTTGCATTACAAAGAATACCGATTGAAACGGTCAAGATTAATTTATTCGTGTAATTGATATACCCTTACTATCTGTCTGATCTGGTAAAGAAAGCAGTTTTAATACTATTACTTCCTATGTTTAAATCGCCTTTAAGTATAGCGCCGGTCTACTGACATATTAAAATAAATCTATAGACTTAACTTTCAAGGGTTGTCATGTGTTGATGCCACCTGCTTGATGAAATGACCAATCTTTAATACCAACACTAATAACAATCGAAAATATCGATCTGTGATGCAAGAGAATGACGCGGAAGCCAAGCGAACAAATCCTATAACGCAGTGACATTTTACTCATAATCACCAGAAAGTACTACGTAGCCTACGTTTTCCCAAGAGGGACAGAAATCCTCTATAACAAGCGGAATGGCAACTATGGCTTATGTTGGCCACTGAAACATTTTGCTAGCGGTTCAGCAAACGAAACAAACCGAACGGTAAAACCGACATCTTATTCTTAGATTAGACATAAAATGTTTCATGTGGGCTACTTTCGTACAATGAAAAACGATTATTTTGTTTTGACACAACATGCAAAAAAACAGCAGGCGAGCAAAGTTGTTCAGACTGTGGCCATAAAAAGACAAAACCTGCGGTCTTTCAATACACGAACTGACATCCGCCCCATGCAAATTTCATATCATTATTGCTCACTGACCTTAAGCACTGACTGGCAATTAGCTTTGTAGTAGTCTTCCCAATGCTGAACAAATGTAACAACTTTATGTAGGAAACATTGCCTAAACTTCTTTATGGAATTCAAAACCTTGGCAGCAGGTTTCTTTTTTCGATCACTATTTCGCTGACGCGTTTACAAACAATAAAACTCAAAGTTTCAATTATTGGAGAAATATATATTTCGCCTATACTAGCATCGTCAGTTCCTTAATTCGAACGAAATATATATTCCTTTAAAAAATTTCTGATCCTGGTTTTACTCGTTTTTTTTTAGTTTTATTGTTAGCTTTAACTTATGCTGAACAGATAAAACACAAAATGTCCTTTCTAACACTAACTCCATTCCTAGAAGCGAATATGAACTTTTCTGCCATGCGCCTTTGCATGACTACATTGACTACACACAAACTTCTCGATTCGGGCGTTCGTTGCACGAGGATATGACGTCACAGACAGCTGTACTGGCGTTGAAATATGGCGAACTTTTCGGGTCGCGTATTGCTGCTCATAGCGCGCCATGTCGACGCTTATCTGTGCTGCGCTTTACGGTCACGTTTTGGGAGCTCGAACCTCGAATAGCTGGCGTCATTGCATTGCGACTGCGTTTTAGCCTTGGTAGGCTGGGATAAACCAAACTGCATTTTCCATTACCTAAACCCTGATAGACGCCTGGATTCAAAGTGTTTTCTGTTTTACACTGTTCAACGCATACGCAAGTAATTTTAATTAACATGAGTAATACGTATAAAAACAACTTGAATTGCGTAAAATGTTATCTCGAAGCCCAGTATAAGGCTTAATTTTCTACTATCAATTCCTAGCCAAAACAATTATTATTTTAATTCCACGTCAAGGCATTTGCATGAGAAGTTAAGTTCCAAACGTTTAATGTTAATAAACCACATTTCATTTTGTGAACAGCAAAGCATGATGTTGCGTTTTAAGTACACATAACCATTAAGTGAAATCAAAAGTCAGGTGATTTTCTTTGTAAATACAAGTGAGCGTATAAGTGATTTAAAATTAAAAAACTTAAGTGGTAATTTCATAAAAAAGTTAAACCGTTGACTTGAATAGTTACTTACAACCCTTTGGTTTGCGTGTAATTTAAAAATTAATAAAACATTTCTAAACGATATTATCAGGCTAACGTTTGCATGACTGTTCATCGATAAATTAGTCAACTGAGGGACTTCTTTTCAAATTATTTTCGATACGGAAGGCTTATAGATACTTTACCGACCAGTGACCCACCCGTCTGTATAAGCTTTAGGAAATCGCTCCGATAAAGAGTTAACATCGTCGGGCAATAAGCGCCTATCACAACGCATGATAAATCGAGATAAATTATGCATTCGCAACAGCGACAGTCGGGAGCGAAATTCGCTTCTGCTGAATACCACGACGGAGGCGGGTTGTTAGCATCGATGGAGGTAAGGCTGCATACTTACTATAAGCCAGTGTTTCTTATCCTTTTTAGCGCTCGTACCCTTTGAGCTTTCATGAAATTTTTTCGAACCCCTGTCTACAACTGGTCGACGGAAGTAAATAAAATTGTCATAATAGGAATTAAAATCTGTGTATTAATAACTTACGTGTTGACTGCAGGCATTAAAAACAGTCTTGTAAATCCAACAATATTTACAACACACAAACAATCAGTAAATTTACTAATGTTTTTTCGTTGTTGCTTTTCGTAAATTACGCATTCTTCACAAATATGCCTAAATAGCGAATAATGATTATTTTGAAATTCGGCTAACATTTGAGTAAAAAAAATACTGTTTTGTTCTTGAACCCCTGCTCTAAACGGATGAGTATCATCATGCGAGGTATAACTGAATCCTAATTCGCATTCACTTTTTATTGATTCTAAGCCGTTAATGGCGGTATGTAATAGGTAGTTTAGTCTGGCGTGCCATCCTAATATGGAAGCCTTTTGTTTATGTACTCACATACAGACACACGTAATGAGCCTCATCATAGGCAATCTCACACTCCGGACCGAGCTGTTTATTTTACAGACAACAATAAAACCATAACATTGATTTTCTCTACCCGGTGTTACATTCTGTTGTGCATATTCCATTGGGTACCATTATTTTACATTTGGCCTTCTCCGATCGACAGAAATGCACTTTTTAATGCATCCCCTAAAAACATTTTCAAATCTTCTATTTTAGACAGAATCCTACTGTTGTTGGAAAACAATTTTTTTCTGTATGTATTGATAAACAGTATCACATTTAATCAACCCTATAAGAAGTTACCTGCATTTAACTGATTTCCAATCTAATAGTCCTTGTTACAATCTGGAATACAAAACCTCGCACTTACATGTCAACCAACATACAAGCTCCAACTAAACTGCCGCTGCCGTCGCGTCTAATCCAGTAGCCTAAATGAAAGACAACTTGTGTCGACCAGGGCTCGCGATAAGAAACTTCCTTCCACTTTCACGTTAGCGATGATTGACACTTGGCGGGGCAAATTTCAGCGCTAATGGCGCGCCGAGATTTGATCCAACTCACACTGTTATGTTTGGGTTTCAGCCTCCCTTTCACTTTGATTAATAACCCTGGCGCGCTTTCACATATAATCAAAGTCAGATTTTTCACTATTAAGTGAAAATACCCTGAGAAGCAGCGAGCTATATAACCTTGGTGTCACCAAATAACATTTCTATGCACTTATTATTATCCCGAAAGCAAAATAAATCTGCAGCGCTGTCTGATTTTAATGAACGCCCGCTACGTTTACAGCACTGCTGGTCTCAGCAGGCTGCTAAACAAGTCACCACGCTCTCGCGGCCTGTCGTACGTAAAAGCCAGACCCCCGCGTTGGGAGGAAATTCCTCGCATTCAATGAAGTGCATAACCTTGTAAAGGCCCCTGACACATGTTAGTAAGCAATATGAACCAAAACAATCAGCATCAAATAGGAGTCACAGACGATTGAATCTTGTCACAAACCCAATATAAACAAAATATTTCCGAAAAGTATTTTTTTTGGCACTGAACCTGTTATCCACCTACAAAACATTTACTAAATGGCGGAACGACTAAGGTGTACGTACGTTTCGTGCCTGTACAAAAAACTTGTGTTGAGGCACATGAAATGCCCGCCATAATAGATTTGAACCGTTCTTTTATTTTCATAGGATTTCTAGCATTCTGGCACACTGGACGATAAAACCATTACTTATGCTGTTACTCGTACGACCGCCGCCGCGCTGTGACTGGTGAAACTTCATTGCTTGGTTAGATTGTTTACAGACATTAAATGTGATGTAAAACAAGTACTAAATCACTTCGATAAAATAGAATATTAAAGTATGGACCATTGTCTTTCGAATTCTTTATAGGTTAACAAGTTAACTTTTATGAGTGCCTGATGATGTCCTCACAATTACATTTAACTGTAAGGTATATTTCGATTTCCTAAAACCATAGCCAAAATGCGCAAGTTGAAAAGATATGGCGAACAACCTAATTTTCAAAATTAACCGAATACATAAAGTAAAACACAAAATGAGTATCATTGGTAACGCAATAAACTGATGCACCAATTTTATTATATTCTTTAAAATTTGATCTTGAGACTCTATATTATAGTTTTGTCTCTTCCAATACTTACATAAAAGATTTACTGGAAGAGTTTTTGTAAAGACTCACGTTGTAGGACACAAAATGGAGTTTTATTTGTTATCCAAAGTACTAAGTTTTTTCTATTTGTTTTCGCGGTTACTGAGGCGTAACATTACAAAGCACGTGCATTTGTTTTGTATGTTTAGTCAAAATTAATCAGTTGACCACTGGCACAAAGCCATGCTGCCATCGACGTTTGTTGCAATTATACTTGGAGGGTGGTCGTCCTTTCATTTGGTCTACAACTTTCTATCAGTAAGTTGTACGTTTGCTGATAAATAATATTTAATAAACAAGGTAATTGTTTTCACCGACAGCTATCGCAGAGACGCAGACCAACCGAGTCTGTCCATCCCACTTTTGGCGAGTCTGCTATTGATACGTAAGCCGTAATCCTTGGTCAAAAAGCAGCTTCAGAAGGGCTAGATCACAGTTGTTAAACACATATATTTTCGTATCTTTCATCCAAATTGGAAACTTTGGATTTTGCGCGGGGGAGGCTTTGCAGCTTAAAATTGCGCGGCTGTAATAACATTTCTGCCCAAATTTGCGCAGCTGTAATACCGTTATTTGTAAATTTGCACGGCTGAAAATGGAGTACCATGCTGAAAACCGTTAGTGCGACAAAAGTTTTGCTTGTATGAGCGATTTTTTGCGGTTTACGTTGATTTTACATAAAATGCTTGCTTTCCAACCTGGTCTTTCATTAATTTTTGTGTTGAGCTTAATTTTGCAGTAGGTGAATTTTTTGTCCTTGATAACAGAACTCAGAAAACGCCAAATATCTTTATGAGAAGGGCTATTTGCCCGGCTTGCCGTGTTACCGAACTTAGTAATTCGCAAAACTTCAGTTTTCAAAGTTCGGTTACTGGTTAAATCGTATTGTAATTTTGCAGATCCGGTTACAGTAGTGCGAATCAATAAACGGCGCTGGTCTAAAATCCTGCCACAACAAACATTATTTGGGTTGGGGTGCCGGTTAGCGTTCGGGTTTGGGTAGATTAAGTAAGATTATTAAATAATTAATATAATAATGCCTGACTCACCCTCAGCCAAACACTAACCAACACCCTAACCCAAATAATATACAGAAGAAGAAACTTCTTAGTTACAAACTAATTGTATGGACATTTACTGTCCTTTAAATTTCGAACCTAGGAACAGGATCATTCTTCCATATATGGAAAATGGATCGGTTACTGTACATCTTTGAAGTTCAGTAATGGGTTGCCAGGCAAATAGCCCCTTCCTATATTTTTTGATTAACTAGGGTTAGTTGGTGTACCTTGTAAACATAATATCATAAAAAAATGTCTCAACAAAAATTGAAATACTTTTGTATTGGCAATCTATGCAGTATTGTCATATGCCCAAAAGTTGTTTCACCAAGTAAAATGTTTTCACTAAAGTTGACTATTTTTACAGACCAATTCATATACTGCACCTGTGTCAGAAAGATGTTTAACCAAATACAATGTTTTTATCACTCCTTTCCAAATAAAATGGTATACACAGAGATGGAACAGAGTTATCACAAAGTTTGGACGAGTTTGGAATCTAAAACTTTGGTTTGATTTGGGTATAAAAACTAAAATTAATGTAAAATGTCTTTCAACACTTAATTACTAAAATTAGTGTAAATAATTGTGTTTTTTCCTAGGTGTATTGTTTGGTGTGATTGCAATGGTTGCTTCAGTATTTTTACTTATCCACACTCTTTTCACAAGTATACAGGATCTTCCAATTTTCAGAGCAAAGAGTCAACTAGCATCTCCACAGGTTTAAGCTTTTTGATGACATGTTGTTTTTATCTGATTCCCTATGAGCTAAAACTTGGCGAATACACTTCCTGGTGGAATGTATATTCTTTAAAAAAATGTGAATAGTTTGGGCATTTAACACCCTAATCCAGATTGGAAACTTTGGATTTTGCGCTGGGGAGACAATTTTGTAGCTTGCAATTGCGCGACTGTAATAATATTTCCGACCAAACTAGTGACAGTAATAACAGTATTTGTAAAATTTGCATGGCTGAAAATGGACTATATACTGAAAACCAGTAAAAAAACGTGACGAAAGTTGTGCCGGTTTGAGCGGTTTTTCGTGGCTGGCCGCATTTTACATGAAATGCGCAGCTATAACCACGGCATAAAATCCCCTGAATAAATCCCCTGTGTAGGCCTTACATTCCAACCTGGACCTTATGGCGATAAAGATGACAACTATTTTTTTTGCAAGAAACTTCCAACTACAATTTAAACAATGTTAATGGTTGTATAATGTATAAACTAAAAGATAGCATACTTAGGTGTCATTCACCCTGAAAAAGGGTCGCTACGCCGCTAAAACTTTGGCTTTGGATAACATATAAAATTACCAGAGGAGCTATTTTTTTTATGTTAATGCTGATTTAGTTTAATTCCTTCTTAATTTTGCTTGAGTTCAACAGTTTTGACCTAATCATGTACTTGTTTTATTTTTAGGTGCTTGCTGTTATTGTACCTGGAATCAACCTCCCGATAAAGGATGTTGGCTATTTGCTTGGGGCTGTTTTGGTCAGCGCTGTCCTGCATGAACTTGGCCATGCACTTGCAGCAGCAAGGTGATTTTACATGAATTGGACAACTGTATGTTTATACATTCCTACCCAAGTTTACTGATACAAACAAAGGAAACAGTCTGTGCTTTAGAAAATTGGAAAGGAATTTTCCAAAGCTCCAATTTGAAAGACTTTTATCACGGCCTGAATCATTTTCTTTAATTTACTAGATTAAAATATTAATCGTTTATTTTATCTACTTAAAAAATGGCACTTTAAAAACTTATGTAAATATAAATTGTTCTACAGGGTGTACCAAAAAAAAAAGTATACACAATAAAAATAATTGTAAAGTAGTTTTCATTTAAATTTTTTTTATTATAAAAGTAAAAATACAAAAAATTATACTTGCAGATTTTCTTGTACTTCTATAATAGAAAAAATTTAATTAAACACTACTTTACAATTATTTTTATTTTGTATTTATTTTTTTGGGACACTCTGTCTTTTTTAAATTTAGCGAAGGAGTGAAAATCAACGGATTCGGCATGTTCATGTTCGTCATTTATCCTGGGGCATTTGTCGACTTGAATTCTGACGACCTGAATCGTGCCAACACCCGAAAGCAGCTGCGAATTTATTGCGCTGGGGTCT
Organism: Ascidiella aspersa; assembly: GCF_963924565.1. Taxonomy (NCBI): domain Eukaryota; kingdom Metazoa; phylum Chordata; class Ascidiacea; order Phlebobranchia; family Ascidiidae; genus Ascidiella; species Ascidiella aspersa. Next base: position 4,941,846 of record NC_139447.1, read on the forward strand.
GGCACAACTTTGTCATCGCAATTGTGACCTGTGGCTTGATTCTAATGCTTCCCTATCTTCTGGTGCCACTTTACACCAACAGTGGCCAAGGTGTGGTGGTAACCTCCCATGAACAGGTGCCTATTAGCAATATTAACAAAAAAAATTAAATTTTAGGATTTGTTTCAAGTCCAGTGATTTACAAAACAATTTATTTCCACTTATTTTTTCATGTTATAAAGTGTTACTTTTAGCTTTTTTAAAAGTCTTTTTTCTCAACCTTTTATAGATTCAGTGTTTGTGGCCCCTGTTAACGTTTCAGAAAATTATGTCAAAGACTGTCCATTGTTAGGCAATCATCAGCAATTCAGTTTGGTTTCAAGCAATATTTCAAACACAACTGCTGCACAACTGTTTGCACTTAACAAATTGAAAACACTCCGATATTAAACAGTGTAATTTTGAAATAAAAAGGTCAACTAAAACAATTCCGATTTCATGTATTACGTTGAACGCCTTATTTAAGTCATTTTAAAGAGTAGTCTCACAAGTGCTTCTTAGAACTCCTATGCTAATATTCGGTCACTACAACACTGACTGTTTAGTTGATTGAATTTGTGTTTTTATTTTTATGCCATGCCATGTTTGTAATGTGCTTGTTATTATAATTTGAACTGAGAAACTGCATCTACTCAAACTATTTTCATCACTACTTTAGAATTCCCCACTGCTTGGAGAAAAAGGATTACATCTCGGGGACAGAATAGCTGCTTTGGGGCAATGTACTATTTCCAATTCAGATGATTGGCTTCATTGTTTAAACTTGACAATTTACACTAAGCAAGCAGGTGTGTGGTAATAGTTTTTGATAAAGATGCAATTTATTAACTCCCATTGATATATCGATATCAGTAAATTTGGACTGATATATTTGTGAATATTTTACTATGAAAATATTAAATCGCCTATTCTTAAAAAACAAACAAATTTTTCTAATTTTTTAACTCTCAAATTCGCCATTTTCTCATTTTCATGGCTGACTAATTGTTTCACATAGTGTTTGGTTTACTGTGTTCAGAATCATGCAAAGTTAAATTGGAAAAGATGAGTTGTATAATAAAATAGGTAGACAAAACTGAACAGAAATTTGCATTATATGTTTGATAACTTATTACTGTATCTCAGTTATGTAAAAAAAACAGCTGTCGGAATCTGGTTTAGTTAGCAAAACCATAAAAGATCAGTTATCAGTATCATTCCAAAATTGTGATAACGGACTATCTTTAGTTTTGTTTACTGTTCCATATTACATACAAAAATATAGTTCTTTTGCACAGGATCCTGTATCTCGAAAAGCAAGTTACAATCACTTGCATTACATACTGAACAGGGCAAAAGTTTACCAAATGTTGATTGCTGTGGGCCAAACCCTCCCCCAACACACCTATGCTACACATATGTGTCAAATGAAAATGAGGTTTGTGACTGTGCGCTGTATTTTTTTAATTTCAGACTTACCCCTTGCATTTAATTAGGCTTGTGTTAAAAATTGACTGTGTTTGTTACAATATTAATCATATTGAATCCAAATATCCAAATTTTTGTTGCTTATTGTGCACTTGTGGTTTATTTTTTGACTAAATCCTGGGCTTTATACAACAAAAAAAACTACAAAATTTTTATACAAAAGAAGACAAACTATAAAATCAGGATACCATAGAGTTAAATTGTACTGCCAGCAACTGTAAGCTGATTTTGAGAGCCTACTTGACGTAGTTATTGCATGGTTTGTTTTTATACTCAATCTGTGACAAAATGTTGACCAGTGTTTTATGTTTCGGATTTTTTAGCAACGATTCGCCTGCCTTCCTGGCAGAACCATAATGTCAGGAGCAGTTTGTACACACAATGCTGCTTGTAGCAACCTTGTATCAAATGATGTGCTCTGTGTCACTCCTTACTTGGGTAAGCACTGTCTTTCTTACTTGTGTTATGCATTTTTGCTTTGTTCTCCCAAGGTTTTCTTAAACCAGTGTTTCTCAACCTTTTTTAGCGACACCCTAAATATAAAGAAGTAAGTATTTTTGGCTGCCCAATTATCTTTACTGAACTATTTTGTAAACACAAATGACACAATATCATTAATTATTCCAATTAATAGAAGCAATGTCTTCGCATTAGGTGCGCAATATTCTTAAGTTGTAGAGAAATCTCGCTCTAAGCCAGTATTAAGAAATCTAATAATGTGAAGTGTGAACTACTGCATTCCGTGGCACAACCAAATCAAACGGTGACCTAATTTAGGGTTGAGACCTATAGGTTGAGAAACACTGTCTTAAACTGATATCTCATAACAAGAATACATCCTTTTCCTGCTATTTATTTCAGTGTACGCCTAGGTTTAGTTTGTTGTACCTTATCATGCTTCCCAACAATTCAAGGTGCTTCGTCAAAATTTGTAAAAATTGTCGCGACCGCTGGAAGCAATCGTTCTACCAAGAAACATGTCCTTTACCTTGGCGACCCAATCGATCTTCTGCATTTCCTCACAGTCTCCGAGTACGAAGGAAGGTTTTCATGGGTTCCTCTTCGCCTGCCAGCCATTTTTCTCAAGTTTTTACAGTAAGCTTGCTAGAGTATGAAACCTTTCGATCCTATGACTGGTGAATTTACTGTTACAGCAGAAGTATTCAACTTTGATAAAGCGAACAATTGCATCACAAAGAGCTGCTTTTGACTAACTTAAGCAGTTCTAAAATTATCAGCCTACATTACTTGTGTACTGTTATTTAGTAAAAAAAACTAACATAATTTTTTATTTTATGAACACAAACTATTATTTAACAGTTACAGATTATACTTTTTACATTATATTGATTCATCCTTATGCCCATATGTGTGTTTTTGCTAAAGTCAAAATAGAAAATAATCCAGACAGTTGGGAAAGATAAGACCCCATCTCTGCAATATTAAAGTGGTACTGTAAAAGTTATTAAAGATTTTATTAACACAGGTATATGTTTTCAATGTCCGGTGCACTTGCGCTGCTCAACATCGTTCCTTGCTATGCACTGGATGGACAATGGGCTTTCAAGGTCAGAAATTAATTTTCCGTATGCTAGTGGTCGGCAAGCTGTTTTTTAACCTAGATAAGTAAGAAAAAGTACAGACGCCACAGATGTATTACCCGAGTTAAAACTGCGCAGGCAGTCGGTAAACGTTTTAACCTTTAGTTTGTAATGGTGGGTAAGTATGCAACTATATAGCTCAGTTGGTAGAGCGACGGTCCCGGCTTGACCGGAGGTCGTGAGTTCGAACCTCACTGCAGGCCAGTTGTTTTTCTGGCTTGGTCTGCTTGCATCATAGATCGACAGATTCGGCGAGTCTGCGATGGCTTTTCGGTGTACTATTGATACGGAAGCCGTAATCGTTGGTCATAAAGCAACTTCCGAGGGGCTAGATCACAGATGTTATTAAACACATATGTTTGTGTGTGTCTTTCATTGATTGATACGGACTGATGATCCCCCAGTGTGAAGTTGCTTGTACTAACAAAATGTGCAAGTATTGGCGCATGGTTGTTTCTCGACTCGCTCCTCTCTGAGCCTGCATAGCTCAGTTGGTAGAGCGACGGTCCCGGCTTGACCGGAGGTCGTGAGTTCGAACCTCACTGCAGGCCAGTTGTTTTTCTGGCTTGCTCTGCTTGCATCATAGATCGACAGATTCGGCGAGTCTGCGATGGCTTTTCGGTGTACTATTGATACGGAAGCCGTAATCGTTGGTCATAAAGCAACTTCCGAGGAGCTAGATCACAGATGTTATTAAACACATATGTGTGTGTGTCTTTCATTAATTAGATAGTGGTTTTACTCGTTTTTTTTTTACTTTGAGTTTTATTTTTAATCGAAGTTTTGCCAATATAAAACAAATAAATTCACTCTTCGCCGATTGTACTACATTTCAGCTGCATGTTTGCCCACGAGTTCGCTCGAGACCAGCAGATGTTTTAAAAGTTTTATTTTATTCTAAAAAATGACATGCCCCCCCCCCCAAAAAAAAAAAACGGAATTCACGCCTGTTGTTTAAGTGGTTTCACCCATGCAGTGGGTCTTTCAATAGCTTTTGAAAGATTTTTTAGTTTCTTGAAAAAAAATTGTAATAATTATCCTTAACTATAATAAATAAAAAATGCATAATCTCTATAACTTTTCAGACGTTGGTCGACCACTTCTACGGAAATCAAGCAAACAAGCAAGCAACTAAAGATCAAATTTGCGCAGTCGTGCTCGTCTTTGGCACGCTTCTCATTGCGGCAAACATCCTCTTCGGTTTCGCTCACATTCTCACGCGCTGAGATTTCGGAAACACCATTTTATCGCGGCACCAGGAGCACCAAAAGATACGACCCGACTCCGGAGTTGGCCCGGGGAAATGGATTCAAAACAAGGGAGAATAGCTTTTAATCGACCTTAAAAAATAACCATAAGTTGCTAGATCTATTTAGCAGCCTGTGATCAAAATCTCACTTTCTCTTTGCAAGTTGTGAGCTTTTGACCATTGATAGACTCAAGTACATGGCTCCAATGACGACACCAAGCAAGTGCTTTGCCACTCCTGAGGTTATTAAAATCAAAGCCAAACCTAAGACCTTCATAGATTTCACTGGAACTTACCCAACATGCACACAAGTACATGGCGAGCGGATGGCTGGATTTATCCTATTCGAAGGCATTGGCATTGCTTACTGTAATGCTGCTTATCGAATGAAAATGTACCAAAGACAAATGGCTGCAAAAGAAAACAGAGCGAACTGTGAAACCATCATACTTTAACTGAAAATATATTTATTTCAAAATTTAGCACCAAAATACTGCTGTATTTGGCGTTGTGCACATGTTTCGCGACGCCCAACCTCTTTTTTGTGTCACTTTTACCACTGGAAGCTCTCAAAGCTCATAAGCGACGCGTTTGCGCCGCTAATGCTGCTGCTGGAACTGCTGGCAAGTTCCAGCGTTTTTAAGTCCGCGGAGACCTCTGTCAACATGGCTCGCGTTTTATCGGCGCTTTGCCGCACCGTAGTCCAAGTTTCGTGCTTGTTGAAGCTCGTCTTTGCTTGCAAATCAGCCCTGGTATTGGGTGATGACGCGGTAGCTGCTGGTAAAGAGCTCGGCGTTTTCGACCGAATGGCGCCCTCTGATTTGCTTGGTTTGGCGGCTCGCCTCTCAAACACGACCCGTCTCTGTTGTCTTTTCTCGTTTGCTCGGTCGCCGGCCATCTACGACAAATGTTACACTTTTTGAGGCTGTTTTCAGAAACAAATATATATGGTGAAAAAGTGGAACGGTGCTAATTCAGTTCTTTCCAAGGTGTGTTTGTAACGTGTTACTAAATTGATTTAAATACAGTTTCCGGGCTATGAAACCCTATTATTTTGTTGAGAAAAACTAGTTTTGAAACTAGTTTGGGTTCACACAAGTTTGAATTGAGAAATGGCGCAACACAGAATAAAAAAGGCTATCACAAATGTGTTTTAGATTTCGGTCGCGGAAAGTTTAAATATTTCAACTGTAGCGAGCATTGACGCATGGTTGTTTTTCGACTCGCTTCTCTGAGTCTGTGTAGCCTAATTAGAGCGACGGTCTCGGTATGACCGGATGTCGGGAGTTTAAACCTCTCTACAGGCTAGTAGTTTTTCTACCCTGGCCTCGACAGATTCGGTGTATTAATCAATAGCATTTTCAAAGTGTCCTGCGTTTTTCATTCTAACATGATGCGTTGAATTTAAGTTTTGGTTGTCTTCCATCGAGTTTTCGTTTCGCAAAACAGTAGCGCAATACACAATCACGAAAACGCACCTGTGTCTTTGGCCTATCTTCCGTCGTTAAGCCTTCCAGATCCTCCAACACTACATCACGATTATCCTCAACCCCAGTCTCGCTATTCAGCGAACCCGTTGCACTTTCAATCTCGGCATTGCTTACTCTACGCTCATATCTACGCCTCACCACGGCCGCCACATTCAGTAGGAGCAACGAGATTAAGTCGAACGTCAGTATTACAGAAGCCGTGTAGGCGGTAACAGTGATCGCAGTGTCGCAGCCTTCTTGCCAAAACGAGTCGTCAATTCCAACGGCCGAGGTCGTGGATTCTTCAGTCTGGCGTATTTGCGAATTCGAGAGGGTCGTACTGTCAGTTGGACAGCTGCTGGGCGATTTGCAGCAAGAGCTTGGGACGGCTTGAGCGCCGTAATCAGACGCATTCACGGATCCGCAACAACTGAAAACGAACTGGTAAACATTTAAACAAGGTTCGACTTGGGGCCTTGCGAAACCAACACACATCACCTATACTTATTTAATTAATTCCCTTTTTAATCCTGTCAGTAGGTGCCACATTGAGCGCTCGTAATTCGTTTACTTATAGTAATTGTTAAAATCAATACTTTTAGAGCGGCAGCATCCTGTAAGGTGGTTGTTAAATAATATGACTTTTTGGCTAAAGACTTCCCTTCTATTGCAATTTATTTATTTGTTGTTTAACATTATACTTTGAACTACCGTTTCAAGTGTGTCTTAGGCCTACCTGATAAATCGCCATGAGATTTTTTGCATCTGCTGAATTGGAAGACGTTTGAATATCGACCATTGCATTTGCTGCGTTCAGGCGCAGTATTCTGTGGGCGCCAAGACACAGTCCGATTCCAATAAGTGAAACAACTGCACCGCTCCATGTAAGGGACAGGAAGGAATTTCGCAAAAACAATTTTCTCTTAGTTCTTGTTGCTGCAGCAGCTAAACCCTACGAAAATTTTCATTAGTAAAGCTAAAATAAAAAACAAACATTTTTGAACGCAATTTAATGTTCTGCAAAAGTTGTTATAAATTGCTGAAATCTTTTCCAGAATATTATAACGTAAATGGATTTTTTTTAAATAAAACTTGGTCAAACTACCCTACTGTTATTTAGTACTAAAATACTTTGCTTGGAATGTGTTACAGTTGTTAGCTATTTTAAATTCAATTGGTCGATTTGAACGAGTAGGCTATAGGTATTTTATAAGTAGCCTAATATTATTTTTTTGACTCAACTGTCATTTTTAGGAAAAAAATCTCCCAAACTAGCCAGAACGAAAGATAACATAAGTAGGTCTAAATTAAATAACAAGATTTCGTATACAAACAGAATTGCCCGTTTTCTATCTTTTTCTGTATAATTATACCGTACAAAACAGAGTTTGCTGAAAAAAGTAGGGGAAAGTTGCCCATGATGGGACACGTTTTTTAAATGATTGTAGTTCGCAGTTATAACAATAATTTTGAATAATATCATGCCTACTTGATACCTCTGCCCTTTACGCTTAAAAAACATTTATAACTTTGCCTCTAGCGTTCTAACTTTTTTATAAAACCGTTTTAGAAAAAGCGTTGTTGTGTCCCGTCTTTAGAAACCAGAGTTTCATATAATGGGTAAGGGAGAATCCGTTGTTTTAAATTGAACAATTTTGTTAACTTCACCTGCTACACTTACATAAGTTTAAAACTAGCCTGTTAAACACAATTTCACAGAATCTTAGAACGAATTTGCTGTGGTAAGCGAAAATTAATATTTTTAAATTAACAGGACAAGTGCGTGGCAAAGAGTGACTGTCTTGGAACTTAAGTTTTGTTGTGTCTATATTTTTACATTAAATACCTTATACAAATATTCTGCCTGTGTTGATAGCTCTCGACACACACGACCTAGGCCAAATCTTGTCTGTTTGCTCGTTTGTATTTTAGTGGACTTTTAAACAATAATTTTGTTTTAATTCGAATAGGTATGGTTTTTGTCGTACCTGCATTTGCAATATTTCTTACAAACATGTTGATACGGTGATCCATTTTAACCAGGTGCATTTATTAACTTATTTTATGGATACGGAAACCGTATAAAAGGTTTTACGTCATATACAAAAATTTAAAACTAACTATATTGAAATTTGTTAGTTGAAAACTTTTGAACAAAATGTTAGCTTCTGAAAAAGAGGTAATGGCAATTTTTTTTTTTTTTTTTGGTCACAATAACCCAAACTGTAGGTTGCAACAAATAGTTACTCACTTAGGAACGGCCTGTCCCATCTTACGCACCCATATCACCATATACAGAAGATCTACTGGCTGCTTAAAGGTACAAGATAATATGAAAAACTTACCTGTATAAGTAAGCCTGGTAAGTTACCCATATATTGGTAAAAATGAAAAATTAATTTTATACAACTTCAACAGATATGAAATAACTAAGATATTAAAATAATAAAACCAGCAAGAAAACACCCCTATTTTCTTTAGATTGATATGTTGTAAAAACGCCGTCAGCCTACTGAAATGTTTTTGTGTTGAAATGATGGCTACCATTGGGTGCTTTAAAAAATAATTAAGAATTGGCGGTACCTAATGGCACGTTGATGTAATCCCCAAGTCCCGACTCAGACAACGTCCCATCTAGGGCAACCTTCCCCTATAAAAAGACTATAGAAAAAATAGTTAATCTAGGCATCGCTGATGTAGGCCTGTGCGACATTCTGTGACGCGACGAGGTCATCCAGGGCAAAACTGCACTGTCGGACAACGATAAACGTTGGTTTTAGCATATAAGCTAGTTAACACATTCTGGTTTTAATAATACCCTGTTGAGGCAAGCTGGTATCTAATGCCTAAGTGTCGATTTATAATTCGTTTACACCAGAAGAGCGATTTCTATCTTTCCTGTATCAACCTTATTTTACAATATAAACTCTCACCGTTGATATAATAAGATATACTCCTCCAACAACAAGTGAAAATGTGGTTATGCTATTTGTGTAGTTGTAGCCTCCATAAGACTGATTCAGCAGGGCTACAGCGTCAGAGAAATAGTCTTGTGAGATCAAGTTGTCGTAGGTCAACTTTAAAATGATGCCGAGGCATACTTGGCCAAATCCAAGCAGCAAAATTATTCCACATGTCGCTGAGAACACAATATGTTCGCACTCAAACGACATATTTGTAAAGTGTACTCGAACAAAAATTCGCTTAACAAATCAAATGTCTTCAAACCTTTCTAAAACAATATAATAAGTTAACATTAAAAAGCATTTATTGATTTTTCGAGCTTAGTCGGATTACGTAACGCATCTGTTTCGTTAAAAAGAAGGTCACGTACCGTGAAATAAAGGTTTTCGCCTGTCATCTAGTTTCTAAAACATCTCAAACCGACTAAAAGCTATTTCTAGCGTGTTAGCATATGGATACAACTCAATTTAAAACAGATTTGTCAGTTGTTCTATAGTTGGTAATTTGATTGGTTTGTAGAGTTACAATCGTTTTTGTTACACAACAGACGCTAAAACTTTCACTTAACACATGGGTTCTTAACCGGTGGGCCACAGAGAATTTGCAGTTGGTAAAAATTGTAGTTTTATTCGTTTTATTCTTTAGTTCGTTTTACAGTACATTCTCGAAGCTTCGCATTAACAGTTGCGTTATGTGTAGGTTATTATAAAATACTTTTATTTATTTTTCACATTTTCAAGTTATTCTTGATTTCTTACACATTTCAGTTACATATAACCAATTTAAGAAGTGGGCTACAGAACATTTTTAAAATAAAAGTGGGCCACGACCATAAAGAGGTTAAGAACCCCTGACTTGGTACATCCTTTGAATTTAGTAAATCAAAGCAGCATAAACAAGCAGTTTAACGTTTATTTTCATAGCAAACGTTAGTAACATGACGTATTCCATTCAACAGTAAACTTTGGTATACAATAGCAACAATGACAACGTAATATTTTTTGGCATAAACTTTAAAATCATATGAAACATCGGTAACAGTATTGACGGCGTTACGCAAGGATAGGTAAAATGTATTCTAATACACAGTGGGCAGTACATTGATTCAAAAGAGTAACTTGTAAACCTTTAGCATATTTTATTATTTAACTGAGCCCCTTATAAATGTAAAGCATTTATCAAGATTACGCGATGGAAAGCTTTAATTTATAAGTCTTACAAATCAGAACAAAGAAACATGCAAATACATGGTATACAATTCTTATTACCTAAAGAACAATAAAAATGTCACTCATACAAAGTACTTGCTCAGATTTACAAGATTGGAGCAAAGCAATTCTTAGTTTGATTTTAAAATCAATATGGCTATGATATTTGAAAAGGGTTTTCATACAGGTTTCTAAGAAGACATATCAACCCTTTAAATTCAAAGTACAACTGATAAATCATCGGTTTTATTTAAGAACATTAATATGAAGTAATGCCATATAGATTTTTCAAAATTCCTTCTTTTAATGACAACCACATAAGTATTAAAAGTTATCGCAACATGAAATATGTAGAAATGCAAATATGTCAGGACTTGTGCTCCTTAATGTAGGACCTAATTTCGTTCATGGCTGACATCACTTCTTTTGTCGTTGACAAAAGTTTTTCGCGGTCTTCTACCAAAGCTTCTGATTCAGCACTTTCTGGTGCGCCAACTTTGGCAATCAGACTGTTTACAAGCCTCTTTTTGCAAGTACTTTCAAGTAAAGGGGCACTTTGTGAAAGGTTTTCTTTAACATTGCCCGCATGGAAGTCACTGTCACTGACATCCTCATAGTGTTCCTTTTCTGAAAAAGTGAATAATATAACAAATGCTGTAAAAGTTTTATTAAACTGGTAAATTTTTTTTTTCAAATTATTTGCAAACAATTAAGGCATTTTCCGGGCTATTTCTCATTCCAAAATTAGTGGTCGGCAAAGAAAAAAAAACTTTGGTTATGATCGTTTGTTAAAATTTTGCAATTATAAAGGCTAGAAAGGCCGATTTTTTTAAAAATTCACTAGCCCAACGATATTTCATGCCATATGACGTCACTGGCGACAATTTGGCAAGCATTGTATGCCAAAGTTCCTTGGCGGGTAGGTACTGGAATGAGTTTCTGTCTATTATACCTTCATTAAAACTTTCGTCAGAGCTGCTTCCCAATTCAACAATTTTTGGTCTGTCATAATCATCATCTAGTGAATCTGAATCACTCAGTGACGTGCTGTCAATGTCATCATCCTTGTTTAGTATACTTGAATCTGAGGAATCACTAGGATGGAAATTGATAAAATTGATTAATCGTTATTGTTGGGCATATAATTTTCCTGAAAGAAATTAAGGATGTTCATAGTTAGCCAAATAATTGCCTTTAATCTGAATGGTTGTGCGAACCTCAATGTACTATCATCACTGTCAACCTTTTCCATTTCTTTTTTGTAAACTTCAGTGATTACTTTGTTCGCCTGTTCCAAAATCTTTTCAACGGTTCTTTCCGATTCTGAAAGTTTTTCTTCTAATTGTTGCAATTCAAAGGATGCTAAAAGTACAAATTTGTTAATTTAAATAAAATTCCCGACTAAAGCTGAACTTCAAATTGCAGCAAATAAACAAAATATTATTCATTACTTATTTTAGTTTTTTGATTCCCTCCTATTCTGTCTGTTGGTGGCTTTGCAATTGGTGACGAAATTCTTTTAGTTGCAGATGAGATGCCTGGCTAAAATAAAGTAAAATTGTGTAAAACTCCACCATAAACCTAACCTACTATTGGCTATATTAATAGCAAGCTTAAATACTGTACCTTTTTCTTGGAAATTTTATACATGATGTAAAGAACATATGCGAACACTCCAAGGGAATAATATGGAGCAAGTGAAATAGCCCATCCTTTGCCTTTTGGAGCTGGTGCTGGCGAACCTATGTAAAGACATATTTAAGACATAAACTATGTTGATTTGCAGAGTCCAACAAAATTACTCCATTACCATAGAATGCATTTTAAAGAATTAAAGAGCAAAAATATACTAGCCTTCTGGTCTTGGATTTCGAGGAACATTCCTGAACTGATTAGAGCTATCAGCATTAGAAGCTATTAAAAATAATATAACATTAAACAAAGCAGTTAAATGGCGTATATATAGGTCAAAATCGATCTCAGAATTTTGTGAAATAAACCTATGATAAATTATTAGTAAACTCACCAGATTTTGAAGACATAAAAAACGATGGTATAACAATGGCCACAATTAATGCTAAAACAGCACCAAATATGAACAGTTGCGTCTTGCTATACATGATTCTGCAATGCTAGCTAGGTACAGTAATGAAGTATAGCATTGGCAAGTTGCAAAAAATCGCCAAACAAAAACAAGTAGAAAAATCGTCTCTAGGGGTTTTGATTGACAGTTGTTAAATCAATCAGCCGTTGCAATTTATTTTATAATTTACCTAAGAGATAATAAAACACAGCATAAATCTGTTGGTCGATACATTTCGTTGATAATAAAATTATCGTCGTTGTTGTTTAAAAAGTTTATTGAAAAACATTTTAAAATAAAATAGAAGATGGTAATGTAATATTTTCACCTACAATAAAAATATTTTCAGTTTAAATTAAAATACAAAAAATATTACATTTCTAATTTATATGACAACTATTGAATATATTTTGATATAACAAGTGGAATAACTGAAAGCAACTATAACGGTAAATAAATAAAATTAAAAAAGGTAAAGTAATTCAATGCTTGATTGCACACACGCTTTCTGTCGAAAAACGTCATATCCTTTCCCTCTTTTTCAATCACCATGGCTGATTCCGCACAGGTTTGTGAAAATTTATCTTAAAACCGTATTTATCACCGACAATAACTATTTAATTGGCCATATTATGATGTATTTATGGTTTAATTTTTTGAAGAGTCATTCAATTTAATTCCAACACACACCGTTACCTATAATTAAAAGAATCTGCCCCTGAGTTCTATTTGTTTCTTGAAATGGTGTCTTTACTATATTTTGTACCAATAAATTAAGTATAACTGGAGGTAATTCTCAAAATTGTAGCTCCTAATATTTGTCCAAGATTACTTGTAGCCTAAATATAAATAAATCAGATTTTTTTATACTGTTCATCCCAATTGCATTCCAATGCCTTCCCGTCAAAGATCTGTGACCTAAAATATCGCCGGCCTAGTGAATTTACAATGAAAAATAGGCCTTAGCGATTTATAACAAAATTTTGGCCAAAAAATCTTTGTTGCAAAGGTTTGGCGGCCACAAAATATGAAAAGCAATTACAAGTGATATTTTCTTGTAATGTTTGTTATTTCAAATCACCTTTATTTTTTTGCTTGCAGAATGAGAGGGCATATCAAAAGCAGCCCACCATCTTTCTTAACCGCAAGAGGGTGCTGACAAGCAGCAGCAAGAAGTTGCGACATGTGAAAAGCGTGGGATTGGGGTTCAAGACACCAAGAGAGGTAAAAAATTGTCTAGAAAATTCTACTATATTTTAGTTTTATATTGCTAACATTTGAGGGTTTGATGTTTTTTTATGAGGTTTAAAATTACTCTATCTAAACATTTAAAAATTAGCTCATTTATGTTCTGTAGTATTGCTTCTGCAATATTAAACCTTCTTGTATTAAAAGCTGGACTCTTATTTGCTTTTATTTGGAAAACATGCGCATGCAGGGAACATTTTTATCTGTAAAATAAATTTAATTAGGATTTTTCCGCTGGTAAGCGGCTAAGCCCAAATAAAGCAACTCAGGCAACAACTTTAATAGGTTTGGTAATATTTTTTTTCTTTATATTAGTCAAAAATGACATTTTTTTTTAGTTTTGCTTTGTTGTCGAATAACTGGGATTGTAAAAAAAATTTCCCAGGATTCGGGATCGTTATTTCGCGGGAAATCCTGGTAATTTCCCGTAGAAACATTCCCGGAGAGGAACCCTAGTGATGTTAGGTTTGGGACTGGGTGGATCCAGTGTTATAATCTAATATTTACTTTCCCAAATTTTTTGTTTCTTGCAATTGCAATTTTGACAATTCGTTTTTTTGATAAATAGTGGTAGGATTCTAGACCAGTGCCAACTTTTTTTCAAATGTGCAGCTGTACTAAAGTTAATTAAATTTACATTGCAGGGTTGAGCTTAAACACTCGCCCGCTCGCCAATGCGAGTGCAAATCGCTCCTGGCGAGTGCTGATTGACACCCACTCCCGTTTTAACAAAAATACGTTATCTTGTGTCGCCTACTTGTGTAACTACAGCTGAGAATTAACAATTAGTCTACGTAAGCATGTGTTGCGATCTTTTAAGTTAATAGCGGTCAACCAAGACAAAGCTTAAAAAATAATATTTTTTTATGGGAATTATGTTAAGATACAAACCGAACCATTTGCGGAAATTGAAATGACCCACTATAGGGCGTCACAGCGTAGAACCTCTGGTGCTTGTGGTTGTTAACTTTTCGAATGAATGTTTAGATGTAAACTTGACTATTTTGTCAGTATTTGCTGTTCAACCAGTAACTATGGTGGTAGGTGAAATGTGGCGTTTTGTTTGTGGCGCGAAGCAACCTGCGGTGAAACGTCCTTCAAGCACAGAAAGTAAAAATACGAAAAAACGAGAGCGCAAGCGCGAGCATTTTTAGAAAAATTGCGTTATTTTTTAACTAAAGATTCAAATATTTCGCTGAAAAAACATTGTTTTAAGTGTTAACTGCTTCATTGGAAATAAACAACCAGACTTTTTATAAAAACTAATGTTTACGTTTAGAAACCATAAGACAGGTTAAGGATAACCCAAGAAATTGCCGCGCTAAGACAAAAGTTTGCAAACGGCGCCAAATATTTTTGGCGAGTGTTATTTCGTCCTGGCGAGTGCTGATTGATAGCCGCTCGACAGGCTGGCGAGTGTAAATTTTTGCTTAGGAACAACCCTGCATTGTCCAGTAAACTGACAGCGCGATTGACGCTTTGCGCTTAGCTTTACAATTAAGCGCAGACCACTACAATTGGCTCTACCCTAACTGTGTAAAAGTTATGTACATATTTATACTAGTCTGTAGCAGGGCTGGGGAGCTGGAGCCCGGAGCTAAGCATTTTCTCTGGTGCCGGAGCCATTGTTATTATTTTTGTGGAGCCGGAGCCATTTTTATTATTTTTGTGGAGCAGGAGACGGAGCCCTTTTTATTATTTTTGTGGAGCTGGAGCCTTTTTTCAATTTGTGGTGCTAAAGCTAAGAAATTATATTTTGTTCCATCTCCAACGTTAGTTAGTCAAAAGCAATTTTTAAAACTTGCCATTGAATAAGTGACTGGTGGCACCGGAGCTGGAGCCGGAGTCATTGGGTGTGTGTTTGATGGCTCCGGAGCCAAAGGATTGAATTTTACAACTCCATAGCTGGAGCCGGAGCTAATGCTATTTTACGGTGGCTCCCCAGCCCTGGTCGGTAGTCACCCGAAGCAAAATTCACCAATCACTGATTGGTAGTAGGCAATACTTAATCCCTAACCAACCACCTAACTACCCTGCACTTATGACCTGGTGGCATAACTACAACAAAAAAGGGGTGGTTTACTATATTCCAATTGTAAAAACTATCACAAACATGCTTGCCAGTATTTTCTGTAATTTTTTCTTCAATATACCCAATATACCGATTTGGGTTTTAGTTTTACCGAAGCAGACAATTGATATTTGTTTAAATAAGCTGAAAATACCTCTCATTGTAATTAAAGTGGAATTTTTGTTAATAAATTTGAACTATTTATAAAAATTCTGAATGTTTAGTAATACTAATATCTTAATACTAAATTTTCTGACAGGCCTTCGAGGGTAATTACATTGACAAGAAGTGTCCCTTCACTGGCAATGTTCTGATTCGTGGAAGGATCCTCAGTGGCACAGTGGTCAAACTGAAGATGCAGCGAACCATCGTGATCCGACGTGATTACCTTCACTATGTGCCCAAGTACAACCGATTCGAAAAGCGCCATAAGAATATGTCGGTTCATCTTTCGCCATGCTTTCGGTATGTTGCTTTTTAATAATTTTATGTGTTAAAAGTTATTGTGTGTCGTATTTAGTATGGTGTTTGCAAAGTCGACTAGAAAACCGTTAGGTATGACATAGGTTTTACAGAATTTGCTTTGTCATATGCTAGAACAGTGGTTTTCAACCTGTATGCCGCAACGCCCGTATGCCGTTTCTAATGCTCAAGGGTGCCAATAAGTATTTGCAAATTTTTAGGAATGAAAGTTGATTGTGTTGTTCCAGTTTCATTTATAGTGATATTTCAGTAAAAACGAAAGTGCATTTGGGGTGCTGAAAGTATATTTATTATTTTGAGGGGTTCTGTAAGCCATAAAAGGTTGAGAATCACTGTGCCAGGTAAATAGTCAGATATATGCTAGGTAAATGGTTACCCTTCCAGGAATATGTTATTTTTTTGACTTTTATTAGGACTGTTATGTGATTTAATTGTTTGTTTTCACCTTTATTGTTTTGTTCGTCACTTCTACCCCTGCGACACACACATTTGTTTAAACTTAGCATTTTTATTTTATTTTCAGTGATGTGAATGTTGGTGACCTTGCAACAGTGGGTGAATGCCGACCTCTTTCCAAGACGGTCAGGTTCAACGTCATCAAGATCGCCAAAGCGAAGGGTGCCTCCAAGAAACAGTTTTCTAAATATTAGTGAGAGCGCTTGGTTATGCCCCAAAAAATAAAATGAAAAAAAACTTTCAACGTGTGCATTCTTTTGAGTGGTTTGCGTTAGATCTTCATAATTTTATTTTATTTTTTACTTAGATTCAAAAAGATTTATCATGAAAGCTAAATCATTCAATTTAAGCCGTTTTTTTGTAACTTGTTCTAGTCGAATTCAAAACTTTAATGCAGAAATGTGATCTCCGGCAAAAAATTCGCTTATTCAAGGGGTAACTTTTTACAACGCGGAAGCAAGTTAACTAAAGAAACATTTTGCATTTAAAATGGAGTCTAAATACTTTCAAGAAAGCGCCTAAGCGTAGTAGTAAAATTTGTCGATTTTTAAATATTCACTAATATTTTAACTAGGCCTT
The DNA here is from genome assembly GCF_963924565.1 of Ascidiella aspersa. Classification (NCBI taxonomy): domain Eukaryota; kingdom Metazoa; phylum Chordata; class Ascidiacea; order Phlebobranchia; family Ascidiidae; genus Ascidiella; species Ascidiella aspersa. Next base: position 4,958,763 of record NC_139447.1, read on the forward strand.
CATGGACCACCTAAAACTAGTCCACGTATCCCAAGGGGTTACTGGACATCACTTAAGAAATCTTTGTTAGAAACTTGTCAATACTACATATGTTTCAGTTTTAAGCAAAAAACGTATTCGTTGTAGTTGCGTTTTAATTTAACAGTTATCTGATAAAGTGGTTAAAAAATTGGCCTCAACCTTACACTGCCACATATAATCAAAATACGCAGAAGGATTAATATGTACAGCCCAGCATTGGAGTAAACAAGTAATGTGGATACTGTCAACGTCACCAGGTGACCAAACGAACTCTCTTTTTAACTAATTGGCAACCTAAATAAATGATAAGCGGTTTATAATTACATTTAGGTTTAATATTTTGTATAACGAACAGCCTATGGAAACAAAGCCAAAGTACACCAAAAATTATTTTAAATAGAAATTAAGGATCTAAATGACGTCAGTCTAGAAACTAGGCCCCAAATCCGCTACGAAGTCGAGTGACGTACTTGTAAAAATTCCCCTAAGCTGTTAGCAAACCGCCACGGATCCAATTCTTTGGCAATAACATTAACTTTTTACTTGTTTTCCTTCGCCAAAACGACTTCATTTAAAAAGTTTGCCAAAAACACTGAGGGTTAAACGGCGTTCTGTTTAAAATTAAGAAGATTTGTGGAAAAAAATAAGTTTGTCTGGATGGATGCAGACTTGTACAACTAGATACTTTTAGTTTTCTAATTCAATGAATTAGAGCAAAATGTGGCTTATTCTAATCTAATTTGTGATTTGCGTGTGCGCTCTAATTCTAGTTCTAGTCTAATTCGGATTTTACCAAAAAATGCTACTTTGTCCAAACGGCATTTTTCTTAGTGAAAAAAAAATTGAATTCCAACTCTTTGGTTGGAACGTAATTTACAGTCTGAAAAGCATAATCTATGCTAAAAGGCATCAAAATTAGCACACGCATATTGCCATTCACTTTCTTATTAGAATAATTTGCGATTTACTGAAACTGATTGTGAATATTTAAATGTAGTTCTAGTTCCAATTCGTTTTTTTTAAGAATTCGGTAATTCTAATTCTAATCTAATTTGAGAAAACTCAAAATGATCTAATTCTAATTCTAATCTGGAAAAACTGAAATGTTATAATTTTAATTCTAATCTAATTTGAGAAAACCCAAAATGAGCAAATTCTAATTCTAATCTAAATTGCAAAAACTGAAATGCTCTAATTTTAATTCTAGTTTAATTTTAAAAAGCTAAAATAAATCTAGTTGTCCAAGTCTGGATGGATGACTTTCGCAATTTGAAAAATGCTACTCTATAGCGGACAACTCTTGAAAACAAATATCACCTAAATTAAGGCATTCTTATGCAGTACCACTTTATATTTTTTAAATATGGTTGCAAGCTGCAACAAAAATATATTTTACCCCATTACGGTTTGTTAAACTAGATAATCTTTGTAAATGCAAACTACATGTTTTAATACAACAATAAAATAGAACCAACTCGTCAACAACAACAAAAAGGCTTGTAAGCTTTTTATTAGAAACAGATTTTTACGCAAGCGTTATACAAAACAAACTAGAACGAATATAACGAATCATGTAGCCACAATTCAACTTAAAAAGACAACAAGTTTTATACGCTTCATTAAGGTCTCAATGCTGAGGACAAATTTATATGAAGAGACGATGTTTAAGAAAACGTAATTACGGCATAAAATTATAAACATCAGGCGCAACGGAACTGTAATATAAATATTAGCTTGCTAAGCGTTATTTCCTTTGCAAAATAATCTGGATCTAAAAAACAGAAAAAAAAAGTCAGTTTGAATTTCCACATGCTTAACGTTGTTGCAAGCTCAATCAACTAAGCCGCAAAAACAAGCGAGTGTGCAGCGCATACCAACTTGGTCAAAAGATCTTTGAGTTTGTTAAGGCTTATATTGAACTGTGGGCCAAATTTTTTGTTTGCTGCCTTACAGCGCTTATTGACCTTTGACCTTTCAGCCAGCGGTTTGTCAAGCGGCAAAAATTGCGTTTCGTGTAACGGTTGCATGGTCGCTAAGCGGCAAATCAAAAGCAACGATATATAAAAATGTGAAACAAAATATTGTCATTTTTGTAAAAAAAAGTGTATTTTTACATGGCGAATTGAGGGAACTTTTTATAAAATAACAATGCGAAAATAGAGTATAATACATTGGTATTCATACCTTATGAAATAAATTTTTCATAGATTTTTCTAAGTCCACCCTTAGCGGTGAGCGTTTGTGCAAAACATCTCATTTTTAGTGCTTTATCTTAAAGTAAGAATCGCAAAACACCAGTTCAACGTTAAGGTCAGGACAAAGAAAAAAAAACAGTAGGCATTGAACAGACTGCATTATAAGATATTAATACAATCGAGGCCAGGTTTAAAACAATTGTATAAAATGTTATTTGAAATGAAGATAATGGTCATAAACATGCCATGAACCCTATCTCTGTAAACTGAGAAGCGAGTAGGCTTGGGGCAGTAATTTTCAACTTTGTGGTTCAAGCGATTTTTCGGGTGCCGAAACTTTTTGTTGTTTAAAATAAAACGTCGCAAATATCAGTGTTGTTATGACCAAATGGCTTGATTTGACTGAAATGCTTTTTAGTAAAATTCGGTTATTTACGCCAAATATTAAAATAAAAAATTCGAAATTGTTATTCGTTTTTGATGATCGATTTTGCAAGCATTGCTCAGAATGGAACGTTTTGACCGATTTAGTAGGTTTAACATTTATGTTGAATGCCATTGCAAACATGGTGACTTGGATTTTGACTGGTTATTATAATTACTTTGACATGAACTTGACTTGTTACCTAATAACTTGGACTTACACTTCACTGGCTCTGAAGTCATTTTATAAAGACTTGTTTACAACACTGGCAAATAGGCATGCAGGCGAGTCTGCCTGGCTTACATAAAATTTAGAAACCAGCGTCAGTAATATCCCTAAGTTTCGCAAAGCACAGAATTTTAAAATTTTAACCATTGCGAGGGTTGACGCCATGAAAGGTCAGGTTGTGTCCAGGCGGATAGTCCGGATCTTACGTTCATCTACCAAGATACACGCCGCCTCGTTCGAACCGCCACAGTAGTAGGATGACGAAAATACAGTCAGCAGCTTACCGTTTTGTTGCACCTATATTTCGGTAAGACACAAAAGTCCGACATTTATTAAAATTATTGGGGTATTGCCGTTTTGCTGCATCTATATTTATTTTTGTCAAAAAAAAACAAAAAAAACAACAGCAGTTTAAACTAAAGGGTATATGGCAAACTGTGCAGCGTATAAAAAAAATTGAGGCGTTCTTTAAGCATAAAGAGCGTGACAAAATAAACAAGTAATTCGAGCCATCACCTTGAATCCGATTTGCTGGACCTCGTGTGCCCTGATCACGTGACTGAATCCGTTATCGGCGAGAAATCGCTCAAGCGCATCGGAAGTGAACATACTGGCGGTTCGACGTCGTTGGTTGGGAACAAATCCGCCCAACTGGGAGAGACGCTTTAGTTCGTCCAAAGCGCAGTCTTCAAGCCTGTCGATGCCATTAATGTACAACTGTGTCATTGATGATTCACAACTGAGTTTGCATGCAATTAGGTAAATGGAATTATTATTTAATATTAATAATTGATATGCAAGCTCTTAGACAACAGCTGTTGCCGGTTTTTACTGAGCCAACCATTTCGCTTTTTAAAAATTTATTTTTGCACCTTTGTGCTGAAAAATGTTTCTATCTAAAATTGGGAAACACGTAACAATAATTTGACAAAGATGCATAAAACATAGAATAGATAGTTTTGGAATTCTATGGCCTCGTGTCTAGACGCTAATTCAGGAAAGTTTTTAACACTTTTGCCACACTAAGACTGTGCCACAGAAATTAGTTTGCAAAATTATTTATAACTTGGTTGAATTCCAGGGCGTTTTGACGCTCTCTAAGAGAAATCCAAAGCGTCTAAAACACTCTTCACATCCACGTTCGGCGCCTCCAGAGTCGGATCAATTACATTAATTCAATTCAACTACAATTACTCCGTTAAATGTTTCAATTACATTACAACTCCATTAAAAACTGTAATTAATTACATCAATTACAATTTTCGTCACTGAAACTTCAATTTTCTCAATATCAATGTATTGAGCCAAAATTTTAGCAAATTATAATTACAATTAAACAAATTGAAACTGGCTCAATTACATTACAATTACATTGAAAACTGCAATAATCACTTCAATTACACTCACCTGATCGGATCGTTCCACATGAGTTCCCACGCTAGGGGGCTTTCCGTCTCGGGGTCGGGAAGGGGTTTGGGGACCTCGTTTATCGCGTCCACTATGTTCTCGTGGGTGTCGCCGTACAACTCCCGGCTGGGGATTCCCCCGTGGACTGTGAAGATCTGAGAAACAAGTGACAAAAAAATTTTGGTCAATTATATGCGACTTTTAAACTATTTAAAAGCAAAGTAATAGGGGACTAGCGCCTGAAGCCCTACGGGTATCCTGCAGGGCGGAAAACTTCTCTAGTCGGCGAGCCGGATAAGGTGAAATTAATTCCTGAATTGATACATTAATCGTGTATTTATCCACCTATAAAAGGGGGAATAAATCGTATTTTGTTGTACTCTTTAACACACTTTCATTGCACCACAAACATACTGCTTTCTTGCCGACTTGAGTGAAAAATAACTTAGGCATCCAATCCTTGTTAAATTCGCGACACTCCGTGTCAACTTTACGTTTCTTGGCAAAGTCCATGGGAAAATATTCATTGTAAATTCTAAATTTAAGCAAAAAAAAAAACTAAAGATAACTAACAGTCCCTATTATTTAACGTAGTAGGCAAGTAGTAGGGGATTGCGGCAGATTGTGGCCGCGGACAAATTTTCGTGTAAGACCAAAACTGTGCTGGCCGGTCAAAATCCCCTCGCGGGCCGCATGTTGCCCCCCTGGTATACAGTAATAGCATTATTATATTGAGGGGATTGACAAACGGTATATCTACTGAAATCTTATTCGCGATTGCACGTAATGCCAAAAAATATTAAAAATTTCCCTAATTTTATTTTTTTAATACAAGGACCAAGGGTTAAAAAGTTCCGTAGATTGAAAATCTAATTTCCCTCGATACCTTTTTGTCTACCACGGCGGCGACGCGCAGCACATCGAAACATGAGTTCATCGCCTTAATACAGGGGTTCTTAAACTTTTTTCACCGCGGACCCCTAAATTGTTTTTTTCTGCTTCGCGTGGACCACGGTAAGCAAGAAATTAAAAAAATGACGTCGTAATACAAATAGACTGTAGAAATCTGCAGTTTTCAGTCCACAAAATGTGAAAAGAAGAATACAAATAGAGACATTCAGTGCAAAAACGTTTTAGTTTCAATTAAACTCTTTCCTTAAAAAAAAAAAAAAAATTTATTACTTCTTAAATATACACCAATATTTCAATTTGGCCTTCACGGACCCCCTAAAACTAGTTCACGGACCCTAAAGGGGTCCATGGACCCCAGTTTAAGAACCCCTGCCTTAATACCTTAAACGTGCTCTTATTTTTTGCTATGGCTCTGGGTTTTTTTTTCGCAAAGAACCAAAAGAAGAATCTCAAAAAAATAATGGCGAAAAATAATAAAAAATTTTCAAATTTTATTTTGACTAAAAGACCAAGGTTAGATCGAAAATGTAATTTTCCCCTATACCTTTTTGTCGACCACGGCGGCGACGGGCAGCACATCGAAGCAAGCGTTCATCGCCTCCCAAATCTTGGCTCCCTGCTCTTGGCCGAACTTGCTCATGCACTCGGCCTGGAAAGTGAAGGCGGCCTGGATGTCTCGCAACTCATGGTTGCCGCGAACTAGGAAGATCTTGTTCGGGCAGAGGATCTTCTGCGCCAGAAGGTACGCCACCACCTGGCGGAAAAAAATAAAACATGCTTGTCACCAGGAGGCGTAAACGGGTGGTTGTATGAAAGGTTTGCAAAACTAGTTAAGTTATCAATGTAGATATGCCGAAATTGCCCCGACTATATGTTACGCTTTTTTGCGATGTCATCTTCTGTTATTTTCAGTTTGTGCCTTATGCCGCCCTTTATTTGAAACCTTAGTAAAATGGTAAATTGCAACTCAACACAACTTCAGCAATTTTACAAGACCACAAGATAGTGCTATATACTTGCAGCAATTTATTTAACCTTTTCTAGACTATCGACAATGATGAACCATGCAAAACATTGTGAATTGTGTCCTTTAATGTGCAAGGTTTGTTATTTATCAACATAAATATGCCGAAAGTGCCGCGACGAGGTAATGCTTTTTCGCGATGTTATCTTCTGTGCGAACTTCCGAGCGATATTCGGCTTTAAAACGAGAAAGTATGGCGATACACGAAAGTAAATGGTCGTTAGTTGCGTGAGAACTTTCCTGTTATAATTTTTTTCCTTCTCGTGTTGACCTTATTTTTTTAAACCAAATAAGCCAAAGTGAAGACAAGAAAAACAGTGACCCATAGTAACCCCGTGACCTCACCTCGCTTATGCAATAAAAAATTAGCAGAAAATCCGAGGAAATTATTTTTTAAATATTACCCGATACGTGCGCTATCAACCAAATAAGCATAAGTGGTGAAAAACAAACAAAACACAGTGACATATAGTAAAAAGAGGAAGTATGGCGATACACATAAAAAAAGTAACACATAGTAACCCCGTGACACCACTTCGCTTATGTAATAAAAAAAATAGCAGAAAGCAATTTTTCTTCATTATCAATTTCGTATACCATTAACCGAATAAGCAAAAGTGATGACACAAAAAAGCAATGACCTATGGTGTCCCCGTGACCTTACCTCGACCCCGTTTGGCCCCCGGTCTACGTAATCGCCGAGGAAGAGAAAGCGGCAGGGGGTGAGCAGCATCCCGACCCGCCAGAGAGCCTTCTCGAAGCAGACCAGGTCGTGAAAGTTCCCGTGCAGGTCGCCAAGTATGTAGGTGGGCGACTGAAGCTCGAGAACCCTGTGGTGCAAGTTAATTGTTTTTTTTTCGTTTTTTTAGGGGGATTTCGTTTTGCTATTTTGGGGGTTTATAGATATAGTAAACAGTAGGTCGCATTAGAAAATTAGCAAAAAAACAGATAACTTTGTGCAGGCATTTTTCTGCTATAATTTTTTGATAGGACCATAAAACAGTCTTAATGTATTGTTAGCAAACACAATTACACAAAGTTATCTGTTTTCTGGCAGCGTGTTTAAAAGTTTACTAATCGACACAATATTAGACGACTGAAGCTCAAGAACCCTGCGTTTGAATCAGGGGTTCTTAAATTTGGATCCATGGACTCCTTGGGGGTGCGTTGACTACTTTCAGGGGTCCACGAAGGCTCAATTCAAATTGTGGTTCATGGTTATAAATACAAAGCTTATATAAGAGTTTAATTGAAAAACATTGCTTTGGTGCCTTCTCCTTGAATGTACTGAGACTTGATTTCAGTTTTACAGTTGTTTGACCGAAAACAGTATGTTTTTAAAGATTCCTAGTTCCATGACGTAGTCTCTAAAAATTTCATGCCGAGCCAGGTCCGCGCGAACCTAAACTTTTTTAGGGAGCCCGCGTTAAAAAAGTTTAAGAACTCCTTGTTTAAATGGAGATTTGACCTCCGATCATAACGCACTTTTGAGTCTGTTTTGTCATTAATATATACTTTTTTGTGGCATCCCAAATCATTTTCGTTTTTGCTATTCAGCGTTCGAAAATTAGCAGAATCTGAGAAAAGTAGTTTTTTTTATTTTTCTGGCAACTAGAAAAAAACCTTGTATGTATTGTTTTGCAAAGAAACGTCTACAATCGGTTGACAAATTGACACAATAAAGATTGTTTTACCACTTATTTACTATGCAAATTAAGGAAAAAAGATACGAAAACTAAGAAATGTGTTCGATTGGAAAGTATAGTTGTCATTTTTTACTTTAGGTAATCTTAAAAATGTTAAAATGTAGTATAGGCCTGATTTTGGCCTTTTAGGTATTATTCCGACGGGCTAAGGACTTATTCCAATTTATACGCTATTACGACTATTAGGTGCTAGTCCTACACTGGTTTTATTTTATTTTTATTTTTTGTGTGTTTTATTCAAACGTTGATGTTGTTCTTATTTCGGTCTCATGACAGGAATCCGAAAAGTAGCGGCAAAAAAGCTAAAGGTACACAATGTGACTGGCCAAGTTGCTCCACCAGTCACACAAGACGCGTTCCCACTTACCTGTCTTCCTCCAAAAGAATGTTCTTCGCCTCTCGGCAAACGGCGAGCAGACACCGCGACAAAGCAGCCATGTCGACGTCGCCCCATGAGAACTCTGTCTTGCCGCCAGCTGCATAAATTACGTAACAGAGATGAAAATCGCGACTAAGACGGGGGTCAGGACTGTACGAGTTCATGTGCGACCACAAAACGTTGACCAATAGTCAGTGTTGTAATGAATTAAGTCATTGACTTGACTTAGGTTACTGTTTTCAAGTATTTTGACCAAAATGACTTGACTTAAGTCTTTGGGACAACTGAATTGACTTGTCTTAAGTCTTTGGGACAAATGACTTGAATTTGATTTAAGTCATTTTGTCAAATATCTTAGGACTGCATTGGGTATTTTTTATTAAAATTTTCAAGTTTTGCTCGATCAACAATTTCATTGCTGCATAATAAAGCGTTTGACTATATTTTAGTTGAGTCATAATAATCGGACGAGTTTACTAACTTTAATAGTTTAGCAGGTCAGTTTACTTTTTTTACTTTTATGTAAATGACATGACTAAAAGTAAACTTGCTCTGATTATGACTTGACTGGGACTTACGTCACTTTAAAATGACTTGTTTACAACACTACCAATAGTTCAGGTTAAGATCCTTTCCTGAAAAGTTACTGGCCCAAGAAAACGTAGCACACGCGTCGCGGAGTTACGTCACATATCCGTCACAGCTTACTTTAAACTGGCAACAAAACACAGCTACCACCACGCATGTTGTTCCCACAGCCTCACCCTTTCCCTTGTGCGCGCGCTCGAAGTATCGCAGTCCGTTGAGCATCTCATTTGCGTGGGATCTCTTATTGAAGGCTTGGACGCTCGCCATTCGACCAAACTTCACCTTCTCGGTGGGAAACTGAAAGGGCGTGTCCTGCATCGTCACGCTCGAGCTGTTCGACACCACCTGCCGTGAAAAGAAGCGATTATAATTCGGGGCCGAATTTTAAAACCAGGGTTTCCGGGTATGCGACAGCAAATAACCGGGTAAGCACGTTTTTTTTTCGGGTTTCGCATAAAAGCGATTTTTTAGTCTTACTAATGGACAAATTAGAAAACTTTTTTATTACATATAGGCTTTATAGTTTATATCTTGAAAGAGGCCTCCGGTATTAAATGAGAGAGCGGCTTTGGCTTTTGGAAATCGTTCATTTTTCTTGCGTTGAAGTGATCGCATACACTATGCATGGATTGTAATGCAGTTTGACAATTCACCGAAGATCATACATGTCGATCTGCTCGACCTTTTTTCCGTGGTGTTATCAAATTTAAAACAAGGCAAAAATGTAATTTGCTTTTGGTTAAAATAAACAGATACTGATGTTAACAATTTCCACTAAAAAGCAGATTCCAATGTTAACAATTTCCACTAAAAAGATTTAGAAACTCTGCACTGATTTGCCAACCAAATGATGTGACTATACTTAATTTGATATTAGACCAATATTATATTGGTATTAAAGCCAAACCACGCCCTGACTTATACCTATATTCTACGTTCTGGTATAATGTATAATAACTCCGACAGGATATTGTCGGGCAATTAAAAATGTAACCCTAAGATTAATTAAATAGGTAGGTGTTAGTGACTCCTTTCTAAAAAATGTAAATTATTATTTACGTAACATCAAGCACGACGTATAAATGTGAGTTGAAAATTGCTAAACAAAAAAAATTCTTTGCAGTCTGCTTATCGACATGAATTAGATGATGAAATATTATTATTAATAGCGCTGACAGGAAACCTCCTGATACACAGGATGGCAATACACGAATGTGTCAGTGTCGCATATTTACGTTTGTTTAAGTTTGGCTTTTGTCGCAACAATGCTGCGTGGGATAAAACTGTGAGACGGATACCGATTCTGCGTAAAGTTACATGTGCACTGCGCAGTGTTTAATAATTCTATAATCCAATCCCAGTTACTCGGCATAAATAGGTTTCGAATTATAATTATTATTAATAGCGCTGACAGGAAACCTCCTGATACACTGGATGGCAATACACGAATGTGTCAGTGTCGCATATTTACGTTTGTTTAAGTTTGGCTTTTGTCGCAACAATGCTGCGTGGGATAAAACTGTGAGACGGATACCGATTCTGCGTAAAATTACATGTGCACTGCGCAGTGTTTAATAATTCTATAATCCAATCCCAGTTACTCGGCATAAATAGGTTTCGAATTATAATTATTATTAATAGCGCTGACAGGAAACCTCCTGATACACTGGATGGCAATACACGAATGTGTCAGTGTCGCATATTTACGTTTGTTTAAGTTTGGCTTTTGTCGCAACAATGCTGCGTGGGATAAAACTGTGAGACGGATACCGATTCTGCGTAAAGTTACATGTGCACTGCGCAGTGTTTAATAATTCTATAATCCAATCCCAGTTACTCGGCATAAATAGGTTTAGATCAGTGGTTCTTTAAAGGAAGCAACCAGGGAGCCATAAGCAACCCAAGCGAAAACAAAACATAGAAATCTTACGTTCTCGTCGACGCCCAGCTCGTAAAGGGATTTGGCCTCAACGGTGGTTCCGGTGCGTCGGACCTTGACCGAGTGGAGGGCCAGCGTGTAGGGGGGCTCGTCCGGGTCCTGGGACGGGGACGTCGGGGGTTCCGAGCAGAGCGACGACTGGAGGAGGGACTGCGAGAAGGTCGGGGAATCCCCGTCGAGACGTAAGGTGCTGGGTTCTGGTAATTGGGGTTGGGTGAGATTTTGATTGTGGCTTGTTGCAGTGGTTATCGAACTTTTTGAAGTTGTCACGATATACGATTAAATGCTACTAAAAAACACAGATCCTTTAGTTATATTTCTTTTCCAACGTTTCGACAACCTATTGAAATCGCCTTCTTCAGGGTGAATGACGTCGAACAATCATACTTCAACGCGACAGGGGTACGTCAGGGGTTCTTTGCCTTACACATACTTACCCACTGACAGAGAAGGAATCTAGGGTTCCCGGGCGTGACAATTGGGTAGGAAATAGATGGAAACTTCTCGAAATTTTTGATGTGGCTTGTTGCATTGGTTATTAAACTTTTTGTTTTTTATTTGTTAGGACTCGGTACTCGGGACTCGACGGAGTTGGATTATTTTGCTGAAGTCGGACTCGGGACTCGAGTAAGACTGCGTAAGACTACCCGAGTCCCGGGTCCAAAGTGCGCATGCGCAGTACCAAGTTTTGAAACTGTCAAAGCGACAAAATGTAAGTTGTGAAAGTGTAATAGCAAATGGTGAATCATTTTTGAAACATGTATTGCGGGTGGATCAAATATGACCTATATGAGTGGGTTGTGGAATATACATACACCTTAGTCCTTAGTTCAGTTGCGTAAATGGGCAAAAATTTCACCTTGATAAATCACTGTTCTAAAAAAGGTACCTTCAGACGGCTGCATATTGACTGATGGGCAATCGCCGTCCTCTTCCTCGCCTCCTATCGTTTTCCTGCGTTTGTTCAACAACTTGGGGCTTGACTGACCTCTTCTGGAAAAAAAGGTTTAAAACAGTGATTTATAATGCCGGAACGTAAACGATTATACGCTTTCAACTGAAATTTCCGTATTTTCCGACCCTTGTTAAAGAATAGGTATATTTTTAACAAAAAACGATTAAACGTGATACAGAAAGATTTATACAAAAGATTTAAATGCAACAAATTGCGTGATGTTGTTTTCGTCCCAAGTAGTGAATATATTTAACGTTTCAGGTTATTAACAGATTTAATGTTTCAGTCTGAAACTGATCGATTTTCGGACAAAATTATAACGTTACAAAGTTTGGCTCCACCAGTCAGAAAAATAATATTTATATACGACGTGATAGCAAATAATGACTGCTTTCGTACGAACTACGCATGAAATCGTTTTCTCTGGTATAATGTGACTGCGGAAACGAAGCACAACCTTGTTCGCCTTTTAATATCCACAACCTTTATTTTGTAGGCAGCAATCCTCAAAGTAGCAGAATTTACAAAATAGCAGAATGTACCATCACAGCAGTGTAAACAAACCATCTGTGCAATAAATTGGCCGGTGAAATAACGAGTAACAAGCCCAAGAAACTTTTGGACCCGAGTATCCCATTAGGGAAGCGTTCGGCTATAAAATCGTTTTTCTCGACATAAAAATAACCACGGCAACATCGTAAAATTTTAATGGCTCTTCATTATTCATGAGGGGAGTCGGAAATCGGTTTATTAATATACTTCGCTAATTGGGGTCGTAACCGAAAATAGCGCCGCGAGATCGGTTTTGATTAAAGTTGTCTTAATGGCATATTAAGCGATGGTGTCGTAAAAACCGACCATTAAGAAAAACATTCAGTTTTAGTTAACATCTGTTTTATGCATTAAGGCAGTGGTCGGCAAACCGTGGGCTGCAGAGCCAATTTTAGTGGGTCGCGAGTTACTTTTGAATAGTTTAGTGTTGTCATGTGGCTGTGGGCCGCGTGATAGCCGTACATTCATTGCACTTTAGTTTAAAAGTTGGTGTGGCATAGAATTTTTAAATTGGCTCAGCTTACGTGTCAAATGTGGCCCTGAGACCCGAACTATATTTTTTGCCAACTTTAACTAAATATAACCTTTCTTTTGTAGTATGTTTTACATTATGACATGGCACTGTTTTGGGCATCAAGGCGCCGTGTAATATTTAACCTTCAAATTAAATATCCTCAATCCGCAACTGTTTCGTAGTGGTTTACGTAGTGGGCCTTCAGTAGCTCTGAAAAGAGTACTTTGGGCCGCAACAAAAAAATTTTGCCGACCACTGCATTAAGGTATCAGAACAAAGCAACTATCCAGTTGGAAAATGTAGAAGCGCTTTCCATGACCTAATTTCGTACCTGATTGAAGAATTTAGTTTCATTTGTGTCACTATACTTCATTTTACAGAAATAACGGCTGGGGAGGAATTGAGAAGGAACGTAAACGATATGTAAATTTATTGTTCATCTCGCTAATGTACGGTTGAATAAACACTGTATTAGAATTAGAAGGATGGCTTGTACTTCCATATATATCATTTTTTGTAAAACATATATAAGCGTATGAGTTGGTCACCTTGTCTAAAAGCACTTACCAGGGACTACAAAATATATCATAACTCTCACACCACTTCAACAAGCCAAACAGGGTTATATTAGTGGATTGTTTCAAATGGAAACTCGACCAAACGTCGAGGTTCCTACCAAGAAAGATAAATTTGTCAGAAAATTTAGGAATTAGCAACGAAAGGTTTAGTTTTTAACGCTAAAGTCAAATTACCCCACACCTGTTTACGAAGGGTTTTGTTTAAAAATATTTTTTACGAAAAAAGATTGTTCTTTTTTCGCAAAAAATCTATAATCGCTAATCTATATATATATTTTTCAATTCTCAAAAATCGTTAAATGCACGTGTGGCGCCAGTAAAAACGTGAACGTGCTTTTTATATCATTATTTTTCGGTGACGTCTAAAAATGCATGGAAAATACTCAATTGTTTACTCGGGGGATTGTCGGATTCGCTTCATGTTCCTTATCCAGGTCTTTTCTAGCATCCGAAAAAGGCCAGAAGTGCCGCGGAACTTGAGCTTTCCGACCGTTTCCAGGAACGAGTTGAGGGTCAGCTGCTTTTGCACGTGGTCGCCGAACAACCTGCATATAAGTGAATGGTTATTGGTTACACAATCCACGGGCAACTAGATAATTCTAGTTTTTTAATTCAATGAATTAGAGCAAAATGCGACTAATCTAATTCTAATATAATTTGTGAAATGCTTGTGCGCTCCAATTCTAGTTGTAATCTAATTCGGATTTTACCAAAACTGCGACTTTGTCCAACGGCATTTTTAGTCGCTCAGTCGAAAGCAAAGAATTTGAATAAATACTTTTGGTCGAAACGATTTGTTTGGGTGAATTTTACAGCCTAAAAGCCAAAAACCTATAAAAACAGCACAGAAATATTCGCAATTTACATTTTGATTGGAATAAATTGCGATTTAAACTAAATTGTTTGTGAATAATTAAATGTAATTCTAGTTCAAATTTTAGTTTATACTTTAGCCTTTTTCAAGAATTCAGTAATTCTAATTTTAATCTAATTTGAGAAAACTAAAACGATCTAATTTCAATTCTAATCTAATTTTGAAAAACTGAAATGATCTAATTTTAATTCTAATTGAATTTTAAACAGCTAAAATAAATATAGTTGTCCAAATCTGCTTCTGAAATTTTCCGTGGTCACTTTTAATTTAATAAAACTTTTCGCAGAACACTTCTTGTAGTCTTATTTGGAACGTATTTGTTAAAGTAATAGGAAATAGGATTGTGTGAAAGGGTGTTCGGTACTTAACGATTTATTTTGATATTGAATATTATGTAAAAAAAAGTTTCGCAATCCAAGGCGATACCAAATCACGTCATTACTGTACTTGGACAAGCAAACTTATTGAAACTATGGTTTCAAAGCTTTCTTTTACTAGTTTAATTGGCTAAAAGCATTGGAAAGTTTATTTACCTTTAGTTTCAACCAACTATTTGCGCATTGGATAGCAATTCATGGCCTAAATTTCTATCATAATTCAGTATCAAATCAACTACCTCTTCCATTCTTGCATTGGATGAGTACCAATACTACCACTTGGTATCGGGTATTGAGTCTCCAAATTTAAATCACTGGACATCCATAATTTTGATTCACATTGTTTTTGTATTTGCAATAAAGGTCGTAACAACTGATGATGTCTTTACTATACTAACAGGCTCTCATAGGGAGACAATATACATGTATCAGCAATATGTCGGATCCCAGCTTTTGCTAACATGCTGTTCGTATTATGAAAAAAATATTTTATTTACAAAATGCTTGGTCAATTTATTGACTAACCTTGGAAAGAACTTGGAATATATTTAATTTTTCCAAACACCACTAGTATTTCGTCCCTATTTGCAAAATACTATATTGTAATTGGTTTAAATATAACCACTTACTTTGCAGATTTCTTAGCAACAGCCACCAGCTTTTCATTGCTAAGAATTTCACCTTTGTTCTTTTTTATGTCGGACATCAAGCGTCTGAGCAGAAAAATATAAATCTAGAGGTTACAACTTGACAAGGTAAAAAACTCAAAAACTAGAGCAGTGGTTTCCAACCTTTTTGTTCTCGCGACCCCTTTTAACTTTTCAATAACTTGTGCGACTTTCTAATTATGGTGTATGAAACCAGAGTCAATAAAAATACATTTTAAAATTGGCAAAATTCAAATTGGGTAAAAATATAGATGGATTATATCAAAATTTGGCTCAAATGTTCGGATTTAAGTATGCACATCAAAATAAAGTTATGGTTTGAGCGCCCATTGATTTCTATTAGTCAGTTTTGGAGTGAAGCTACGCTTGATTCATTAATTAAAAAGTGTAGTGGTGACGTAACTGATGACATAAACATGACTGGTTCCTACATAAACACAAATGTTAGATTGGCGGTTGCTATCACTCCTTCTATACTAGCGGTTCTCATAAGACTATGATAGGTGTGCATTATTGTTGATAAGTATGACTTATGGGCTATCACAATTGTAAAACATATTTATTGAGGGGTAAATTATTCCCAAACAATTATAACAATTTATTTATTGATAATAAATTGCAAAGCCAAAAAGGTGTGCATCAACTGAAGATGATACAAGCTTGTATTGAAACGTCTTAATCAAGATGCTGTCGATTTACTCGACCTTTTTGACTTTGCAATTTATTATCAAGCTACATTACAGATCCGTGCATAGTGTACCCAAATTTATTTATTGTCTGTGAATAGAAACATAAATACACTCACAAAAAGTCATCAAATGTAAGTTTTTCGTCCAGGGTCCGATCATAGAATCTGAATATGCATCTACATCTGAAACAATATATATATTTTATTCACAAATATATATTATATTAACAGAATAAACAATAAACTGCACTTAAACTATCCATTTGGTCTATAATGTAAAAGAACTAAATATTTCACAAAATGAAAACTTGGAGTTTGGAAATTTACCTGTGTTCTGCCATTTTTCCCCCATGCTGAATTTGTGGTTGCATAAAAAGGATTCCGAGTAAAAATTCATGAAAGGAGATAAACGACTGCCCCAACTCTGCCATGCATAAGGATCTGAAATTAATTGCAGATTTATATACCATACCATTTTTAAGATAAAAAATAATAGCAGAAGAACAAAGCAAAATCCCTACATTTTTTTGAAGAGAAATCTTTACATTTTTTTATTTGGTTTGAAATGGGGCTGACCTGAAATAATCCTTCTGTCTGTCTGAGTCTGTTTCCCCAAAGATTGTCTCACAAAGGCCATTGGTGAAATTGGACATGTTAAGAAAACAAGAGGGGAAGCTCTGTCCATAAAACAGCTGCTGCAAATACAAAAGCTCCTCGGCTTCAAAACCCACAGTGTTAAATAGCTCATCCTGAGCTGTTTTTGGAACCCTGGAATTGACTTTGCTTAGGTGGAGATTAAATAATGACAACAGACCAGGTTGAGTATAAACTTGACCATTACTAATTGAATTCATGTCACATACTTCAGACTCTGGTAATTCATTTGCATCTGTACCATTATTCATTTTTGTATTCGTTAACTGTGCCAAGCTAGAGTCTGCTGAGTAGGATGTCAAGTCTTGCAGTAGTGTGCTGGGCATAAACTCTAGCTTTCCCTCCACGGCCAGCATTGCATAGTACAAAGGCTCAGGACCATCAAGATATGCAGCAGAAGTGTTTGCATAGTCTTTAGACATTTGCTTCATAGAATCAATGGTGAACCATTCAGTGAACTCTACACTGTTAGTACGATCTGATGCGACCATGCTTTCATCGTCAATTGGATCATCTGAAGATGGCATCTTGATTTTGTCACTTTCAGATGAACATTCCACATAGAAATTATAAACAGTTTTTTCTCCGCAGCATTCACAGTTTGTACATGATGGGCAGACACGAGCCTTGTCTCCATTTTCGACAGATTGAGTGACAGGAAACCTCGAAACATTGGTGATTCCTTTCAACTTGTAATCACCAATTCCCAACGCACACAAAAGCTGCTTCAAAGCATCCTCAACACCCTCCTAACAACATAATACATATTTTTTAAATTCTATGATTGCTTTACATTTAATTTGAATTAAAAAAACAATGTGTTTTGACAAGACTAGAATTACATTTAAATTTGGTGTGTATCATTTCATTCAAAAAGTAATATTTAAAAAAAAGACCTTGTTATACTTGATATTATTTTTAGTTGCATATGGAATTTCATGTACATCTTTACTGAAGAGCAGATAAAAACATACCTTTTGTTTACAAGTATTTCGGGCGCTGGTCTAAAATCCTACCACAGCGAACATTATTTGGGTTAGGGTTAGCATTTAGGTAGGTTGAGCAATATTATTTAATAAATTTAATGACCCGCCCTCCTTTAAACACTAACCAACACCCTAACCCAGTGATTCTCAACCTTTTATGGCTTACAGCACCCCTTAAAAATAATGGTATTTTACTGAAATGTCACTATAAATGGAACCGGAACAACACAATCAACATAATTCATGTTTGAAAATGTCATTTAATATAATGGTTTCTAATCGTACACACATAGTTCTATTAAGAAGCTTACCAATTGAGCAAAGAACAGATTGTTGAAAATTCTCAAATTACTAGCGACAACCTTGAATATTAGAAAGGACACACCAGGGTGGCAGGGCACCCCGGTTGAGAACCACTGCCCTAACCCATATATTGTGCGACGTGCGTTGCTTAATTTGTTTCAAAGCTGTGGTAGGACTCTAGACCAGAAATGTATTTTGATTTAAGACAAAACATTAAGAAACCCGATTTGAATTACATACCTTTGGAGAAACCTCTTGGTAAGGAAACCAATAAGCTCTCTGTGATGAAGGCAATGAACTGCTTTCAGCTGAAGATAGATAGCATTTTAAATCCGAAGGACGCCACAGAAATACAGCAACATGCATTATTATTTTCACTGACAATTAATGAACAGGATGTTCGGTTTAAAGTGTTTCTATATAAATTTTGTGCTGACCTACATGTTGCTGAAACAAATATATATTGATTTTCCTGTTTGAATTTCACAAACAATTTACATAATAAAGTAATGTTTTAATAAAGCTTACAAGCTATGTAACACTACGATTTCTGTTTGATTTAAATTAGCGCGCAAACCAAATATTAGTTTTTTTTGTGCCGTTTATGTTCCACTAATTTTTTATAAGGCTTTCAATTCATAAATATTGTTGAACGCTTTTTCACAATAACACGAGAACTAAACCCGACACATTTCCTTTGGGGGATTCACCGAATCAGTTTAGGAAACATCGAAAAAGGGCGTTTCGACGTTTGTGCTGTCCCTCAAGTGTTGTCCATAATGCTGTTTGACAGTGTTGTAAACAAGTCATTTTGAAATGATTCAAGTCCCAGACAAGTAATTTGTGAACTTACCTAAGTCTAAGTTAAGTCTTATGTAAAATAATTTAAGTCAAAGCAAAGAGACTATATTATAATCTCTTTGGTCAAAGTCAAGACTTTTTGAAAGATAAATATCCCAATTTTATAAAACAAAATGCCTATTGAAAACACTTATTTCAACCAGGGCTTTGGAGCAGGCGTAAATGTTAAATTGCTCCGGCTCTAGCTCCGGAGCTCTCTTTTATCATAGGTTAGTTCCAGCTCCAGCTCCGGAGCTTATTAATACCACTGCTCCGGCTCCATTACGTCAAAAAAATGTAGTTTAAGGATGAACGCTTAATTTGCAATATCTAGCGTTTTAAAATAATCACAAACAAAATACCACAATAAAAAATTAAAAAAAAACACCACAATGGTTAGTTAGAAAAGGTGGCGCCAAAAAGAGGCAACAATTCTTAAGTTTGTGAAGGGTTGCTGATAAACTATGTGAAATCAGCCATTAGTAATAGCATAGCATCTTATGAAATACATCGAATCTGGAGCTATTTTTTAAACAACTGGCTCCAGCTCCTGCTCCATTTGAATTTTACGTAGAGCTCCGGCTCCGTTTAAAATGCACGGCTCCGGCTCCAAAGCCCTGATTTCAACCCATGTCAATTGAAAACAGTGACACAAGTCATGAAATTGACCTAAGACAATACAACACTGCTGTTTGTCATTGCGAGTTCGTTTAGAAATAAAATACGTTTACAAAAAATAGAGTATAAGCTTACGTGACGAACTTTTTGATATACTTTAATGTTGTTTGCTAAACGATTTTTTTTATAAAACTTTGTGTTTTTTTTATAAAACTTTACGTTTACAAAAAATAGAGTATAAGCTTACGTGACGAACTTTTTGATATACTTTAATGTTGTTTGCTAAACGATTTTTTTTATAGAACTTTGTGCCTTATCTTTGCTACAAAATTTATCTTAAAAAAATATAAACTTTCGTTTCAATTAAACGACTGCAGGACACCGAGTTAACACTTGACTTTTATTTGTACGACATTTCACACCATCAGGAAAATATTGTTCGCAAACGCAGGAACAGATACACAGGCTTTACAGGGGCGTGGGGTCGAAGAAAAGTCACGGGGCGGCGATTTCACACACCAACATTATAAACACTTTTCGCGGTACTTTATTAAAGGTTTTTAAAAAAATCTGTGTGTGTTTTGGGACACCAAAATAGGGTTTCACACGCGGATAATACCAGCGAAGACCTGCGACCGTAATCCACAAGCAAATGGCGAAACTCCTTCCATCAAAATCCTGGGCGAGGGACCAATGCAAAAAACGTACGAAAAAAAAATTCAGCATGCAGTTTTTATCGCGCGGTGTCGCCCTTTAGCGCACTACGCACGATTACAGAAACGCAAAAGAAAGAAAGAACACTTTCTGATCAAATAGGGTTAAGTGTAAGGGTGGTGGGACAGTGGTCAAATCAGGCGACTGTTGTGTTTGATCGGGGGCAAGCAGGCAAGGGGCAGGGGTACGTTTTGTTCCTGGTCGGCGAGTTTAGTACGACGAATAGAACAGAAATGGCAACATAATAAAAAAGAACTGAAGAAATCTCGAATTCTATACAAGGTTTGTACACAGGCAGTGACCGCGGCGTCAACGCTATTATACAGCGTCTTGTACTTCCGAAATCACGATACAAAGTGTTTTGTCTCGAACGTTTTTTTCGCCGGTCAAACTGCCATTAAAAAAACACATTTTAACCGGGTACATTGAGAAACGACAGGAGAAAAAAATCGATCCGATGGCGCGGGTGCTTCCACGTGACACCGGCGTTCCGCTTGATCGCTCTTAGGACGAGTGGTTCTCACTGGAAGGTAAAATAAGTTTGAAGAAAAAAGTTGCGCCAGAGCACAAAACAAAACCACTGAAAGAAAAACCGAAAGCGGGTTCTAGGAAATCAAAAAGGGGAGCGAACAGAAAGTTGCGGCCGCTCTTTTTTCTGCGACCTTTATTGCGTGATAAATTAGGGAAGATGTCCGAATGTTAAACATTGGGCTAATAACACTGCCAGGGTGCTTGTTGCACGGGAATTGGCTCCGGTCAAAAACCGAGCGGAGGCCGCAAAAAAAGGAATGTGGTCGAAATAAAGCAAACGTCGCACACTGAAATAACTAAGCACGCTGTTAAAGAGTATTTAAATAGGAGAAACCGCAATCATGCAACGGCTGTACACGCGGCTTATGGCAAACAACAGCCACCAACGCAGTGACGTCACACACATGACCGCGATGACGTGGAGATGACGTCATTTGTCGACCGTGATACTCGCAGCAAGCAAATTAAAAGCGAAAGGAAAAAAAAGAGGGTTTGTGCGGCGAGATTTATTCTTTTTATACGTCGACGTCGTTGTTATGTTAAACGGTCTGCGAGGCGAAATCATTGTTCGTTCTAAATGTTGCTGATGACGAAACAATGACGTCATGCCACGGGATCGGCTTTGTCTTCGGGTTGGGCCGGCTGCTCGGCGTTGTTGACAGCAATCTCAACGTCTTCGGCTTTCAGGGACTCTTTTCTCCTGAAAACACAAACGCACGAGTTTGAAATAATCGCCTTCCGCAATGCAACTTCAGCCTTAGTAAGTCGAAAAGACGTTTGAAGCACGAAAACATGGTATTTGATTAAGAAACCAAGGCATGTGTTCGCAAAACAAGGATTGGACTCCAGCACCCCAGCTGAAATTTTTCGCGTTTGCGGGAACATGGCCGTTGTCAGAATATTTTTTTATTAGTCGTTTACCATCTATTTTCTTATTTATCCTATAAATCAGTAATTCGCCCTTGGGTTTGTTTTAAGTTGAAAAATAATATTTTTTTTTGGGGGGGGGGGGGGTTATATATTCAACTATTTGCTATTCGGGATTTACAATCAGTTTCAAAATTTGGTTATGCGCACGCGCACGTCCGGCTCGGGACTCGGGTAGATGTACGTGGTCTTACTCGAGCCAAATTCCAACTCCAGCAAAACAAACCGACTCCATCGAGCCACGAATCCCGAGTTTTACTTAGTCTTACTCGAGTCCCGAGTCCCGAGTCCAACTCCAGCAAAACAAACCGACTCCGTCGAGTCCCAAGTCCGCAGCCCGGATCTAAACACGGATCTTCGCTTAAGAAACACTCTACTTATCCAACTTACTCGGCGGTTCCGTTCCCCTCCATTGGCGAGTTGGCGGGAGTGGGCTGCTCGTTCTGCATGAGTGGCGCCGACGCGGACACTGGCTTCTCACTGGCTGGTTCCTCGGCGCCCTGGTTCAGCGGCGTCTCCTCGTTCACGATTCCACGTTCCTGCCTGCTCGTGACAATGACACACGCGTGAGATGACGCTGTGAGCGCGTGATCACACACACACACGCATACACTCATGCGGCGGCATGCGTGAGACCAGCTTGTTGGGCGTTGTATGTGTGTACTATATAGTACAGTGGTTCTCAGGGTTTTTCATTTTCCTCCCTTACAATCCCACACACAGTCAATTCCTCCCCAGCAAAAAACGCGGTATTCTACCTATGTTATTTACTACTTCGCGGTACCCTGTTAACAGAAAACCAAAGTTACGGGAAGAGTCGACAAAATTAAAAAAAAAACAGATGTAAAACTGCAATAGACCCAAATGCGCCAAAAGCCAAGACTTGTAAAAAAAATCAGTTTGTTTGAACGTATGACGTATAAGTATTCATTTTATACCTACGTAAAAATGCCTGCATTTGTGTATATTTCTTAAATGGGTGTAGAGACTAATATGTAACTGTATGGAAAGAATGGAATAAGATTTTGGGACTAATGGACTCTTTACAATACCAATCGTTGCAGTTAACAAGGCTTTTTATTGCGTATAATGGATTATTTGTTTTTCTCCACACTTCCTACATTGAACAAATTTCCCTCCCTTTTGAGAACCACTGGCATAGTAGGGAATCGTTTATCGAACATGTTATAATTTAAAAAAACAACATAGGTAATTATGTTTCTAGGGCTATCGTCGAATGACTAATAACAATCATCTTTTTGTTTGAAAAATTTCAATCGTAAAACTTTCTATAAGGTGAGCGGTGCTACTAAAAAATAAACTGTAACATATTTTTCGAACAAGTTTCATAAACAGGTCACTTTGGCGTTCAAAAATTTTGGTTAATTTGTTTTTAGAAAGACATTTTACAACCACGACAACAAATTACAACGATCAAAAATAGAAACGTCCACTTGATTACATGTTTAAAAATCTTTAATGTTAAAAAAAACAGTCCGTCAGTAATTGTCGGACCCAGTCCTCGGACAACTAATCTCCGTTTGAGGAGCTGGTTCCACCACTGGAGGTAGGGCCAGAGTTAAACTGCGCATCGGCCAAATGTTAACTTTTGCGCTTATGGTGTAAGTGTTAAAATCAGTGTAAATGTAAGTATTAATTTTACTTTTTTAGTGCCTAAAAAAAGGAAAACGGCGTTACCCAGGAAAAAATGGCAGGATATTACTCGAGTGGATCCGTGGAAAGACGCCCGTCAGGTCAGTGTCAATGTGCAGTCGAGTCGTTAAGTCAAAACACTCGGGCCTATATAGTAATGAGTTGGGTCCCCTTAAATGCCACTATAATTTTATGCCACTTACAGGAAATAATTTTGCACATTTATTGATAACTTTGCCAAATTCCAGGGCAACTAAAAATGCTCGACACACCTACGTTAGGCGCCTATGGTCGTACCCAAGTACAAAGCGTAGGCAGACGGCCACGAGGCTACGGATACGGACAGTTACGTAATCACGACGTCACGACAACATGCACTAGGTGGCGTACTGTGAGCCGTTTGCGATAGGTTCCGCTTCGTCGGTCAGGGGAAGTTTGTCGGAGTTGGCAGGTACCACCTCGGCCACCTCGTCGCCCTTACTGTCTTTTCTGGTTTGTGGGGACAAATCGATGGTTAATTTTGGGTAACGGGGTAAGTTGCTGCGCAGCAGTGTGCTGACTTTAAATGTTTCGCGCAATTGTAAAAAAAAATATGTGCGAATAATTTGATTATATTTGAAAAAACAAAAACTTAAGAGCTAATGGGCTTAACATGATAAGGAAAAACGCATTTGATAAGGGGTATTTTATAATTTGTTAAGATTAGTAAATAAATGACCGATAGGAAAAGTGGTAAAAACTTTTAATCGAGAAAAAAAACCCTCTAAAATACACAGTTACTTAACCTGTAAAAGAATAGCCCGTATTTGTAAAAAGCAAAGGAAAAAAGCATTTGTTTTAGGCAGTTTCGGGGTGTTTTATAGTTATTTTACACTAAAATGAGTGAAATTTATTACCAACAACGGGAAAAATGGAAAAACTTTCGATCGAGAACTTTCAAAACCGCTGAAAAAATACAATTACTCAACCTGGAAAAGAATAACCCGTATTTGTAAAAAGCAAAGCAAATGACGTAAGATGATGTCACACTGCGGGATCGCGCATGCCAAAACGCCGAAAATAAGCGAAAAGCAAAAACCTGAAGCCACTCTATTCTCACCTATAATTGCCTGCTTTGCCACGCCTTAATGAACACAGCGAAAGGTTAAAATCTCGATTTTATAGTGTTTGTAAAAAAATACTTATTTGCTGCATCTGTCCGCTGCATCGTGAAATCGCCAAAAAGTTTAAATATCAGGCGACACATTTATTTTAAGGTTAAAACTTGTTCTAAAATAGCTTTATTTGGAAACCAAAGGATAGGTTTTAAACAAAAAAAAACTAAAAAAGTGCTTAAATTTAATCAGGCTACGAAATATTCTTTCGTTAAAACCATATTTAAAAAAACAGACGGAAGAAATTCGAAGCGCTGTTCAAAAAATCAGTTCAAAAAGATTTGTATTAAAAAAATTTTTGTTTTCTTACATTAATTTAAATTTTTTTTTTCTTTTATGAAAGTTTACAAAATATAATTAATTTTCACCTTAATTTCCCAGCAAGTTTATTTTACCACAAATGGTAAAAAAGCAAAAAAAGCAAATATGGACAGGTTCATATTTTCGTTAAAAAAGAAAAAAATAGCGCAAATTTCGAATAGTCATATTTTCGCTGACGTACCTGAACTCGGCCGAGCCCTCCTCGGCTCCCTTCTCGGTGACTGTCATGGAGTCCTTGCTGGAAGAGCCGCAGGTGTGCACGTAAATGCAGTGGATAAGGCCACACTTGCGCGCAATGCAGCAAGAAATGTCTGCGCGTAAATCGTCAGCACATTAGTACGAAAAGTCCGCTTTGCTTGGCCACGCACATTTTCGTTCACAAGTGAGACAACATTGGAGCATGGTTGGAGGTTGTAGTAACACGTAATAAGAATTTCAAAGCCCATACAGAAGTAGATAGCACTTTCAACGTTTCACATAATTGTTTATTAGTTTATTCAAGAGTTATTCGAAACGTTCAAAATGATACCTACTTCTGTATGGGCCAAAATCTTTTTCATTTTTCGCTTTTAAAGTATGGTAATTTAAACATTTACGCAAAGTTAACATAATACATCATATCGATGTTTACAAGTAGTTGATATAACACTTATTGGGAATAATATTTTTAATTTAGTTTTTACCCAATTTTTTTTTACAAATTTACTTGAATTTTAGTAAATTTCGGAAATAGTTTAATTTGAACCAGCAAATAATATTCAGCTTACAAATGACAAAAAAGGTCTGGTCTGTTTGGCGTTTTTTTATTTTTGTCGGCCCTTTTTGCCACAATATAGTTAACCAAGAAAAAAAAATACTTTTTCAGCCAATTAATCAAGATGTTTAGCTTAAAAAATGTCTTTTTAAGGATACACTTTTAAACAACCATATATAGCAGGTGTAGTGAACTTATGTTTGATTGCGAACAACTGAAATCTTTTTAAGAAACTCGCGATCGACTGGTTCGGTACAAAAGTCATAAGAACACTTGTTAAATATTTATTTTTGAGCGTTAATATCTTTCCAAGCCAGCGATGGAGGTTAATTTGTTTCGTCAAAGAACGCTTTTTTAGGCTTTTCCAGAAACAATTGGTCATTTTAATGTTCCGCTTTTGCGCGACAGCTACCGCAATGACGTAACACATACTCGACGCGATTGACCAGGTGAAATGTGGCGATCGACGTGTTGGCTACCCCTGATATATACAAACACCAAACATCTGAGCTTACAACCTTTCAAAAAACAAAAAAACGAGGAAATAAACTCTGGGACTTACCGATGATAAGCAGAAGAAGAATTGCGGCGGCGATAATAATTGCAATTATAAGAGCGTTGGAAGCTCCACCGCTTGGGTCGCGATCCACCGTAGCAGTTGTTGCCTCGACCATTTCTAAGGTGGGAGGATTTATTAAAACACATCTTTATACGTTGGTTGGGCAAAATTTGCGAACAATACCTCGTAATATAGTTACGTTCGCCGACCGTTTTAGTATTAGATGGCAAACCTGACATATTAAAGTATTTATTTCTTTATCTTAATCTCCTGACACTCATTTTTACTGCTCTATACTTGTGCAATCAACTATTTAAAAAAAAGGTAGTTCGTAAACCTGCCAAATTAAAGTATTTATTTCTTTATCTTAATTTCCTGACACTCATTTTTACTGCTCTATAATTGTTTAATTACTATTATAAAATATTAACAGAGTTTAAACTCTAACTGAATAAAAAATCTGCCTTTTTCTGACTTGCACAAATCAATCAACAATTAAAAAAAAATAGTCGTAAACCTGCCAAATTAAAGTATTTATTTCTTTATCTTAATCTCCTGGCACTCATTTTTACTGCTCTATACTTGCTAAATTACTATAATAAGTATTAACACGGTTGAAAAAAATCTGCCTGTTTTCTGCCTTTTTCTGCACAAATCCCGCGACAAAAACAAGGTAGTTTCGGGGGAGTCTTCAATCTGTTTAACTGCACTCGACCCGCGATATATCACGTTATAACTCCCTTATATGCTTAACTGACCTGTACCGAAGCGTCGTGGAAACAGCATGGCTGCGATTCGACTCAACCTGTTTTCGGTCTCATTTTCAGCAGCTGGGAAGTCAGTTTTCCTGCGAACTGTGTCCACACTGGTCGATTCCTGCGAAACTGTGTCCGCACTGTTTTCTGCCAACCTCATCCACAATGGAGAAATGCTTGGCTCAAACTTGGCATCGAAGCTAGCATGGGACGTGGCTACAGTCCAAAGCTGTGATGCACTGGTCGAAATAGCTGGCGGTTCGGCCCCTGGTAGGTTATTTTCTATTTCCTTGTGCTCGCCCGGATAGCCAAGTAGTCTCACTGTATATGGAAGAGGCACTTTACTGTGGCCGTGGGTTTGTGTGGGTTGACAAAATCAACCTTTGGTGATATGGTTAAGGTTAAGCTCCTCACCTTTCGAAGGATACCTATTGTCGACCATATAATATCTGACTTTCAAGGTAAGTTGTTTGCTGCTCTATAACTACACTGACGTTAAATTAGCAGACGACTAATAACCTCAAAAAGCTAACTGCTCTAACAGTGCTGATGTTGCGAGCGCTCTTGCTGACTAGCTTACTCGCGTCTTTCATCTAATCCTTAAGTGAATTTTAACTGACTTTGTATTCTAAATGTTAATAAAATGTGCTGATTCAACACGACGCGTTCTTCATAAAATACAACACAACTTATTTTTACCTTAAAAGCGAAATATCAATTACGAACTTGAGAAAAAGTTGGCCAAAAAACTAAATTTGTAATTTTTTTCTGGTACATCAACATCAATGTTTAGCGGTGAAATAGCTAAAGCCGAAAACTTACCCTTGGGTGTTGTGAAAAGGAAGTTGGAGGTTGCCTCTCCGACCTCGTTTCTGACGATCAGCTCCACTGAGTAGGTCGTGTCTGGTTCCAAGTCTAAACAAAGTATACAAGTGAATGCAAGGCAGTGGTTATCAACCGGGATGCCATTTCTAAAGCTCAAGGGTACCGCGACATATTTGAGAATTTTTGGGAATCTGATTTTTCCTTAACCCTTATAACTTTTTGTGTAAGATTAAAGTGAAATAAAGCCAATCGTAACTTCGTACGTTGCGCATAGTTGATGTGTGTTGTTCTAGTTCAGTTTGTGATTGGTAGTTTAGTGAATTACCTAGGGAAAAATCTCGTAGGGGTGCCGCAATCTATTTAATATTTCTGAGGGTTGCTGCTAGCCGCAAAAGGTTTAGAAACACTGATGTATGTCAAGCGCGCGAAAAATTCTCGAGTTTCCAATATACGTGTCTGCATTTCTGTACTCATATATAAGAGCAGTTTTTCGCCTGCTAAACACCTCTGTTTTGACTGATATGTTATCAAGTTGAGCAAATTCAAAAAGGTAATGTATGTGAAAGACTTTAAAGTATTACCAAGAATTTCGACAAAAATAAATTATCGTCATAATAAGTAATATGAATCAGTAACAAAGTAATGCACTTTAGTTTAAAGTTGCCACAACTTTCTGTTCTGAGAGTTTTTTTCAGGGCTGTTAGAGTTAGACAGTTTTCAATGTTTCATCGTTCTTGGCGAGTTTTATATAAATATTAACTCAAAACAATAACAAACAAAGTGTAAAACATCATTTACCATCCAAATTAGCAAGACTGTCCATAAACTCCTGGTCAGTGGGCTTAAAGGTGAGCACCATTGCATCGTCGGCAGTTGCATTGCTGTTCGAGCTCTGCATAGAATTGAGTACGTTTTAGCTCAGGCCGATAGTTATATAGCTTGTCATTGCAATTTATACTTTGACGTTTGTAACAATAACAATGACCAGTGTTGGTTATTGTACTGATTGTTATGGTCCTCTTGCGTTATAATAATCCTATTGGCGGGTCATACGTTTAAGACTGGGGTTCTTAAACTGGGGTCCATGGAACCCTTGGTGGTCTGTGAACTAGTTTTAGGGGGTCCATGAGCTTCCAATTAAAATATTAGTGTATATTTAAAAGTAATCAATTTATCAAAGAAAACAGTTTAATTAAAAATAAAACGGTTTTGCACTGAATGCATTAGGGGTCCATTTCACTTTAACATTTTTGGACATAAATTAGCAGATTTATGAAGTCTATTTGTATTGTGACGTAAATTTATGACGCCATTTTTTAAATTGTTTTGCCTACCGTGGTCCACGCGAGCCCCAAAAAAATTTAGGGGTCCGCGTAAAAAAAGGTTAAGAACCCCTGGTTTAAGGTCGGGCTAATGGTTGGTTAACCTTCTTGTCATCGGCCTATTTACATACTTTAAGTACTGGTTTATTTAATGTTTTTCAGAAATATAGCCATTAATTACGGTAATCGCACTCTAATTACAAAACTGTCAAATAGTTATTTTTCGAAAGTCCTGGTAAAAGTTCAGCATTGGCGTATGTAACAACAATGGCCAGTGAAAGTGTTTTTATAGGTTTCACTTCCGTAGAGCATTACGTTAAAATGATCTAGTTGTAGGTCACAAGAAAACAATGACTTCTCTGGCCAGCGATCTTAAGTTTTCAATATATTTTTTACCAAGACAAATCTGTTTTTTGCTCAACCGTGCTACATAAAACAAAATAACACTGTAAAAAAGCAGAATATAAGGAATGAGCGAAGTTACGTGGTTTGCGTGATGAGAAATAAATTTATAATCAAATACGCTTAATCATAAGGGCCACGTGGGTGTGCAGAGCGTTTTTTTAAACTCTGGATTTCTGACAGGGCATTAAAACGCCCTCTGGAACCAAGTTACGCGCGCAATTATAAGTCTACAAAATTTAATTGCTGAAAAAAAGTTACCCTATGTGAAATGGTTTATTTAAGTTATAATGTACAACATTTGCTGTCATTCACAAAATGTCACATTATTTTAGTAATTATCAATTCTTTTTGTACTGGTTAAAAATAATTTTAAAAAGTCTTGGGCTCATGAGCTTAAAAGCGCAACAGCAGCGCCAAAAACAGTAAAACGTTAGACCATTTTGTCGTCCATATAATATGATTGCGCAATCTCGACACCGCTTTAGCTTTTGCTTTCGCAATGCACTGGGGAAATTCATTTGGCGAATATGGTTTTGGCAGCCGGGCGTAAATTCGATAAATTAGCGAGCCTAGGCGGCTATATAACGCTGTGACCCGTAAATAACAATGCTAGACGATTTATTCTTCTTGGGATTCAAATGGCTTTGGAATTTATTCTTTCGGAACACTGTTATGTTAACTGAGTCATCTGGCAATTCCAATAAACAACAGCATTGCAAACAAGAAAATTGATGATTTCGCTCACATTGTTTTTTTTTTGTAGCAGTTGTGCTACACTATATTGCATTAAATAAACTCGTGTCTTCGTTTCTAAACACTTAACAATGAGTTGGCTGAAATAAAATGACTTGACTACGGACATCTCATTTTAAAAAAACTACAGGAAAAATCTTGTTATTTTCATAGATTTTTAGTAAGTATTTTTTTCAAGTTTATTTCTATTAGAAAACTTATATAATAAAACTATCTAATAATTTTAAATAGAAAAATTAATGACTTGCCTTTGACTAACAATTAATGGATACAGCTACGGAAAACAATGGCCTGTTGTTGTTAAAAATACTAACAAGATAACGTCCGTCAGTTCGCAGTATAGACCTGGTCCAAAATTACTTCAAAAAATCGCCGGTACACAACAAATCAGTGGTAAAGAAAAACTGTATCCACTGTAAAATAAAAAGGACTCACCGGCCAATACTTGACTTGCACTTGCGAGATTTGCCCGCCTCCGGTTCCTCCCATTTTCCATTTAAGCTCGTAGGCGTACGGGTCGCTCGATATGTCCCTGGTCGTTATGCGGGCGTTCTTGGGCTTGGCTGTTTCGAAAACATGTCGCAATGCATTAGAAGGAAGACCGGGTTGGCGATCTCAAATAAAAGCTGATGGTAAATAAGTCTTGAAATGCAATTTTTCGTTATGCTTTTGTGAAACGGGTTTCCTTTTTTGTTAAGAATTTTAATTTTGTTGTAACTTTTTATTTTTTTGTTGTTAAGAATTAGATTTTTTGCTAGGAATTTTTATTTTTTTTACAGTTTTGTAATTAACCACTCTTGTTTCACTTTTAGAGACAGGTTAGCAAGACCACTTCCCTTAAGCTGCCGCTTAAAACAATGGGGTTACTTTGTTAAAATAAGACCACAGTACAATAACATGCAATATTCATTGACTACATTTACTAACTGCAACATGCAACGGTATGGAATAAGATTTTAGTATTTTACCTTTAGTTAATTTTGAAATACAAGGTTATTTTATGGAAATAAGGCTTTAAAAAAGTAAGCCACATATACGAGAAATATACTTACTAACTGTAACATGCAATGGCAAGGTCAGTTCATGCCAGACGACAAACATGCAACAAAAACATCGACGTTGGTTAGTGTTAGTGTTTGCAACGCGTATTCTATTATAAATAAACAAACATAAACAAACAATAACACCGCCACCAGATTAAGGACAAGTAAAACCCATTATATATTTTTGGAATAACTTTGTAAACATATCTAATTACACATTAATCAAAATACAGCTGCTCTGGTAATTGTAATTCTTAACCAGCGTTTCGGCAACCTATGCTACTGACATTCGTCAGGGTGAATGACACCGAAAAGGCGATTTTTAATAGGTTGCCGAAACGTTGGTTAGAAATTAGAATTACCAGAGGAGCTGTTTTTCGATTAATATTACTATGCCTGGTAGCAACAGTTTATATATCTAATTACATGTTTATAAGTTATAACAACCCAATCCAAACAAAACGGATCAAGTGTACCCACGCTTACCTACAATGAGTTTTGCTCACAGCCCATTTAATTTCAAGTAGCCAGTTGTTATTGCCTCCACGATAAAAACACTCTAATAAAATTGCGATCGATTCAAGGGGCGGTAGAGCGGCCGTTTGCTTTAGAAATTAATTAGGGACAGAAAGACCGACTTTTGGAGTAGGGTACGGAGGGTTCAGAAAAAACGCTAAAAGATTTCCCACGGAAGTGAGTTCGAGGCTCACTCGGGCCGGTTTGTTTTGCAAACGTTACTTTGGTTGACGAGTAATATGTTAAGGTTGAACAAATGATAAGGAATATATTAAACAATCACTTCATGCACATTGTTAACAAAAAAAAAACGGCCGATATCGAGAAAACATAAATGGTATAAAATAAAATAAACCAATCATTTCCCATAGCCACCTTTACGGGAACGCTGTCTTAAAATTGTCACTCACATTATAAACAGTTGAAAAAAAATGTATTTTACGCCCTCGGTTGTGCGGGTAAAAATACATTTCAGCCAATTACTACGTAACACAAGAAATGGCAAAAACGTTAGGGTTAGGCATTAAACGTGAACTGCAGTATGCCCTTACAGGCTTACACCTTTCATGGTTGGTATAACACATTCTGTGTAAAAGTTTTCCGCATGTGGAGGCACTGGATTTTAACAATTTTTGTAAATGGCCGTATTTGTCTAATTCTAATAGAGGAATCAGGTGACAATATGTAAAAAAATTATATTGAATTCTCGACGGGCTTTCACACAGCCGTGCTTCGTCAGGTCAAAGTAAAAATGTTCCTACTTTGATCTGATGAAGCACGGTTGTACGAAAGCTAGTCGAGAATTTATTAATGATAATGATACGTCACAACAACTGGACAAGGAGACAACATTTTTCAGCTGCACCGCATAGCGTTTAAAGGGCGCCGAGGGTACAGTAGAGTTGACTTACTGATCAGCTTAGTGGTGAAGGTCCGTGACATGGCGACCTGACCCTTGCCCCGGCAGTTCTCCCCGCTCACCAGCACTTTGTATTCCGTGTTGTGCTTGAGGCTGGTGAACACATAGCGAAGATCACCGTCTGCCAAGACAGGAGAAAAAAATCAGTTAGCAAGTCAGTCATTATCTTGTTCTTGTCGTTATTATATGGGCCGAAAATTTCTTTTCAGGCCATCCTTTTTTTGCCGTTCTTCTTTTTTGGTTTGCTATGGTTTGCTTTGGTATGTTGACTTGAGACCGACTGATCTTTGTCCAAAGGTTTATTATAGAAAAGTACACATCGTAGAACTTTAAATTTTTTAGACATGACGTAGATAGAATGCGCATTTTGGGATTACGTCGGATCGTTTAATGCCTTTTTGTAAAGATCACAGAAATTTGGAAATACGGAGGCCATGTAAATCGAAATTAGCCACAAATACCTTTCAACAATACTATTTAGTATATACTATTGTTGCCAAGCATTTGTATCAATCAAATCTGGTTCTTTTCAGCAATACGTTTTTAGGCGATTATATGTAATACGTTTTAGGCGATTATAACAAAAATTTTTGTCAGAAGAACAATATTAAAGTAGACTACTTAGGTCACCTTTTTCAACTCACCAGTTTCCAATATACTATATTTTTTTCAATGAAAAAAGGTGTTCATTAATTCGCCTTAGCTTATACTACTCAACTCGTTTGGTTACGATTTTCATTGAAAACGGTAAAACGTCGATTCCCTATTTCTTTTTTGGCTTTGAAATTCTTATTACGTCTTACTACAACCTCCAACCATTATGCTCCAAAATTAACACTTCGTCGAAAACAAATTGAAACGAGCCTTTTTAGCGAGCCATAACTGACCTGCGGAGAGCAAATTGTCGAATGACGACGACCCGTCCTGGGCCTGGGCCTCCACCAGGTATGACGTAATGGGAACGGTGACGTTTTCGGGGGCGGCGAAGGACACGGTGGCGCCGCGGGTGGTGACTTTCCTCACCTGTGAGTGAATATTTTCTCTTAGTTAAGTTCTCCATATGGTGGACAAAAAAATAATAACAATAATAAAATAAATAAACTTGTAGTAAGTTTTTCGGGTAGTCCGTATACCGCAACACGTTAACTACTTATTACAAATAAATATATATATATATAATATATAATAAGTAGAGGTAACATTGTCAAAGTCATCGAACAGTAAATTGGGTCCTACATCGTTTTCACGCGTGGCTAGTGGGCAGTCACGTGACTTTATCAATTTTAAGTAACAATTATATAATAATGGTATTTAAAAGGGAAGGTGACGGTATATTAGGCTAAAAATTTGTATTGAAACATTTTAAATCCTTACTTAATAGTTCTGTAAACTTGTGGTTAATAAACTGACCTCTTGGTCCCAAAAACGTCCACATCATACACTATACACTAGTAATACAGACTACAGTACCTTGAGGTTAAGTGGGGCTCCTGGTACGGTAGCCAGCTTCAGTTCTGTGAAGGCTTCTTCAGAGCCAAGATCATTCTCTGCCTTACAGCTGTACTTGCCCAGGCTATCGTTTCCGACCGACATAATCTGTAGGATATTCATAGAAAATTAACCGCGTGTTGCCGACCAAAGAGATTCATTCTGCCAGCAGGCCAAATTTAAGATTATAAAATGATTTTTGTTTTATTTTAATGCACAATTGTTTTTATTTTATTGTACATCTAAAATGCGTTTTTCTTTATTTTAATGCACAAAAGATGTATAAACGCACATTTTTTAATGCACAAATACACCTCAGCCTCAAGTATACACGGTAGTTTAGTACATGGTGGTAAACTAATTAAAACGGTATTTGGTTCCGCCAAGCTATTGACAAAACAAAATCAAGCTGTTTTTTCATTAATTTCCAACACTATAAAAAAAACCTTTGACATTGAAACTCATTTTTAAAAAAAGTAGATTTCTCTTTTTAATGTCAAACCGTATGAAAATACACAAGAAATCCGTAAGTACACTCTTACCTTCAGCAGCGTGACCGCTCCCTTTTTCACCAGCATAACGTTATCAGAGTCTTGAACAGTCACGAACCCAACTTTTCCACCTTTATCCGCCTTTTCCTCAACTGGAGCGTTCGTACTAGCATCAGCCGCTCCAAAGTCGATATCGGTGAAGAACTTGGACACGCGTGCGTCGAGACTACCGTTGCTAGGTGACGTAACTGGGTCCACGGTCGTGGTCTCCTCGGCCTGGTCGTTAGGGGCGCCGGTCGACATTCGGCCCCAGGCCAGGGCGGGTGCCGGGTTGGCCATGAAGGCGCAGGTCAGTTGGGCGGGCTGGCCAAGGCAGGTATGCACCACTGGCAGAACGGGCTCCTTAGGTGCGTCTGCAAAGATTGGACTTTGTCGGTATGTGTTACAACTCACCCAGACCTGGACAACTAGATATTTCTAGTTTTCTTATTCAGCGAATTAAAGCAAAAGGCGACTAAATCTAATTCTGGTCCATTTGTAATTTGCTTGGGTGCTCTAGTTCTAGTTTTAATCTAATTCGGATTTAGCACACAAATATTTACCGGTCGTATTCTTATGCGAGTAAATTGCGTTGTAAATTAAATTGATTCTAAATATTAAAATGCAATATATTCTGCTGGAAGAGCAACACTCCGTTATTAAAATTCTAGTTTAAATTTTGTTTTTTAATAAATTCTAATTCTAATCTAATTTAACAAAACTAAAAAAGGCAGGTAAATGCACCACTGGCAGAACGGGGTCCTTTGGGGCATCTGAAAATTTGCATATTACAACTCAGTCATCTACAACTCAGTCATCATAACGCTGCCGTCGTGAGAATTCTCAAGGCCCTTGCCATCGACTTTGTGTCCGTTTTAGGCGGCCCGGTGCAAATAAGTTTTTCATTGGAAACTGTTGCAATTCGTTAACATGTTTTGATTTTAAAACATCGTCTGTAAATGTTGGTGAAATCTTCATTTGATATGTTACTAAATTACTAAAGAATTAGTGTTCAAATTTTCAAAAAAGTAGTACGAATTTACAAACGATTGTTTTTTTTAAGAGTTGACTGTCTTCCGTTTTTTTAATGTATCACGTTTCGAGTAAAGCCGATTTGAAAATATAAATAATGTTCCATTAATACTAATATCTTACACAACGCTAACGTTTAAAAATCGTACAACTTTAAACTGGGGTTTTTTCTTGAAACGTTGGCAGGCCCCGAATGACGTAACCATCTGGTGAAGTCGGTAAAATTCGAACCATACATTATGCATTAGGAATATTGTTTATTTTGTCTCACTCATACTCGAAAAAAGATTAAATGCAGATATGGGAAAATTGTTGTAGTTTTTGCAAATTCTAAAATCCAACGTTTACCCTCCAAATGACCAAGGATTTTGCAATTTAAGCTTTCTTACAGAGATTAACTATCATTTGAAAGGTCCGCTTACAGAATTCTATCGATATGGATGCACCAATGGTTTAGAAAGTTCCACATTAGTAACACTATCCGAAGCTGGATATATCCAACTTAAACAGGTAACGACGAGGTTTAGTTAATTAACACCTAAAGAAACAGATTATATCATTAACTATTAGTAGACCTCCACTCGTTTCAAATCTAAGTTGAAGTACTTCATAAGATCGAGGATGCCTTGCATTTCATTTATTTAAATATTCTAAAATTAAATATTCTAAAAAATTATTTAAATATTTCTAAAAAATTAAAAAACGTATATTTTGTATTAAAAAAGTTTTATAAAAGTAAGCCGCGGGCCGGATTAAATTGCTTCGTGGACCGCAGTTTGCCCAGGCCTGCTTTGTAGGCAAGTTTTAATAATACTCAGCTACTACCGATAGATTTATGTTAACTTGAAATCAACACTAATAAAAAATAACGTTTAGTCAGGTCTGTCCAGGACCAACACACTCACATTTAACGTCGAGGGTGACCACCACTTGAGCAAAGCCGACCTGGTTGACCGCTTCACACTTGTACTCGCCATTATCCTCGGCCGTTGCCGGGTCAAAGGTCACGCTGGCCTCGTTCTTCACCAGGTAGTTGACCATGACCCGGGACGGGGTGTTGAGCTACAACAGAAGAGCTTGTTGTTGCGTGTTTTCGAAGCAGAAAATAGACAAGGCGACACAATGTTTTGCCGTTTTGCCACAGTTCCTTACTATTATTTGTAATAAAAAATCGAAAGCAATGGAAAAAATGTTTATTTTTGAGCGACTGTGATGAAAAATAGAAGTTTGTTTTCTAAAATAAAACAGTTTTAAACGGAAAAAAGTAAGAACTGCGAATTAATGTTACCCAAAGAATTTATTTTTACCTATTTTTTCAAAAAGTATATTTTCAAACCCCTTTAATACAAATATAGTTTGCACATCAGGTAAATACAGGCAAATAAATAAAACTTGGCGGTGAAAACAATCGAAAAAAAAAGTTTATAAATCTAGTGCCAAAATACCGGCAACTCGTTTGTTAAAATGTTAAAATATTGAAAAAAAAAACTTAAAACTCACCCCTCCGCTTTCGACGAGGTTGTTTCCCCGGTAGATCTTAACGTCAGTTGCTGGAACGCTGAATGAAACGCAGCTGATGGTGGCAGCCTCGCCTTCCTTCACGCTGTCGTTCTTCACCAAGGTGAAAGTCGGCTTGACTGCAAATCACAAGTGAGGTTATAGCTTAAGAGGTTTAAAACAACGCAATTTGGTCGCATTCCAACACGCTAAACCAACCTCGTATGCTTGCAAATAGAGACCAGCAAAATGCGTTTTTTTTCTGGTCGCTGTAGAGTATTTTACAACATCTTTTAACGCAGGGGTTCTTAAACTAGGGTCCATAAACCCCGTGGGGTCCGTGAACGAGTATTAGGGGGACAATGGAGGCCTAATTAAACTACAAGTGTATAATTAAAAAGTAATCAATTTTTCAAGAAAATAGTTTAACTAAAAAAAAACGGTTTAAGGCTCCTTTTTTATATTTTGATTGCCTACTTTGGTCCATACGAAGGAAAAAAAATAGGGGTCCGCGGTAAAAAAAAATTAGAACCCCTGCTGTAACGTATTTTACAACACCTTTTAAGACTTCTTAGTAAAATAAACATGTATTAAATACGTTAAAATAGCAAAATGCGGCTTTAGATATGAACAAATATTCAAACTATCAGTCAACCGCAGTGTGCCAAAATTTAAGTTTTGTAGTTTGAAGGCTCATTTGTTGGAAAAGGTGGCGCTTACAAAGCACTTTTTAGCCAATTTTTTTTTTAATGTTTCTTCTTCTAGGCGGCAAAAGCTCGTTTGTTTAAATGTGTTTTGTTTATACCGAAAACTATTTTTTTACGTTTAAAAAAACTGCTATTTTTCGCACATTTAAAAGTTACCACACATAGAACCAACATTGTCAGCATGGAATTTGTCTCTAAAAGTTCAACAGTCAAGCGCAAAGAAATTGGTTTTGGCCTTAATCCAATTCCGATCAACATATAGACTGGCAGAATTCAGACACAAATGTGGTTTGAACTATAGCAAACACAATTTTGTCGGAATTCGACGTTAAGCTAACAAAACGCGAAGTGGAAATGTCTCATGTTTACCCCAAATGGAATACAAAAGACAAGGTTTAAATAAAGTTCAACAAGCACTCAAAAAAAATTGGCTTTGGCTTTAATCCGGTCGATAATTATAGTCTGACAGAATTCAGACACAATGTTGTTTGCAAAGGAAATTTTAGTCGAAATTCGACGTAAGTTACACGAAAAGCATAGCATTAGTCAGGCGTCGCAACCCGGACGAGATACGGTCCCGTCAATTAAGCGAAGATCAAGTTTCGGCCGGTGACGCAACGTAGTCGGCATCCCGGCTATGGATTTCCGATCGCTGGCGGAGTTTTAAACGAATCAGGAGCGAATTCCCGGAGGACCGAGGTCGGCAGCCTCGCCCTTGACGCATTTCATCGCTCACTGGAGCGTCGAAATGCTTCTAACTCAAATGTAGACGCGGCTGTTTCGCATGTTTGAAAAAAATGGGCAAAACCTGGAACTATTACATTAAACTAGCACTAATTTACAGCAAGGTATTTTTATAATGCGCCCATTTACCCACAAAGTATAGACATTCCTTTCTTTTTACTTTTATGTAGTTACAGAAGGTTTCTGTTTTCTAAACTTGAACGACATTGTGGAAAAATGACAAAACAGTAATTTTTATTCTTGCGAATTAAAAATACTGAATCCAACTGGGTCAGGCAATTAGGGCATTTTGGTCGCGGAGTGCCACGGAATTTTTGAAAGGTCACATAGGTGTACAAAGTGCCGAAAAAATTGCCAAATATCTCGCTGAATTTATGTTACAGCATTTAAGACGCACGTCGCACGTCGCACGAGTTATCGATAGATGAAAGTCAACTGTTGCCTTAGAAGCAAAAACAAATTCTTCTTTTTCTAACTTTTTTGCTTGCTTTATGGTCACCTTACTAGACCCAATCCAACTTTTGTAGTAGAAACTTCGATATTAATTGGAATTTACGTCATCAAAGGTTCTTTCCGAAATGATTTTTTTTTTGTTATAAATTACAGTAACATGTACTTAAAAGAACATAAACAGCCGTATGAAAAAAACATTAACAGCCGGAAAGAGAGCACATATGGATAAGAGAGTCTCGGCAAAGGAGCCCAATCAGTCCATCGTGGCTCGGTGTCTGTAAAATTATGCTGTCTGTAAATTATTCATGGGCCTATGGCGTGTTCTGTGAAGGTCTGGCGCCAAAGTGAAGCTTTATACTGGGCTTGGGAAGCCAGCGAGAAAACACCCTTCATGTTTGTAGCCTAGATTTTAAGTCGGGCGGCTTGGACTTGAAACAACGTTTAAAAAATGACGAGAGTGGAGCAATTCGAAATCAGTCACTTTCGCATTTCGTTTTGAACACTTTTTTAGGCTTAATGGTTGGAGGTTGTAGTAAGACGAGGAAAGAATATCAAAGCCTATACAGAAGTAGGTTGCATTTTAAACGCTTCGAATACCTCTTTATTCATTTTTCGATGTGAAAATGTATAAAGAGTTATTCGAAACGTTCAAAATCATACCATCTTCTGTATGGGCTTTGATATTCTTACGAAGTTTTAAATATTGCGGTGGGTCCCGGTGACATTGTTAGCAGATCAATTGACAACTCAAACCGCTAGAAAACACGATTACCTGTATGGCAATATAGTAGGCATACATAGGAAAGCAAACGCTTGCATTTTTTAATACCAATATTGATCGTGAATAAATGACTCAGGGACGCGACGGCTTGATATTGTAGACACGCGTTAAACAAATATCGATTTCTTCCAGTGGACGTGGAAGTAAAAACAATGCAGAATAAACGTTTTAAAATATTTTATAGGTATTTGAATATATCCGATATTTATTTTGGGGGCATTGAAAGTTGTTTAAAGCCGCAATACCTTGAGAAGTTAACACTAAACGTTATATGCCACGACATTTAAGCAACCGCACGTTATTCTGACATCCCGTCCAGTCCATAAATAAAGTTGAATAGACTGAATTGGCCAAACCAAAACTAAGAGGTGATAATGCTTATCGCCCAGAAGCCTTAGTACTTAACAACAGCGTTTTTTTTGTTTTTTTTGGGTTGTTTTTAGGTCTTAAACTGATTAGGAGGCTGATACAACAGCATGACCTCAAAAGGGGCGCAAAAATTCTCTCAGTCGCATTGGAGCGCACGACCTTTTTCGGAACGCATAATTAC
The DNA here is from genome assembly GCF_963924565.1 of Ascidiella aspersa. Classification (NCBI taxonomy): domain Eukaryota; kingdom Metazoa; phylum Chordata; class Ascidiacea; order Phlebobranchia; family Ascidiidae; genus Ascidiella; species Ascidiella aspersa. The sequence goes on from NC_139447.1 coordinate 4,999,126, forward strand.
CGCAACAGCTCTGTCTGTGCAGATGGCGATAAAGATAAAGTCAAGGCCCCCTTCCGCCCAAATAACAGCACAAGAAGCAGACAGCACAACACTTCGAGATGACGTAATGTGGCGACAAGGCGGGCGCATGCATGGGGCATTGGGGCACGACAAAACCCTGTCGACGCCTCTGGTGTGTAAATTTAACAGGCGAGCGTGTGTGGAGATAATTCACGTGGGTAAGGTATCAATAAATGATGCCCGGGACCCCGGGTATAGGCGGCAAAGGCATGTGCAATCGCGAACCGGAGTCGAGTATTAATTATTTAGGCGAGTTTGAGAGAAAAAAATGGGACAACGACCGTACGGTGGAGGTAGGGCGCCAATTTATTTTATTTTTTTAGGAGAGTTTTGTTTATTGGGGAGGGGCACGCGCGTCAGGTCACTTATTTTAGGCACTTGGCATAGTTGTAATATAGTGGTGAGCGCGGTAGTGGGTATAACAACAACAAACATCGATTTTTGGGGTTGGAACACGGCCGCCTTTTAATCTCATGTCAGCATCACGTTAAGGAAATTAAATTCGGCCGATTAAAAAAAGACTTCGACAGATTTAATTACAAAAATAATTAATCAACACCAGGCTAGAAACACAAGTAAAAATTACTAAATATTTAATCTAAATTGTAATAATGTTTCGTAAATCCCGGGATGCTAACAGCGTTTTTTTTTTATTTCGTGCACACGTGGTCAGATTTTTACTTTGAGCTAACAATATTAGGAAAGTGACGTGTTAAATTTAGGAGCACACTACTGCCAACCCCTTATAGATATTCCTGCATTGCAAAATCAGCGAAAAAGTGTCTTTCTTACCCATGATGACAACTTTAGTTGTGTTGTGTTGCTGTCCACGGTTGTTGGATGCGACGCAAGTGTAATCTCCGCTGTCTTTTTCGTCGGGGTTTACTGCAAGTCAAAAATGAAAGGGATTAATTATTAAGGTTTCCGAATCTGTCGATCTATGATGCAAGCAGAGCAAGCCAGAAAAACAACTGGCCTGCAGTGAGGTTCGAACTCACGACCTCCGGTCAAGCCGGGACCGTCGCTCTACCAACTGAGCTATGCAGGCTCAGAGAGGAGCGAGTCGAGAAACAACCATGTGCCAATACTTGCACATTTTGTTAGTACAAGCAACTTCACACTGGGGGATCATCAGTCCGTATCAATAAATGAAAGACACACACAAACATATGTGTTTAATAACATCTGTGATCTAGCCCCTCGGAAGTTGCTTTATGACCAACGATTACGGCTTCCGTATCAAGTACTATTGATACGGAAGCCGTAATCGTTGGTCATAAAACAAGCAAGCTGTCAGTCAGTTGAACTGGGTATTAATGTGGTCTCTGTGTCCTTTTTTGTGTAAAATTATCACTTGTCACACTTTTTTCCAAAATTTATTTGGTATTTACTTTTTTAGAACATGGCTGATAATGGAAACAAAAAAGTGAATGCCATCCTTGAAAAACACATTCCTATTTATTACACTCGGCAAAAATACGAGCAAGGGTGCCGCGAATTGTTTATCATTTCTGTAGAATGCCGCAAGCCGAAAAAGGTTTGAGAAGCACTGCCTTAGGTTGTTACAAATAGCCCCCAGCAAAAACGGTCTTTGAACGACGACGTACAAGTCCCTGATGCCGCTCGATCGATAAAGCTACGGCTCAAGTGCATATCAAGTCGAAGAAGGGAAAAAATCGATAGGAATCCGTAAGAAATCTATGTTACTTTGCGCCAAGGAATCGAACCGGACCCGAACCGGAACTTTAAGAACTGCTTCTGGACAATGTTGCCCTTACTGTAACCGAACCTTAAGCATTTTTTGTAAGATTTTAAGGAGCCCAACCGGAACTGAACCGAACATTTTGAATAAAAGAAAGAAGCGGTTTTTTCCAGCATGAAGTCGAAGTCATGCCATGTTCAAAATTTTATGAAATAAATGAATTTTCATTAAAAAAAGTAAACATTTTACAGAGTCAAGTTATGCCATGTTCAAAATTTTTTGAAATAAATGAATTTTCATTGAAAAAGGAAACATTTTTCAGAGTCAAGTTATGCCATGATCAAAATTTTTTGAAATAAATGAATTTTCATTGAAAAAAGGAAACATTTTACAGAGTCAAGTTATGCCATGTCAAAATTTTATGAAAATAAATCAATATTCATTAAAAATTGTAAACCAAACAGGCACCCACCTAAAGTCAGGGTGCGTCCGTTGGCACTAAGGTTTTCCGTAATCAGATTTACCTCCGAGACGGCGTCGATGCCTCCTCGGTACCACCTGTGCGATCAAGCAAAAACAAAACACACATATCGAGGCCTAGCCATGTTGATTATGCGATGGAAAACAACGGGCCATTAGGGTTCATTCCATCGCTTGAGAGACACCGCGTCAATTTGCGGTTTGTTAAGGGGCCAGAATTCAATCACAGGAAATCCAATATTCCGAAAATAAATGGAGGGCTGGGGTTGAATAGCGCGTTGTTCTGTGTAGCGATTATTAAATTTTTATGGTGTAGAAGCACCGTAAAATATTGACCACATTAACCGAGTTATGCCACTGAATGGGCTCTGTTCCACTATTGACTTTCGCCACGCTTTCGGGATCACATGGTGAGATATCTACGCTATAAATCTCATGCTATTGGTGTTGGTGGAGAATTCGACGCTTAGGAGTTTTATTTCCATCTTTTTTTATAAGATGTTGGAATTTAACACTATTTTTTTACAAATTTCCACCCCAGATTGGGGACAATCCACGCTTAGGAGTTTTATTTCTATGTTTTTTCACATGATGTTGGAATTTCACACTATTTTTTTTACAAATTTCCACCCAAGGTGGATTGTTACAACTTCCAAATTTGATAGTGTACAACCAGCGCATCTTGTGGATTAGACACCACAGGATATACTTAAGCGCGGCTAACGACGAATTTTAACTCGACTTTATTTTTTAAACTTTGAGTGACAGTTAACATGTGTCATTATACGGAAACAAAGTAAACGCATTTGACTGAAGATTATGCAGTCCTAGCGGTAAAGGAAATAAGACATTGGTATGCGTAGTGAAACATGTTGCTTTCAAATTGTAATCGGTTTGCTTTAAGGCATCGCAAAACAGAATCTAAATTTCCTTTGATTTTAAAAAACACGGTGTATTTTCAAAACGAACCGATTGCGGCGAAAAATAGTGAAAAATTAGCGTTAGAGGCGAAAGTATACGAAAAATAAACACAAAAAGGCCGGCTTACTTAAATTCGGGCTCTGGTTCTGCTACGGAGTCGCAAGTGATGGTAAGGTTGCCTTCTCCCTTGGTTCCCTTCACAAGCGGTGGTACCTGGATGCCAGCGGGTCCAACTGGATGTAAAAAATGACGCACAAGTTTAGTCGCAAACCTTCTAGAGCAGGAGCGGGCAAATATTTTTGACAGCGGGCCGAATGAGAAACAGAACATGTCTCGGCGGGCCATGTCAAAAAAGGGAATCTCGAACACACATTATACAACATGTTTTATACAGGCTTGTAAGATTTGTAATAAAATAAGATGCCTTACAAGTGTAATGTTTTTAATAAAATATTCTGAAATCAAGAAAAAAAATGTTAAGGCTTATTATTGCCTCAAAAAGTTTAGTGAAAACAGGATTGTATGGCTTGGCGAGTCGTACTTTGCCCAGGTCTGTTCTATAGAGGGGTGTATACCATCAGTTAGGCGGATGCATAGGCTCATATTGAAGTGCAGTAAATACACGTAAACACATCAGAGTCCTATTACTTTTATTTCATTTATAGAAAAGTATGTTATTTATAAAAATAAATACAGCATAAGATATCGCTGACTTTATTATTGTTATACATGAAATCCAACAACTGTTCGCTTTCAAATTGTACTTGCATATTTAGCTTTTAGCTTCAATTGAAGTACGTTACACTGAATATGTGATATTGGAAATCACCTTAATAAATGTCGACCTTAATTCCTATATATCTTTTAATAGCGTCTTTTTAATAGTGTCTCTCTTTAATAGGGCCGGAATTGTCAGCTTTACTAGAGTATTCTGCTGTTCATATTAAGCATTCATGCTTCGATTTTTTATATAACAAAAGCCTTCTGACCAGAAAGCCGATTTGTAATTTTGCTCACATTCGACATCGACGAAAATGGACTTCTTGTCAGTCTTTCCCTGGGTTATTTGCCTGGCGATGCACATGTAAGTCGCCTCGTCCGCCTTCGTAATGTTGTTGATCACTAAGTCGCCGCTTACCGGGTCCTTGTACACTCGCGCTGAAAACGAAGCAGAAAATACGTTTAGGGCATTACCGACGCTTTCTGTGTTTGTTTTTTTGATCAAGTCTATAAAACACTCTTAAGTATATCTGTGCATTCTGAAAATGTCGTAACTCATAAAGTTAAGTGGACTGGCCTTAAGCCCAAGTCTGTCGCTTCTTGATAGGTGCTACTTTTTAATCTATTTTGTTGTTTCAGCATAGTAATATAAAAAAATGAAAAGGGCAGGGGCGGCCAACATACGGCACGCGATGGGATTTTGAGCGGCCCGCAGACAGTTGCAGTCTTTAATCACAATGTGGCCCGCGGCCACAGTTTACTACTTGCTTACCACGTCAAATAATAGTGATTGTTAGTTATTCTTTAGTTCTTGTTTTTTTGTGTGTTTTTAAGATTCTTTTGTTTTGTTTCTGGTCAGTTTTCATCATTTTTATAAAGCTATATGTTTCTGATTATCCGTAGGTTATTTTTTATTATTGGCCCGAATCTCGATGAAGGCTGCGTTTATGAAAACGTTGAAGTAATAAAATCGCAATAAGATTTTTCGGACGCCTTTTGAATGAACGTTTTTGCTGAATAGTGCATTTCCAACTTCGCGCACCAAATGACTAATCACACACTGGTTTACAATGTTGGAACATGGACTGTAGCAAAACAGGCCACGAAAATGCGTGACTCCTCAACAAGCATGACATTATTCATTTTTATCTCCTTTTTTGTGTTGTTTGTTACATTTTCTGATGAAGGCATGCTGGATAGGTAGCCGGAACGTCGGTAAACAAATAAATACCAAGACAACTTATTTTTAGTATATACTAAGCATGGCATTAAGTATGACACATACATTCGCTTTTTGCAGAGAACGAAATATGTTTAACACTTGATCGCTCACAAAATACTGTAAAGGGACTCTAACTTTAAGTAAAAATGCATGAGTGTGCACGTGGATTTGTGTTTTACCGTCAACCTTTGGGCAGAAAAACAAACAGTGGATTTAAAGTTCGATCCGCTGAAAACTTTGGCAGAACGTGAAACAAACAGCGAACTTTGGAAGCATAAAGCGTCTTTTAAGTGCTGTTCGGAGAACAACTTGCAATCCGACTGGTTTAATGCAGAATACAGGATTAAACCACTTTTTAATCCTCTTATAACTAGCCGCGTTCTTTGAGAACATTTAAATTGTTGTCGAACGCGAGGCTCGTTGATTAATACCAGCGCGTATTGGGATTTAACAGCGACATAGAGGCTCACCACAAATTCTGATCAAATCATTTTAAAAATTCGTAATAATTTTCTGAAAATACTAGATTTTTTCAAAGACCTAAAATTAAATTACTCGTCGTGTTTCGAAAGCAACTCGAAAACAAAACTGTGTAAATGCCATGGCCAAGTGTAAAAGTTTGTTTTCCTGTGGCACTTTCAAAACACATAACTTAAACTGCAGATAAAATAAATTAAAATACCTATATACTCAACGACTTAAGAAAAAAAGTTATTTCAAAAACGTTACAAGCAAAAATTAATTTAAATACATATTGGCAACCACGACCACAATAAACGCTCAAAATAAGAGCTCTGCGTCCGGGTAGTACATTGCATCAAGCAGACGTCTCAAGAAAAACGAAATATAAAGAGAAGTAATTACCGGTGGGGTCGGAATTGACTGGATTGGAGTCCTTTTGCCAGGTAACGGTCGGAGTTGGGGTTCCACTGGGTTCGCACTTCACCAGGGCGTTGGTTCCTTGCTCGAAGTTTTGCTTCGCCTCGAAACCGGGCCAGCTTATCGGATCTGCGCCGAAGAAAAAGTAAATTAATTATATTTCGCTCCTTGTTAAAAGTTTTGGATGTTTTACAAGGCTTGTCGTGATCTTGGGTCGTAGTGCCTTTGTTTTCAGCAAGAAACTGAAAAACGCGCCATTCTGATTCACGTGACGCTGCTACTCGCTTCTCTTGGGACATCGATTAATTCAAAACCGTTACCGTCTTAAAATACAAAAATATTAAAGATCCCTTGAAAAGCTTAATAAGGCATCATTTAGAATTCCACGTGGCGTCTTAAAAAAATAGTAGTTAAGACCCATTGTCTACAACACAAAATCCCCGTTGGAAAAAAATGCATTTATAGTATTACTACAAATGTTATAGGACCCCAAATATTCCACAATATTTAATGCACGACCACTATATTCATTGGGCGCTTTCCGACAGGCGTAACAAAACGGCCGATAAGTTGTCGTCTTTACTGTAAAAGACCCAAAACAAAGCGCAGAATACTATATAGTCACGCAAATAGATCGTCACAGTTCTGCTAAAATCCTTAATCACAAACGAATCAAAAAAATTAATCTTTACCGTAAACGGTGACTTGCTTCATTTCGGATACGGTTTGGTTGGTTGCCTTGCTCGTTCCTTGACAAGTGTACTTGCCATCTCGGTCGTAGCCCATGTTCTGGAAGTTAATCAGCAGGGTTCCGGCGCCCACTTCAAGGGTGACGTCCTGGAAAAGGAAAGGAATAAGATCGGCGTAATAAAAGTCTTCCCGTGATATCATTATTGTACCTACGGCTTTTTTCGGATTGGGTTTAAAAAAAGCTTTAAAGGATTTGGCGCAACATTTTGTAGGCTTTTGGGATTGCAGATACTATACAGAAGTAGATACCTTTTTGAACATTTCCAATAATTCTTTATTAATTTTTAACATCAATGGGAAATGAATAAAGAGTTATTCGAAACCTTTAAAATGATGCCTATACTTCTGTATGGGCTTTGATATTCTTAGTAATTTAACAAAAAAAGTTGGTGAAAAGTAAAGAGAAGATTAAGTCGCCGGAAAACAGTACATACTAATACTATAGTTGACTTTTTTAGCGTTAAATGTACAGCCAAGGTTGCTTACAGTCCTTATGTTAGTTGACAAAAAAGTCATTTATTCATATCACATATACAAACGCCTATTAGTTGGTTCAGTCAACCCATTCAAGTGAAAAATGAAATCGGAACTCAGTGGGCGATTGGGAGAGACAAGCGCTGGACATCGTCTTTTATCTCGTGAGGCATATAAACAGGGCGGTTGCTCATAAACAAGACCCTGGATTCAAGTGAAATCGCTTTCTCCCTAACGCACTGGCTAATTTATGATCGCCAGCGATTACAAAAAAACAGACAAAGAGCGAACGAGATAGAGTGGTTAACGACCGACGGTAGGGAGAGGGGAAAAGGAGTACGTAGAGCAGGGGTGGGAAATTATTTTATTCGCGTCAAAAAGGGGATATAAAATAAACATAGTACGACTGTTTCTTTTAAAATAATGCTTTAATATCCTTGTTTTGACAAGCTGGCGGGAGTACAAATATGTGAGGGATTATTGTAAGGGTGCCTTACAAGATAAATTTGTTTAGTAAAATATTCTTAAATCAAGAGAAAAACTATTAAGGCTTTTTTTGCCTTTGGGTTGCTTTGACTTCCCGACGTCTGCCGTAGAGGGAGATAGGCTGTACGTAACGAGACAAAAACAGGCCAAACCTTGGTGTCAGAAGTTATTGGGTTTCCGTTGGGATCAAGCCATTCGACGTTTTCGATCGCGTCGTTGTAGGAGCACTGCATGAATCCGCCGCCTTCGAATGGCACCAGAACGACGGGAGGGCTGATCCATACCTCGCTACCAGCTGAAGACATAAAAATACGAAGTGCTGGGTTATAAGACCATAGGCACCGAACGTATGTGTGCAGAGCGTTTTTTGACGCCCTGGATTTCTTGCAGGGTAAAACGCCCTGGAATTTACCCAAGTATCAGGCGAGAAAACTATAAACAAGAGAACGCAAAATACGCCCTCAGTAACACAGTTTAGGTCCATTAACACGGTGTGATACTTTCCTAAATTTCGGTGTGGGGAACTGTACACAAGGTGACACATTCGATTGGAAGTTAAACAGCATCCTGTTTAGGTAACCGAAACGTCGGACAAAATAAACAAATACCCAAAGAGCTTCTTTTTAGTATTTACTATGTCTGGTAGCAACAGCATATTATATTAATCACATATTTCCAAAGCCACAGAAATTTGGCTCTTAATAAATTTCATAGCAAACCATCATTGTAAGTGGCGGTATCAAAAGCTCAGGCATAGATTGGTCTGTTGAGTAAAAGCCATACTCCCAAATATATTTTGATTTTCCTTTGCGTAAAACGGTGGCAGCAATTCAATAAACGCGCCTTGGAAAAATAAAAATTGCCACTCTGTCTAATTTGACCGGCGTCAAACGAAAAATAACGCGCAAGCAGTTTATTTATGGTGGAGTCGTTTCAACTCGAACCTACGCGACCGTGGATTTGCCGGCGACGCCATTGCACTTAAACGAGACTAGGGACTCGGCGAGTCGCCACAGCTGTCGTCCTACAGCGCTCTGCACTCGAAAGAGCAAGAGAGGCCGTCGGGCGCGTCTGGCAAGTCTCACAATCAATTGCCACAAGGCGCGTTCAATTTGAAGGAGTGGGCAAGCGGGAGGGCGTGTGTGGCTTAATTGTGTAGATCGGCAAAGAGGCCGCCAACGCGCGCGCAAGTTGAGAGGCGTGTAGTAAGCGTGTTTACACGAATGCGGGTTGCGACATGGCCCCGGCGTTGTGCAGTTTGCCGCTTGAACACACGTCTTATCAACGCGCAGTTTTTAAAGCGTTTTGGCATGTGATGAGAAGCGAGTTTTTCTATTCGAAGGAATGCACAACTGGCGCGGCTACAGAGGCTGATGGACCAAAATTGGCGTCGAACAACATCATAATACAACAATTAAAGGACGTATTTTTATGAAATCCAAAACCATTGACAGCAGGTTTCTGCTTGTCGATTACTGTTCCGCTGACGCGTATATTAACAAAAAACTCGAAAGTTGTAAAACAGGATCGTATATTTTTTAAGGAAATTTTTATTCATTACTTTGCTATTTGTATGTGTTTTACTTTATTTATAGAAACTGATGCCAGCATAGACGAAATATATATTCCTTAAAACATGTCTGATCCTGTTTTTACTCGAGGGAGTTCTATTGGTACTACAACATTTTAAACGAATTTGTTTAAGCATAAAATCACCCTTACGCAAACGACATAGATTAAACCGTGTCAGTGGCAATAGAAAAATGACAAATTATTTTCTGCAAACAATTTAAGCAATTTAAAACTTCTGGTTGGGTAAGGGCATTTTCGCGTCAATTAGAGGTTGCGCCCTCTAAAGCGGCAAAATTATCAGGAAAGAAAGGGGAACACTGCATTAGTGCAAGTAAATCGAACTTCGTCTTCCTATTTATAGTGAATGACGCATTTCGCACAAACGATTTCGCACAAACGATTTCGCTTTGAACTAATTTCGACACGCATTTGCAATCCAATCTATCTTTACTTCCTCGTAATGCTATTTCACAGGGTAAACAAAAGTGCGTTGGATTTGTCTGTTTGTGTAACACTTTCCCTTGTCAATAGCTTTCACTTCAATAAACTTGTTCCGAATTGGGGACAAAATGAGGCCAGTCGAGGGCCTGGATTTATTTTTGTTATCAACAGACGCTAATATTTGTATAAACAGCAAGCATTGTTGATCGAGTGTTGTTTATCTACACTAGTCAATCATGATCGCCCTGGCCTGAATTTCACTCCCTTGAACATATCCAACCCAACGATATAAATGTTTGACCTAAATACCAGGTTTTTGAACGCTGAACAGTGCTTTTTAGTGTCATAACAACAGTCCATGTTTTTTGTCGAACGTTTTAGTCTAAAGTTTAAAGCATCAGATTTAAGAAAGTGGGCGTTCGTTCAGTGAAAATCAATTAATTATTATGTTATTTTCCACTTGCATTAACAAGTTGAAATAAACCAGCGCTGCTGTAAATTGAAATTCAAACATGGAGGACATTCCAACAAATAATTAGTTTCTGTATGCTATTTGCTGAAGGAAAATCCCAATAGCTTCACGAAGGACAGACCAAATTAAAAAGCTTGCCTTGGTCTTGTCGTAGGCTGTTTATTAAGGTTTGTGCTAAAATTAGCTCGATTTTCGCGCGTTAACTAAGCACTTTGAACACATTCGTCCTTCATTGATTAAGCCGGGCCTCGGAAAATGTCAATTTCCACCTAATGGAGATTTGCGCGTCTCTCACTATTACAGGGGTTGGGGGTACTCAGATTGACCATCAAGGGGTACGAAGATCCCTTAGAATTGTAATCAACTACAACTAATTTGTGTTATGTAGTAATAAACTTCACTGTCCTATAGCAATGCGTTTTTTAACTGTAGATGATTTACGTGTTGCCTCGAGTATAATCGAACCATCGTTTGAGCGAATTTTATCAATGAAGCAGCAAATATCTCACTGAGAAGTGACAAACTAAATAACAGACATTTAATTTCTTTTTGCGATTTTTGCAGTTTTGAGTGAAATACCGGTTAAACGTTTAATTGAGCTATCAAAGCAATGTAATTTAGCAATATATATATATATATGAAAAATTCCATTCGAATTTTTTTGGGGGTACGAAAAACGCTCTGACCTGACAAAGGGGTACGTACGAGCAGCAAACAGGGTTGGAATACCCCGCACTATAGTTAACGTGGGAAGCTAAAGACATACGGCTTATAATAAGACACGTGGCCTCTCGCGAGTCAAAAACCGGACAAAGAGCGATGGGTTTTGATGGCAAGGTGCTGGTAGCAGATGGGCGACCGGACCTAGCATAACAACACATTGCGAGCGTGCAGCAGCAAGTCGTATTAATGCGATTGGCGTTGGTGCGATGCGACGAACACTGTGCAACGCGGCCCCGCTGGGGACTGTATCTAACTAATGACGAGAGTGAATTATTTATGCGGAATGGATTTTTCCCCATTGATTTTCGGGCACTTTCTAGCGCGTGCGTGCGCTCTATATGTACACTGTTGTAGCCTTTGTTTTGGCGAAAGGCAGCCGCGCTGACGCTTTTCGAGGAAAAACAAACTTGAAGTTTTCGTCCCGTCGAACGAGCCTTTATAAAATACGTGGGTTTAATTCGTTCCAAACTTTTGGGGTTGATTTGCCTTTTTGCGAATAATCATCCTTATAGATACTAAGGAAATGGGTATGTGGCAACTGCTTTTAAAAGTACCTTAAATGTGTTTTTCTGTTTTCGCCACACTAGCCCTAAGTTTAGAAATGTCAACACTTTCCCGTTAAACGTTTAATCGTAACTTTTAAGTGTAAAGTCTGGCCAGTTTAAGAACTTTAACACCACCGCACGCCTATGTGAAAGTCAACAGTGAGATATACATCAGTCTAATTCGAATCGCAACAGCCATTGTGTCATGGTATGCAATTGCGGGTGGGCATCAAACTAGATAGTATTAACCGAAATGATTTCAACAAAACAGAGGGTATTGCTCAAATTGTTTCAAACCACGTTGGCTGTAGCTATAACTGGCGGATTTGATTATAAGGGTACCTTTCAGTAAAATAACCCCACGCCTCGTCGTAACTCCCAAAAGCTCAGTAATCACCATGAATGGCAGGTTAGTTTATAAAAACCAAAAAATATTTAAATGCTGCTTTTAGTTGATTTGCAAATATTTCATGGCAACAAAGAGGCAGATTTGCCTCTGAGGATAGTTAGAGCTTTGATATTATTTTTGTTGGCCAAACACATGTTTTGGGCTCGAAATTACCTAATCAAAATGTGAAAAAACGTCGCATTTTAAGGGGCCGCATGAAATAACAGCCTGGTATTACAAACTATATATATATATACATGCTTTATATTTCCGCTGAGGCAAGCAAAATGTCGTTTTAGTGTTTCATACGACAGAACAGGTGGTGGTCAAAAAAATCTCACTTTGCAGTTCAGACATTTCCCACGTGATCATTGGCTAACGCGCTCGAGCCGAAAAACGCGACAATTGTCCAATTTTTGCCGGTTATTTATGTTCTGTGGGAATTCGGTCGGCTTGGCAGCAATAAAATCGCGCGGGGGTAGGGTGCGACCACGACCGGGGCGGAACGAGTGGTCAGAAACAAAGCCCCCCCTGTGGCTTCAAGTCGGAGGAAATTTGTTCGACACGACACGACGCAGCGCCGCGTGTGGTTAATCAGCTTTGCACACTGCTACGAGTAAAGTAACTCCCGTGTAGCGATTAGTTAATGCAAGCGGGCCTAGCGCCGTGGCGATAACAGCATGCCGGCATACTTCGACTCGGGGAGAAGCGCATTAGGGTCACGGCCCGAATAAGCTGGGCAAAATAGCGTTGAAAATGTGGTTTTCAAATTCGTAGTTTTAGCGTAAAAAACACTGGTTAAATTCGTATTTTCACTCTAAAAAGAAACACTGGTTAAATTCGTATTTTCAGCCTAAAAAAATAGTGACCAGCAGTTGAACAGTGGCACAGTTAAAAGAACTCACATAAAGTACCTTTTTTTTAATTTTATTTCAAAGTTAACACCACAACTGAACCATACCTCTTAAATTGAACAACAAACCTTCAATTAAATAAATATAAGTAAAAGTTTAACAAAAAGAAGTGTGTTTTAAGTTTAAGAAATAAACGTTTTTTCGAGAGTAAAAATAAAATCAAACATTTCAGCACCTGAAAACCTGCAAAAAGCATTACTCACTGCAACGGATTTGCAAAATCGATCGGTGATACGAAGGCAGACAAGCTTTTCGTAACGGGTCCATGGGCATTGGGTAGGCAAGTATTAATTATTGATTGGCTTTCACGGAAAACGACTTTTTACAGCTACCGTAAACGAATTGGGTAGACAAAAATACAGCTGTTTGCCGCACAAATTACTCAAACCAGTTACAACAGTATAACAGAATCAATTAAAGACTTTATAAACAGCGAGTGTAATGAAAGTTTAAAAAACATTTCGCGTTACGATACCAAACGCACAGATTTGAATTTGTGTCAATCGTTAGTCAATTGTCTCACTTTTAATTGCATAGAAATCGACCGAAATCAAACGATCCGCCGAGCAAAAACTCCCCGGACAACATTTATCGACTCGTAAACGACAATCAATGCCAGCCATACGCTGAAGGGATTTGGACGAGGGCGACGACTAGTTTAGAATGCCATCTAAAACTACTAATGAGAAGGACCTCCTGGGAAATAAGCGCCAGATCGCATAAAAAGAAAACAGGCCGCATTCCGACGCTTTCGGCGCAGAGTCTCTTTGGTTTCGGACTCGGGCAATGGATCGATAGGTTATCGCATTACGGCGTATGGCAATCCATAACGGAGCGAACGAAAACGGAAAACAAATTGGAAAGAAAAACAAGTGAACGATTTCCTATCAAGAAGCGACGCTAGTCTGCTCGCCTTACGCCCGCTTAAGCCTATTAAAAGTTGCTTTGAACTACAGTAAGGAACTACAACGTCAAACGCATAAGCAAACGCTTTTACAAACACGTACGATTTAACAAACACAAAACGCCAATGAATTAAATTAGCCGTTTTAAAAACATTTAAAGTTAAAGCTATCGCCATTTGGTAAACGAGTGTCACATTTATAATCGCAATATAACAAACATTTATGTTGGACAATATTAAAAAAAGGTGGTTTCATTTCTAAAGACAGATATAGTACTTATATATATATATATGACTGCAACAACGACCTTTGGGGAGTTGCAAAATGGGCCTTTTTATGAGGTCATGTACCCCAAGAGTAGCTGTCCACTGAAGTCGTTTGTTAATTGCTGTTTAATCGGCCTTATGACATTAAGGGTCAAACTGACATGTTTAACTGTTAGGCCAGCATGTTGTGATTAAATTAGAGATAGGATAATGGTATTAAACATTAAGTCAATGCTTCCACTAGATTTTAGAACTTTACTTTTGCCACAAAAATTAAAAAGTTGGAAAATAAATCAAGACTTGATGTATTAAATTAATGAAAAAGAAAACATCACAGTTATATACTGGATCTCACACTGGCTGAATTACCCAGCATGAATGTGATAACAGCAACAGACATATCTGATTTTGAGCCAAAAGTCAAAAATTTCTCACAGGCAAGTGCACTACTCATCAGGGAAGGAAGTAATAGCACAGAACGAACTAAGTTTGAACTATTTCTCACCACTGCAACAAAGACACACAAATCATTCAAATATTGAACGCATAGTAGAGTTAATATGCTCTAAAAAATCTTGTACAGTTATACAAAGTGTTATATTGGCATAAAAACTGTTAACTTTTCTATTAAAACGCAATATCACTAAATCTAACAAAAATATTTTATCGTTTAAACCAAGTATATTTATGAACTTTATCCAATAAACTTACCTTGAATTCCAGCAACCATTGCCAGGAGTAACAATTGTATAATCATCTTTTTCACTTCAGCCTATCTTCAGCCAGTCAGTAAATGGAAAATGACACAAATCGGCGAAAAGCTTTTAAGGAAGAGTTGCAAAAGCCTACTGTCACGCTTACAAATCTTGAATGAATTTTATAACTAATTCAATTTGATTACGTGGTCAACAATAGACAACCTACAACAGTAAATCAAACATAAGCTTGCAACATATGGGCAGTAAGATGTATTAGCTACAAATTACAAAGCTTCATGCCTGTTTGACGACGCTTCACTTTGCCATTTGTTTCGTAACAAAGCATTTGAACCAGAGTTGCTTCAACACAAAATTAACACTTTGTTAAAACTTGCCGCAACATAAATAACTGTGGCAATTTCAATTTTTATTCTTAAAATAAGCTTGGTTTGTTAATGTGATGTTATTAATATCTAGTACATAAACTAAGCCGTTCTCCACAGGTAAGGCTTCGGTTATGAGCTTTAATTTCTCTTTTTAATCAGTTTTAAATCATCAGATGACAGTTCTTTATGACGTAATAATCGTGGGAAACGTTCTTTAAGTTGTTCTTGAATTTTTATTTTTTTTGGCAATATATGGCGCAATTAACTCTTATCGTTGCTATGATTTTTAGGCTGTTAATAATTCTAGAAATATCGCCCAGATAAGTCAAACAGATGTAGAGGTAGACATTGGCGCAATATCAAGTTAGACATTCCACAACATTAACTTCCAGTTAAAATTTGAAACCTTTTTCAATTAACATTTTTGGCATCAAGTGAATTTAATCGGTAATGTCCAAAATAACTATCCAAAGGGAAAGGGTGCAACGGCATTTTATCAGTTAAGCAATGTGCTTGTAACCTGTGTTAAGCAGTAAAGCTATATATTTTGTTACAATTCTTTAAAATTTCGCAAAATTTGTTATCCCATGCAAACAGTGTGCTTACTAATATATTTAAGCAGCAAAAAAAACTAAATTAAGATTTTCCTTGATAATTCGCGAATAAAAATAAGTGTTCAGCGTGAGTAGACGTTCTGCTCAGTACAAAAATTATTCCATATGAACTAAGGCAAAAATAATTGACGATAATTATAAGTAATAAAGATTTTTATGCAAGCTTTATTGCGTTTTGTCAAAAAATAACCTTTTTTCAAAAACAAATCCTCTAATATTCAACTTCCACGACAGAGCTACTTTCCTGCATACATTTATAAATACCTAAAAGTCAAATTTTTATAACTAACTGCAGTACAACAGGTCAAAGAACGGCAAAAAGCACAGCCTTAATCGTTTTGCTGTGCACTTGCGACCGGCCTCTGCACAGAATTCAGCGTACTACAAACTAGAAACGAGGCAAGATCCCTAATTTCCAGTCTTCCAGCGGCCGACACTTGCCCGGAGTGAGAGACGCTCTGCTCGATGGCTAGCGCCTGCTGCGGGCGTCGGCTATACACTGGGGAAAAATTCGCGTTGAATAATTCATGGCGGCACGGACAGATGGCACCGCTACGTCTTTCTTTGCGGCCGGCGGACTTCGAGAAACCGCTCACACAGATTGAAGGCGCAACTGGCGGCAGTAGTAGCGCGACAGGGCCCGGTCGTTATGAAGCTGGCGTACTGCCCTAAACGACAGCACCAGAAGGCATGGAGCTCGGTGGTCAAACAGCAGTAAATGTGTCTCGAATTGAGGTGAAAACAGCAGCCCACTGCCTCAACACGACTGAGTAAACCTCAGGGGAGACTACTAGATCGCTCATTTCATCCAATTTCACGCTCGAGCTAATCGACCATTTCGCATCGCCTTGATTGAAAAGGCGATTACCGAGATTAAAATATTGTATCTTTAAAACTTGTAATCTATACCAATAGTATGCGATCTTATTTTGATTATTTTAAATAAATCGCATTGTTTATATATTTTTTCTCGAATTATTTCTTTATTGAGTTATTGTCGCATGGATCTGTTTTTGCTAATTTATTCCCGGCGAATCAGAAGTGTGAAGACGAAAAAATTTCATTTCATACAGGTTTTGATTGAGCATTTTAGCGTGCTAAGTATGTACGAATACTCATTTTGACACGGCTATTAAAATGAAACAAAACAAAAGGCGCATAAACCCTTATCACGACACATAAGCCTTCCTTTGTAGCTTATAGATTAGAAAACATTAAAGCTGTTTTGTTGTTTGCGAGTGAGAAATATAAAAATGAGCCATATGTTGGCCCTAACTCTCAACGGGATCGTTAATCTATCCACTCATGAACAATAGAAGCGGTGCACTGTGTAGTACGTTCGTCGTTCATGTTTTCCTGCAAAAAGGCACAACTAGCCACCAATTATCAATAAACATTATACAGGGAATTAGCACGGCGCCAGCTATTTACTAACAGCCAAAAAAGGAACGCACACATACACGACTTGCTAAAGCATGGGTTCTTAACCGGTGGGCCACAACAGAGCATTTGGAAAACTGAAAAGTTGGTAAAAATTGTTTATTTGTTTAATTCTTTAGTTCATTTCACAAGGCATTCACAAGTATCGCAGTAACAGTTGTGCATATGTCCTAATTTCATACGCATTTTAGTTGATTATAACCAATTTAAGCAGAATTAAAAAAAAAGTAATCAACAGAGTATTTTTAAAAAACAATATTGGCCGAGACCATAAAACGGCTAAAGAACCTCTGTGCTAACCGTACCTCGAACTTTTAAACAGCTCGCTAAAAGAGAATCACATGTTATTCTACTTCGCCGGCCCGTATCTCATTCTACCGGGAGGAGAATTCCCAACGGGCTCACTTCGGTTCAATTTAATTGCGCACGCCGATTCGGGCGGCCTGGGACCGGCGACTGAAACGTCGGCTCATCAACCCGCGTTCTTATTACGTCACGCGCTATTTCCAAAGAAAATTCGGAGGGATCTTTGCAAACCCAATATAGCGCGTTGTATGATGTGTATACTCCCTCCCGTCTGCCAAGTATATTGAAGAGTTTTTATTGACGAATGGATAGTAATGCCAGTGTACATAACCGCCTATGTCAGTGGCTCTTAACATTTTTTCTTTCGTGGCCCACTTACGTTGCAAAAAAATTCTGTGGCCAAATAGTTTTATGAAAGAAAAAAATGTAAAATAGGTTTAGAACAAAACACAGCAGAACATATTTCAAAACAGAATATTTACTCAACCGTGCTTTAGTGAGATACTTGCGGCTGAACAATAAATTTACATTCCTTTTTTACTTTCTCCCCATTGAGCCACTATTCCTATAAAATTAAATATAGTGACACAAATGAAACTTAATCTAGCTTTTTTAAATTGGTCTGTGGCCCACCTTAAATGTTCTTATGGACACTGGCCTATGGAGTGTTTCTTAACCTTTTTTAGCGACGACCCATATTCTAAGCGTTAAGTATTGCAGCGAAGGTTTGGCGACATATTTCTCTAAACTGAACTTCTGTAACTGAATACAATACATTTCAAAGAGCAAAATAAATAATAGACCAATGTCGTCGTATTTTCTACCGCAGTTTAACTAAGGGACATTTTGCCAAGAACCAATCACAATAGACTTAACTATATAAACCAGTGCTTCTTAAACATTTTTTTAGTTTTGGTCACCCCTAGCATCGATCTCCAGATTTCATTCACCCTTGTCTAATGATATGATAAACCTATCTCGTCTATATATAACAGCACAAAATGATTTAGGTAGCGACCAGTAGGTTGAGAAACACTGGCTTATGGGGTATGGTCTATTATTAGTATGATGTGTATGTTGATGAAACACGTACGCCTGCCTCCCGTCTGCCAAGTATTTTGAAGAGTTTATATTGATGAATGGATAGTAATGTCAATTTACATAACCGCTTATGGGGAAGCGTCGATTTTTAGTTTCAACCACACTTTGTTGCTTTGTTTCAATCAAGGAATTAATTACACGACATCAGATCTTGAAGAAGAATAACTAGTGTTAAAATGACCTATTTTTTGTTTTTGCTTTAAATTAACTGCTCTCATTTAATATTTTTTTATAAAATTTAGTTCACGTAAAACGATTAGCTGTCTGACGCATTTGATTACGTTCAATTTGCTATGTTTATTCCATGAGAAATGTTCATTATATCCTTAAAGCGTTTAAAAAGTTTACCTAAGAAACTCTTGGCAATAAACGAAAACTGCTCGCACATTTGGTAATGGTCATTATGCTGGTTTAAAATCGTGCCTTAATTCTTTGTTTTATTTTGGAACTTACTTGCGCTTAAGACAACATAAGGCCGGTTATTGTTGTTCAAATTGCATCTTCTGGTGGCTTTAAGCGAATTGATTAACAACGCCGATAGCTGCACTTGATATTTTGCGTTACTGCGCTGTCTTAAACTTGAAACTAGTTTCTGCGTTGTAATTTCGGTATATGGCTCTTTTTTTAAACTCGTATAACGCCCAGTCATTTGTGACAAAGAAGACCCTCAACACACGGCTAACAAAGACGGTCGCTCGTGCTTAAGTGGTCTGTTAACAAGTTGAACTTCAACTTGAAACCTTGGCAACATTTAATGTTGTTGTGTCAGGATTTCTGCTAGGATTTGCAGTTCCTGACAAACGAACAAGCAACTCTTAAACATAGAACTTACCTGGTGTTGCGTGTGATTACCTGTGATTGTATTATGCTGCTGGGGTTAGCCTCCTAAAAATCAGACATATACCATATTTGTCCAGACTGACAATTTTTATAAATAGGTACTAGGCTACTATATAGTAATATGAGTTTAATACAGTTCGCGTTATTTTGATTACTAAAATATTTTATCTAAACTTCAGCTGCAAAATGAACATTAACAAAGCAACAAGGAAAATTTAAATGAGTCAATGATAAGACAATAAGACCTTTTTGCTCGCATGCGCTGCTATGTGGAATTTTCAAAAACTGCAAACTGAGTGTCATATAGATTTCCTGTATGTTACATTACTTTCCTGATAGGAGTTACCAAGTTGCCAGCCCCCCAAACTGTGTTGTTTTTTCACAATTTTTTAACTATACGCAAATGCATTTTATTTTTACGGTTCCGATGTCTAAAGTATCTAATATGTCTTCCTCGTTTGGAGAAAATACTTTTCAGCCCAAAGGAGTAGTGCGGATTTATGTCCAGCATGTTTTCCTACCTAAAACAGTAATATTTTAGAGGTATATGTCACACAGTTAAAACTTCGCTGTAATAGTGTTTAGGTTAGCCGCTAGGTTGCGCTAAAGTTTCCAATTTTTCAATTTTTAATCGCGGTTGACACGCAGACGATACACAAAAAATACAACTACAACAGACGTTCCGAAAAACACAGACGCACAAAGTGACTAGAGAATATCGCATGCATGGAACAGAATTTTATTTCCGGAATTTTAAATACTAACTTCAAAATACAAGCAAAATTACAGCTAATAGCAGCAGTTAACTAATATTAGCCCGCACGAGGGCGTAGAAAAAGGCACCCTTCCGCGCTAGGGTTCGCAGTTGGTGGTTAAGACCCTAAAATACCCCACCTGCGTTCAATCCGGAATTGGTCGCTGTGCTAAAGTTACACAAAAAGCAAAAGAATTAAACGCAAATGCCGTTTAAAATGACAGCATAAGTTTAAAGCTAAAACATGGTAAAATGTTACTAAGTTACATGAACTTATTTAGGCACGGTTGCGCGATAGAAATCAAAAGCATAAATGTAACCAGATGAACAGTTCCAAATGAAATAAAATTAAATTAAAAGTTTCCCAATGACCGAAATTGACAGGTTGTCAAAGAGCGTCACAGAAACTCGATATTCGGCTCCATTGTAGCGTCAGGCGAGTAGATTAAATTTCTTTCGTTACTCCAAAATCATCACTCTACATTGCTCTTCTTTTCTCTTCTTTTCTCTCCAAACCACTTCTCTCTCAAGATCTCTTCCTTGTTTACAGGAAACGCTTGAATGGCCACTAGCAACGCGAAGTTATACCCAGTCAAAAACATGACGTTGGGCAAAGGCTGAAAACTAGTCGTGAAGCTATGGCTTACGACAAAAAACAGATGTCCATACATATTTCTTAATAATAATATAATAATAATTTGTTCACTAAGTGAAAGGGACCGTCGCGCTACCAACTGAGCCATGCAGGCTCACAGAGGAGCAACTTCATATTGAAGGGGATCCACAGTACCATTTCATTTATTTAATGAAACATATGTAGGCCTACACACATACGTGTTTAACAACTGTGATCTGGCCCTTCTGAAGCTGCTTTTTGACCAACGATTACGGCTTTGATATCATTAGTACACACCGAAAGTCATCGCAGACTCACTGAATCTGTCGAACAAAAGGGCTGGCAAAGGCAGGCAGCAAAGAGTCTGCGATGGCTTTCGGTGTACTTGTTCACTTAGCTTAGAAAAAAGGTGGTAAAAAGTGGGGTTTTCGGGATTTGTTTTCATTATTGAAATTAGGATGCAAATTTCCAAACATCTTTCAATGTAATTTTGTTGTTGAATGGCCCTGGTGACCGACAGCTGCAGCAAGCGCATTCGCTTTTAAATTATTTGGCGGCCAGAACGCGAAGCCTAATTGAATTAGAAAAGATTCCAGGTGCAGCCGCTGACGACTGTTTGTGTAATACCCATTTCTTTTCTTGAAAGGAAATGATGTGAATCGAAGTAGCACTTTGGGCATTTGACTATACAGGTCATGTGATGCATATTATGAATTATTTACGCTTGTGTAAAATTATTTTAAACTCTTCTGAAAAACTTGCTCAGTTTGCTGTACTTTTGTAAAAAACAGTTTTGCTGTACGACGTAATAAGAATATCAAAGCCCATACAGAAGTAGGTATCATTTTGGACGTTTCGAATAACTCTTTATTCATTTTCAACATAGCTGATACCTACTTCTGTATGGGCTTTGATATTCTTATTACGTCTTACTACAACCTCCAACCATTATGCTCCAAAGTTTTGCTGTACTTTTGTAAAAATTAGTAGCTTCGAGGATCTGTTTGTTTCGATTGCTTTTCAAGCGACAGGCAGTGACAAAAATGTTCGCCGGTGATTTATAACTGCATTTCTTATGAATCGAAATCTTCAGTGACGGAAAAGCTGTGACTTACAAAGAAAGATGACAGAAAGTGGTTCGATATTAACGGATCTTGAAAAAGCCTCAAAAGAACACGAGCATGAAGTGGTAATCGAATTTGGAACGGATCGCTTGATCAAATGGCTGGGTGTCTACGCTTTAGCGTTCTTAGCTGTCGTGGCCAAAATCGGCGAGCTGGCAGGTAAAGACAAAACTCGGACCGAGCTCATACCGTAATAACTGTCAAACTTTGTCTATTTTTTTTATTACGAATAATCGTCAAACACTATAAACGTTTTGCTTTGGTTACCTGTCATTTCATGTGAAAAAATCGTGACCTGGTAATTTTAGGTAAAATAACGTTTAAAGATTACCGCGTTTTTCTAATGTCCTATAGCCTGACTTTGAAAGTCAGGTTGGTCATTGATTCCTAGAAACTAATGTTATAAATTGTTTTACGTATTTATGGCTGGGGACGTGAATTAGGCTAAGAGTGGTGTCTTTAAATAGACAAAACAAGTGTTTCTGTAGTTAGTAGCCATAATCTGGTTTAATCAGGCTGACTGGTTTTGGTAAGCCTCTTCGAAGGCATTTTGAGTGCTATATATGGGTGCTGTTATGGTTGGCCGGTACGACTCCAGAAGGGCTTGATCACAGAATACACATTGTGTACATGTACGTTTCACTTGCACCTTGACTGTTGGCGCATATCCTAACGCAGTGGTCGGCAAACTGTGGGCCGCGGCCCAAATTTGGAGCCCAAGGTCATTTTTAGTGGGCCGCAGGTTACTTTTAAATAGTTTAGTGTTATCTTGTAGTTGTGGGCCGCGTGATAGACGTACAATCATTGCACTTTATTTTAAAAGTTGGTGTGACAAGGAATTTTTAAATTGGCTCAGCTTGGAAAGGCCCACGTGCCAAATGTGGTCCTGAGAGCCTGTCGAACTATTTTTTTGCCAACTTGTAATTGAAAAAATTTTCGCGCTTCGCGCGTATATTATTTTTTCATTAATATGTTTTACAAATACAATATGGTACAGCGCAGTGTTTTGGGCATTGAGGCGCGGTATAATATTTCACCTTGAAATAAAATACCCTGAATCCGCCACTGTTTTCATAGTGGTTTAACGTAGTGGGCTTTCAATAGCTCTGAAAAGAGTATTCTGGGCCGCAACAAACAAGTTTTCCGACCACTGTCCTAATGCATAATTAACGACTCGTTGTTTCATTCAGCGGCCAGCCTTACTTGCTATCCGGCAAACATGACTTCGGGGCCAGATCGCGCCTTCATAGAGTTCGCCCGGGATTACTGTTGGACTGGCAAAGTGCAGGAAAACGCGACGTCATCGCCTTCTTGCCGCTTAATTGACGGCGACCAGCAAATACTTTTGGAGAACGCAAACAACCTTAAGTTGTTCCTGAAGTGGCTGCCCTACGTCATGCTAGCTCAGGTTATGATTTGGTTTGTTTATTTGAACAATTTTCATGTTTTGCAGAGAGAAAGACTATGCATGAAAGTTTTTTTCTCTGAAGAAAAAGTAAATTCACATTTGAAATGTGTTTTTTAACTTGTGAATAAAAACAAATACGGGATTTTTTAATTTTTTTAAGTTGTGAATAGTATATTACTGACATTGGAGCGACAAAACGTTTCGATTTGTGTTTGAGGGGTCAATGCAATTACCAACTTTAAGCCATAGTTCAAAGCCACACACGTACTGTATACAGGGCTACGGAGTTGGAGTCAGACTCGGGACTCGAGTCCCGGGTCTTACGTGCGCATACGCATTATCAAATTTCGCCACTTACAAGGCCGCCAACAGCAAATTGTAAGTGTAAAAGCAAATGGTGCAATATTTTCCAACCGTGTGTTGTGGGTGGATCAGCTATATAACACCTCTATGAGTGGATTGCTTAATATCCACGTTATTTTAGTATTGTAAATGGGCGAAATGCTGGCTGCAGTGCCATGCCGTACTCGGGACTCGGGGGTCGGATTCCGGTTAATTATTTTGGCCGAACTCGGACTCGGGAGTCAGACTCAGGTTATTTCAAACCAACTCCGCAGCCCTGATTGTATGTTTATGTTGTCGCCATAAAACATTTTTTTATCGTCATGCCTCAGGCGTCCTCTTGTCCCTTCCAAACGCCTCTTGGCAAGCTCGATGATATTTCATGGTTTTCGTTCGTCCCTAGCTCAGTGGTTCCAAATTCCGTGGCCCTATTTTTTTTTACAAATATTATCGTGGCCCATCGCTTTTTTCACCTCTTGTAATGACTATTGCATATTGATTAACAAACGTTTGCCAATATTTTTTAAGATTATTTATCCCTTGCAACAAATGGAGCTTTAATAAGTTTCTAGTTTGTCAAAGTTAAACAACTCGCACGCACAGTTTTTACAAGATATTTTACATATGTCAAGAACTATTTTAGTACCACAAAATGTATAGTTATATTTTCAAATTGCTCTATAGCCCACTTAAAATAGACTGAAGGACAACTAGTTTGGGAACCGCTGCCCTAGTGCTGTGTTTGCATTGTTTGGCGACAAAAAAACATCCAGCTTAAGTAAACCTACTAGACCCGTATGTTCTTAAATATCATTACAATGGTAGTACACGTCGCATAACAACGTTCTTTCTTCCGACAGGCGTTTCTCCTCTCTCTTCCCATCGCCTACTGGCACTTCCGCGTGGGGGCGCGCTTGGTCGGGCACCTGAAGTTCATGCAGCTTTTGCTGATCGAGATCTTCGAGCAAGTGAAAACGATAAAGAGCGGCTACTACACTAATGAGAAACCTTACGACGCGTCCGGGGCGAATTTCGACGGCTGGAAATCCTATCCTGATAAAACGCACTCGTCAGCATTATCCAATGTTGGCCTTTCAAAGCCCGAAGCTAGTCCAAAGGCTGTTTCTGTTGAAGATGGCGACGCCGGTACGTTACTCACTCGCAGTGTTGTAAACAAGTTGTTTTGAAATGATTCATGCTCCAGTCAAGTCATTTGTAAAATAACTTAAGTCCAAGTTAAGACGTTTTTGAAATAAACCAAGTCCAAGTTATTATTAGAGCAAGTCTATTCCAAGTTAAGTCCTTGTCATAAAAATTAAACGTTAAACTTAATTTTAACCCAAGTCATTTTTTAAAAGACTTAAGTCAAGTCATTTTGTGGCCAGTTATTTTGTCCAAAAGACTTTAGTCAAGTCAAGTTATTTACAAACAGTAACTTAAGCCATTACAACATTGCTAACTCAGTTCATGTTTTTTTCTTTTAAGATGTTTTATGGATTCTAGATTGAGCCATGTTTTTGTTTTAGTTTTGTATGATAAAGGAAGCTTGCGTGTTTGATGCATTACAATTTTCTTGAAAAACCTTTTGCAACCGGACGCGTTTCAAATTGCAAATCAGCTTGCGGTCACCATCTTTTGTTTAAAGTGTTACGTGTTTCTCGAGCAGGAGTGTCAACGCCATTGGTTGCCGACCAAAAAAGCGATAGTCCTATAACGCCTCAGGTGGAAAAAAGAAAGTCAACATTATCACGTGGTACAACTAGTGATTCGAAGAAGGAGGGTACACCTGTTCGTCAGCAAGGTGATTCAAATGAAAACAAAACGAAGTTTATATGTCAATAACCAGTGCTTTTTAACCCGTGGGATGGTACCCACTTGTGCGGATGAAAAACAATTGTAATGCGTATGACGAACGTCTTGCGGATGAAAGCGCGGATGAAATTGGTGCATATTATTATTTTTCAATATGTGTAATACAGTAATCAAATAATAATCTGGTGTGCCCACTTATGCGTTACATGTGCAGTAATATAGTCTCTCAGTGGTTCTTTCTGGTTTTAAGCTATCTATTTTATATCAGTCAAGGCTTACGGTGTAAATACTCATACCCTATCATCGTTTCGTGAGGATAAAAAATTTGTGAAATAACGAAGTGCGAACGGCTCTTTTAATGGTTGAAAAGCACTTAAGCCATGCTTTAGTTTTTCTGCAACCGTTCATTCTGACTCCATAGTCAAGCGGCTAAATGATTGGTGCAGCAGAATGGCTCCGTGGAATATCGCTGATGGCGAGATGAAAGATCGCCATTTCTTTTCCATGCTCTGCTTCGAAAACTTCGCCTCTCTCCATCACTTGCCTTACATACTCTCGGGTAAGTGACGTAGGTCATTTGGGAAAAACATCATCAAAACTCCCTCGCGATATGCGGATCCAAATGTGCCTTTTTCCATAACCAATAGTTTTCTTCGTTTCCAATCTCGTTAGAACCCAGTGTTGTGAGCAAGTGAATTATTTAAGTACACTTAATTAATTGTTTTGGAACTTAAGGTTGAAGTCGTTAATATAAAATGACTTGATTGTACATTAATCTAAAAAAATTAAGCAAATAGAAGTAATATTTTAAGTTAATTGGAATATTTACATCCTGTTAGGGCTTAATCATGAGGCCAAAAATAGGAAAGTTGTATAGTGAATGTTTCAGTGTTATAATGACCTAAGTCATTGGCTTGACTTAAGTGCACACTTTTTTACATGATTTTACTTGACTTATGTCTTTTGGGTGAACTGAATTGACTTCACTTAAGTCGTTTGGACAAATTACATGATTTGTACTTGACTTAGGGTTAGAGTTAGAGTTAGAGTTAGAGATAGAGCTAGAGCTAGAGTTAGAGTTAGAGTTAGAGTTAGAGTTAGAGTTAGAGTTAGAGTTAGAGTTAGAGTTAGAGTTAGAGTTAGAGTTAGAGTTAGAGTTAGAGTTAGAGTTAGAGTTAGAGTTAGAGTTAGAGTTAGAGTTAGAGTTAGAGTTAGAGTTAGAGTTAGAGTTAGAGTTAGAGTTAGAGTTAGAGTTAGAGTTAGAGTTAGAGTTAGAGTTAGAGTTAGAGTTAGAGTTAGAGTTAGAGTTAGAGTTAGAGTTAGAGTTAGAGTTAGAGTTAGAGTTAGAGTTAGAGTTAGAGTTAGAATTGGAGTTGGAGTTGGAGTTGGAGTTTCAAAATTTGCGCACATTGTTAAAAAAGTGCGCACATTTTTAAAGGCAGTTCAAAATGTGCGCACATTGTGCAAAAAATTATCGCATTCCCTTCTCCGCTTAATGGGCTTAAATAATCCTATCTAACGCCATTTCCCTTAAGTGTTTAAGGTGTGTGGTCACACCGAGGACCAGGGAAAAGCCAAGAAAGATACGAATAAATTCCCGCTGCTGGAGAGCATGCTGCTGATCTGGTGCGATCCCAAGAACCTGGCAGACGTCTTCCTCCTTCGGGTCTACGCGCGCAAGCAACTCTCCATCGCCTTCCTCTCCCTCGCCATGCTCCTGGCGCTGCTCGCCTGGTTCTTTGCCGACGTCATGTATGACATCATGCTCTCCGACACATTCTGGTGAGTGTTGCGTCAGACCGGGTGTGACGTAACGTTATAATGGCGCCATGAGATAAAGCGTTAAGCTTGTCAGTCGAAGCTGTACTTTCTTAAGGCTGACGGCAGTGATGTAATGACTTAAGTCAATGACTAACATATTTTGGTCACAAAAATAGAGATTTCATTCCTTAGGCTACCTCTGCTTGTAGCCTCATTAGGTATTTTTTTATTAAACGGGGTCTATCTTTAATTTTGCACATAAAACAATTTGCTTACTATGTTGCGTTTTGGGTTGTTTTTTTAGTTGAGTTATTGCTCATAGGACGACCAATTTTAATAGTTTAATTTTTATTACAAGCAGTTGACTTGGAATCACCTTGTTGTTTATTTAAAAAGACTTGACTTGGACCAAATTTATTTTACAAAAGAGTTGTTTTGGACTTAAGTTTTTGTACAAAGACTTAAATGTGTGGGAGCGAGCCACAATAAAAGATTATATATTCAAAACGAACAAAACGAGTAACAGTAACAAATCTGACTCCACGATGAACAGTTTACAAGACTGCCAATTTTGGTTCAAATGCCAGCGCTTAAATACAGCATTCCAGCTGGCGGTAATTATTTCGTGACAACACGATGCAAAAATACCGGAAATTCTAAACAATTTACGAAACACGAGTATAGCAATATGTTGACAGTTTGAAGAATACACACAGCAGGCTGGCGAGGCGACGGCACAATTCACCAGACTGTTTTGATTGAATGGCCAGGAAGTGACCCAATTATAGTTCCAAAGTCCAAACTACTCCAAATGGGACTTAACTCATTTAAAAATAACTTGTTTATAATACTGATAAAAGGCACGATTGCAGCATAATATGTAAATATTGACCGCTAACACGTTTTGTATACAATTTTGTGCGTTTTCTTTAGAGTTGTAGCCAACTAAAGCAACGCCACAAAAAAAGGAATACTAAACGTGCTAGCGCTCTGAATCCAATCTACACCCGGAAACACAAAATTAATAAGTACTCAATTTTGTTTAGCCCACATTTAGAATACCGAGCTATGCACGCAACGGCTTGGCAAAACATTTATATAGGTTGTTTTCAACAGGTGCGAGATTCCCTACCAGAGTGTGTGTATGCTGTGCGCGGTCAAGCGTATCAACGACACGCTCATGCTCTTCACTATTGACGTCACAATCACGCTCATTGTGTTCGCGCTCGCTGTGTGGAAGTGGCTGGACGTGCAAGGCAGCTTATGTCGCGAGGCAGCCCACTTTTTCGACGTGCTTCAGAAGGACAACAATCTGGCGCTTCAGACTGCCAATTACCAAGCGAAAAAGCATGGCTAGCACGCACCTGATCCGTTAGAAATTGGTGCATTTCTAAGCAAAAAGGTCAACGACAATTTGGGCGTCCAAAGGCAGAACATTTTGACTTTTAGACCTTGAGGTCGTGGCAATGCACTAATTTGGACCTTTAGGTAAACTCCCGACGTAGATAAAAGGCCAAGTACTATTAAACTTAATCTTCTTATGCACATTTGTTAAGTCAAATTAGTGCATTGTCCAAGACCCCAAAGTCTAAACGTCGGACTTTTTGATCCTTTGGATGCACTAATTGTCGTAGACCAGGGGTGTTCAAATGATTTCTGCCATGATCCACCACAGTCAAACCTGACAACATGATGAACATATTAGACGCGCTTTAATTTTTATGGTGCTTTATTTATGTAAACGCGATAACTTTAGTTAATCTTGTTTAGTATTTGTTAACCTTTCGAAGTCAGGGCGCACGTGGCGAGCGAAGAGAGCGCGATTTTTTTAGGTGTACCGACATTTCTTTTAAATTTCTTGCAAGTTGTTAGTACATTGCCGAAAATACAAAATGTTAAAAAATATATGTCCAATATTTTTGAATGCGTTTTCCATTAACGGTAACGAAGCGCTGATCTAGAAAGATGATTCGCGCGAGGCGGGAAAAGTTTTCGCACTTACGTAGTTAAAATAGTCTAAAAGTATTTGAAATGGACTCGTATCTAGTTTGTCAAAGAGGCGGCGGACCGAATGAATTACATTGGCGGGGCGCATCCGGCCCGCGGGTCGTAGGTTGCCGACCCCTATTTCAGACTTTAGGTCTTACAATAGCATCGAATTAGGGCTTTCTATCGCTTACTGATATCCTCCAACGCTCACAAAGATTAGCATTTGGGAGTCTCGTTCTATGCTCGATTTTTTACAAAATTCATTAACACTGACAATTGGTATTCACATGAAAACACTGTACAAAGTTTATTTTTTTACTACATTAGAAGATCCGCACAAAATGCTGAAAAGATCCGGAACCGGATCGCGATCCGCCATTTGAACATGACCGTCGTAGACCTTTTTGCTTAGACCTGCACGTATAACGAATGCGTTGAGCATGTAGTGAGTCTATTGGTCCGTTTATAACGGGTGAGTTTACTCCTGTTGTGTTGTTTCAGTCGTCTTCTTCTTGTGTCTGCTTATATTCTTATACAATCAGTGGCAAACCGTTTGATTTTTCATTAAACTATTTATTTGAAAAATACATAACTTCTTAACTACTAATATTTCAACTTGACCTTCATGGACCCCCTAAAATTAGTCCATGGATCCCCTGGGGGTCCCACTTTAAGAACCGCTGATCTGCTCTCTTCATCAGAGACCGCTCTGTCTCTTGTCAAGGCCAGGTCTGACTTCTCTGGTCTTCCTTGTTTCCCTCTGCTCTGCGACCTTCTGTGATGGAATAAACAATACAAGCTAACACCACACTCGTAGTCGGCAATATACAAAACATGTATGATATGCCCTACAAGCATCTGCGTTTCACCCAAACCCATTTGTTTAATGTAAAAGTCATTTTTCAGTACAGACCTTCAATTGACGTTTTTATTTCTGTAGTCTAGATTCTAGAAGACTCAAAAGCTCTATATTTATATATCGGTCGATTGATTTTATACCGAGAGGTTGATTTACATGTTCGCGTGGAAATTTGTAGGACATTAATTCCAAATAAAACGTATGTGAAATGGTGTTATGATTCTGGGTCGTCTTTCAAATTTCAATTTCAATACACAGCTCTAAGGCGCCTGTTTCAACCGAATATAGCTATGTAGTGCTATGCCGTATACAGCAAATTTGTATATACGTGATCAAGTATATGGTGTATGTAAAACTTATCGTGTTTTAGTTTGTTAGCTATAGCCGCATTATTTTAGTAGTTTAAAATGCCTTTTAAAATTCAAATAAACGTGGAAAAAATTCTTTATCTTGGTGCCGCAATTGCCATTAAATTGTTCATTTGTTTAAGCGCGAGATATTTTTACCACGATATTTTAGCCATGCATTTACCACAGGCGCAAACGTTTTTGGCCACGCCGCTATTTATCTTAAATTGCTTGCAAGGTTTTGTCTCATGATCCCAACAGTTAAATATTTAAATATCTGTGGAATCAATGAGCTGAGCTGAAAGAAAAAACAAAAGAGAACAAAATATATGTTTTACCTTTTAGACTGTTTGTCACATTTGCCAGCGGCGCAACTGGCAGCCTTCCATGGCGCACCAGTTAAGAAGCGTTAGCCTTACCATCACATAACAATTTTCGTACGATAAGGTTGTTGGCACGAAAGTCACGTTTATTTACAAGTTGCAACGCTACAAAAAGCTTTTAAATTTTCAAACGCTACATTTCTCAACATTTGGTATATACAGATATTGGCATAATCCTGCTCTCAAGGTCTGAGCACAATGTAGATATCTTCGTCACACTGGTGACTTATCTGTAGCTTGTGCTTTGTGTCAACCGTAAGCTTCACAAAGGTGTCAGGATCAAACCGGCTTGTAGGTCCGAAATACAGTTCTTGTCCTGAAATTCAAACGACTGCTTAAGCACGTGGGTATTGACCACTAGGACTTGTACGATAAATATCTGATAACTTTGCCCCCCCCCCCCCCCCAAAAAAAAAAGAAGAAAAAAAACAATTAAGAATTAAGTGGGTATATGTTGAGCAATCGTGTATAGTATAGAATGTACATTTTTTGCTAAAGGTAAACCTATTTTTGAACCACAATTAGAAAATCGTTTATACGTCAGTACGACATATTTCTCCTAGCGCACCAGCCATTAAGGGTTGAACGTTTAAACAAAATCGTTTCTGTCGAGTTGTACAGTAAGGGGCGGACTGAAGTCGGTTCTTAAACATCCAATCCTGGTTGAATATTATCTCGTATGACGTCTTAACTTGTATAACTAAGATAAATTAGCTTTTAAAATCTTGACGTGACCGCCCGCTTGAGCTTTCACTGTCTTGTATCTTGCAATGAATAGAAGGGGACCGACCGCCTATGGACTTTACAAAAATATACTTAACGATATTTACCGTCTCCTACTTGGACGTGTTCAGTAAGACTCTTTACGAACACGTTCGACAACAGCATTGTGGTAAACTCACTGGAATCCATCGGTTCGACCCTTTCACCTGATAAAGCAACAACGCGTTTCAGAAAAGTACCATGGCGCATATTTTTAGGTAAACCGTGAAAGTCAGTTACACTAGTGTTTCGCTATACCTTTTTTGGCGTGCGGCTCCCTACAGATATTATAAATAGTTCGCGGTACCCTTGCTCGTATTTTTGCTAAGTGGTTAACTGTAACGTTACAATAAACGAGATTACAATACAGCACATTAACTGTGCAACAAGGTTGAAAAACCTTTTTAATTTTTTGCACTTTTATCTTACCGGTACACAAGTATATTGTACCAAGAAGCTTAACAATAGAGCAAAAAATTGGAACCGCTACAGCAGCAGCAATCGATTGGTGGGAACTGGCCAGGTAAGAAATATTTTAGCATGATGAAACTGTATTCATGTGGTTTAATTTCTCATTATTTTATACGATTTAATGACAGTAGGGAACCTTTTGTCACCTACTACCCTTCAAAAACATTTTGTAATATCAAACATGATTTCCTTTTTGGCGTTCTACTTTTTTTTTTTTTTTTTTTTTTTTTTTTATACACTTAGTAGTATTCTTTTTTTCCGATTTTTCCCGATAGTAAGTATAGCAGGGGGTGGGGGCAACCAAATTTTGTTACTTGGTTAACCGTTACGAGCCACACCTAACACAAATGGAACAAAATGAATGGCCTATCACTCCATATCCTACCAACTCCACAAAGCGATCGCGCGAAGCGCGAACAAAGTGCCTTTATTTCGTTAAAAAGACAAAATTTAAATATAGAAGAAGATGCGACGCATTAAATGAAAAAAATACACATTTCTAGATATAATGTTGTATATCAATATTATTTGGGCATATTTTTGCGTTGTTTCAAAACTGTTACTAAAAATACAAACAGTCTGATTCGAAATCGCAACCGACAATAATCCATAACTTAACCAAAGGAAATCGAAATCAAATCATAAGTGCAACATGAACGTAAGAGCCGCATATAACTGGGTGAAGAGCCCCTTGCGAGCCGCAGGTTGGCCACTCCCGAAGTATAGGATTTGTATAGTCAAACAACCACTGCAGTATAAGTCAAAGATTATAATCGAACCTAAAAGTGTTATTACCACAAATAATTTTTATTTTTTTATTTTTATTTTTTTGTCATATTTTACGAAGGCTGCGGAGTCGGAGTCGGACTCAGGACTCGACAGAGTCGGTTTGTTTAGCTGGAAATCGGTACTCGAAATTCTCATAACTTTAAATGTGGCACAGCATAGGATATTTTCCAACGTTTTATTGAGAGCGGATAAATTGAATGACACCCCAATAAGTGTATTGATGAATATTCACCTACTTTAATTACGGTAATTGGCGGATACAGGCTGTAGTGTTAAGTTTTAAGCCGTTAACTCGGGACTCTGGTTATTTTTGCAATTTTGGCCGTTTGTTTTGCAATTTGGCAGTCAATTGCAATAACGATGGCGCCACCTGCCGACTAAAAGCAGGTCCTTCGAATATATTTAAATAACTTTGTATTTTGGTCTGATTCTGAACTGTGTTATGTTCCGTTTTATCCTATACTTACATACACATTTTACCCTGTACTAACATATACTTACCTATAGTGACTGACACCAACCCGCTACTACTAATAAACGGTTGAAACGTTTACTTTCGCCTAGGTCAGTTTGAACTCGGGCCCTACCTCCGTGGCGACACCTGCTCCCTAGTGGAGACAGGTTGTCAGAGGGCTGGCGCAGAACACTTCTGCCTAGGTCAGTTTGAACTCGGGCCCTACCTCCGTGGCGGCACTTGCTCCTTACTGACATAGGTTGTCATAGGACTTTGCTCAGAAATTCACGGCCTCTTCTTGGCCAATGGGAAGAATCGAGCCACTATCCTTAGCTACCTTCTTTACTTTCACTTACTTTAGTTTAGTTAAGTTCACCATTGGTGGACAAAAAACAAATATTAAAAAACAAAACAAAATCAGCGTGTCGTTAAGCTAACCTTTAACAATGTAAACGCTCATGTTGTCTTCGTCTTGGCCGTGGACGATACGTAGAGCATTTAGTAGGATTGCTGCGTTCTTCATAGAAGCGGACACGCCAGCCGTTTTTTTTTCAATTTTATGTTTACCTTTAGAACAGATATCAAAAAATTATTTGCTATGCAAATCTGGCTTGTAATGTTTTGTGAATTGCAATGCCGCTGAGAAGCTTAACCCGGTACAAAAATCCTATTTCACACAAAAATAATAATTAGTATATAGCAGTTAAAAACAATTGAGTATGCCCCCACTAACAATTTTGGGTATTTTTTAGCGTTTTCAAACTATTGTCAGTCGCTTTGATATGCTGTGTAAAAGTTTCGACGGAAACTGTTCAATTATTGCGAATCTGATGTACGACTGTTTTGAACTCTAGCTAAGCGCTTCGCTTTACACAAGTTCATCACCCTGGTAAGTATTTGATTTATATTATCAGGTAATCACTATATAGTTGCTTGGGTCACTATCGACCAGTTTCCTAGCTAACCGATCGAAACTCCATGGTTGTAATGACTTAAGTCATTGACTTGGCTTAAGTGCATTTAGGTAATTGCTTTTAAATGAATTGACTTGACCTAAGTTTTTTGGGCAAAACGTCTTGACTTGACTTAAGTTTTTGGGCATAACGTCTTGACTTAACTTAAGTCTTTAGGACAAATGACTTGGCTTGACTTAAAGTTGTAAAACAATTTGCTTGCTATAAGTTGCGTTTTGTGTTAGCTGAGTTACTGTTTATTTACCAATTTTAAAAGTTTAACGTTAAATTTTTATGACAAGGATTTGACTTGAAATTGACTTGCTCTAATTATGACTTGACTGGGACTTGACTTGTTATTTATTCAAAATTAACTGACTTGGACTTAAGTTCTTTCAAAATGACTTATTTACAACACTGCGAAATCTCTAGTCTATATGTATTGGCAAAGGCCATCAGATCAGGGCATCCCAAAGTAGGGAACGCGCAACTTAGTTTTTCGTGTCGCAAATTATTTTAAACGAGTATTACATCTAAATAAATCGTTTTTTTTTCTCTGACGATATTGAAAAAAAGTGATGAAAATGCTATCCCAGCTGAGTTGTACATAACCCTCCCAACTAAGGTAAGCAGAAAACGAAAAAATTTCTTTTCATCACTCTCTAAGTAACTTTAAAAGTTGCTTCGCCTAAAATGGAGTAATTGACTGAGTTGGCTATGTGTGCCATTCCCTGATGAAGTCTTTCTGAATAGTTAGCCGAAACATTGACTGAAAATGTTTGGCAAACTATGATAGAGGCTATAAAGTATAATTTTCTAAACACGCCGTGCTGGGGGCCTGTTATATTCTCAGTCCTGAAATTATTCCTCGCCTTACACGTTCTTGCCTTTAAATCTATAATATATAATATAGTTTATCTTCACGAATTCGATCTAGTGTTGCCAGTCGCTGTACTTTGCGTCGCATGTACCTAAGTTTAAAATTAAATTACTAAATCGAAACTCGGGCCAAATAATTCAATAGTGTGGACTACATGTTCCCACAGCGCTCCTTTAGTCTTGTAATCAGTTCCTAAAAGGCTTTCCGACATTGATTTTCCAGAATAAATGAAAATCTTTGAGACAGTTTTCTTAAAAATTCTGCAAACGTGATCTTGCAGGAACTAATAATATTACCAACACATGGTAGATACGATAATGAACACCCTAAGTTTGCCCAGTTTCAACGTACAAGTAAATTTTATATTGCAATAGCTCTAAGTTTGTGGTTATTAGTAAATTCAAACAAATTAACCGCGCATTTTAGTAAAGCTCTTCTAATCGTTATTAGCATAAACATGAAGTCTTTAATTCGCATCACGTACGATAAAGTACATAAAAAGCTGTCAAACTTAAGACTACTATTATTAGTGTCCTTCTCGACAGTCGCCACTGCTGCTCTTCTCTGGCTGAAAATGTGTCGACACAACATTTTGAAAATCACCTCACTGCTTAATGGACTCCCATCTTTCTTTCTTTCTTTGAAACTCTTCTCCTTCGACAAAAAAGAAAAGAAGGGTATTCTCTTTTAATTTGCCAAGTGTTTCTTTAAATTAAGTAGCTCCAAATATTTTGTGACCAACTAATCCACGGAAGTTGCGGGCCAGGGGTAAACCTTTACCAAATGGAAGTTAAGTACCTTACGCCACCATGCGGATAGCAAAAGTCTTAATCATCATAGGTGCATCTACAGTAATCGTGTTTTTACATTCCTATTTTGTTTTCGTACTTGTTTTAGAACCAGTTTTATTTAATTCGATTTTAGTTTAACAATTGAATTTATTAACAGTTATTGACTTTGAGAATTTAATTCTAGTAACACATTTCATTTGATGTGCTTCATAAGTATTGAAGACACTTGTCTGGCTCATTACAACACGAGATTTTTTATTTGCGGAACAATGGCTTCTATGGTGCAATAACTCCCCTACTCTGATTTGATTGTGGTCAATAATGGCTTTCCCTATACATTTGGTTTCTCCATTTTGTTTTAGATGCTTGATATGAAGAGTTTCGTTTAACACTCCAATGAACGGCGTGCACATGTAATAATACCCAAAGTGAAAAAAGGTAAGCCTACAAATTGTAAAAATACAGGAGAAAAAAATATATGAAATAAACAACGCAAAAACACAATTAGGAAATGGACTTTCGAAACAACAACATTTAAACTAATATACGCTTTATCAAAGATTTTTAAATCATGTTTCGCTACGTCACGTGAGCCGTTTTAATTTCCAAGAGCGTCGCACATTGATTCCGTTTCAGATGTAAACTCAATTGCGACAATGAAATGCTTGCAAATATTTTAATGTTATCTTATGTCTTGTGCATTTTTGTTTCGAAAAAAATTGCAACGAAACACATACAGCGATTCATATTCATATTCTGGTAACAATAAATGGTAAAATTCGTATCGCTGAGTGCTTCGCAAGCCCCATATAAACTTTTACAAATGCGCTGCATGAAAAACGTTGACAACCTCTGCGCCATATAGACAGTTGCCCTTTCTCATATTTTGACCAACTTTTTAATTTTTTTTTCTGATGAAAGCTTGCGAGATTCTTGTCATTCCAGGCAAAAAATTTTACTAAGAGACCAATGCGATAAACACGAAGAATAAAATAAGTGGTAAAGAACACATCTTAATATCTAAATAAAAAACGAAAATTAAAGCGTTGAACGACGAGTTATTAAAGGGCTTGAATTCATATGCACGTTTGGCGTGGAGAAAGTTGCAACAAAAGTCCCCAATCTACTGCACTTCAACTGGTATAGCGTCCAATGTAGTTGTTCACTGTTTCCTGAATTTTCGATTTTCTTCACATTCAAAACCCCTTAAACTACCTCACTTTGGGACTTACAATTTCGCTTTCAATTGCCATCGTCGGAAAATTTGATAATATCGTAATTTCCCGTTTGAGTTAAATAATAATTTGCAAAACTCGGAAGCGCAATATTACCAAGTTGAAATGACGATGGCGACCTGTGCTAGATTATATGTGAGCAGGTTTGCGTCTAGTGTTTTCATCATTTGAACTGACCAAGCTCCGACTCGGTCCAGCCTCGTTTGAAACAAACAGCTCTGCCTCAATCCTTTTGCGCGCCATTCGCAACACAAGCGGGCAAACCAAGGCGCCCGCGCTTAAAACGGCGCATGCCACTCTAACGCCGACAAAATCGGAGTTCTGCAGCGCGTGGCGCATCATCAGCACACGCAGGAGAGAAATAGCGCCTCCTAGCGCGTAAACGGCGCCCGACTGCGTGGCCACTTGGTGGCTGGGGAAGAGCGCAGAAGTGCTAACCAGGACGCAAATGTAGCAGGTGACGCGTAGGACTGGCAGCAGCATGATGGCGACGTACTGCGACGTCTCGCTCGGGATCGCCGCTGCTGTTGAGAAAGCGAGGCCAACGCAGGCCGAGAAAAGCGCAAAGGCGACGGACGATCGCTGGCGTGCCTTCTGCGCGTTGCCGTCGCACCTGGCCTTGTAGAACCTGGTCAGAAGATCGTCCACGAGTCCCGCAAAGAGAGACGCAAGCCCGCCGACCAGCGATATTACTCCATAGGCAACTTTAAGGCGCTGCTGCTCCGCATCGCCCAGCGTGTCCGCGTAGGCGTCGAAGCTGCCGATGTAGAACAGAATGCTGAGGTTGGTGACGGTGAACTGGATGAAGACACAGGCGTAGAGTGCCGTGCCGAGCTGCGAAAACAACTTCAGTTTTCGCACAACAAGCGCGACCGGCTTCGGCCCGACATTCGCCAAGGCTCGTCGTTCACTTCGGTTGCGTCTCACCCGCAGCCCGTATTGATAATCGGGTGGCAGGGGGTTTGGTATTTGGTCGCGCGGAGATAGGAATAGGTAAAGAAAGCCCATGAAGATCAGCGGCGGGCTGAAAGCATAGAATAGAAGGGCGATCGAGACGCCGCGGTCGTAAGCCATCTGCACGAGCCAGAAAACGACCGCTGAAGACACGAAAAGACCGTTGAGCACTGTAAGCAGCGTGGAGCGTGAACTTGGAAAGAGGTTGGCGAACTGGAAGTTGACCATGTAGCTAAGGGCTCCGGCGGCGGCCAGGCACAGGAAGGAAGGCAAGAGAAGCTGGGGGCGCCCGCCAAACGAAAGCCCGCAAAGCACGAAGGAACCAACGTACAGCGGCGTGCTGAGCCCCTTGCACAACCAGGTACCTGCCTTGTCTAACAGCAACCCGGCAACCAGGTACAGCAGCATGTTAAGCGTTGAGGATGCTGTGAAGATGAAGTTTAGTTGCTCAGCCTGGGCTTCACAGCTGGTCGAGTTCCTTGTTTGATTGACAGCTTGCGCCAAGAACGCCTTGTTCATCGGGCGAAAGCTTGACACGTTGTGTCCAGCGACGTTCGGGCAAAGCTCGCTGTAGAAGCCTTCGTCCTTTAGCACAGCCTCGAAAAAGGGCCAGCCGTAAAGCGTGCCCGAGTAGAACAGGTTCTCTACAAGCGCAAGCATAATGGCTGTAACGTCCTTTAAACGCATTTTGGACCGATTTCCTTTCTCTATGATATGTAGCTATATGCCTGTAACATTAAAAGCAACATTGTTAAAATAAGTACAATAAAAGCCATTGCAGACTCACCGAGTCTGATAATCTATGATGCAAGCAGGGCAGACTAGAAAAACAACTAGCCTGCAGTGAGGTTCGAACTCACGACCTCCGGTCAAACCGGGACCGTCGCTCTACCAACTGAGCTATGCAGGCTCAGAGAGGAGCGAGTCGAGAAACAACCATAGGCCAATGCTTGCTCAATCTGTTAGTACAAGCAATTCAATTGAAGGGGATCCACAGTACCAACAGGCTAGTTGTTTTTCTAGTCTGCCCTGCTTGCATCATAGATCAACAGACTCGGTGAGTCTGCAATGGCTTTCGGTGTACTAATTATACGTAAGCCGCAGTCGTTGGTCAAAA
This sequence comes from Ascidiella aspersa, assembly GCF_963924565.1. NCBI lineage: Eukaryota > Metazoa > Chordata > Ascidiacea > Phlebobranchia > Ascidiidae > Ascidiella > Ascidiella aspersa. The sequence goes on from NC_139447.1 coordinate 5,038,232, forward strand.
AGCAACTTCAGAAGGGCTAGATCTCAGTTGTTAACACATATATGTGTGCATGTTTTATTGTTAAAAAAAGATCCGAAATTACTGTGCTTTATACACCGGACAAGTTGCGCACAAGTTAAACTAAAGTATTACGGCGCTTAAACGGTAAAATCAGTACTCATAGGGTTGGCCGAAATGATATTGATTTTTCTGACAAGTTGGTCTAAGTTCAGTTTGAGGACACCACTTGAAGCAAGTAGTTTTGGAATATATTTTGAAAAATGTGTTGGCTTCTGGCAGTAGTTCTCAACCTTTTATGGCTTACGGCACCCCTCAAAAATATTGAAAAGAAAAATGGGATCTGGAACAACACAATCGAATGGATCTGGAACAACACAATCAACTTAAAGCACGTAGGAAAAGGTCGTTTGATATATTAGTCTATAATCACATACAAATAGTTGTATTAAGAAGCTTAACAACTGGCAAAAAATCAGATTCTAAAAATTCTCAATATCTATCTGCACCTTTGACCATTAGAAATGGCACAGCAGGGCGCCGCGGCACCCCGGTTGAGAACCACTGGCTTGCTGTGTGTTTTGCGTGTGAAGTATTTTATCATAAACCAACTTGCTTTTTATACAAACGGTTAAATTTTGTATCTATATAGATTCATGGCACGGATGATCAACGGTGTCGCAGACTACAGTTTGGGACACAATTATCAAAGTAGCTGCTAAGAATAAGGATTGACTTTACGTTCTCGAGCAAGACGTTTATTGAACAGTACTACAATCAATATAAAGCAAACAGCCATGCACACCAAGTGCTCACGCATAAGGCAACAGCTGGTCGCTAACGACGATATTGCAAACCGTGCTCAAATGCGTCCGATTCTCTCGGTATCCACCCGACGAAAGGCGGTACAAGACCACACAACACAAAACCAAATCAAACACACAGATATCACACAGCGCTGGGAAAACTGAGGCGGTAAAATTCACACAAAGTCCTACCTCCCCAGAAAACCAAGTCGGCGGGTAGACGATCCTAACGGCTATTCCCGCGGCCAAACGCATTAGTTTGGCACAAATGGTCTACAATCACTATGTTTGTGACAAACGGCTAACATAAATTACCAGTCAATAGATTGAAAACAATGACTCACGAAACCTATAGTTTGAGTAGCACTGATCTAGCAGGCCATGCCCCTCCTAACTTTATATATTTTTTAGTAAGTAAATACAAAATAGTTTTATTTTAGACAAACGTAAACTATTTTTAATATAATTTTTTAACTTGTTTTTGTTATTGATATGTTAAATGGCATCTTTAATCAAATTAGAGTATAAATTCAATAACCAAATCTTATTTATAGACTGAAAAAATCACTACTCTATAAAATCTACTTTACGCTTAGTAAGGTTCATCTACATAACGCTCAGTAAGGCAGCAATTGAAAAGGCTTATAAAAACTTGATGCCCCACCTAAGGAACATAGACCCCATAAGACATACTTAAAACTTAGTGCATAAAGAGATTTTGGCTCACACTTTCAGCACATTAAACATTGACGTTCAGTAAAACGTTTACTGTTGGCTAACCAAGCATACAATGTGCTTCGCTGCTCTTGCAATAGCCTACTTCTAGTACCCTAACCGCACTTGGCCTGTTTAGATAAATCGCGTACTTTTGCTCTGAGCAATGGTAAACAAATTGCTGTTCCGGCTCCGTTTCGTGTACGACGCTTGCAACTTGGTTAAACTCTAAATAAAAACAAAAACTGGTTCGTGTCGTTTCCGTTGTGCATTATTGTTATGTCGTTTCAATTGTGTGCAAGGCCGACTCACCGCTTAATCGACACAGCAGTCGTCTGCTTCTATTTATGGACTTCGTGTTAATTTGTCGTGCAAGCCTATGCAGTTGACAGTTTGGTTTCACCATTCACCGCGATTCGTTTAACAACATGAATTAAAGCAGCGTCAAGAGCATTTTTTTAGAATGACATCGACCCTCATTATTGATTGTAAAGTAATCTGAATTATAATAAATTCGATTAAGACTTGTCATGTTTTTGAATTTGTCGAAGACCGCTTTTGGGTTATACTTTTTCTGAACTTACCAACATTGGAAAGCATGAAGTTATCGTGCGTGACAATGAAGTTATCGTGCGTGACTATATGAAGTTATCGTGCGTGACTATATGAAGTTATCGTGCGTGACTGTATGAAGTTATCGTGCGTGACTATATAAACTGTTATGGGGCCATTTCTGGTGTCCTACTGCAGGGTTTCCCAGACTTTTTTGGACCACGGACCACTATTTTTAAATATGTTGTTTCGCGGACCGCTATACAAAGCAAAAACTAAATAAAACCAAATTTTATATATTTACAATACTGACAACGTCAATGGGACGGATGAGATTGCTTCCTTCTGCTTAAATCATTAATTCATAATAAATTCAAAGCCCGACAAGTAAGATTTACGATACTGGATAGCAAAAGCTTTCGAAATCAATCAGTTGTGAATAACTGCGGCGATTTTTTTTGGGTGGGTATACCGGCATTTCTTTCAAATTTCTTGCAAGTTTTTATTATATTTCAAAAATAAAAATTTAAATCTATGTCCAATATTTTTGAATACGTTTTTCCGTTTGTACTTTTGTACGCGACGCACTTTGGTTCTTGGCAGTCAGTTTTCCACAGCGCAAGAAGCGATAATCTAGGTCAAATGACAGCATCATAACGTAAGCAAACCTGATGTATAAAGATCGTTAACGCAAAGCGCGAAAATGTTTCGCACTTACATAGTTAAAATAGTCACAAAGTATAAGAAATGGACTCGTGTCTAGTTTTGTCAAATAACCTGCGGGTCAGATAAATTACATTGGCGGATCCGGCCCGCGGGCCTTAGGTTGTCGACCCCTGCTGTACAACGTATATGCACCAATGGTCCGCGGACCACAGTTTGGGGAACCCTGTACTACTGTATATCTTAATCGTCATTAGGCTACTCATATTCTTTTCGACCTATCAACGGCTTGAAATCAGCAAACGTCATAAAACAGATGGCAACATTTATATGGAGCCAAAAGCCTAAATCTGAACTGCCGCTTTTTTGGCTTGGTCGGCATTTTTTATTGCGCTTGTTTTAAAGATTGGCTACATACATTTAGGGGGCATACATCGCATTTTTGCTTGGAATTATAAGAGTGTATGTCGCCATAAAACACTTGTTTGATAGGAAAACCTTTCTCCTTGAAACGTTCGTGCTGTACTTCGGTTATTTTCACGGGTGTTCATACTACTGCCTGTTTGTTCATATCATTGTTTTTTAAACATTGCGTAAGAATCTTGTTACATACGCTTTCCTAAAAAACAAAAATGCATAAAAAATGTCATGGAAAAGGTTTAGTTTCATTAGTTGCCAGCAAACTGTTTCTGTTTTTTGGGACAACTTGAATAAGAAATCGAGAGTGCTTTCTGTCATCGCTTGTTTTTTGTGGCCCGATAAACAATTTTTTTGGACTCATGTTGTTTTGGTTTCCGAATTATTTTAATAATGATTTTTTCATTTGCACTTCGCAAAACAATTTCTGTTCCTAAAACCAAACGCAAATTCAATTCGACAAGTAAACAAAATAAAAACAGCAGACGGCGTCACGTGATCTTTCCGCTTGATCGCATATCATGGACCTGTCTGTAAAAACGTTCTTTCAGAAACTCGTAGAAGTCGACTTCGAGGGCGAGTTGCTTGCGTAATATCGACTGAACCTCCTCAGAGGGTGTTTTCCGATTGCTTGTCCGCGAACCGAATATTTCTGTAAACAAAATGAAACACTATAGTCAGTGCCGGATTGCACATTGGGCTACCAGGGCTATGGCCTTAGGCCAGAGTTTCTTAACCTGATTTTTGTTGAACTTACAACTTTTTGTGTAAGATTGGAGTGGAATAAATCAAAATTATAACTGCCTAGGTTGTGTAGAGTTGATGTGTGTTGTTCCAGTTCCGTTTATTGTGACAATCTAGTAATTTACCTACGGAAAAATCTTGTAGGGGTGCCGCAATCTATTTATTATTTATGAGGGGTGCCGCGAGCCAAAATGGTTGCGAAACACTGCCTTAAGCCCTGGAAAAATTCGGCCCTCAATTTGTTTTAAGGTTAAATTTTTGTAAGGCTGATAGTGATACAGATCCAGCACCGGTACAGTACAGTTTTTGCTTAAAAACTATAATAACTGAGTCGAGTCAATATGTGCCTTGTGTGTGAGTTTTGTAGTTTGGTTTGCAAAATTAGGCCATTTTCTAGATAACAGCCTTAAGCCTACAGTACCCTTAATTCGTCACTTTTTTCATGTATACCAATTTAGCTCATAAAAAACTGAGCTATAGAATTATGTGCAGTTTAACGTATTCCATTTGATATGGAATAGGCGCATAAATTCTTCTTTACCTGGCGATGAATAGTAGAGTCTCGCAATTCCTTTGAAGTATCTGAATTTGAAAAAAAACAGGTTTTTGTTATTCATTCTCATCAACCATGTTCTTAGTCAAACCGGACACACGTTACACATCAAAGTTTTATACCACAAAAACGCAGCGCACTAATAATTTAAGGCAGGGTTTCTTAACCTGGAGCGCTCACCCCCAAGGGGTGCGAGAATTGTTCCTAACGGGGATGCTGAATCAGACATTGCAGTAATTTATTTCTTTGTTTAGGTAAATGTAAAACTAACTTAACATTTTTGTCTTGTGTTACTACAATAGGCTATGTTTATTTGTATAAAAATAAAATTACAACGGTTTTGTTATTTAAGATGTTATAGAAGGGGTGTGAGAATTGGTTGGTGATTTAAAAGGGGCGCAGCAATGATTTAAATGATTAATAAATGTATATTGTATACCCTGAATTCTGTCAAGTAAATTACCACCTTGGAAATAGAGCTTCTAACACCTTCAACGTGTTTTCCATGTCCTCCAGAATTCCGACTGTTACAAAGTGTTTGACGACATTTTCCTTCGCCTTTTTGAAGGCCTCGGAAGTACGTTGCCTACACAAAAGAGTTGGCGGCATTTATATGACAGATTAAATCGACATAAAAAAATTTAATAATAATTTATAATCGATTTCAAAAAAAGTGTTGTGTCGTGAAACTAAATTTAAAACACTGACATTGTATTAATGTTTATATTAATGTTTAGAGTCCCCATATATATTTTACGCCTGTTAAGTGTTTTGCCAAATTTTGAAATTGGTATCACCGCCAACGGTAAAGGCGGAATAACATAGTGAATATTTTCAACCATTTATTGTGAGTGGTTGAATTATATCAAATCCCTATAAGTGGATTGCTGAGTATCCACGTATTTACTTAAGTTATTTGGCAGAATACAAGCTGTAGAGTCTGATCCGGACTCGGGACTCGACGAAATCGCACATTTTGCCGGAGTCGGACTCGAGAGTCGGACTCGGTTTTGCTTTTTGGCCGGAGTCGGACTCTGGCAATTTTCAACCGACTCCGCCGCCCTGCTTTTTATCAATAAATACTTTTAAAACAATTTTGGCTGATACAGCTAGGCTAACCTGCACCAATGTTCAAAGCCACAGAAAAACGTGAAGGTTGAAATACTCTCTTGAACGCAGCGACCGTGTTTTCCCAGTACGCATTCGTCGACAGTCTGCAATTTCAAACTGATTACGTTAATCTGTCGAATTTATGACTGTAGGTACAACTCAAGGTCAGGTTCGGATCCAGGTGGAGGGACGTGTAGCCAGAACCCGTGGAAAGCATAACCCCTACTTGGCTGAATTAAATATCTTATGTGCATAATATTATTCTGTAAACTTTGATTTTTAGCTTGTAAAAAGTTTCAATAAATTTTTTAACAAAAAACACCATGGAGTGATAATCCTAGTTTCAAGTTCCAATAAGATACAAAAAAGGCAATTTATAAACCAAAATTACAAATTTAATGAGAAAGTATTTTAGTTTTAATTGATCAGCCTTCAATTGTTTTTGAACATCCGTTATGTAGAGTTTATGCGAAATTGAAAGCACGAATGAATTGATACGTAACGCCGATTCCCGATTATAACAAAAGCAATTTTCATCAACGTAACGTTAGCACTGACCATTTGTCTTTCTTCGTTCGTGTAATTCAGACCTTTTTGGAACTTGTTTAATTTGCCGTTATTTCTTCGGAAACCAAACCTCCTATAGTAGTAGGCCGATACCAGGCGATCAATTGGTTCCCGGACTACATTGATGTATAGCGGGTAAGACTCGTTGAATCTAGTAATTTGATAGGGAAATAACAGGTACATGAACAGGTATATTAAGTAAGGACTTAAATTTTGGTCGTGCGTAAATTGACGATTTTTGTTTTTTACTCAAGGTCTACAGTTTTGAACCAGTACAATTAAATATATACATACAGGTATTTATAATAAAATCATTAATATAATTGGGGTAGTGGGGTAAAACTCATAGGTTGTTCAATAGTCATCATTTTACTAGTTTGTCTTGCAGTGGGACGACACATTTCGTTTACCTTCGCAGGAAAGTGCGAATGTACCGCAAAATAAAAATGACAAGACATTTTTGGAGAAACTGCGTTTTAAAACGTTGACCAAAGTAACATATCCAAACACAGCGTATATCCTAGTTTATCACTTACCTCTCAAAGTTTACAAACGGAAATTGTCCGACAGCAAGAGAATGTTGTTGTTTATCGCTTAAAGTTTTCGCCAACATCTTCTTTAAAGAAAATTAGTATAAATGAAGGCCTACGTATTTAAATGGACGTGCCTTTATTTATCCAAGTAGTTATTAACCACTGATTTATTCTATCACTTAAAAAGCATTTTGTCAAATAACTTGACTTGCCGTTAAGTTTCGGCTTCACTTTTTACTTTGGGCTAATTTTAAATTAAATCAATATCATTTTTAGCTTTAACGGGACGAATAGTATATTAACTTAAAAAATGATTTTGAAAAATAAAGATGTAAGACATAAATTTTTTCAGTAAAAATTATAACTGGAGTATAATATATACCCGCTGTTTTAGCCAACCAAACAATGATACCTCCAGTTTCCTTCCATACAAATCTTTCGTGCCATGATGGTCGATGGACTGAAGTGAAAATTGATTTATAGAAGCAAGACGCTTCAAGGCCCACAGCATGGTCGAGCTGCCACATTTAGGCACACGATTGTAGTAAACAGAGCGATTTGCCTCAACGCTGGTTTGAGGCGGATAAAACCAGTTAAGGTCGTCGAAAACTGACGCTGGTCCACTGAAGTTTAGGGACTTGAAATACCCTGATCTGTGTTGCAGCGATGCATCTAAAGTACAACAAAACTTTTTGTTGGCACAACAACAAAACAATCGTCGCCAATTACACAGCTATAAGGCTTTCCAACATCGCTCTAAAAAAGAGGCCTTGGTTTGCAACGTTCAGATCTATACAGGACTGCTTATCGAAATTAAGCAGGCTATGCGCTTTATAAAGGACTACATGTTACAGTATGTGGTTTTAGGTTAAAGTTGTAAAGCAGTGCTTTCCAAACCTTTTTCCGGTGGGTCACAAAAGCATTTCTAAATGTTACAGTTTTCTATTAGATCGGAAAATTATTGCATTATCAGTACGTAACATTTATGCAACATTATATCAATTTGATGTGTTGTGTCGCATTAACTATTTCAGTACGTACGCCAGTAGTAAAGATGCAGGTTTTATGTTACTTTATCCGTTTATAGTCATATGTCATTGTGGGTTGCACAATAAAACTTGCAATAAAAGTGGGTCGCGAACTGAAAAAGGTTGGTAAGCACTGTTGTAAACACTACCTTTGGTTCGTTTCTGAGTCGTTTGTCTGTCGCGCACCTTTCCTTAATTGTTTGTTGGGTTGTAGGAAATCGTTTTTCAAGTTAATCTAGGTAGGCTATGCTGGGCTCAATTATAAGTGTGGCGTTTGCTTTTGATCGTATGGAGCCTTAGGTAAACAAGTTAAGGGGGCTTATCGTGAACGATTAAACAACTATGTTAAGTGATTAACTTACCTGTTTCTTTTGTTAGAGGTACAAACAGCTGATTGTACGAAAGTAACACTCCACCAATAAGGACAACTAACAAAGCAGCCCGCCTGGCATGCATTTCCTAAAAACCCCAAATTACAAAACAATAATTGGTATTCACTTGCTTTCTACATTTTTAAAGCATCCTAAAATAATAAAAAAACACATACCTATAACTATTTTTATTTGCGCAAACACCATATACGAACAATTCCACAAAGTTACGACTACGGAATAGTCCGGATACTTTATAAAAATCAGAGTCTACAGAACAGATCGCTATACCATAGGTAGGCTACTGCTAACAATCAGGCATGTGCCATTCTGCGTAAAAACAAGACGAGCTTATAACATCCGTGTTAAAATGTCGGCTAATTTTGAACCTACATTTTTATATACTTGTCATACATTCTATAGATACAAATTTTCGGCTTTTTTATTAACACATGAACATTATTATACCACATGAAGGCGTGACTGAACGAACAATTCTGCTAAAATTATATTCTATTCGCTTCTTTTCACCTATTCGCTTCTTTTCAACTTAATATCACATAATAAGAATATCAAAGCCCATACAGAAGTAGGTATCATTAGGAACGTTTCGAATAACTCTTTATTCATTTTCAACAAAAAATGAAGTAAAGATGTGAAAATGAAAATAAAGAGTTATTCGAAACGTTCAAAATTATACCTAGCCTACTTCTGTATGGGCTTGGATATTCTTATTACGTCTTACTACAACCTCCAACCATTATGTTCCAAAATATCACATAGTACCGGTATAGGTAAAACCTAATACAAGCTTAAAAGTTTCTGCCACTGGACTACTTGGCTGTCCATTTCTTATTTTTCAGCGTTACAACGCACTTCGTTTTATAGCTAGCGGCAATTTTGCCTGCAGCCGAGTGGTGATTTTTGTGATTGTTGTACAGACGAGTAATAAGTTTAATAACGCTCCGTTGTGCTATGACTTTAACCTTTCCTGTCAACCTAGTTTCATCGCAACAATTTGATACAGTTGGCCCATAGTCAGAAAATAATTTTTGAAAACTTTTTACTTATCAACTGATGACACTGCCAATAAAATAACCTCTTATCAACTAAAGCTGGCGAAAAAACAACAAAGGACGAGCAAAACCTTTTGCGGTACTGTAGGGTCAATTTGTCAGTGACGATGTTGTGCTAAACGCTTAAGGTTCATCTTGGGAATTCAAACGCCAATGCCACACGTGAGCAAAAATATTCAAAATCAACTTCTTCAATGCGTGGTGAGGAAATTAAAATCGGAAGTTTTTTTACAGGATTAAGGAATTACATTTATTGTAACCGGTAAATGTTGGACAAGACTATACAGATAACTTATTTTCTCAATGGACTGTGTTTAAATTACGTGCGCTTATTGAATAGCCGAAATTTGAACATTACGGAGAGGCGATAAAAATGGGATATAAGTTAGCTCATACAACTAACGAACGAGAGACCAATGAATATACCACAGCAATGACACACAAGAAGCTTTTCGAGTTTATCCAGGGTTTAAAATATCCAACGCCTAAAATGCAACTAAAAACTTGAGATTTTGGCGAACATTTTCACGACCACAAAGAATGCAAATTAATTAGCTGCAGGTTGGCTAAAAAACAAACGCAGAAACAAGCTTTGCCCAAAAAAGGAAATTTAAAATTATTTGACTAAAGTGCCTGTTTGGGTAAAACGTGGTCAATGCTAGGCCTACTCTAGAAACGCCGTGTCATATGCCTTGATTTATTTGGAAAATGACTTTTGGCTGGGTGAACCAATCACAAGCTATTCGCGATGGGCGTTTCAGTGGTGTGTGTTTGTATTTGTGTGCTGTCTACGTGCGGTTGTGGGTGTCGGCACTGTGACTTGACAAAAATACTAATGCTGGAAAAAAAGTGGAGAATTAGTCTATCGACTAACAAATACCGCCACTGGTCTACAATCCTACCACATTTTCGTCCGGGGGTTTATGTTGCTAACTTGCTAACAATATTTGGGTTTGGCTGAGAGTTAGCGTTTGGGTGGGTATTATAATTTTTTGACCCCTAAATATTTGACAACTCGTTTTGTTAGTGTTAAAATAAATGTGCTATGATTCTAGACCAGTGCCCATAATTGTTCTGCATGCAAATAGAAATACGGAAGCTGTAGCACGTATACGTCGTACATATAGTCGCGATAGTGTCAACAAGTGCTTCACGTCTTTGCTGTTGATATGGAAGCAGAGTAGTTGGTTTAGAGTTTTACAAGTCACTTCATAATAACCCTGAACTGGGTCCTGTTTAATTAAACTTTCAATTATTAGGCCATCATTAGCAATGTGTTAATTGCCAAGTTGTGTAACTGGCATATTGATTTTAGGTTTTACCTTCTGTAATACAAACAAACAGGCCAGTCTAAATATTACGCCGAGTTCTCAAGTGTACAATGCCAAATTTTTAGTTGAATATGTTTTTTGCACACCTCAAGGTTGAAAATCCTACTACAATTAACGTTTTTGCAAAATTTAAGTTGGCAACGTACCAATTCAGGTGTTCACACAAATTTTTTAGTAAAAATATTCGGTGTGCCAAAGAATGCAGACTGGCAAACAGATAGTTTTATAATTAACATAACTTGTTTTTTGTTTAGTCAGATATATGCTTAGTGTTAAACTAGTGTGTTGAACATGGTTGAAAGTGTGAATATTTCTTCTGATCTTATTTTTCGCCAGGTAAACATTTATATATATATATATATATATATATATATATATATATATTAATTTTTGTATGTGCTTGCTTCAGCTTTAAAATACTGACTGTTTTTTTTTTGTATATTCAAAATATCGTGTTTGCACAAAAACCTTTTATTTGGTTTGCAGCTTTTTGAAAAGGAAACATCCACCTACACCTACTTGCTAGCTTGTGGGGAAACTAAGCAGGCAATACTAATAGACCCTGTCATTGATTGTGTAAGTGGTTAGTTGCCTATAAATCTGTAAAACTTTGAATTATTTCAGATTTTATTTTTAGGCGTTATGATAAAAATGGATGTACAATATTGTTAATAGCTTTAACAAAAAGCAGCCTAATAATTTTATTAAATAATTTATGTTTCTGCCAAGTGAAATAAATATGCTGATTTTTTTATATTGATTGTAATGCTCAACAATCACTTATTTTAGGTGGATCGGGATTTAAAGCTGTTGGATCAACTTGGTCTAAAGTTAGTGTATGGACGTAAGTTATTTAAAGCATTTATTTGGTGAACAATTGTGTTTATACTGTTGTAGCAAATTAATGTTTCAGGATGTTTTTTACAACTGGTGGTAGTATTCCTTTTTTGTTGATTTAGCGAATAAGGGCTATATTTACGGGTAAGTAAGGGCTGGCCCTCAGGGTGAGTCTTGTAATTGTATACATCAGAGTCACTTCACTCAGTTAATTTTGCTCTTTTGAGTTTTTTACACATCTCTGTCAGATATACATACGATAAGTTGATAATGTCAAACGGTTATTCAACCATTAGTATAAAGCTGTATTTAGTAAAGTAGCATATCCTAGAATTTCTGCCAAGCGCTGAAACCTCTGGTTTAGGTGTTTTTCAAAGGTCAGTGGACCTCGATCAGGTCTGTTGCATACTGGGTTAAGTAAGTTTTGAAGTTTTCATTTTTTCTTTCCATCCACAATTAATGCAATGCACACCCAAAATAGGGAAGCAAATAACTTTACCGGATTAGGGAAAGGAAAATGTAAAACCACAATTGCTTATACAAAGAGACTGCCCTCCATTTGGGTAGTAGTGTAATGCTTAATAAGGCTACAGTTGAAATAACAATTCAGCTGTTTTATTGACAGTCCCGCCAACCCTTTTATTAATTTCGTTTTTGCCTCCAGTCAACACCCATGTTCACGCTGACCACATCACTGGCACAGGCAAGTTAAAGCAGACAGCAAAGGAATGCAAATCGGTTCTCGGAGACAAAAGTGGTGCCAAGGCAGACGTTTTTCTGACTAATGGAGAAAAGTTAAACTTCGGAAAACTGGTTAGAATTGTAGTCTGCTATTTTAGTAAAAATCTAAATCAGAGATTGACTGATAATATTGGCCAATATTCCCCTCCTACCAATATATATGTGTATAGGTACATTTAGATGAATATTTTTATTATAAAAATGGTATTTAGCTTTCGAGTTTTATATTGTTTAAACTTTAAAATAAAAATCTGTTTTTTAAGCAATAAAGGAAAAAAGTTTATTATAAAAGATGAAAACAGAATGGTTGTTTAATGGTACAGCTTTGAATTTGTAACAAAAAATATGTGACACAGACTCTTGAAGCCAGATCAACACCTGGACATACAAATGGCTGTACAACATATGTTGTGCACAGTCATCATATGGCTTTTACTGGTGATGCCCTGTTAATCAGAGGCTGTGGAAGAACTGACTTTCAACAAGGTTTGATTAAACATTGCTAAAATCATTTATTTTTTTACTTGTTCTTTTTTTTAATTGTTAAGCTTTTAAACATATATATATATATATATATATTATATGGGATGTGACTAAATAAGGACAGACCATCTAAAATTGTCATTTAAACTACTTCACTCAGCGGGGAAGTAAAATTAGTTAAAATCATTATATCTACAGCAATTTTTTTCTATTTTTAATTATTAACCTAATCTAGACATAGTAATAATATCAAACCTATACAGAAGTAGGTATCATTTTGGACGTTTTGAATAACTCAAAAGAGTTTTTATGACGTCTTACTACAACCTCAAACCATTATGCTCCAAAATCTTATCTACGTTTCTTTATTCCAGTCTGGCTCATTAAAACCAATGCATAAAGCTAAAATGTTATGTAGTACAAATACAATAGTTAAACCGGTCATTATTTAACCAAGTAGTTAAACCAGACTGTTTGTATAATTGTTGAACAGGTGATGCTGGTACACTGTATGAATCAGTCCACACCCAAATACTTTCCCTTCCATCACATTTTAAGCTGTATCCTGCTCATGACTACAAAGGTAATTAAGTAATGGTAACTGAAAGAACTAAGAAAAAACAAACAACCAGTCAAAGGTTTTTAATTCAAACTTGATTTAAAATGCACAAAAAAGATGATGTTAAGATTTGTTGATAAAAACAGGTATTAAACAAAAAATCATTTCTTAAAATTTTATGTATAATATATGTATTAACTATTATTTTGGGCATTCTATGCTTTTTGTACAGCAACTGATGATGTCTATTTATAAGGCGAAAAATATATTCTGTAAAATTAAAAAAAAATATTTCATGTCTATTTATAAGGCGATATATATATTCTGTAAAGTTTTAAGAAAATATTTTATGTTTCATACCTGTTTGATAAACAATCTTAACATGTTCTTATTGGAAAGCAAGAGTCTTTTTTTACATTTTATTTTCTGCGGGATATTCCTTACTTCCACAAGTGTTCAGCACAAAAAAGAGAGCAAAAAAGAGACTCTCATTTTATAGCTTACGGGCCAGGTAAATTTTTTCCTTTTTTTACCAGCAGCTATTTTACCAATACAGGGCGCCGATAATAAACAATAATGTGGACCACCACTCACCAGGTCGTCAAATCGTTGTTTTAGATTATTTAGAATGTTAAAATTAGATTTTGGCAAATTAGCAAACATATGATAAAGAACTAATGCCTTGGAGAAATAACGTTTAGTCGAAATAGCAGATTCCACTAGAAAACCTTACACATTTTTTAGCTTCACCATTTTGTCTTATTTTTATAAGTTGGGATGTACGATAGTAGACGATTTAATCCTACACTGACACTCATTTGTTCGAGAAGTATCCGAGCTGATACGAAACTACGTCATTACTATGCCGAAGCTAGCAGTTTAACAGATAAAAGTAAAACATTGAAAGGTATTTTTTCTATGTTTTTAGGCAATTACTTTAGACTGAAAAAGTTTAATAACCTCCCGTTGTTAACCGACTTTTTTTCTGATAACTTTAACTTCGGCCGAAATTCCCATATTAATTTGCTATCGGTGCCGATCCGACACCCAATTATCAGGTAAGTACAGGGGTTCTTAACCTTTTTTCCCTTATTACCCATTTCTGTCCAGATCAAAGCCCCATTACCCAAAATCTAATTTTATCCACTTGGCTATTTTACCATACTAAAAATATAAAGCAGCGTTATTCAACAAATTATAGCTCGCTCGTCTCAACACTAACTCTAAATGCACACTTATAGCTATACTGTACACTACGCCAAACAACTCCACTAAGAATACCTTTAAAAATAAACACTAACAACAAACTGATTATAAAAAAATAGCTAGGCTAGCCGGTAGAGGATACACGAAGAATCTTACTATTACGTCACATCAAAATAAAATACGCGAAACCGGCCACAAAAATTATCACTATGACGAAACAATCGTAAAAATGATAAAATATCCTTGTGCTTGTCTGGTTGTTTTGAACGGACTCAAAACATCAAAGAAAGTGAACGTAATAAAGCAATCTACCACTTTCAGCTGGGACGTTGTTTGCTACAACCATAATTGTGGTTCAGCTGATTACCCACCTGCTATCCTGAAATTACCCACATGTGGGTACCCATGGGTTGAGAACCACTGGGTTAGTACAGATGCTACCACTTTGTATCGGGTATCGGCTTCTATCCGATATTTTTGAACATCCATAGTTATTAGTTAATTGTTCAATATACCTTTTCATGTTTTTTGTCAATGCAAAATTTAAAAAAGTATTTTTTTGGTTGAAAATTTATTTTCGGGACATATCTTGTTTTTGCCGTTATTCTTTTTTAGTTTCTTTGGTTTGCTTTGGTAGGTTTCAGACCGTTTTTTGTCCGGAGCTTTATAGAAAAGTGTTCATCGTAGAACTTACAAATTTTTAGACATGACGTAGAGTGGTATGTAGGTGCACATAAGACGTTTATGGGGGCCCCTAGTTTAAAATTTGTTGTTTTTTCGTGTCAAGGTTGTACTGTAACGACGGTCGCCGAAGAGAAGCAGTTCAACCCGCGACTTACCCGCAGCAAAGAAGAATTCATCGAGATTATGAATAATCTCAACCTGGCTTACCCGAAGCGAATTGGTAAGGCTTTTTTTGTCTTAGCAGAGACTTTGAACGATTGATGTTACTTCGATCAAGTAACAATTAATGTGTTGCTAGTCACAGTTTTAAACGTGCTTTTATTTAAAAAATACTTAAACTCTCTGGTATGTGGTTAACCGGTTTAATTCTGTCTACGTTTTTCCTTGAACACGCAATAAGACCGAAAATGCAACAATACCTCAAGCAGAAAAGTCTAGAAAAGCGTAGTATTAAGACCAACGACATAATAAAGCCAAATGCATAATAATATCCAGGACATAATAATATCTAAATCGTCTGAATAAGACCTAAATCTGCCACAATACGCTTTAAATTCATTGGAATAAAGCCTAAATGGCCAAAATAAAGGTAGAGGGTATGAGAGATCGGGGGCCATCGGTCTGACATCGGCCGTTTCGATGTTGACCACCTAGTTTGCTCGCCGCCAACCTTTGTATTATTACGACGTTGATGTTGTTGTTATTTCTGTCTTATGGCTGGTATTATCAGTTTCGGCCAACAAAGGCGATGGTAGTCACTTTTATTTAAAATATTATTGGACCCCCTCACATGTGGTCTACCGGTTTAATTCTGTCTCCGTTTATAAACGGCATTCAATTTTGTAGGTGTTAAAACATTTTTCTTACTTTATGTAGATTTTTAACCGTAATATTTTAATAATATTGCGAGTGTGGTATTTTTGATATATTCCTATTTTGCTATGTTTTCTAATGACCTTCGTCTATACTTTTTTTAGATGCATCGGTACCAGCTAACATGGTCTGTGGAGTTACGGACGCCTAGATCTCCTATTTTTATGTTCCGCGAAAGAACTTTTCATTGTTTATTTTAAGTACGCACTAACATTTTGCGTAATTTTTATTCTTTTTTAATTCTTGCCCCTGGTATTATTTGCACTTGAGTTTTTTTTATAATGACATTTGTTAGCGTCCACAATGATCAGCAATTTAAAGTTTTAACAAATTGTAAGATTTTCCGTTTTCGTTTGTTTAAGTGTTTTATTCGTCGTTGGCGAAACAATGTGTACAAAATGGCATGATTTGTACAAAGTCTTGTGTTGTAGATAATATTACCAACATATTTGGCCTACAAATCGACTTTATTTTTTTACTTACTACCAATATACTACTAATATGCAATTGGTGTGAACACTTGAAGTGATTTGTTTTACAACCGCTATATTCGTTTGATTTTGAAAATACAGAACTTACAGCTAAATTCCGTTTATGGTGAAATTCAATTACACTTTTTTGTAATTCAGCTTCTTATCTACAAGCATATGTATCGAGTTCTCGTGGGGCTAGAAGAATAAAATATAACTGCTAACTAGAAATATATAGTTGACTCATCTTATAGCGCTTGGTAAAAACAAATTCTTTCTTCCACATACTTAAGTTAGGCAGGCGCTGATCTAGGATTTTTTTTGGATAGACATGAAACTTTTTCAGAGGACCCACAATGTTAAATCGACTTTCGTTTTCACTTATTCCCTGTTTTTTTGTAAAGTTTAGTAGCGAATATATATTTCACTAACTCTACAGTAGGGAGTCGAACCGTTAAAACGTTTTACGATTGGTGCAGCGAACATATTTTTTTTTCGAACAATAAAAATGCGTGGTTGTTTAAAGGTATAGATATTTTTTTTGGTCATTTTGGCGCTTGCATTGTATTTAACAATTTTTCTGTTACCGGATACGATTAAACTGGTTATGGTTAAGTTCAGGTTTTTTTTAAGGTTTGGTTTGGGTGACCGCTAAGTATAGTTTTAAGAGACCGCAAGTGTTTCATTTAAATACCAAAAAGTCCAAAATTTGGGAAACCGCTGGAGAAATTTTCGGGACCGTTTCGGTCCCCCAAAACACCTTAAAAAAAACACTGGTTAAGTTTATTACCCAATAAACCAGATTAACTTTTTTGTTTATTTTCATAACTAGGGCGATTATTTTTGACCTAAAAAATAGGAAATTTTGACCTGAAAAATTAAAATTTTTACCTGAAAATAATATATTTTGACAAAATTTTGACCTGTTAGAAATACATTGTTTTAAATAACCTAGGCGTCGTTAATCACGTGTTTTTTATACCGCATATTGCTCTAATAAAAAAATACGGTTAAAATGACTTTGAACATCAAAGTTAACTTTTTTTGATAAAATGAACGATAGATTTCAAAATAGCTGAACGACCAATTTCAAAAAGCTGACTTAAGTTTTTTTTTTTATTTTGTGAGCGATTTATGTGCATTTTTATTTGATTTTGATGTCAAAAAAATTTTGACTAATCTTGACCTAACGTGTAAATTTTGACAAAATTTTGAATTTTTTTGACAAGGCAAAAAATAATCGCCCTACTGATCATTTTTTTTTTTTACATTTTTTAAATAATTTGCAAACGTTGTTAAATGCGATTGTGCTATCACTTGACTCATTAAAATAAGTTGTAACTTAATGGGAAGTAGACTACATTTTTTACAGGTTTCGATTCAATTAATTTCCTGTTCTTTTAAAACTTTCGGTTTACTTAGATGTTGCAATAAACGGTGAGGTTTAGAAAAATCAGTCCGGAACCGGCTTATAAATATCCGGTTGTGTCGGATATATCCTGTTCTAAATGTAACCTCTAAACTTTTCTTCGCGTGGCTAATTATACTCCTCCCCTATTAACTTCTCCTACACCAGTTGTTATAAACCTTTCCTCTGGGCTGTACTCAATAGGAGTTTAAATTATTAATGTTCGTTTATTTTTACAAATGGCTAATTTAGGTCTATTATGTAGTGCTTCTCGTGCGTAGGAAACCAATAGGGTGAAGAACCACTATCCTACACGTGAACTACAGACTTTGTCATTACTATACCCAGTGGCGTAGCCAGCCGAAATTTTGGGGGGGGGGCAAAAAGTTGGAATTTTTTGTTTAGCTTTTGTCATTGTATTAACTGCCGTAACGAACACAAATAACAATGCAAGCAAACCGTTTCGAGCAGCAACCGACTGAGTGTTAACGCAATACAAAAAAGCAAAAACTGTCTAAAAGTAGTAAAACTACATTATTGTACAGCAAACGTTACATCAACTACATCGTTGGTGACGTAACAATTCATGACAATTAAAGGTGTGGCATGCCTGTGATCGA
The DNA here is from genome assembly GCF_963924565.1 of Ascidiella aspersa. NCBI lineage: Eukaryota > Metazoa > Chordata > Ascidiacea > Phlebobranchia > Ascidiidae > Ascidiella > Ascidiella aspersa. The sequence goes on from NC_139447.1 coordinate 5,056,575, forward strand.
CTGTTGTAGTACTGCTCATAAATGTTAAAAATCAAATGATTAAGAGTAAAATATTTATACATTTTTGGGGGGGGGGGGGTACATGGCCCCTCAGGCCCCCCTGGCTACGCCTATGACTATACATTCGTATAAAACAACTAGGTCTATTAAAATTTTCAATCCTATCGCATTTGGTTTAGTAATTACAAAGTGTTAAACATTGGTTTGCGTAAACAAGTTGGTTAAAAATTATTCTCAGTGACACTGTTTAAACACAAGAAGCCTTCCCCTTAGTAATCTGTAACGGAACGCACATTAAATTATTTAGATGAGTGGTTGTCAAGCTGTGTGCCAAGGTCCAAGGCACATATAGTGTACTGTACCTTGAGACATTTTAAAATTCGTCAATGAGTTTTAAGTGATTTCGGAAAATACACTTTACGCCGTTTGATAAGCCATAGCCTACAGGTAAGCATACGTGACCAAAATGAATTCCTTTCTGAGGAAAAGATTACTGATATTTCCTTGACGTACGACGAAATTGGTCGGGGGATTTTATTTTTGTTTCTATTAGAACCACTGATTACAATGCACAAGCAGCTGATTATTACGTCATTTGGTTGTTGCTAAGCTAATAAGATTTAAGGAACTAAATTACTAAAGAATTAACATCGGTGTTGATTTTTAAGGAGAAGATAATCAGGCGAGTAGCTTTGGTTTCTGTTAAGTCAGATAGGATTGATATTCATTTAAAGTTTTGAAAATCACCTGTTGGACGATTGATTAGGTAGTTTAGAAAATATAACGAATGGCTCACGAAATCAGCCTTATTTTGAAAAAAGCTTTAATTGTAAGTAAACAGGAAAAGCAACAAACCTCAAAAATGATAGGGACTGGTTAATACTTTGTAGTTTACATATGTGATTAAAACAAAAGACTCTTGACGACCAACTTGAAAAAGGTTTTCGTAGAGTGAACCAATTTAGAAAAAAACGCCTGAGGTTAGAAAATCATTTTATGACGTAATTAAAACCACGTAAAACACTTTTAGTCTTAAACCATTCGGTTGAAATACATTTTTAAAGCGTGCAGTTGGTTGTGTTGGGCGGCGATATCTCCGCCAAGTCGCATACTTTACAAAGTGCTACAATTAGCGGTCGCCTGCAGGCCTCGTATATAACTGGATAGCTGGGCAATGGAACTTTGCCAGTAAAACAAGTGCAGTTTTATTGTAGACGCAAGTCGACACAGGCAAAGCGGTACTATTTTACGACATGTTGCTGCTTTGACATCAGAGATAACATAAATTTCTTAGTTGAGGTGATAGGTTGAGTGTGACACCAATAAGTTACCAATTGCGACTTGGAAAAACAACTTTACACAGAGTTCAGTCGCGCGCGCCATATTAGGAAACCGACGTCCAAATAAGGCTGATGCAACTGCGTCTCGCCCGACTAGGCACGCAAAACTTGGCGGGAAAAGAAGGCTGATTGTCAAAGACTGAATAAAAATGAGCGATCGGTCGTGCGTAACCAAACGGCGAGGTGACTCTCGTCCTGGCCGTACCTGGATTATTACTACACTACGTGAAGTTTTGCAGGTTGAACGGAGAAGCAGCAATGTTCCATAAACGCCGTTGTTATCAGATATCAGCGTCGGTCGTGCGCCCTTTGCCTAAAATAGAGAAGCCGTGATTTTAGTGACCGATTAGTGAACCCCAGATTACCCTTAAAGCAAGGGCAGTGCGAGTTGTTATGTTCGATCAATTCAAAGTGGTTGCAATATTGAGAAAAGTTTTAATAATTACAGCGAATTCCATAATCCAGTGGGGATAAGCCTTTGGATCGATCTTTATCCGATGTGCGATTCTTGTATATTACAGGCATTAAAAAGATGGCAGCGAAAATCCATTTAAAATTGGTAGGCCGATCCGTTAAGGTCTCCGAAGGGTGCGGGGTGAAGTTTACATCCTTTGCTTCATATGTGAAACAGGAAAACAATTGTACCTAATTTGGGAAACGAAATTGTTTTCAATTAAGACTTTAATCGAACATTTCAATCGAAGGTGCCTTTCTTACGAAGGTGCTTCGAGTTTTACAAACAATATATCTCGTAATTGTAATTGTTGGGCAATGCAAATTACTCCATCGGTATTGGCTTTTAGCTTCCGCCTAATAGTTGTTTCGAAAATGTGCAAGCGTTTGCATTTCGGTCACAAGGTGGAATTGTACATGAATAAGCTCGTGAGGTCAAACCACGCGTAACCAGGTTCAACTGAACTTAATCCCTCAATGCTTAGTGTTAGTTACGGCTCAGGTAAAGGCTCATCAAGTCTCGCTGATTGCGGCGCTTTGCAAGTTTGATTTAACTGCGTGGAACCAGTATTACGCCATCACGCAAATGGCGCGAGTGGCGAATTTGTAACCGACAGCGACTTATACATGTAGCAGTGTTTGGTGCGGCGACGGAGTTGGGTTACTACTGACAGCGAACAGCAGGCTGCTGGTCGACTATTTCCGTAGAGTTTCGTGTTACTCCGGCCCTCGTTCGATAGGCCGCCATTCAAACGACACCAGCGCAGGGTTTTGCGCCAGTCGTGTATTTCGTCACATAGTGCTGGCGAACCGGCGAAATTTGCTAGCAGATGAGTTATGTGCATACTCCTGTCGCTGTGCATTTCAGGCTGGCGCGGATTTGGCCGGTGCAGACCCAACAATGTAGCAAAGAAAGAAGCTTTTATGTTTAGACAGTTTGTAGAGCATTTTGTGCGGTAAACGTAGTTGTGTGTTTTGCGGGTTTTATCACAGTCGTATCACCATGTAAGCGCCTAGACATATACGTCACTTTACCATTTTATATAGATGTTCTTATCGTGGTCAGGTTAAACAGGCGATAGCTCACAGAGTAGCTAAGTTAGTCCACAGCCCTACAACAGTATCAGTGCTTGAAGTATAGCGTGCGGCCCTTAAGCGAGAAGTGACCGACGAGGTTAGGAGAGCATTTCTGTTCGATGAAAATTATAAGGTTACAAAGTAGACTCACAGTAACGCGTTTCATGACCAGTACTTTTTCCTATCATTTTCCTTTTATCAACTCCCGTTTAACGGTTAAAAGTTGCTCAGCGGTTTTACTGACTGCGCATCGAACAGTGCAACGCACAAAAGCGTGAAATTTTAATTGCTTTCAAGCCAGGGCTGATTTCGCTTGTCTCTGTTGTTATACTGCTGGCCACTTGATGTTTTACTACCACTTGTTGCCATAAACCAGACTTTGTTGTCGATAATACAATTGAGAATGTTTCAAGTCTTCCGTCCGCTCTTTGACCATTATTTATGGCCAATTCAAAATAAACGTGTCCCTTTTTCACTCTTGTTGTTGAAGCGCCCCATGAAGTGGATCAAATTACGATTTCTGTTTAAACTATTATTTCCGGCGCTTAACGAAATGTTAACTATAGCTGTTTCAAAGATGGCATGACTGTTTACGACTGGGCTAAAGAACGTTGTTGAGGTTTTTCCCAGTACGAAGCAACAACCACGAGATAGTATCAGGGCAATTTGGGGGAGCACGCAGCCAAACAATGGAGGAGCTGTGCGCCGACTTTACCAAAACCAAATTCAAGGCCGTGTACGCCGTAATGCAACAGGCCTGGTTGTTTTACGCGGTTTTGCAGTTCATCACTCAACGTAGCCCTCGGCAGGCTACAGCTTTAAAAGCTAAACATCCCAGAAGTATTTGGCATGTGAACTAGGTGCGTGCTGGCAAACGACAGAACGATACGCGTGTGACATTTTAGTTGGTTTATCGCAGAGCGGATGTGTTTCCGCTTAGCTTGAAATTGCTTTTTTGTATAGCTGTTTGTTTCGACGTCGTTTGTTTTCTGCGAAATGCATTGAAAGGCGCAGCAAAAATGTAAAGTCAAAAGTAAATTCAGACAGCAACAGCTAACCATATATGACAACTATATATGAAAACATATGAAAACTCTATATAGGTGCTCGCCGTTGTGGAGTTTTTCGAAGTTGCAAACGTTTTGCTGTATTTTAAGAACGTTTATAAAAAAACATAACTTGTTGTTATTAGGCATATTATTAATCAATTTAGCTTATTCGATAACTATTTTTGTTCTTCAAAATTAAAAAAAAAACCTTCACAATGTTTCAAAACGCCCGAGTATACAAAACAACTTCACCCTTTTAGGTCCGTATATAAACTTAGTTTTAGGCAACGCTCCGGCAGATTTAGTTCTAGGTTAACATAACCCTGGATGCTACAATTGCGGCTCAAACTGAAAAAAAAAATACAATTTTACTTTTTCATGTAGCTCCAATATCCCTATTGTAATTTAATAGGCCGACTGCCAAATGCTTTACAATTGTGCTTTATTTGTACAAAAAACTTATTATCCGTTTCTAAGATGTTTGGTTTGTTGCACGTGTAATATCCGGCACTTGGCGTGGATGGTAAACTTAGTCTAAGAAAGCATCCGCCGGGGGATGCACGTCACATTCATCAAGCGAAAAAAAGTAACGTTGTGTTGACACTACTGCTTCCGGTTGCACAAAGCCTGAACAGCAATCCAAATTGATTTCTGTCGCTTTACAACAAGGGTCTCAAACTCAAATTGCTCTGAGGGCCAAATGAGGACGTGTAAAATGCCCAAGGGCCGCAATTCACAATAAATAAGAACACAATGTAATATAAACACATGCAGGCTGATTTTAGGCTACAGTTATTTGTTCTGGCTACTTTACTGGCAGCGTTTTTCAAGGACAAGGATCTCGATATTAGGCTTCAAATTGTCAGCAGAAACAAATCTTAGAGTTGCTTGCAGATGCGGACTGCCTAATATTGGCAAAGAAATTTCTTTTTTTGCAAAATGCTGGTTTAACTTTTTATTTTTTTACTTTGCCCTGGTAAGCATATTATTTATCGCGGTTCATTGTTTCGAAGTGCAAACCCTTGTTATACTTCTTCATAACAGCGATCTTCTGCTGGCAAATAAGGCAATTAACTAGTACCTCTGACCGCGGTGACAAAATATAACTCCTCCCCCTTATCTTGAAAAACTTTTCTTTCGTCTGTGATTTTTCTCATTTTTGAAGCAAAAGACAAGTGTAATTTAGCTTTTTAAGCTATAGAAATTTATTTCAATACTAGGCTAGAACAATCAAAGCCTACAACTCGACAATCAATTTATACATTATGAGATAACCAATTACACTAACACCTGACTGACGCACTTTCCAGCGTTATTGTGACAACTGTACAGAGTTGAACAGGGAATGTGACGTAATAGTAGATCTTTTACCGCATAAATGATAGCGTTTGAAAGTGATATGACAGTGAAGTTTGGTGAGCATAGTTTCAGTTTTTTGAAGCAATTTTAGAGTGAATTTTAACTTTCAAATCTGACTAAAAAAGATATGTGGCTCTTAAATATGGTTAAATACTTGGAAATCCAAAATTTCTACACGGGCCGCACAAAATGTTCTCGCGGGCCGCATGCGGCCCGCGGGCCGCGTGTTTGAGACCCTTGCTTTACAACATGACTGGTTTCTGTCGAAAGGCATGATAGTTGCGTGTTCCTTATCTTTTAATTCAGTTATTGCTCATAATCGTACAAGTTTAAAAAATAGAATAGATTAACGTTTAGTTTTTATAACAAGTGACTTGTCTTCTTCTAATTATGACTCTACTGCAGTGGTTCTCAACCTGTGGTACGCGAAGTCATTTTGGGTGGTACGCTGTACGCAGTATGTTTTTAAGTAAAATTAACAGTTTTACTAAAGGGTTAAGCATTTTTTTTATTGTAAACTATACATTCATCGTAATGATTGTATTGTTAAATTTTTTATGCTTCTTTAACAGTAGGAACTATTATCTTTCCGGAACATCTATGCAAATTTCTTTTATGACATCATAGCAAAACAACAAAGAATTACAAAACTTGACTACCAGTATCTTGCAAGTTGAAAAAGAGAAACTTTATTGAGGTGGGCCGCATTTGTTTTGAAATTTCCGGGCTAACTAATTAGCTAATCTACCCCTGTTAATAATCCTATATACATTTTGAGTAAAGTTGAGTTTTTTGACATTTTGTTGGTACGCAACAAGATCATAGAAGCTCGAGGTGGTACGCAGTGAAAAAAAGGTTGAGAACCACTGCTCTACTGGGACTCGACTTTTGCAGCTGATGACTTGGCCTTTGACTGGGACTTAAGTTATTTTACAAATGATTTGACTGGGACTTTAGTAAAATTTTTGCGTAAAAGCAGTGAGGCCAACGCTATCCAAGAATCAAATTTATCTTGGACGCGAAAGGCTTGCGGTGCATGATGTCAGTCATAATACTTCCGCTGCATTTTACTTCCGAAAGAAGGTTTGCAAACAGAGAGCCGGGTTCGACAATAGGTATACGCGTTGTTCGCCGGTATACAGCGTTGTGCCAAGAGTAGTCATGACATTACGAGTTTTTTAATATCAGAACATAAGTCTCCAAAACAGTTTTAAAGGTGTAGTTTCCTCATTATATTATGTCGTGTCCCGATGAACGTATAAAGTCCCTTAAGGAACCTTGTCGTATTCTAGTCCGCCCAGTGTTGATTGTTACGAGTCTTATGGCGAAATATGCTTCAGCCAATGTGTTTGAATGAGGCAAATAAATTGTGCAATTAAATCCCTGAAATAGTTTACGCTGTAATCTTTAGTGAATATTTTTGATAAGCGGACATTAAATCGGTCTCTTTCGTGTTAATAACCCTTTAAATACCATTATTCTTGTCGCTCTAGCAGTTTCCAGTATAGTTAGGGTTTTCTCACTGGTTCTGGGTTTTGAGAAGCTCCAGGAATAATGACGAAGCAGGACGAAGCGGAAAACAACAACGAGGAAAAATGCCTCACGACTTCAACGTCGGGAGACTTGAATGAATTCCGACTGAAGCGAGAGGTGAGTAAAGGTGGCCTATGAGCAACAGATACGTGGATTGCTGTAGTTCAGGAGTGGGCAATTAGTTTTCGCAGCGGGCCAAGCGAGAAACAGAAAATATCTCGGCGGCCCGTGTCAAAAAGGAGATCTTGCATGCACAATACACATGTATATCGAAAGCTATCACAGACTCACTGAATCTGTCGATCAATGATGCAGATAAGGCTAAAAAAACAACTAACAAGTTTTTTTTTGCCTAAAAAAGTTAGCCGCGGGCCGGGTTATTTTGTATTACCTAAAAAAGATTATTGCTATTTTTCCCGTCATTTTGCCGAAAAGACTTTAGTCATGTCAAATGATTTTTACCAAAATACTTAAGTCAAGTGAAGGAATTTGAAAACAGTGACATAAGTGAATTTAAGTCAAGTCATTAACTTAAGTCATACTCCAGATTACTCTTCTTGGAGGAGTGAGCGTGATCGTGGGATCCATGGTGGGAAGTGGCATCTTCGTCTCTCCAGTGGGGGTCCTCCGCAACGTTGGATCAGTGGGAGCTAGCCTCGTCATCTGGCTTCTCTGTGGACTCGTCGCAACCTTCGGTGAGCCACGTATTCACAGTGAAACTTATCGTTTAAAAGGTTAAGCCAGTGATTCTTAACCGGGGTTCCGCGGCACTTTATAGGTTGCCATTTTTACCGCTCAAGGGTGGCGAAAAATGTTTCAAATATTTAGGATTCCAATTTTTGCTCTATTGGTAAGCTTCTTGATACAATTTTTGTGTACGATAAAGTGCAAAATATTAAAAAGATTTTTCCAACCTTGTTGAACAGTTATTGTGCTGTTTTAATTTCGTTTATTTTAACGTTACAGTTAACCACTCTACGAGCAAAGGTACCGCGAACTATTTATAATTTCTGTAGGGTGCCGCGAGCCAAAAAGGGTTGCGAAACACTGGGTTAATCTGTTATTTTTCTGACAACCTTCTTATCGCTTCTCTTCTGATTTTGTAACTTCAAGTTGTTGAAGCTCAATACTTGTTTTGTGTTTTTTTATATATTACTATATAAACCAAAAAAGATTAACTTTTACAAACCGAAATAAATAAATATGTAAATTAAAAAGACTTTTACCAAAAAATATATTAAGAAATATGTCGATTCACAACCATTAAAGAATATTTTTACGGCAAAATTAGTTATAATGCAGGTTTGCGCTAAATAGCCATGTGTAGAACGATACAATAAGTTTAAAGGGTTGGGAATGAATTGAAAGTACCACGAACCGCTCGTTGAGCTTATCGTTTAATAATTTGGTTTATCATTCTTCTGCATGCCAAGTTCGTCGAACGTGAGGTAGAATTTTTTCAGAGCGAAACTGTAAAACAACATAAGCGTGGAGATACGCGGTTGCATGCATGATCTTCAGTTAACGATTTTGGTTGTAGTTTTGTATAGTTGAACAAATCAAAAAACATTTTTTTTACGTTTAAAGTGTTAAATTCAAATGGAAAACCTTTGTTTAATCTACCGATGGTATTTTTTTTTAACTCGTATGACTTTCATTTTGAAAAAATCAACCTAAAAAGTTTGTTTACGTTCTTGTAACTACACCTTAAACCTCAGTGACCCAACATGTGTGTGGTTCTGCGAAGTGGCGCGATACGGCGCATTAAGTTTCACGAAAAAACGCCGTGGGACATCGATCGCGCGTTATTAGCTTACCTAAAGTGGCCTTCAATTAGCCGCGCAGTGCTGCGTAGAACGTTTGGTCGACAATCAACTAAACGGCTTGTCGCAAATCAAAAAATTATCGACCTCCTATGCGAGCCCTTTGCCGTTGGGGAGAAAATTATCGGCGATTGACGTCACACTTAGGAAATCATGAGATTTATTAGATTGTGTGCGTAGTTACGCTGAACACATAGTGGGATTAAAAGTTTAACTTCAATTAGGTTTATAGTAAAACCTTAATATGCGGCTTAAACTAAAAATCCGGGACCAAATATGTGTGTTTTTTCGCATTTGCGAAAATAAGAATCCAACTGTGACCACGAAGTTTACAATTTTAACAAATGGCAAATGACATAAATAGTTTTGATGGACACCTCGTTAATATTGGACAGCAATATATACGCATTTTTGCCAAGAACATCTCAATGTTTTTAAATAGGCATTTGACATCAACTTTGGGTTTTTAATGATGTTTGGTCCTAGCCTATATCTCGTTTTTATTGCTTTGAATTTAACCTGGTAATATAAACATTTAAAAAAGAACATTTTTTAATGGAACTATATAACTAATAGATAGAAATTTGCTCTTCTGGTGTAAACTTTGTTACAAACTAACATTTCGGTAGCAGATAACAGCTGACCTCATCAGGTTTAATAATAATTAACACGAGAATGCGTTGGCCAGCTTATAAATTAAAACGTATAAAAATAAAAAGACTATAGATTAAATTGAAGAAATCTGGACTTCTCTGAAGTATGCGATAAGCAGCGACGCGACGAGGTCATCCGGTGCAAAATACACCGTCGGAAAACGAGCGTTTATTAGCTATGGCTACAACGACGAGTAAATAGCCGGATACCACGAATCCTTTTTGTTCATGGTGTTACGACATTTGTTAATCGACAAATTTTCATGATGCACACTAAAACCGAATTCTCAAACAGGTTCTCTGACGTACGCCGAACTGGGAACGATGATCCCGAAATCAGGGGCGGAGTACCCGTACCTAAAAGAAGCTTTCGGTCCTGTTCCTGCCTTTCTGTTCGCCTGGACTTCATCCATCGTTCTCAAGCCTTCGGCTGTTGCAATCATAGGTAATACGAGTCCAAGTTTAAAGTAGCACTGCCTATAGCAGTGGTCGGCAAACTGTTGGCCCGGCCTAATTTTTAATATTCCAGTTTTGTCATGTAGTTGTGGCCCGATTGGTAGCAGTACAATTACATTCACTGTACTGTATTGAAAAAATGTTGTGGCTTTTACTTTTGCTCATTGTTGCGTAACAGTGCAGCCTTTATTAAATCGTTTAAGTCAAAAGACGTGATGCATACTAAGGTGTTTTGCGCCGTGTGAGTTAAAAAAAACGCTACAAAGGTAAATTTTTATGAAACGATAAACTTTTCGCACCACAAGCAAGATTTAAGATAAAGGGTTTAATGACGTAACTTTGTGACGTCATTCGTTTCACGTATTGGGCCTTCAATAGGTCTTGAAAGTGCATTTAGGGCCGTGACGGAAAAGGTTTGCCGACCACTGGCCTATAGTAATGGGTTTATAGCTATACCGCCTTTAAGACATGAAACCTTTTTGATTGTGTTGGTTTTAGATTAGTCTTTTTCTTCTCGTCTTTGAAGGTCTAATAATGTTTTATGGGTTTTATTTTATTTGCAGTAGATTTGTATGCAAATAAGCGATTAAACCAACTGTTTTCGTTGGTCAAAACTGTGTGAGGCACGAAAATTGCGATACTAGTGAAACAACTTGGTGACAAAAATATTATTTTTAAATACTTCACCTGCATTTAAATCGCCTTTCATTCTTGTAATACGAAGAAGCGCTTGTCCGTGCAAATTACCTGGTAATAGTTTCGCACTGTCTAACCTTTGTACTACATTTTTCCTTGAAGGTCTGGTTTTCGGCGAATATGTGGTGCGACCGTTCTTCAACGAAGGCGACGAAGTTTCGGCAATGGCTGTTAAACTCCTCAGCGCATGCTGCATATGTAAGTGAACTCGATTCCTCGGTTTTCAGGGCCAAAGCATTGTACATCATGTAACAGACTGTATGTTAGGCAGAATTGGACATCTAGTCAATTCTAGTTTTCTAATTCAATGAGTTAGATCAAAATGCGGATAATTTTAATTCTAATCTTAATCGTGGATTACTTGTGTGCTCTAACTCTTTAATATAACTTGGATTTTACCTAAAAAGAGTACTTGTCCAACGGCATTTTTGGTTTCTCAGTCGAAACAAAGAATTTGAATTAAACTCTTCAGCTGGAACGACTTAACACGTAATTTTTACAGTCTGAAAAGCATATGTTATGCTAAAAGGGGTAACAATAAGACGCACCACGTATTTAACATTCGCGTTTTATGAGAATAAATGCGATTTATATAAAATTGATTGTCAATAAAATCAAATGTAATTCTAGTTCAAGAGTAGTAGAAATACGTTTTTTAAGAATTCGGAAAGACAGAGGTGCTTTAATCTCAATTTCAATCTAAGTTTAAAAAGCTACAATCAATCTACTTGTCCAAGGCTGATGTTAGGTGCCACGGAAAAGGTATTTTTTCTATAACCGGAGGCGATTTGCGTTGATAAAGTGTTAAGACTAAGGTAATTAATCCTTTAACTATAGTCGTGGGATCCAACCGGTTCTGACCGGTTTGCACGAACCGCTTCTTAAAAGTTGAAAAGTTTGCAGAACCGGCTTATGGCCTACTTCTTCCTCAGAGTAGACCTATAATTATATCAAACAACCGACCCACAGTATTTTATGAAAAAAAACTTCTCCCCAAATAAAACTGTGTCCCCAGGTGTGATTTAACCAGCCGTGTCAATTCTTTTGACGGGACGCGCTAATCTATTATACATGTGTCTGCCAGCGATAACGGCACGAAAATGTGTAATTTCCGTTACACACTAAGTGCAAAGCGACCAACGACAACAAGTACTTCTATGTCTAAATGTCTAATTACAATACTTATAGGGTCTTCGCCCCCCAATCCACATGTTTTGGGGAACCCCGTCGTGTCCCTAACAGTCATAATCTTGCTTACACGTGAACCCTTGGGGATTTTGAACTGTTTTCGGTTTTACTATTAGATTTATTCGTAACACGTATGTATGTGCTGAACAGAACTGTGCAAAATGTAACACGGATTGGAGATAAACTATCAGTTTTGTAAATAAGTCATTTTGAAATGATTTATGTCCAAGCCAAGTCATTTTGAAAGAACTTAAGTTCAAATCAAGTCATTTTGAATAATTGACAAGTCAAGTCCCAGCCAAGTCATAGTTACAGAAACTAGTCAATTTCAAGTCAAGTCCTTGTCATAAAAATGAAACGTTAAACTATTACAATTGGTAAGTTAGTCGGATTATGAGCAATTATACGCCTTACTAAAAAATAACAAAAATCCAACATATTGCAAGCGAAATGTTTTATGTGCAAAACTTAAGATAAATAACTAATTTTTTTAATGAAAGATCCTTAATGAAAGCACTTTGTTTTAACCCAAGTCATTTGTCCAAAAAACTTAAGTCAAGTCATTTGTGACTTAAGTGTACTTAAGTCAAGTGATTGACTTAAGTCATTACATCACTGATAACTATATATACCTCTTTAATCCCCAGTAAGCGTTGTTACAAACGGAGTTGCGACATTCAAACTTTGCCGGGGTTGTGTACACGCCCCCTTTTGTGCTGGATTGATTTCGCAAAAGATGCCAACGTGAAACGCGAAACCGGTTGTTGTAACTCGCGACTCATTCTTTGCTGAATTGTCAACGCTTATTTGAGCTCGTTTTTGCCGAAGAACAATGAATAATTAGCGGTCAAAAATTATATGGGTATTTTTTGACTTTTATGGTCAATACTTTTTTTAGTCTGAATTTGCTGCCAGAAAAAAAAGTTATCTGAAGGAATTGTTCATATGGTCAGTGGGTCTAAAATATATCGTTTGCTTAAAAGTGGTATTAGCATTTTTTTGTTAACGATATAGCCTACTTCTAAAATTTTCTAATAGAATGGTATGTTTTTGGCCTGAACGAAAATGACACCGCTGACTGTTTGCTATGATTGCTGTTTAGTTGGTTTGTTGATAAATTGAGAACGAGCAAACCTGGATAATTTAGACGAAACTTTGTTTTGTCTGGAAAAGAGTACAAATCTAAATTAGCGTCTTCTCAGTCGTGCAGTGCGACATTCAAATTTGCCGGGGTTGTACACACGCCCCCTTTGTGGTGGATTGATTTCGCGAATGATGCCAACCCGAAACCAGTTGTCGCAACTCGCACCCCTTTTTTGCTGAAGCGTCAACGCCCATTTGAGCACGTTGTTGCCGACAAACAATGAATAATTAACAACCGTGTTGCCAGTGTTGTATTGACTTAGGTCAATGACTTTGACGTATTGCCCATATTCGGAATAGTTTCCCAAATTTAATAGCTGCCTTAACGTTTAATTTTATGACCAGGACTTGACTTGGAATTGACTTGCTCTAATTATGACTTGACTGGGACTTGACTTGTTATTTATTCAAAAAGACTTGACTTGGACTTTAGTTCGTTTACAAATGACTTGACTAGGATTAAAGTCTTTTCAAAAGCACTTGTTTACAACACTTTGTTTACTTCTGCCTCGCAGTGCTGGTGGCCTCCGTCAACTGCATGAGCGTGAAGGTTGCAGAGCGGGTTCAAATCGTCTTCACCGTCGCCAAGTTGCTGGTTCTGCTGATAATTGTCGGCGCCGGATTTTACGCGGTCGCCGTTGGTGAGTAAAAATCGAACCTGGTTGTTTGTACAGAAAATATAATTTATTTAAAAATCAAAGTCCTCTAACCTCTTCCCGTATTTCGTTTATTGCCAAATGTATTGGAACTTACAATGGTATGGGATAGCATGTGTCAATTGTTTACATTAAGGTATTTATTTGCACGTTTAATTATGCCATGATATACTTAAGAGCCGTGTGCTGAGTTCCCTCAAACAACATTCTTCACAACAGGCTGGTGTTGTTTTGCACAGTTTAAAGTTTTTTTTTCAATATTGTGAAGTTCACTTTCTTCTTGCGTTTTAATACGCCGCCACACTTCGGGGGTTATTGAATTGTGGCTAAAATAGTCTCGGAGATCTTAAGTAGTGGATTCGATATATACATAATTTATTGTGATTATGTTTTTTACATAAGTTGTAAAACAGCATTATTTTGTCAAAATGATAAAAAAATATGGAAAGGTCGATAAATATTGTAATATGAAAATGAAAATTTTTTTTTTTTTGTTAAAAAAGTGTAATGGTAAACAAACAGCGGGATGGAGTAAACTGCTTGTCGAGCCGGACAAGGTGCGTGGGCTGCAGTTTGCGTCTATGTCTGGTCTAATCAACATCTGAACAACTTTTCTGTTAAAAAACAACGTTTACTTCAGCATTAAATCAGGGATTTTTAACCTATTATGAGTCATGGCTCCCTGTCATTAGCACTGAACACTTCGTGACCCCCTTGCTCACGAATTCGAAAAATACTTCAAATAACATTATAAGAGAGATCTTTACAGACATAACAACCCCCCCCAAAAAAAAAAAAAGTTGAACAGGGTAATTATTAAAATAAGCCATGCGTGTGTTGTGGCCCCCTGAAGAATGTTCCGTTCCACCCTCAGTGGTCGTGCCACGGTTAAGAAACGCTGCATTAAATCGTCGTACAATTTGTTTTAGAGAGTCCGTTTTCGGAATTTAAAGGCGCATAAAGTAAATCAAGGCGCCCTCAAACGACAGAGGTTTATCACACATGAATAATTTACCCAGGAATGACGGACAACCTTCCCAACAGCTTCTCTTCGGAAATCCAGTGGGGGACCTTGGGCACGTCTTTCTACCAGGGCCTTTGGGCGTACGACGGCTGGAACCAGCTGAACTACATCACCGAGGAGTTGCAGAACCCGTCTGTGTAAGTCAATGAGTGGGCTAACATGTGGGTATGGCGGGCAAAGGCCGTTTTTTCCGAATGTTTTGAATGACTGAGCGGCACCAAACTTTACTTTCGTGTGCAATTTGAGAAAAGGTTTAATGCTATGGTTAAGGTAGATTTTCCTATTATTTAAGTGCACTTAAGTCACGTTTTTCAAATGACCTGACTTGACTTAAGTCTTTTGGACAAATAAATTGACTTGCCTTAAGTCGTTTTGAAAAAGGAATTGGGTTTAAACAAAGTGTTTTCATTAGGCATTTTTCATTATACAATTTGGTTATTGGTCTTAAGTTTTGCACGTAAATCATTTTGTTTGCAATATTGTTTTTTGTTATATTTTTAGAAGAGCTATTGCTCTTAATCGGACTAATTTACTAATTGTAATAGTTTAACGTTTGATTTTTATGACAAGGACATGACTTGAAATTGACTTGCTCTAATTATGACTTGACTTGTCATTTATTCAAAATGACTTGATTTAGACTTAAGTTTTAAAAAAAATGACTTGACTTGGACTCAAGTCTTTTCACAAATGACTTGACTGCGACTTTAGTTATTTCGAAATAACTTGACTAAGACTTTAGTCTTTTCACAAATGACTTGATCGGGACTTAAGTCATTTTAAATTGACTTGTTTACAACACTGACGATCCGCGAAAACATTTGCCGTTTTGATTCCGCACAGAAACCTTCCTCGTGCGATTATGATTGGAATCCCGCTGGTCACCTTCGTCTACCTTCTCACAAACGTCGCCTACCTCGCCGCCCTATCAACAATACAGATGATGGCGTCACGAGCTGTCGCCGTGGTAAGTTAGCGCAAGTTAACGGAGGAGAATCCGTGCCGAATTTTAATATGTTTCTATGTGTTGTCAAATCGTTCCAGAAATCCGAAATGATCTTACCGTCATTAAGAATAATAAAATAAATGACTTTTTCTGCAAGTGGACAGGGGGCTTTTTTGAAGTCCTGACTTCTATGGTCAATACGACTTTTTTAGTCTGAGTTTTTTGCCTGAAAAAAGTGGTCATAGGGCCTGTGGGTCTCTACAAAATATAGCGTTTGCTTAAAAGTGGCATTATGATTTGAGTGTTCGTGCATCATTTTTTGTCAACGATGCATTTCTAAAATATTCTAATATAATGATATGTTATTTTGTCTAAGTGAAATGACACCGCTGAATGTTTGTTTTAGTCGATTTGTTGATGAATTTAAAATGACCAAACCTGGATAATTTAGATAAAACTTTGTTTTTCTGAAAATGATTCAACTCTAAATTACAAAAGCTTCATGACTGTGAATTAATTTAAACAATGTTTTGTCAACAAACGTTACCGAGTCTTACAACGTTTGCCATACTGCATCTAACATTTCAGTTAACTTCTAGACCTTCGGCGCAAAACTGCTTGGTGTTTTCGCGTGGATTATGCCGATAGGAGTCGCCATCTCAACATTTGGCGGGTGCAACGGATACACAATCACTGGACCCAGGTAAATACACGCTGCAGGGTCGGAAGAATACAGGTTGTAGAGTCGTAGCGGGACTCGAGTAGAACCGCGTAAAACTACCCGAGTACGGCGTGCGCATGCGCAGTGCTAAATTGTGAAGCTGATGGGGCCGCCAACAGGAAATTGTAAAGGCAGATAGCATATGGTTGGTATATATATTTCTTTTGAAGAGAAATGCCTTAGATTTTTCTACTGTACTTACAGTCGTAATTCGAAGACATATTTTATGATATACGCCCAATTTCTTCATGGGAGTCTAACAACTGTCTAAATATGCTTAGCTAAACAAGTGGCCCGAATAACCAGACTGCTCGCATCCATTGGACCGGTGACCAACTGGCCGAGTGACCGACTGACCGTCTTTAATCGTTGGCAGAATCCTCTTCGCGGCTGCAAGGAACGGTCACATGCCCGAACTCATGTCGATGGTCAACTGTCGCAGGATAACACCGGTCACATCCATAATGTTCAACGTAAGTTAGTGGTTCAAGGAGTGTACTTAAACTTCAGGGTGGGAACCGAACTTGCAATTCGTTGCTGTTTCTAACAACAAAAATTGCGACTAGCATCTGTGCTTCAAGAAGGGCAAGTTGAAATAGACTGATCAAATCGTATAGGCCTTCTCATGACTAGTTAAATAAGGCGACGTTTACGGCTTAAATATAATATGATATTGAGGATATTTTCTAATGAGGAACGACGCC
Organism: Ascidiella aspersa; assembly: GCF_963924565.1. NCBI lineage: Eukaryota > Metazoa > Chordata > Ascidiacea > Phlebobranchia > Ascidiidae > Ascidiella > Ascidiella aspersa. The sequence goes on from NC_139447.1 coordinate 5,073,396, forward strand.
GTTTTACTACTGGCTTTTGATAAAATCCGTCACAGTATTGCTGGAATCCACAATTGTGACATTTTTTTTTAAACAACAACAATTCACTTTTGACGCTTAACACTAGAATTGCCGCGTTGTGGTCGTAAACCTAGAATTACCGCGAGTGGTCAAAATGACTGTTTGTCCAATAAAGAAAAAAATGCAGAATTATTTAGCTTTATTGTTATTATAAGTTTCTTTTAACTATCGAGAGACTTGGATCTTTGTAGGTGTGGGATTTATTCGACTAATTGTACTTTAGGCCTCCCCCCCCCCAATGCAATTATTTTATGCTGCTTGTTACATGGACCACAGGTAGCTGTTCAAAAACATACAAGAACAAAATAATAGAAGCGCTCAACGCAATCCACACATTTCAGCACACAACTTGTACACTTTCCGCAACCTATCCCACAACACATTTTTGCAGTTTTGTTTTGTTGATAGTTCACTTTCGTGTGCAATTACTTCCGCTTTCAGCTTCCATCAACCATCGAATTTGAAAAAAAATTTACTCAAAATCATGAACTAGCTAGCAACTAGCTGTTACCAGCTACTGCAGCAAATGTTCCATGGTTGTTTTGAATCTGTAGCACAACAAAAGCCTAACGTTTGAGGTAATTTTTTTTCAACCTGTAGAGCACTAAATTAAAATAATATAAGTTGCGGCACACTTTGTTTTATTACATGCAATCACATACAGGTCAAGCATTTTAATTAAACTGACTTGCCTCGTAATTTATTGTCATGGCAACTTGTAACTTTATTCAAAACTTCTTAATGCAAAAAAGGTTTGCAAAGTGAGAGCATACATTGTAAAATATTACACCTCTGTGGCCTATTTCGGGTCAGTGGATGAACCTAGATAAAATGCGTCGCCGTAATTGTCAGTTGTCCTTGCTCACAACAAGCTTTCATATATTCAACCAGATTTACGCAAATGGCAATGACGACAGCCCGGGTCAGGACCGAAAAAGTTTTGCAAGTTAATTATATATTACCGGGTTAGCACATACACTACAAAATATACTAACCTGCATGTAGAAAACATATGCAAACACGGACTTTGTTGCAAATCAAAGGGAATAATTAGACGAAATATTCTGGATTGATAAAACTAAACCAGTGTTTCTCAACCGGGGTGCCGCGGCGCCCTGTTGCATCATTTCTAATGCTCAAGGGTACTGATAGATATTTGAGATTTTTAGAAACCTGATTTTTGTTTAATTAGTAAGCTTCTTGATGCAACTATATTTGTTTACGGTGATCCATTATCAAATGAAAAATCCTACATGTTTTAAGTTGATTATGATTTTCCAGTTCCATTCGTAGCGACATTTCAGTAGTACACTTCCAGTCGGGCTGCCGTAATTTAATTTATTATTTTTGAGGGGTGCCGTCAGCCAAGAAAGGTCAGGAATCACTGCACTAAACTAACATTTTCGTTCAGACACTGATTGCATTGGCTGTTCTCATACCGAACGACTTCGACTCATTGGTGAACTACTTCTCGTTCAGTATGTGGGTCTTCCATGGAGGATCAGCACTTGCTCTAATCGTACTAAGGAGGACCCAACCGCATCGCGAGAGACCGTACAAGGTAAGTTACGACGGTTTCTCTTAATTATTTTAGACAACTTTTAAATTGGAAAGAGTATACGCACCGTAAAATTTGAAGATTGTAATAATCCACCTTGGGGTGGAAATTAGTAAATAATGTTAAAATTGGTATAAGGTAAGCTTTGAGGTTATCTCTTAATTATTTTGGACAACTATTGAACTATACTCGCTGTAAAATTTGGGGTTGTAATAATCCACCTTGGCGTGGAAATTCGCAAAATATGGTAAGCTTTAACGTTATCTCTTAATTATTTTGCATACTTTTGAATTGGGAAAAAATTACACACTGTAAAACTTGAAGGTTGTAACAATCCACCTTGGGGTGAAAATTTGTAAACAAATGGTGTTAAATTCCACCATCAAGTAAAAAAATTATAAATAAAACTCCTAAGCGTGAAATTTTCCACCAACGCCAATAGCATAAGACTTATAGCGTGAAAATCTCCACCATGTGACCCTAAAAGCGTGGTAAAATCACCGCAGGGTCCTATGGTCGAACAGTAAATGTCAGGATGGACGTATAAAAAATGAGCGAGTCTTGTTAAATTACCAAACCTTTCATTGAGTATCAACGTATTACTTAAGGAATACCTTTATTCGCCTTATAACCTTTCGATACAAGTGACACACACTCGGACGCAAAACCAACATTTTGTGATTTTGTTTAGAAAACAATTATCATTAGTCAGCGATTTGTATGTAAAACTTCTCATTGTGGTTGAGGTTGAGCTTTTCTTATTTGTAGTATGCTGTACATCTGCATAAAAATAGACAGCTGCGTTCAAATTAGCATTAATTATTTAAAAAGCTTGACACAAAGTTCATTATCTGAGCTTCTCATAATTGAGTAACCGTTCGGTGCTAATAGAGTTCTCTCTTCTCGGTATTAAAAAATACGCTAAATGAACATTCTGTTTACACAGACCTGACGCACGTCTGATTAACCTACAACAACTTTTTGTCCAGGTGCCGTTGTTTGTTCCAGCAGTTGTGGTGCTCATCGCTTTGTACCTCATCTTCTATCCGATCATCACACAACCCGCTTGGGCGTACCTCTATGCGAGCCTCTTCATTCTGAGCGGCCTCTTCTTTTACATTCCTTTCGTGCACTTCGGAATTCGCCTTACTTTTATGCGTAAGAAATTTCTTTTAACGTCGGTAGCAAAATAAGTTTGTTCAGTTTATCACGTAGCTTAGTCCAGTGCTTTCCAACCCTTTTTAAGTTCGCGACCCACGTTTAATGCAAGTTTTATTGTGCGACCCAGAATGAAATATAACCAAACGAATTAAAAAAGTTTAATGAGAAACGAAATAATATATACACATGCAATTGACTATTAATGCGAAACTTGAGGTTGCATACTGGATATTATCAGATCTAGTCGAGGCTTGATTGGGGACAAGCTTACACCCAATGTTACGTAATGATAATGCAATAATTTCCCGATCTAATAGAAAAACTGTAACATTTAGAAATGCTTCGCGATCCACTGGTTGGGAGGCACTGGCCTTAGTTGATAGAAGCCAGCAGTGTTGTAATGACTTAGTTCAACGACTTTGACTTAAGTCACTGTTTTTTGTCTTGGGGATAAATTACTTGACTTAGACTTAAGTCTTTATATATTATATGACTTAAAAATTAAATATATTCATTAAACATTTCTTCAAAAATTTGATTTATTTATCTTAACTATTACACGTAAAACAACTTGCCTGTTATATGTTACGTTTTTGTTATTTTTTAGTTCAGATATTGTCATTATCGGACGAGGTTACCACTTGCATTAGTATAGCGTCTCATTTTTATGTCAATAACTTGACTTCAAGTTTATACTTGTTTTAATATTGACCATGACTTGGAAATTTTGCTATAGACTTGACTTGGACTTTTTAAATCTTTTTTAAAATGACTTGTGTCCAACAATGTAAATCAGAGAATAGTAAAGGCTGCGTTACTCGATAAACATTACATTTAGCCTATATAATAATTTTACCAAAACGGAAGGTGCAAGAGGAAAAAAACAAAACATTAACACCTGGCAGCATTTCGAAAATTAGGTATAGGGTCTTAAAAATATATCATCTATTTCTTGTTCACTTTGTTGCGTTAGGTAACACGGCATAAAACTAACATAGGTCGCAATAACAAACGATTATTCTGTGAAAATTGTCTGACATTAAAAATGTGTCTTGGCTTGAAGCAGTGTGTAAACTTTGGAGCATAATGGGTGGAAGTTGTATTTACACGTGGCAAGAATATCAAAGCCCATACAGAAGTAGGTATCATTTTGAACGTTTCAAATAACTCTTTATTCAACTTCAAGATTTGGGCTTTGATATTCTTAGTATGTAAAGTATACGTAGTTTTTGTTAATTGGCTGAAAAACACCCTTAAACTGGTCAAAATTCCCCAACCTCTTTAACATAAAATTGCAAACCAACTCTTACTTTTAGAATCTTTCACCGAGTTTCTGCAGAAGCTTTTGGAGGTCGCGCCAACGGGCATCAAGGAATCGTAGCATGCCGAGACAAGAGCAAAAACGATGAAAATTGATTCTTTTCAGTATTATGTACTTTTTGTACAACTCCCTTTGCATTTAAAGCATACGTCCTGGTCCCTTGCTTTGGCTATAATCTTCGAATTATTTGCCCTTTTAATCTCTTTTTTAATTCCACTGGTACATATGATGCTTGACAAGATTTCATGCGGATTGCGTCTACTTGGGATGCCAAGAGCATTTAGGCTTGAAACTCTGAGAGATTTTGGAAATGCATCAATAAAGCGTCTATCGACCAAAACATGCTTTCAAATCACAACTAAAAAAATGTTTTCACTAATTTTCTTTCTTTATTTGCCGTTTCTGGTAGAAAATTGTTATTTGTTATTTTAACGCAAAATTTGTCAATATACTTTTATTTGATCAAAAAAAAAATTGTTTTTCTAAACGATTTAGTCTACAAGTGCGATATAACTGAACCTATCTCTAGATTGTTTAATTTTCCTCCAACAGAAGCAATGTACAGCCACCACATTTACGTGATCAAAACAACGTACAATGTGGCACATTGAAATCCTGCCCAATGCAATAGTATTTGCTTGTCATTGAAATTATTTTCCTAGCGCGTAGTCCTACTTGTATATCGCTTTGTTTTCTTGGTACAATATTCACGGTGTCGATTTTGTATTACCATGGACGGTCAGAATTTATTACAGCAAGGGTGGTCAAAAATTGGCTGCGAATTACAAGCCGCCAGCCTTAAGCCTTAAACTTGTTAACTGACCGTTTACTATTTCACGCCAACGACACATGCCGTTTCGCATTATCACTTTTATAACGTAATGCAAGTATTTATCTTAACTACACACTATTTTCCTATTTAACTTTTGAGCAGTATCCCATAATTCAAATAAAACGTTACCACTTCATATAGTTTTTGTGGCGAAACCTACCTGCCACCTACCGGTTGTCCGAATAAACACTGAAAATGGTGTATAGTGATAATTAAAAAAATACAGTTTGAATAAAAATATAACGCTTTTGCACCGTGTGCATTTAGACTCCATTGTAGTTTCTTATTTTTTGGAACGGAACAGCATATTTCTGAAAATAACCACCCCTGGATGTTGTGTTTTGCCAAGATTTTCTGTGTTGTTTTTGCTCTTTAAACACTCTAACGTTTGACTGTATCGCAAATAGTGTCGCGCGAAACTTGAGTTTTAATTTATTACAGATTTGTCCCAGAATAACTCAAGAAATGTTATCTGTGTCTCGAGGAACTTTGTTATTAAAATATAACGCAGATTGCGATGTCGCTGGCCACATTGACCCGGATGCCAGGGTTCAGGCCAACCTGTTGTGTATGATTCCCGCCCCAAAAAAAACAATTTATATTTTAATCATAAACAGCATTCCAAGCATTAAACCAGGGTGGTTCAAAGCCAGTATCTGGGACCAATATATAACTTGTTATACTAACTGTTGCTACCAGGAATAGTAATTTTAATCAAAAACAGCTCCTCTGGTAATTGTAATTTTTAACCAACATTTTGGCAACCTGGTTTAATAACCCTGACAAAGGCGGCTTGCATAGTTTGCCGAAACGCTGGTTAAAAATTACAATCACCAGAGGAGCTGTTTTTGATTAATATGACTATTCCTGGTAGCAACAGTTTATACTTTAATTTATATGTTAGTCCCAAATGCTGGCAAGTTTGGACCAGCCTGGTTTAATGCTTGCAATGCGTCGGTTTTGTTAGTATGTTGTATCATCGAACATAACGTGAACCGGTTGCCACAGTAATGCACTTGATCTGCGCAACGATTGCACTTTCTCTTTAGCTTAGCGGCGCGGTTTCGTGTGCGTCATACACTCGCTGCGTCGAACATTGCAATTTCATTGGAATGTAGCGTTTGCGTAGATAGAAATTGTGGCATTCTCTGCCTAATTGTTGGTTAAACCGCGCTTTTTCGGCAGTGCTTTGTCGTGGCGTTCCGCAAATTTTACAAAGCCGATGTTCTTAGATAATACTTCATTATTGTTATGTGATTTAAGCACTCTGTTCTTTACCTTGAAGGGGTAATTCATGGAGAAGGTGCAAAATATTTTTTTTCGCGGATAAATTTTTTTGTACATTTCATGTACTTACGTAACTTTCAACATGAGTCCACTAAAATTAAATATTCTCTTGTGATGAGGTGTAAGCCCATCTTAGCTTTATGTCCTTTCTCTTGTATGATGGTTGAACTATTACCAACGTCCTTATTACACTTTATACTAACCTTTTCGATAACTAACTATGATCATTTTATTTTCTCCTCTTGTTCTACAAGCCAGACATGTTATAGTGTCATAACTTACAATAAAAAATAAAAGGTGTACGATGTATCATTATTGTAGCTAGTGAAATTCTACAGAGAATGATAAAGTGTAGAAGTTGAAAAAAGTACAAAAATTCTTTAGAAGCGGTGATCTAAAACCTATAATAATTAGCACTGTGGCAATGAAATTAGTGAATGATTAGCGGCGTGACTTGAGGGCACCGAAGCCACCATAATTTAACTTGTTCTTGACTTCTTACGCAAAATAATTTCAGTATAGGACTTGACCTGGTGAGTTTAAACTTTTCAATTTACTGCAATATTTTCATAAAAATGTAGCGATGGGTCAAAAAAACAATTTGAACAAAAAGTAAATTTCCAGGAAAAGAGTTCTGGAGTAGAGAAGTCGGCAGCAAAATCAACTCATTAAAAAAAAGCAAATTAAATTGTGAATTCATACAAATTCTAGCTTCTGTTTGCTTAAATTGGTGGACTTATTAAAGAAACCAAAAAAAAAAACGGTAGCTGCCCTAAACCTATAGTGGAGGAGCGATGCACAGAAAAATCGCATCCGCTATTCTGTATGTATAGGTTAGTTGTTGCTACAAGTGAGATTCTTATCGATCTAAAGTAGCGATTTATGCATCCTGTTATTTGACAAGGGAAAACCGATTTCCTAGAGAGAGGGTAACGGTTTAACAGGAATAACCACGGGGCCCTAAGGACCTGTGCGTCAGCCACTTTATTCTGTTTTTGTCAGACAAGGTAGTACGCTACGCGTTTGCACAACCGATTTCACAGTTTGCTTTTCGGAAGGCAAATTGCAAATTAATTTGGTCAAAAAAACGGCACAAGAACACTTATTGAACATTTTGAGCGTTAAATGCATTCCAAACCAGCGATGGAGGTTAAATTAGTACGTCAACAAACGCTTTGATAGGCTTGTCCAGACAACAATTTGTCATTTTAATGTTTCTTGTGTGCGACAGCTGCTGTAATAAAGTAACACATATTAGACGCGATTGACAAGGTGAAATGTGGAGATCAAGCAGGTGAAATGTGGCGATCGCCGTGTTGGCTACCCCTGCTATACGACATGCTGTCACGCGTATCAGTTCAGATCTTAAAGCGTCCGCCTAGCCTAAAGGTTAAACTACAGCCGGAAACGGTTGACGACAATGCGCGGTGACTTCCCTTCGTCACTACGGAAAGAGTTGCATCCGAAGAGCAACAGCACAGCAAACATCGAGCTTCCTGGCTTATCTACTTCCTGTCCGTACGGTTTCCTTTACAGCAGCGACAACACACCGTTTAAGCCAATATCTCGAGATTGCGGCAGGCCGCCAGTTTGCGTGACGCGGCGTCACCGCTTATTTCGCTGGCGTATACGCGCGTATGAACGCGTGGGCGTTGCGTAGCCGTGCGTTCCGTAGACCAAGGTGGTTTGGCGCTGGAAGAACGTGCCGCATTTCGATGGCACTTTCTTGCCCGGTATGATATAAGCAGGGACATAGGCAAGGAAATGTTTGAGGGGGTACAACGTATGAAATGCTTGCATAGAGAACTTAAATTTGAAGGTTTTTTATGCATGTTCGAGTTATGCTATTTGCAATGGATAACTTAAACAACTTTTTTAAGGCTTAAAACAATACTCGTTGTATTTGCGTTGAACGCCGGAAAATCTTTGGAAATACTTGAAAAGCTCTTGAAAAACAAATTGTTAAAAGTTTTTTAAGTTATGCATTGCAAAATGAATTTTATGTTTATACTTATAGAAGCCCTTAAATTAGACACGCCAATTAAGTGCCATTACTACCAAACATATCTGCAAAAGTATTACGCAAAATCTACTGAATTTGGACATAGCATGTTCAAATAACAGGTAGCCTTTCTTACGCATGCGGGGTTTTCTTACGCATGCGGGGCCAGTAAGGCCCTCTTTCTAATACCAAACCATTTCAACATAGAGCGTTTTTTAGCTGTGATGAGCTAGTAACAACACAGTCATGCTAGGACATGTTGGGTTGCAAATTTATATGGCCTTCAGGAGCAAAAATTGTTTACGCATTTTTGATAAAATAGATATAGGTTGAGAGGCATCTCTGCACCTCCCCTCACCAACACCCTCCCCGACACGAAAGAAAATCGACTCATTGAAAAACTTTTTTTTATAAATTCAAACAGATTCTAGCTTCTGTTAGCTTGAATTGGACTTAATTAAAAAGAGAGAGAAGAAAACTCTAGCGGGCCTACAGTGGAGGAGCGATGTATAAAAGAATCACATCCGCTCTTCTGTGTATAGGTTAGTTTGTGCTACAGATGAGATTCTTATCCATCTAAAGTAGTGGTTTATGCATCCTGTTATTTGACAAGGTAAAACCGCTTTTTTAATTTGTTTACCCATTTTAAATAAAATAGATTTAAGTTGAGAGGCATCTCTGCCTCTTCCCTCAACAACACCCTCTCCTATATCAACAGCATGGGCAGCGAACTTTAGCCTTTCAGTCCACAATCAGCGAACATTTAGCCTTCTGTTGTTGTGCTCTTACAACCGCCGCCTCCGACGCGTTATTTTCGTATCGGCCGTTTCCCCCGGACAGATAGCGACTTTGTCGAGGAAGTGCGTTACGGATTAGCCGACCGCAGAACGGATCTACTCGGATTAACTCGGTTCGGCGTATTGTCGAAGTCGAGACGAAATTACAAGTAAATTGGTCAGCTTTGTGCGATAAGTGTCATGTGGTTTGCTGGCTTGGTCGCCACCGCGGATAAAGGTATTGTGAGGGTATTTTTATAGAGCAAGATGAACCCCGTTTCTACCCTTGTATTCCAACGCAACCCTGCTGTTTTGCGACCGTGATTTTTCAAGCATATTTGGGTTAAATTTAAACGACCATTGGAACTTAAGAGTGTCTGGAAACTGCCACATAGAAGTTTGGATATGAGGAACCCTATTAAAATAGGTTATGTTTTTTTATTGATTTGAAAGTGCTTTTCGTGGCATTTAAACGCTTGTTTAAAGTTAATCAGCCAATTTCCGAAATACACATCAAACACTTACGAAAAAAATTTGACCTGGACTCATTTCGACAAAGCTAAGACAGGTCAATATTCGTATTAATTTTTCCGATAGAAAAGCTTCATGTGGTTTTAGTCGATCGTTTTAATAAAATCATTGTAGTTATTTCAGAAAAAACTGTAATTTTGCACAAAACAATGAAGCATTTTGGAAAGAAGACAAACCAATGATGCATTATTTTGAAAAGAAACACTGATGCATTTTGGAAAGATTTCTATGCTTTTAATCCGGTTAAGCAATTAAGAAAACCACAGTCGCTGAACGGTTATTTTTAAACCGGGTGTAGATTTGCCCAAAATTGTTTACGGTACGCCACCTTTTTTGTATGTTTTTTTTTATTTTTACTGATCAAAAGAAAGCGAAAAACGTAATGTAAATTAAATGGTGAAGGTGTAGTGGCCTTTTATTTCCATTGGCCAAAAAGTAGACCGGAAATGCCTGAAATGTCAGAATTTGTTCAGGCACAATACTCGGGACAACCGATCTCCCATAGGGAGACGGTGCCGCCACTTGGAGGTAGGGCCAGAGTTGAACTGCGCATTAGGCCAGAGTTGAACTGCGCAAATCTTCACTTTTTTGTTTATGGTGAAAGTGTTAATATCAGTGTAAGTGTATATAATAATTTTAGTATTTTACTGCCCCCAATAAAACCGGCGTTACCCGGAAACAAAAATGGCAGCATACCACCCGAAGGAATCCGGTGAAAGACCCCGTCACGTAAGATTTTTTTTACCTTTTTTAACAGCTTAACCTTTCTGGTTATGATCTAAGTGTCACACCGCAAGGAATCAGTTCACGACGAGCGGCTTTGTTCAATAGCCTATATATAATCGTATGCACGCAAAAGCACGTTTCTATTCTAATGAGCGCGAAACCCCGGCCCGCCCACGCAAAAGCGCCGTCGTCTCCGCGGCGATATTTGCCAGAAAATCGCCCGAGTCTAGACTCGCCGCGGCCCAGGTAAACACGACCACTCAATGCACCGCTGCGGTCTTTGCTGATGCAAAGGCCGAATCTCCAAAAGTTTCACTTTGCGGCAGACAAAGGGGTTGGGAGAATTGCCAGTCACTGGTTGTGTTGTTGTGATCGGTAGCGTTGCGCATTGTAATGCGCGTTTATACGAGGAAACGATGAGATCGCGTTGTTTTTCTGCCTTTCTAACGGGGATTTTTTGATCGCTTTTGCGCTCACATCGTACAACTGTGAAATTCGAAACTTTTTTCGTGTCCGCGACGATTATATAAATGTCCACCAGGTGAACTAAAGTCGCACTTTTGTATGGAACGGAGATTGGCTGTTTCACAAAAATTGGTCACAAGATGCGTTTTGCTGAGATTAATTCGCAGTTTTAAAAGTTTCATCGTGCATCAAATTAAGTTTGTGTTTAATTATACCGCAAAATAACAGCTCTTGAATAATAAGTTTTAAATAGTAAAGAGCTCTGCGCCGTCTATTCTGACAGAAAAGTAAACTATGCAATGATCGTTAGTGAGGTTGACAAAATAAACCCCGTTATTTATTGTTGAGATTTTTGCACGATGTTTGATTATTATTAACAGCCGGTTTTAAACATAATTAATTTTGGGCTGGTATGAAATTTGTTAAATTATATAATCTATATGTGGCATTTTAATTGCTAACATTCTACTTTGACCTGATGAAGCACGGTTGTGGAAAGCTTGTCGAAGAATTCCATATTATTTATCTTTATATAGTGCCCCCTGATTAACCTAAAATCTAATTCAGTGGTTCTAAACCGGGGTTCTCTCTAGGGTGACATCTTTAACGCTCAAGAGTGCCGAGAGGTATTTCAAATTATTTTGGATTTCAATTTTTGCCCTATTACTAAGCTTCTTGATGCAATTTTTGTGTAGGCCCACGATAAAAGTGCCAAAAATTAAAAAGTTTTTTTCAACCTAGTTGCACAGTTAATGTGCTGTTTCAATCTCATTTATTGTAACGTTACAGTTAACTACTCAGCAAAAATACGAGCAAAGGGTACCGCGAACTATTCATAATTTCAGTAGGGAAGCCTAAAAAGGTTGCGAAAAACTGATCTAATTGTTTTTTGGTGTACACTTTCAGCTTAGTTATTCCCGTTTAAAATTGTTCGCACCAAAATGATTCCCACCGACGACTCCTGTTGGGATTACGAGAGCGACCAATGGGATGTTCCAGTCCAACAGACCTTTCCGTCGTGGAGTCAACTGACCTCGGGTTACGAGAACCGCCGACGACAATCCAGTTGTACCAACTGCACTTGGTCGCTAAGAAGTGGCGACCTCAGGAGATATGGTGAGTGTTTTGTTTATTGAAATCTTTGTATATGGCTGTATTTGTCTAATTCTAAATAGAGGAATCAGGTGGCACTATGTAAAGCCAAATTGTATTGAATTCTCGACAAGCATTCGCACAACCGTGCTTAATCAGGTCGAAGTAGAAATACAAACAATTAAAATACACCTAAAAGCACAAGCGTCACAATTCTTATCGCCTTTTACTCCCTGTTGTACTTATACGTGCATTTTAATTGTTTACATTTATACTTTGACCTGATGAAGCACGGTTGTGTAAAAGTTTGTGGAGAATCCAATACATTTTGTCTTAATACAGTGCCACCTGGTTCCTCTATTTATTTATTGAAAGTGTTCAATTTGTGACACTTTTAGCTGTATTGCAGGTTTCTTAAACTGGGGTCCGTTTACCTCTTAGATGCTCGTAAACTAGTTTTATGGGGTCTATGAAAGCCACGTTTTAGTGTATTATTTGATAAATAGAATGAATTTTTCAAAGGGAAAATATATTAATTTGACGTCTGCTATTTGATCAAAATATTTTTTTACTTGTCAATAAGCTCAAACTTGTTGTTGGTCAGTACGACCTTCACCAAGTCTTAACAAAATGTTTGTACCACTAAAAGGGGTTAGAAAAATTTAAAATCCATCGGTTGCAGGGCCAAATAAGAAAAATTGGCCTTCGTTCATGGAGACAACAAACATAATCCTGCCAAACAAATGTTGTGGTGCAGACAGCAGCTAAGACTTACTAATTGGATCACGATATAATTCCTAGTTGAACGCCATTCCAACGCTCTTTAGTGGTCATGGAAAAGTAATAATGAAAATGACTCTACAGCAAACCCTGAATATGTTGTATACCTCTAACCAACAAAATATCCTCCATGGACTATCATCAGCAAGGAAAGTTTGCGAAGTCATAATAGAAACCGCAGATTTGGGTTTTACTGGAAAATAATTATTATACGCTCATGGCCTGTTTTTCGTGCCCCCTTTCTTAGGGGACTGAGGGCGACGGTTAAGAAACCCTAAACAAGAAAAAATTATTTGTAATTTGTCAACAAATACCTATTTTTTCTCATTTTTTGCGCAATAAAATACGTGGTTTGAAAATTCCACGAACAAAAAAGGGCTATAAAAATTCCAGTTTAATAAAAAAAATAATTTATAGACAGAGACCTGTTTAAAATTCGGCTATACGAAAAAACTAAATGGTTTACTCACGTTTTGTGAGAAAAATGCAGTTATGTGAGTTAGCGTTACAAATATTATTGGTTGTGATTTCAAAAAAACGCCTGAAAATTTCGCACGGGGCAATAATGTAGTGTTTACAACCCATGTGTTACGACCAAAATTGTGTCTCCGTTTATTTGGTTGAGTCGCCGACTGCAGTAATTAACATGGTTAGATTAATTGAGACCGGTCCATAAAACGATTTCTTCAGAATTAGAGAAAAACTGTGAGAGATATACCAAAGCATGACCCATATTACTAAAATTCTAACTTGTTTATGGTAGTTGTCTTATGTTTTGTTTACTAAAAAAGTCATGTGAATAGAACTGTGTCGTCAAAGCTTCGTTGTTAGACTTACGATTAGTAGTAGGGTCGCCGCGAAAAACGGTTTACAAACACTGCAATAAAGCATATTTAGGAGACGTTTGGCTTTATAAAAATATTCCCATATGGTCTTTTGGCAACATAGTAAAGGTGCTTGAACAGAACAAAACATTGATAACTAGTTTAAAAAGCGATATTAAATTAGATAATGTCGAAGAATCGATGTCCTGTAATAAATAAACAGTTTTAAAACTATCTACAAAAATCGTTGGTCAAAAAGCAGCTTCCGAAGGGCTAGATTACAGTTGTTATTAAAACACATATGTGTGTGTCTTTCATATCTAAAAAGGAGGTAATTTAAGTGGTTGAACAAACAGTACCTATTTTCCAATATCACCAACAACGTAACTAAAGATAAACATAAGTGACACGGTGCTATCGCAATCACAGTAATGTTCCAATCTCTAAACATTACAGCAAACCAGGGGAAAGTTTAATATTGACTTTGACTTGAGTGGCGCAAACCTTTTTGCTTCAGATCTTATTAATTGCTTTTCATCGTAGAACATAGGTCATTCCACGTTCCAATAATAATTACAACAACAAGCAACAGAGGAAAATTGATGAAATTCTTGAAATGCTCGAGTCCAGCCCTTCGACGAGATATAATTTCGCGGCTCGGTCTGTCGCGATACGCTTGACCTGTCGCCGTCGCGCCTGAGCGCGTTTGAATACACAGGGGACCTTTGAGGCTGCTCGACTGCGGTGGTTAAAGCCAGTACTTACAGCGGGCCTGAATGGAACGGTTTATATTGCCGTGTGCTGCTGCTGTGCGCTGTGCGACTGGTGTTCGTTCGATTATGAGTCAGGCTATGGAGTGGTATCGTTTACGGCCGTACGCGCCACGCTGATGCCTGCGTTTAGTCTGGGTGTCGCATTTAGCCAGCTTATAGCCTTGTGCCGTTGTTAGGTGCATCAAACACTTAAGATTTATCAGTTTCATCGCGTTATGAGGGATAGCTGGTTGTTTTTCTCAGGTTTTGTTTGCCGCGATTTAGAGGAAATTGAGTTTCGAATGGTTCGTAAAAGCTTACTTACTAAAAGTTCGGCCGATCTTCAGTGTACAACTTGCATAACTAGATACGTTGAAAAGGACAATTTAGGGCAAAAAGTATTGTTGCGTTTCACACTTTTGCTTACGACCGTTTCAGTCAAAGCCTTCACGTAGTTATGCCAATTGACACTGCGAAATAATTTTCCCTTTCTCCTGATTTAATTCACAGTTAATCAAAATGTTTCTTTCCTCCATTGCGGTTACAATCATAGCTAACGAGGTGCCTTAATTGCCTGACAGTGGTAATTGCTTTAAGCCACACCCTTGCAGCTTAAAATAGTTGGCATTTCTGCGAGCAGAACGCTAGTTTTTGCAAGTGGCAGACCGATCACCCGAAACCCCTGATAAGTCAGCCTATCCAATTTTGGTTTTGTCCCTGTAGAAAGCACTCGTTTCACTTTTGTGGTTTGCTGCGTCCCAAGACTGGCTTGGTTTCGCCTTTCATTTGCTACACTTGAGGTTGAAGTTGGCGCACGGTTGACTGGACTGCTCGAGATAGATTCTGTTATTGGTTGGAAAGTGCCCCTTCTTGTCGTTTTGCATCGTCTTAGGCTAAGCGAACCGAGGCTGAGTGCTGAATGAATTCAGCGGAAACTCCATCGGCTTTTATTGACCAGTTCGCTCTCTCTGTATTGCGCTTCATGCTTCGTGTGATGTTTAACCTTTAGAAGAATTTGACAACGTTGCTTCTTATGCGGTTCGCGTAAAGGGGCAAATATGATGTTTTAACCTTTTAGAAGAATTAAACAACTTTGCTTCTTGTGCGGTTCGCGTGAAGGGGCTGATTTAACTTAGTCGTTGATAGCTGCAAGACGTTTATTGTTTGATAAGGTAAGGCGGATATAATAAGGTTGCAGATCGTACGGAATTTGTCAGTTGTGAACAAGTTGCGCGTCGGGATTATTTGCATACACATGTCGAGAGATAAGCAACGAAAGAGATTAGCAAATATAAAGTGAATTGATACCACTTGAACATTTTACTCTTGCAAACTGCCTGGATTGTTGTCATTAGTTTCATTATTTTTTATATTTCGTTGGATTACATTCGACTTCGTATAAACGCAAATTTGCAAATTTACAAAGATTGCTATGAAGATGAAAAAAATCTGTGGCGCTTGCTGTTTATAGCCGAGCAGCTATCTGGATATATCTAAATTGTTTTGAGCATTTTTGATCAGCGATTTTCACGTGTAATGTCAATGAAACCCTGTTGTCCAGTTAGACAGCAGCCTGGAATCGATTGATTTCGGGTGAAAATAAAACTATAAACAAACTGTCGCCAAATCGTCACAGCATTAGTCGCACACCCGCGGCGCTCAATTGAAGCTATCTCTATACCGGGAAAAGCTTTTTTTGCAGACTGGTCAACCTAGCCTGGAGCCATAGGACCGGAGCATTAAACTCCATCTAAATAAACACTGGTGGCTTTAGGTTCAAACTTGTACGATTATGTATCGCTCGTCAAGGGCCCGAAAGTGCATTTATATGCAGCCAGATAGTCAGATAGAGGTATCAGATTTCGGGACCGGGGTTACTCATGGGACTGCAAGCTGCGGACACAAGTGTCTCGATTTCGATCGATTTAAGTGTCGGAGGGAAATTTTCTCGTTCGAAAAAATTGGATAATTTACCGGTGTCTGATGAAACTGCGACGGGATTGTCTTGCGCTGACGTGACACAAATCGGGGAGTGTTGTAAGTCTGAGTTGCAGAAGTTTTTTTCGCAGAGGTTAGAAGCGTCAGTTGTTTTGAATCCAAGGTGGCCAGTTGCATGTCAAAAAACGCCCATCACCACTGTTTGAACATTATTTGGGTTGCGCACGTCAAATGCAATATTGCTGCAATAGCTCGAGTTCGCGCAAGTAGAGAGTAGCCCAGTGCTTTTAAACCCGTGGGATGGTACGCACTTGTGCAGATGAAAAAATTGTAATGCGAATGACAAACGTTGTGCGAATAAATGTGCGGATGAAAATTGTGCATAATATTTTTCATTAGGTCTAAAACAGTAATTAAATAAGCTGGTGCACCCATTTGCGTTACAGGTACAGTAATATAGTCTTTCAGTGGTTCATGCAGCTTAAGCTATCTATTTTATATCGGCTCACGGTTTTAATACACAAAACCTTTCGTTGTTAATTCAAATAGGAAAAACTTAAGGTTGCAAACTTACTGTGCTTGTTTCGTGGGGATGAAAATTTACCGAAATAACAAAGTACGAACGATTCTTTTAAAGGTTGAAAAGCAATGGAATAGTCCAACACCCCTCTTACTCAACGGTTATTTGTTTATATTTTTTAATTATACAATTTAAAAAAAAATTACGAAAATATCATTTCATGCGACGAGCAGTTAGTTGTATCCGCAAAAAGTCTAAAATGGGTGTATGCAAAAATGACGGTACCGTGCTGGCGATAGTGAGATGAACCGATTAAAAGTGGATTCAATTGCAGCTTGGCCTTGAAGCCTGACCACCGGCGTTTCCTTTTTCCTGTTACATAAGCCGCAGAAAACCGACACAGCCAGATAAGAGACTTTGTATGTCGTTGACCCTTATCGCTTGCTCCTAGCTTTTGGACAACTTAGAATTAGTCATCGACTGGCTTGGCTGAGAAACAGTTTTGGCAGTGTATTTCGCCGTAGCTTGGAGTTACACAGGCTTGTTGACCAGTTATATAAAGTAAAGCTAGCCTTTTACACGCCCTTATTGCTTGAACCTTGGCACGCCTCTTGTGGAAGTGTATATGTTTCCGCAACAAGCAAATCTGCCATGTTTAGATCCATAAGCGTATTTGTCATAATGCCTTCGTAGTAGTATAGTATAAAAGTTATAGGCCTAATGCTTATTTTCAAGATAATTCGTGCAAAGAGAGATTATTTGTTTATAGAGAAACGCAAAATGATCAAATAAGAAAAACAGTTTTAAATTAAGTGAACATTATGATGCTTTATTAACAAAAACAAGAATGGAAGTTTTTCTTGCATCATTATTGATATTTTAAGGCAGCAGAACTTTAACCTAATCATCCTAATGGTATGGAGCATGGTTTTGTTATCAACTTAGCTGCTACACTTATGGTTTTGTGCCAAAATTTAAGGAAAATATTAAAAGGTCCATAAAACGTCCCTACTATTAATCTTTAAATTATTCAAAATGTCCTTGATTCATTGTGATGTGTCATATTGTCACGAGAAAAAATGTGTTGCGTCACTTTTCCACTGTATTCTTAGCACTAGAGGTAATTTCAGGGTTGCCAGTTAGGATTTTTTAAAGCCAAATTTAAAAATTTGGGCTTTTTTTGAACCTCTTTGGATTTTATTTTTTCAAAAAAAAATCCAAATGAAATTTGGCTTTTTTAGGCTTTTTTCGTTTCATTCCAAATCGTCATGAGTGTCATGTTAGGAAGAGATCAAACTAACACAAAAAGAGAAAAAAATTCCAAAAAATATCACAAAAAGAAAAAAATTGCTAAGAAAGATTTGCGAAAACAAAAAAAATTGCCAAGAAAAAATTCCAAAAAATAGAGTAAGTTTGGCTTTTTTTATTTTTTTCATCTGGCAACCCTGGGTAATTTCTACAGCAGGTAGTGGATGGATGGCTGAAAGCAGGGCCTAGTTTTCGACTATCACTTGTTGACGTACAAAGAGGAGAAAATAAACACGACTGACCTATATTTTAACTCTTTCCCAGCGGAGTTTGGGCGTGTGCTTGTAAGGCTTAGCCGGGCGTTTATCCATTAACCTCATGCAAGAAGCCACACCGGCAATCCTAGGCTACCCTGTTATTATCCCAATATCTTTTTGAGTAATTGTCACCTCGGCAACGGGGCTAGACTGTAGTTAAGGTCACTTGGTTCGTCCAATTTCAGTGAAGCAAGTCGGCAGGCGAGCGTTGGTCCGGCCAGGCGGTGACACAGTAATGCTCATTACGCACTTGTCGAATTCGATCTTCGTGTGATCAACGGTGACGAACAAGGGGTGTTTATGACGCCACAATGCGGTGTTGATATTCGAA
The DNA here is from genome assembly GCF_963924565.1 of Ascidiella aspersa. Lineage (NCBI taxonomy): Eukaryota > Metazoa > Chordata > Ascidiacea > Phlebobranchia > Ascidiidae > Ascidiella > Ascidiella aspersa. Next base: position 5,091,917 of record NC_139447.1, read on the forward strand.
TTGACGAAGCACGCGCAAACTGCGCCTAGGCCCGGCCCCGTTTATGAGATCATCCAGGTGTAGGCGAAGATTTTGCTGCTTACTTTAGACGCGAGCCCCAATTAGTCATGCCGTGTGTACACCCGAAGTCTTCGTAGTAATACGAAGGCCAATATTGGTACAGTTATCAGTCGGTGGTGCTTTTTGGGAGCCCATTCAAAGTTTGTCAAGCACTGCCAGTTCTCAGTTGTGGCGAAGGGTCTGCTTTGCTGCGCAGCAAACGGCGCAACGAGGTGGAAATGATTGCTGGAAAGTCGGTTTGAGTTTTAATGTTGTTGTACCGCCAAAGTGTGTACGTGACTATTTTATTAAAGTCATCCATCTGTCTTTAAACAGCTTGTTTTTCGAAGTGTGTTTTTGTCGCAGCTTTAGTAAGGCCGATTTATGATGGCAATCGATTTTAAAGTGTCTTTTCAGCAGCTCTAAAAATAATAAAATAAACAGGAGAAACTTGATAAAAACAGGGCAGAAAAGAAGTAACCAGCTACTATTGACGTGGCCAGTCGAACTGCTAAAAGTTGGTAAAATGTCGCAGTACAGCTACAGTTTTTTTGTTATTTACCAGCACAGCGTTTGACATTAGAGAACGGGTTGTTATATTCTATGGCAGTGGTTCTCAACCTTTTTAGCATACGGACCAGTAAAATTTCAAAACAAATTTTGCGGACCGGTGTACCTTCAAAAATGAAAATTAACCCAAAATTTAATAATGCAACAGTATGCAACTAAAAAGTTATTAGATTTCACATACAATTGAGAACCACTGTTCTATGGCACATGTGCTTGGCAAGTTAACCAGAAGTCAGACATGTTTAAATCTTTACTTTACCACCCTCGTTCTTCAAAATTTCCTGAAAGCCCTTGAAACAAATTGTGTACAAAGGCTTAGCACTTTACAAGGATAAAGTTTACCTTTCAGTCGTAAACTAGCGCCAGCAATTAAAATACGTATTAGTATTACTTAGCAGTGAAAACGCATGTACCGTCGACCTATAAAGGCTTGTTCCTTTGATGTCTGCTAGACCTAGAGCCGACTGTATCACATTTTTATTACCTAAATCCCAGGTGGGAAAGCCTAACTATAAAATATTGCAGCAGAAGGTTTGCCAAACGTTCTATATTTAGTAAAGTAGTATTGTGTCTGAACTTAAAAATAGTTTTAAATATTCTACAAATTGGACGATGGTTTGTAATAGCGAGTTTAGGTAGGTAAGCTTAAATTCAGCATAAGGCGTTTTTCCAGTTCGTTAGGCAGGGATGTATGCCTACTACAGTTTATCAGCAAATATAGGAAACGTTTGTAGCAAAGTAGAGTGAAAAATGTTTTTTTTTTGCTTACTTACCTATCTAACCTTATTCAAATTTTTCTTTAGAAAGCTTAACTTTAATAGTCAAAGTGTTTGTGGTTATTGAAAGTTTCTCATAAAATGAAAGACACACACAAACATATGTGTTTAATAACATCTGTGATCTAGCCCCTCGGAAGTTGCTTTATGACCAACGATTTCTCATAAAAGTGATAACGCATGGTGTTTAGAAAACGACAAATTTAACCTCATAAAGTAAAAAAAGATAACCTACCAAATAAAAACATCACATGTTACCGAGAACTTAGAATAAACACCCTAAGGCCTTGCAGCCTGATCAATAGAGTTTAGGTGCACCGAACTGCCTTGCAAATTCAGCAGAAAGTTGAATAGTTGGTTAGCTGCAGCAAAGCGTAGCTGAGCCAAAAGCGAAACCTATTCTCAACACCGGCTATCGGATTTCCTCTATTACATCTCAGCCGAGTTTCGTGAACAAAGCGACGACTGTGTTGTAACAGATCGCCTTTTATTACGTCACGTAACGCTCGAGAGCCCGAATTGGACTTTTGTTCGTCGGCCAGACGAGGCTTTTAAACGTGTTTGTTCCACAAACAAATTCAACCTGTGACGGCGTAATTCAGGCCATTGAAGGCTGGCTGCCGCCGATCGAAGCAGTCTAGCAGACTTGTTCGAACCCGTATTTTGACATGGTTTCAAAACAAGGAGCGTGGTATTCAATTTAGGGCTTGCACAAAAAAGAGGGCGCTGGTCTAGAATCCTACCACATTTCCGTCCGATGTTAATATTGCTAACGATTTTTGAGTTAGGGTGCGAGTTAGCGTTTGGGCTTTGGGTGGGTAAAAAGTATTATTATTATAATATCTATTATTACATATTTATGCCTTTCTTGCAATTTCAAGTTTGACAACTTGTTTGGTTAATGTTAAAATAAATGTGATAGGATTCTAGACCAGCGCCAATTGGAGATTTAAGGATGCATGTTTAGCCCAATTTTTAAAGATACGCGGATGCCACAGATGTATGCTTAAGATCTGGTAGCCGTTTAGAATACGGCCACTAAACGAATTTTGTGCAGTTGTTACGTTGATAATCAGCTGAATAATTGTCAATGCAGAATATGTAATTATAGAAATCACCTTGACCCTTGCAAGATAAATGTCGACCTTAATTCCTGATCAGTAACAGCAGAAAACTCTAGCAAAGCTGGCAATGCAGAAAAGACACCATTACAAGATTTTTTCTTAATAATTCAAGTGAAATAAGATATACTGACGATGTCTTTGCTAGCGAAATCTATCTTTTAAAAGTGCCTTACCTTAATTGCTAGCTTTGCTAGAGCATTCTGGTGTTATAATTGTCAATTGCGATATTTTCCTTTTTGCATTGCAAATTTAATATTTTGAAAGTGAACATTTCTTACTTAGCAGGCTTCTAAACAATCTAAAGTATGTAATTACTGGCCTGTTACCTATGCTACCCATCTAAATTAAAAAAACAAGAATTACTTGATTAACGACAAAAATACACATATTTTAAAAGGGTGAAGCATATTCCTCTTTCAGTACACAACAACAAACTTTTACCAGAGAACGAACAATTATACACCACACAAGCCTATTTGTATAATTTGTTGCGAATTGCACATCTTTATAAACCAGGCCTGCCATATTCTCATCACCCCAAAAGTGAACAATTTCGCGCAAACGAGGAACAAAGAACAATGCAAATGGAGCTTTAGGTTTGAGAAATGCATCACCGCTTTTCGGATAATTATATGTTTGTTCAGCAAAAAATACACAAAACAAGCCAAACATAATTTCCAGAGTCTCATAATGAACATTTGGTGGTTTCCTTAACCAGTTTTAAAAAAAAATATGATTAAGAAAAATATTTAGACCTGATGCGGTCGTCAAAAATCCATTAAACCTAACTTACGCCTCATAAAAAATACTTATGTAAAAATATGAGAGAGAAAACGAGAAATAGTCAAAAATGAGGACATTTGAGCATTTTTATTGTCTTTGAAATACCATTCAGTTTTCTTGAGAAAATACGATAAATCCTCTTAAAAGAAGACATATATAAACTAAATGCATAATAATGTATTTTAGCATCGATTGTTTTCAACTTTTTTAAGGATGGTATATTTTAAAGACGAATTAAAGTCGCCGTTAAGAATAGAAAAAAGTTAAAATAAAACGATTTGCTGCTGGCAGTGCATCACAACAGCGAGCAGCTACAAGCAGCAGCACGCCATGCTTCACTGAGCGTACTTTCCACTGGATTTCGGCATTGCGGCATGAAACGGAATGCAGACGAGCAGCAAAGTGAACCAAAAGCACCGAAGAGGTAAGATCACCATCGTTAACCACCGCTATAAAATTTTACAAGAGGCTCCAGGTCAGGGTGGGGCAGTTAATTTGGACAGGGGGCCGCATGGGAAAGAGAAAATGTCTTGGCGGTCCGTGTCAAATAAGGGATCTCGAAAACATTTAATACAACGTGTTTTTACACCGAATCTTTAAATACTAATAGATGAGGATGCCATAATAGAGTTGTGTATCCAATAAAATATTGTTAAATCAAGGAAAAAAATGTTAAGATCTGTTTTTGCCTGTAAACGTTTTATTGAAAATAAGCCGCGGGCCGGATTGTATTGCTTGGCCCACTATTTCTCGAGGTAGTCACCATAGCTGGAAAGGACATTACACAGTTGGCATTATACCAAACCAAAAGTGGCGTCTATACGCAAAAGCAAGAGTAGCTTTAATCAAGGAAAAAGGTTAAGAACCACTCGTAAACTGAGATTTTGAAACCGAAATGCATAAGCATATGTGGAGTAAAATTATTCGGATTGACCTTGTAGCACAGGGGTTCTTAAACTGGGGTCCATGGACCCCTCAGGGGTCCGTCACCTAGCCTTAGGGGGTCCATGAAAACCTAATTGAAATATTAGTGTATATTTAAGAAGTAATCAATTTATCAAACACAACAGTTTAATTAAAATAAAACGGTATTGCACTGAATGCATTTAGACTCCATTTCACTTTTTTGGACCGAAATCAGCAGACTTATGAAGTCTATTTGTATTGTGACGTAAATTCATGACGTCATTTAAAAAAAAATTGCCTATTGTGGTCCACGCGAGGCCAAAATTTTAGGGGTCCGCGGTAAAAAAAAGTTTAAGAACCTCTGTTGTAGCACATCTACCTGTTAACATTGCAGACCTTTTTATCTATAGCTAATATAAATTGTAGAGTTAAAGAGAATAGCCTAATGACACGGATATCGTATATCCAATTACACTTTGTGCGCGGTGTACAAGATAATGGTATTTCAAAACCTAAACCATTGTTCTATAAAGATTTAACAAACCTGTTAAAATATTGGGCATAGTCACCCCTAATAATTAGTTTAAACAAATTAAGATAGTGTATATTTCGACAGGGAACATTGACCACCATGATATCTAACTCCAATAAATCGAAACCAAAGAAACCATCGTTGCATATCAAAGTGCATTCTGTCAGGTCGTTATTAAACACTCGAAAAATTCAACATAGCTCCGCTTTCAAAAAAATAACGTACAGCCCAGTAAAACGCGTCTCGCCAGTAAGGCAAGCATTTCAATGTAGATGGTTTGCATTAAATGGAAACAACTAACATCCAGGAAAAGCGAAAGCGTTAGGGATTAACTGGTCAGTTAACGACCTTGGGCAGCATGTAAACAGAAAAAGAAAATAGCCATAACGATTTTCAACAGACTTTTTAAGAACACACGCAGAACGAACACGTTAACTATAACAAAAGCAGATGCTCGCTCTCTACAATAACCCCTGAGATATCATTTTTTCAATGTGTGTCGTCATCGTTAGCTGATCAATGATCATACTTGAACAACGATGACACACTTGTTGATACTCCCCCCAAAAGAATTATCTGCATGGGAACCTACATAAAAGTAGGCAAATAAATGTGTCTGGCCCTCCGTTGACTCATGAACCGTCATTTATTTTGTTTTGGCCGATTCCGCGGTTTGAGTTTGCAGACGTGTTTTTTGTTGGCGTTAGCCTTTTCCAAGCCATGAACTGCCAAAATAAAACGGCTAAGCAAAAGGGAGCGTCACTTTTTAAGTATTGGTCGGTGAGGGTTAATACTCGCGGCAGGTATTGTGGCTTCTTTTGCCTTTGTGTATTAAAGGACTCCGGCCCTGAGATCGAAATAAGAACGACATCAAAGTCGTACTAAAACACAGTTCAGAAAAGGACCGCAATAGGACTATATGGTCGTAATAACGTATAGATCGGAATAAGTCCTATATCCGTCAGAACAAGGCATAAATGGCCAAAATGGGGCCTAAATGACATTTTTTAAACCCAAAACTCACCCCTAAGTACATCACTAACTCCCTGATAATTTGAACCCTAATCCATTTTCTAATCCCTCCTAGTACCCACTACTTACCCCCAATCTGGTGACAAAAATAGCGCAAGCTAGGGCGCCGAAACGTCGACACGAAAACGGCCGATGCCAGACCGACGGCCCCCGATCGTCCCATACCCTCTCCATACAGTTTCAGGCGTTATTTTAGCTATTTAGGCGTTATTCCAGGTTCATGCCTTATTTATACCATTTAGATCTTATTCTGTCTTTGACATTACGATCTTATTTCTGTCTTTGACATTTGCATATGTAGCATTATTAGGTCGTTGGTTTTATTACTATGTTATTATAGATTTTCTTGCTTTAGGTATTGTTGCTTTGCAGGTCTTACTGTGAGTTTGCGTATTAAGCAAACCTGCCTGAGCTGTGCGAAAGCTCGTTAAGTATAGCTAAGCACTGTGTAACGAAAGGCGAAACATGTCAAGGCCTGTCAAATGTCAACTTCAACTTTGCGATTGCTATTGTTTGTGAAGTTTGACGTACGATTAGAAAACAATCTTGTTTCTTTAATGGATTTTATTATTGGTTTATTCTTTCCTGCACTCGGTTAAACGAATACATTAACAAAGCAACCGCGCTTTGACAACCAACAGTGTTTAATGGCGTGCCGTACAGTGATAGACGACTGACAGCTTTAAGAAATACAGTACCGTTTCAGTGCAAACTTATAAACAAAAGTTCAAAACAAGTTTTTAGAGCTGTTTGTGCATTTAAAAGCTTATGTTTTGACGACTGCTGCAGGATGCTTGACCCGTTTGTTGATTGAGCATGCGTCAACAGGCAAAACAAGCTTAGGCGGAATTATTGACATTGCCAATTTATAAACTAAAGTCCAAAACAAGCTTGATTTCAAAGCTTTAGAGAGCTGTTTGTGCATTTAAAAGCTTATGTTTTGACGACTGCTGCTGCATGATTGACCCCTTTGTTGATTCAGCGTGCTTCGCTGGTTTAGTCGGCAAGCAAAACAACAGCATTGGCGGAATTATTGCCCCAAAACAAAAACAGCTGCACCTACACGCGAAACCCTTTTCCAGCTTTACTAATGTTTTCGCGCCGTCAGTCGTGTGACTCAGGGCGATTGGCGGCAAAACCGCAAAGTGCGACGGGGGCGGGACGATGGGTCTTCTAGGTTTTTTAGCAAAAGTAACCCAACGCCGTCCGTTGTCGACGGGGCGCGGCGCCAGAGAAAATAACGCCCCCGTTGTTGATTCTCGTGTGTCACGACGGCCGCAATGAAAAGAGGCCGCCGCGAGCAGACGCGAAGTGCAGCCGGGCGTAACCCAGGCGTGTTGTGAAACGTCTGGCAGTTCTTTTACCCCTGCTATAGCGCCCGATCGCGCTCCGATAACTAGCTGAGATAAGCCGAAAGAACTCAACAGGCCTCTACACTCTCCCTCCCTTTTTTCGGTGCCTGCTGCTGCCTGTTTTACTGCTGAGTTGCGGGGAAAGTTTTTTGGCCGACTTTTATGTAGGACATCGCTTTACGTCCCATGATGGGTTTGATAGATCGATGTGCGAGCGCGACTTGGGGTACTTTGTCTGGCTTATTTTGCTTTGGTGCAAAGGACATTTTCAGGTTTCTTTCTATGTGAATGTAGAAATGTATATGAATTTTTTACATTTTTTTATGTTATATGAAAAAATACAGTTGTATGTTAGATTAAATACTGAAAACCAACCTTCTTCCTGAATTGATTTAAACTTTAAAGAATCTGAACAAACTGAGTACGCTTTGCAAAGGACAATTTTATGATTTTTTAATTAAATGTGGAAATGTATATTATTTTGTTTCCTTTTTTTAGTTACATTTGAAAAATTAGTTTTGTATTGGCGATTAAATACCGCAAACTAACCTTGTTTCCCAAACGTTTGCATGAGCATTGTCCTAAGCGCCTTTTCTTAAACACATGACAATTGTATTTTTAATTTCATTTCATAATTAAGTTTCATTGACTTAATTAAAAAGCATTATACAGCTAAAAAAGGGTTATCAATCATGTAATTAATAAACGCTCATTTCAATCTGCACAGTGCATTGCGTTAAAAGTGCACAACAATTTCTGTTCGCATAACGTGTTTCGGTTAAGAACAAAATGTTTTTAGGATAACCGATTCTAACTATTTACCGACGACACAACTTGTGTGTTCTATACACTCCACAGCAGCTAGTACATTCCTATAAAGTCTTGAACTCTATCGGCATAAATAACCTGTTAAAGGCTCATTGACGTAACTGGAAAAAACCTTTTCCATTTGTTTTCATTTCTCCTTGACGATTGAATGGCTGGCTATGTCAAGGGTGTTCTTTTAAATAGTTTTCACGTTCGCTCATATGTAGCAGCAACATACAGACGTGCAATAATAAATACAAAGGTTTCCGTATTTCAGTATTTAACGACAAACAATATAGCTAGGTTGCAACCATTTAACATTTAACCAGTTTTTTTTTTAACTTTTGTTGTGCAAAGTTTGGTAAACTATATACAATTTGCTTAGTTCAAGAAAACTTAATCATGTGATCTAGATTTACAGACTGATAAGATGTAACTTTAAATATATTAATCAGTCGTATTTACTGTTAGCTAGAAAAAAATATAGAAAGGAATGCCGAACGTCAATATACCAAATTAATATTTGAAGCTAGGTTTCCAAATCCAAAAGTACTCGTACTGGAATAAGCACTGGATTTTTTATAAGTAATGTGCGAGTTCTCCCTACCTTATTAAATGTAAATAAAATAATGTTCAAATTCCGAAATACCCGTTAGAACACGACAAGCAAAATTGCTTTAAAGTTTTAGTTAACCGTCCTCAAAGTTGTGTAACGAATATTCCGTTAGCAACGAACAAAATGGCAAACTAAACACATTATTAAGTGACGCCATAACAAGAAATTGAGTTCTTCGCCATAACTTTAACTTGAATTGTTACTGGGTCAAGTGACTAGGTAAAAATTTCTCAATCGCTTTTCAAAGTGGTTCAGTAGTTAATATATAACACGTTGCTAGTCGTATCTCCAGATATGTATTTGGCGGGCAGATGTGGTTAACATAATTGGAAGGTGTCAATTTCACATCCCTAAAACTTGAACTAGACTAGAAGTGCTACTGTCAGTTTAAAGCTGTTACTGATTAAAAGGCAGTGTTCTAAACAAGTCATTTTGAAATAAATTATGTCAAAGGCAAGTTTTTTAAACAATAATAAGATGTAAAAGGAAAACACTTAATTTAATAGTAACTTGACCCAAATGATGGAAGTCTAAGTCAAGCCAATTGTACAAAATACCTAATTCAAGACTCAAGTTAGACGTAATAAGAATATCAAAGCTCATACAGAAGTAGGTATCATTTTGAACGTTTCGAATAACAGAAAATGATGTTGAAAATGAATAAAGAGGTATTCGAAACGTTCAAAATGATACCTACTTCTGTATGAGCTTTGATATTCTTATTACGTCTTCCTACAACATCCAACCATTATGCTCCAAAGTCAAGTTATTTTACCAAAACGACTTAAGTCAAGTCAAGTCATTTAAAAATATTGACTTAAGTGCACTTTAATTTATGTCATTAACTTGAGTCGTTACAACACTATTTAAATGCATATAAAACACGTCGGTTGCGGACTTTTGTTTTGGCTTTACGCAGATCACTGCGCTTTGTATTTAATCAACATGCTTTACAGCAATGTTGAAAATGAATAAAGAGTTAATCGAAACGTTCACAAAATGCTACCTACTTCTGTATGGGCTTTTAAATGCTTAGTACGGCTTTACAGCAATGTTTACCGATCTGTATGCCGCATGACGATCACAGGTATTTCGGGGTTATGTCCCACAGAGTTTATATACGTAGGGATGACATTTGGATTTTGCCCTAAAAAGTTTAATGCTCGAGTAGATAACACCGCCGCCGTATGCCGTATCCCTACGAAATTGTTCATTAAAGCACAAAATGTCAAAGAACAACCGCGTCAAAGAATAAATGTCAAGACATGACACTAAATCGAGCCTGCAAAGTCGGGTATTCTGTAGAATGGCCAACGCGTGGCAATTACCAATGTACAGTTGTTTGCATCATTCCTAGGGTACTTACTTTACCTTACCCTTCTTACAACCCCCCGGGAGTCCTCGCGCTCACTTTCTGTGTTTCTCAACACGCTTTTAGAAACGGAGGCTAGTTAACATCCAAAGCAACAACAACAACAACAATAGCACGCCTTGTCGGACAACCCAACCGCACGCGCCGTCGGGCAATAACATCACATCGGGGAGCTGTATTTATTGATAGTACGCTCTCTGTGGGTCGCCTGTCAATTGTTTCCCGGCCTTGCTCCCGACTTAGCCTTTGACCTTTTCGCACTTAACCCGAGCGGAGCGCGTAGCCTCGGGCACGAGCTTCAGTCGCCGTCTTGTCTGTTGGCCTGGCGACTTCAAAGCAGAGTCGCTGGCTGCTCGCCCGGCCTTGACTTCATGCGCTTCTAAAAACAGCGGCCTTATAGCGATTTGCCGAACTGGCGCGACTGTGCTTGGGGCGCGATCAAGACTGCCAAGACCAGTGGTTGTTTTACTAACAATAAAACTCAAGGTTAAAAAAACAGAGTAAAATCAAAATCAGACATTAAAGGAATATATATTTCGCCTATACTGCCACCGTCAGTTCCTAATTCGAATGAAATCTTCATTCTGATTTTACTCTGGTTTTTAAACTTTGAGTTTTATTGATATTATACGCGTCATCGGAACAGTGATCGACAATAAAGATACGCCCTTCTATTGTTTTGCTAAAATGATTGTTGGCATAATCTGTATGTACGAGTTGTTTAACTTCAGCAGACTTAACATAAACTTAATAAAGTTACAGTTGTTGTTAGACAAATGGTGTCAAGGAATACAAAAATGTTTATAGTATTGGAAAACTTTTGTTAATCAATATGCACTAGTCATAACTAAAGGTGAAAAAACCAATGGGCCATCATCTGTTTTGTAAAAAATCATTGGGCCAGGGAATAAAATAGTTTGGAAGCCACTGCTGACCTAGACGGTTTTCAGTTCACTGCGAAGATTCGTAATTATGTTAATTTTGTGTTCACTGTCGACCTTGCAGCAAGGGTAAATATGACGCTGAGTTTGCGGTTGCACGACCCCCAAAAATGCAGGAATTCCAGAGCAAAGCGGTTTGCTTATAAACTACTAAACAGGCTTCTGTTTCCTGGCTTTTATTGGTGTGCTAACTTTCGCTACAACTTATAACTATATTAAGTTATGTTTGGTATTTAATTGGCCTGTTTGGCCTGTTTGGCCTGTATGGCCTGTATGGCCCTTGTTTCGGCCTTACGCCTTTATATCAATTTCAGATATAATTTAAACTATTATTAGGGTTGGAAACACTGAAGAATAAAGCTGCGAATATATTTATAACCGAGCGAAACGTAACCGAAATTAAGGCACATAGCTGCATTGCATGTAAGTTCAATAACAACGTAGCCTTTTCGTTACCACATTAGTCTTTGGCCTTGGGGTATGAAGAGGAAAGGGCAGGTTTTGGTAAAAAGAATATTGTCTTGTTTCGTCCACAATTTAGGTGAAAATACAGCTGACAATACAGCTGTTATTTAAGTGCGAGCAACCCGTTTTCCGCACCCGTTCGCTATTAGAAAACCCCAGCGTTTGTAATGAAGTTAATGACTCAAATGACTTGACTTGACTTAAGTCTTTTGGGCAAATGACTTGGGTTAAAATTAAATGTTTTCTTTAAGAATTTTTTCGAAAAGTTGGACTATTTGTCCAAAGTTTTGCACATAAAACATTTTGCTTGCCGTATATTGCGTTTTTAAGATATTGTTGTTAAGGTATTGCTCATACAAGGTTAGCCAATTTTAAAAGCTTAGCGGGTAATTTTTATGGCTATGACTTGACTTGTTATTTATTCAAAAAGACTTGACTGGGACTTAAGTCATTTCAAAGTGACTTGTTTACAACACTGAAAACCCAACTGAAAAGCAGCGCTCGAAACTAAATCCTCGCTCTGTCTCGCAGACTCCACTCGTCCGAGAACTACCGCGAGCAATCCGCCGACTCTTTCCAGCCAGCTCTCAACCAATTCGCATCACAAAGCATGGACACCCTGGACATCAAGCCGTCGTTAGCCTCGCAGTCGAGTCCAGTCGACGTCAGCCAGTTCATTGACCTCAACATGCTCTCGAGCAACCTAGTGTTTGACAATCTGCCCAACGCCTCGCCGCTGGGCGACGCTCGAGCGCTCGACGAACCGGTGATGTGCGATTCCTCCGGCGTCGAGTATCCTCCGAACGTTTCCATATCGCCCGGCTCCTGTAAAAGCCCCTTCTGCTGCACTTCGCCGGGCTACTGCAACTTTCCCTACCACAACCACGGAAACCGGGTCCACAGGTGGGTTTGTCGCGTCACTGGGTACAGAACAAGCCCCAGGAGTAGGGATGTCCGACTGAAGTATCGGTTCTCGGCCGATACTAGGGTGGTATCCTATACCAAATTAATGTAGACATTTCACAAAAACCCTTGAGTCATTATTTCTAGGGTTTTGTCGAGTCACTGGGTACAGTACGATCCCCACTCGTAGGGATGTCCGATAATATCGGATCGGAGCCGATACCCCATGCCAAGTGGAAGTATCGGTACAATTTCGATACTAGGGTGGTATCGGTGACGATATGATACAAAATTAATATAGGTATTCCAGTCATTATTTGCACAGTAATTTCTACTTAAAAAAATGTAGGTTAACAAACAAAGGTTACTAAACTTAAACGCTGAAGCAAATTTTTGATTTTTCTACCTTAAAAGGTAAAATTCTGAAAAAAATGTTACCTTGAATCGAGTATAATTTTGTTTCCTAGTTTTCGTTTCCTGAAAAGTCTCGACCTAATAAACCAAAAAATCATCACCATTGCACTTTTCATTTGAATTACTGTTTCGTGCTTGATTATATTAATGACGTCAGTTGGTATTGGATCGGGACGCGATACTTTGAGTACAAAATATCGGATATCGGTATCGGAATAAAATGCCAAGTATCGGACACCCCTATCCACGAGCATTCAAAACAAGGGCATTTAAATACAGTGGAAAAAGTTAGCCGATAGTGTCAAGGATTGTTTGCTAAAAAGGGCAAAAGGGGATGACATGATATTAAAAGGTTTATAATTACCCTCACGGGTCCCCCCTAAACCTATAAAACGCTCACCCGTTACTGAATAAACTTAAGAAACGAATCGGATTCACGACAAGCTTAAAACCAGCCACAGTTTGCTCAAAAAAGTGAATATTAGGTAAAAAAGAGGACACGGGTTACGTAAAAAGGTAAAAATGGGCCACGGGTTGCAATGCAAATAAAGAAAATGTCCCATATAGTAAATTATTTCCTTAGAAAAGTGAACCCGCAATCATTTCAATGCGGAGAGAGTACAGCCTCTTTAAAATTTAAGCTTTTTAGGCATTGTATTAATGCAAAAAACACTTTGCTAAATTATATGGATTTGCCTAAAAACGACTAGTGGCACATATTGAAACAGCTGGAATCACACTGTTATAATGCGGTTAATTTCTCTTTTACTTGCTATATGTCACACCAATAAAAGTAAGATACCATTGGCCACGGAGCGATTAGATTAATATAGCTTCATAACTATCATGCCAGCGTTTTAACACCTAGCTTTTCATCAGGAACCTCTCGCACCACGACGTGCTGGGATCTGATCTCCACAGCCAATCGTCGACGGACGGTAACCAGCAGCATTCACCGCCCAACCCCTTCCAGCACCAGCAGAGCGAGCAGTCGTACCTCCACGAGGACATGGACGACTTGGACGCGTGCAAGCACCGCGCCTTCACCCGCCGCCTTTCCACGCCGTCAATGCGCCACGAGCCGGTTTCAATGTCGCTCAAAGCCGACCAGATCTCACTCCCGGGAGCACTCTCCGAAACCGACGACTTCTCCGACCTGATCCCTCCCATCACGTCACTCGCATCCTCGTCTTCCTCTTCCCTTTCCTCCTCCGCCTCCTCGATCCTCGGCGACCCGCTGCTGGCTGACGTCACCAGCAGTGACGTCATCGGACTCTTGTCGCTGCCCAAGATCGAGAGCCTGGAGACGAGCGGCACAATGGAGATTGGGGGGGAAGGGTCGCCCGGAACCGCGCCCAAGACGCCGGCCTTCTGCGGCAACGGTGTGGTCAGGAGGAGCCCGCCGCCCCCAAATGTGACCCTTAACCCTGAAAAGCACAAAAGGAGCATGTATCCACCCGGTGAGTGCAAGTTATTGTTGTGGTTAAAGCTTTCGCTTAGTTTCACACTTTATTGGGGACATGTGGCCATGAAACTGTATCTTTGTTCTATTTTAATTAGATAAACGCAAAATGTTTCGCCCTCCGCACGAATCTCTTTATGTTTCTAGCATGTCAGTCCATTTTGATAAAATCGTTTTAGCTCAAACGCGTCGTCTTATCGGAATATCCAAAATAAAAGGGCAACTTGAACGATATAAAGGCTTATTTGCGCTTTGCATCTATAACATCGTTATAGCGCTTGCATTAAGTGTAATTCCTGTCCGAGTGTCCAATTTAAAACTTTTATGAAAAAAAACAACTGTGTGGTGTTTATAAGGTAACTTTTTATGACGTCTTTATGACGTGTTTAGACATAACTTTATGAGGTCACGGTATGAAGTAACTTTGTGACGTTAAGTGATGGTGAAACTTTGTAACTTCATCTCTGAAACAAATTGCAATGTACCCCCCCCAAACAAAGTTCCTAGATCCGCGCCTGCAACTGACATGTTCAATTTGAAGTATGTTTATGATTTTACCCATTTTCTAGTATATGAATGCCCTTAGTTATAACTCCTAATTAAAAACAATTTAAACAAGCTTACAATTGTAATAGCTCAGCAACATGAGATGTTACACTTTTGTAATACGACCTACTATTTACAAACCGTTCATTTAAGTATTGAATCTAAAAAATATCCTGTTGTTTTGAAACGTAAGCCCATCCAACTATGGAGAAGCACACACCTTTTAAATATTGCTAACAACACGCTTTAACGCTTCACAGCAGACCCAGCGACGTGGACTCGAAGTCACGTGAAGGAGTGGCTGACCGGGGTGATCAAGGAGTTCAGCCTGACCGACTTCGAAATGAAGAAGTTCGCCTCCACGGACGGCTACAAGCTGTGCCAGATGACCATGAGGGATCTGTGCCGCGTCACCTCGAAGGAAAACTCGGAAGTCCTTCTTAAACGGCTTTCGATCATCAAACAAAGTGGGTTGGATGTTGTCGTTTTTTGTCTTGCTGCTTTACGTTTCGCAAAACAAACGTTAAATGCGTTTTTATTTTATTTTACATACTTTTTTTACGAACATGTGAGTGGTTTTCTGTAATGTAGCTATATAATTTTTTGCGAACTGGCATTTATGCTTCACATTTAACTTTTAGAAGCGATTAGATTGCTAAAAGAATATTGACAGGCATTTATCGAAAAATCAGTGGTCCAAAAAGTACAAATTTCAAGCTAGACATTATAGAAAAGCAACAACGAGGGAAAATTAGGTTATGTGTCTGTAACAAAAGTAGCAAGTATCACCTCTCAAATATAAATCCAGACGATAAGCTAGAGTACAACTTTTACTATATGATAGCTTATCCTCAATAATCAACATTCACGATCATCAACCCAAGTTGATTTTACCATATTAACGTATTTATGATTTTGCTAAATCAAGGAGTCTCCACTTCACCCACTAACGGCCCGTTCGGCAACGGAGTCCTAGACCCGTTTCAGGCCGCCCAAGCTCGCCAACCGGACTGCAAGGATCCTTACAAGCTCTTCGGCCCGATCTGCATGGAGTTGTCCAATCCAGGTACCTTTCGTCTCAACGCAAAATTATGCTTTTACCCTGCTTTTTTACGCGGACCCCCTAAATTTTTTTTGGTACGGGTGAACCAGGGAACGCGTGAGATGTTTTTAGAGCTGACGTCATAAAAAATGTAGACTTAAGAAACCTGCTCTTTTCAGGCGAAAAAATCTGAAACTGAAATTAAGTCTAAATATATTTAAGCAAAAAGTGGCAAAGCATTATTTTTTTATTAAACTTCTATCTTTTAAAAATTTTATTCCTCTTTTTCAACTGTACACCAAGTTATAAATTAGGCTTTTATGGACCCCCTAAAACTATTCCACGAATCCCCAAGGGGTTCATCGACCCCAGTTTAGGAACCCCTGATTTCGAAGTTAAGTCGTATAAATATGTTGCGGTAAAGCTTTGTTTCTTTTGTTCTAAGAGCTTATCGCTAATGTTATGTAATACCCGAGGATTTTTTGTAATTTAACCCACGTTCTCCTTAGTTTTCCATCCTTAGACCCATACTGCTGCATTTTCTTTAATTAAGCATTAATACCTCACTTTTTTAATACCGTCATTTGCTACTTTAGCGGCCTAAAACCTTTCCATCGACAACATAATACGGAAGTCCGGTCAGGCGCCGTCTCTTTTGAAAAATGGCCTCATAAAGGAAACTATTGTTACCTTTACACAGATTATACTATCGTGTACCTTAATCCTTAGCGGTCATGGTTGCAGAGAATCAAATGCGTTCCACAGCTGTTTCAGTTATTCGCCGTCTTGAGCAATAACACCATGTAAATACTTTGACCTGATAAAGCACGGTTGTGCGAAGGCTTCGAGAAATTCAATACAATTTGTCTTTATACAGTGCCACCTGATTAGATTACAATGTAAATATATTTTTAACGCATCCAAATTGCCTCCATATCGTTGTGTTTCCCTTAGCTCTAATGTTTTAGTGGTCCTTACATATTTTTAATTTTTTTTTAGATTATTTCGCAACGACTAAAATGTCACCATGATCCCAATGGGATTTGGATTTCGAAATTTAGCTCTTGCCCTTCAAGTCCCTTAAGGTTTAGGAATTTCTTAAAAAAATCACAAATGGTCTCATGACAATTAGGAATTCATTTTAAACATGCCGTCCGACATCGTGATGATAAGTGCACTGCCTATATTTTACCCTCTATGGCGAAAATACGTCATTTACAGAAGTGCAATTTTAAGGTAGTGTTTCTCAACCTATGGTCGCGAACCAAAAATTGGTCGCCGTTAATTTGGTTGGATTACAGACTGCAGTACTTCACGTGGGTATATTTATTGAGATGGTTGTGAGTGAGTTTTCACAAAAATTTAAGAAAAGTAAGAAAGCAATACGACGAATGTCTTATATTAACTAATAACATTCGAACTGACTTATATAATTATGCTAATGTCTTAAGTTTTGCGAAGAGAAATCCCAATCTACGCTGTTATAGTTACGCTTATTATTTAAGTCACCGCGAAAATATATTGAAAAACATTTAAGATAGAGCCATATGTAACCGAACAACACTCAAAATGAGTGTTAATGAAACATTATGCAAGACTGCTAAAGCGTAAATAAATCTAAAACATACCGACCTATTGTTTACTATGTCATTCTCGGTTCTGAACAACTTCCTGTCCTTAAATCATTGGTTCTTATACCCCTTTTGAGGTCCGTGAACTAATTTTAGGGGTTCCATGAACAAAATGAAATATTAGTGTATACCTACAAAGTAATCGATTTTTTAAAGAAAAGAGTTTAATTAAAAATAAAACGTTTCAGCACTGAATATATATTTAGACTCCGTTTTACTAAATTTATCAGCATATTTATGAAGTCCATTTGATTGTGACGTCGCTTTATGACGTCATTTTTTGACAATTTCTTGCCTACTGTGGTCCACACGAAGCAAAAAAATTTAAGGGTCCGCGGTAAAAAAAATTGAAAACCCCTGAGTTAAATCGATACTTTAGATGACTCAGCTTACTCATTTCCCATTACACTGAATTAAATTAATTTGCGCGTGTACTCTTGTGGTTATAAACAATCAAACTCGAAGTTTAAAAACCCGAGTAAAACCAGGATCAGACATTTTTTAAAGGAATATTCTCTTCGCCTGTCCCGACATCGTCAGTTCCTATTAGTAAAGTTGTACACAGCAAAGTAATAATGAAATTTAGAGAATTTTTTTTTCGACCGATATCACTTTTTTGGGCCGAAACCGATTTTTTTATTTACCTAAGAAAAGTTCAAATTCGAATTAATTGAAAATAAAATCCAAATAACGTTTTAGTTTAGATACCTCTGTTAATTATTAAACTATTATTTTGCATATTAACTTGGCTTGATGCTGAAACCCTTTTTAAAATGGGTAAATTGTTCGTTGTACAGGAAAAATTATCATATTTTCGTACTGAAATATCGGCCAAAGTATCAGCTTACATTTACTGATACCGATATATCGGTAGAAGCCAAATATCGGCCGATATTAACGCTAAACCGATATATCGGTCTATCTCTAATAAAATTACTTGTGGTTTTAGGTTCGAGTCAAATCCAGCTGTGGCAGTTTCTGATGGAACTGCTGACCATCGCGTCCAACGCGCCCTGTATCGCCTGGGAGGGAGTCACCGGCCAATTCAAGATGGTCGACCCCGACGAGGTGGCCCGCCGCTGGGGGGAGCGCAAGAGCAAGCCCAACATGAACTACGACAAACTGAGTCGGGCGCTAAGGTAACTCATAACTGCTGGTTTTATATTTCAACTAGACACAAACAAACCAAACATACGTTTTCAATAGGGATATATTTCTAATCTTATTAAAATAAAGTTTTTATACATTTTTAAAACTTTCTCTATATTTTATACATATTTGAAAAAACGTTTTACTAATCGGCTATAAACTCCTTATAAATTAGTGTGAAATATTGGTGAAACATATGTTACCACCCGTTTTTACATCGTGCTGCATAAAAAAAAATTACTTTGGCCTAATAATTAAGTCTGTTTATCATTAAACAATCCTAAAAAAGGTGTCTTTTCAGTATATTATAGGTTCTCACTCGTTTTCACATCTTGCTACAATAAAACATTTTGTTAAGTTTCTATAGCGTTAAAGTTTACCCATACAGATGTATTTTCAGACGACGGTATGCTTTGGCCTGCGATATTTATAATCGTTTAGTAAAATGTGTTGTTTTGAAACACAATATTATTTTTTTGTTAAATTTGCTCTGCGTCACAGTGTTTGTTGACACCGGAGACTGCAACGTAAACGACTCGTAACGGTAAAAAATATAAAGCATTTAAAGATTTTGGAGCACAATGGTTGGTCGTAGGAAGACTTAATAAGAATACCAAAATCCGTACAGAAGTAGGTATCATTTTGTACGTTTCGAATAATTCTTTATTCATTTTCAACATCAGTGCCCCTCACTATGTTGAAACTGAATAAAGAGTTATTCGAAACGTACAAAATGATACCTTCTGTACTAATACAGAACCTAGTAAACCGAAAATCAGTCTGTTTGGATGTTCTATGACAAAGTAGGAGTCATTGGAATCTTTATTGCAAATTATAAAGTAAAAACACTACGAGCGTCGAAGGCGCAGTGATCAATAGACAGAAACTTAATGAACATCAAACTTTAGAGCCTTAAAGTCTCTTAAAAAGCTTTGTTTCCTTCCAGATACTATTACGACAAGAGCCTAATGACCAAAGTACACGGCAAGCGTTACGCGTACAAGTTTGACTTCAACGGAATCTACCAAACACTGCAGGCTAACGCTAAGCCGCCGTCCAACCAGCCAAGCCTTTTCTACAGGTTAGTTTCCAGCACAGGGGTGGGTAAATATTTTTTTGACAATGGGTCGCATGAGAGACAGAAAATGCCTTGGCGGGCCGGATTAAATAGGGGATTTGAAATGCACATGACATAAAGCAGGGGTTCTTGAACTGGTGTCCATGGACCCCTTGGTGGTCCGTGAACTAGTCTTAGGGGGTTCAATTTAATTGAAATATTAGTGTATATTTAAGAAGTAATCAAATTTTTAAAGGTTAATTAAAAATAAACGTTTTTGCACTGAATTTATTTATACTCCATTTTGTGGACCGAAAACTGCATTTATGAAGTTTGTATTGTGACGTCAATTTATAAAAAAACTATTACGTCATTTTTTGAAATTTTTCTTGCCTACCGTGGTCAACGCGAATCCAAAAAAAAAATTGGGGGTCCGCGAAACTTGAGACAAATAACGTCAAGGCATATTTCTTTTAATTTATTTTATAATTTTTTTATCGGATTAAATTGCTTCACGGGTCGCATTTTGCCCGAGGTCCGTAGTTTGCCCAGATGTGTTCTAGCATGTCGTGATGTTTTTAAATCGCCCGACCCGGCCACGCACGCCCGATGGCCTCTCCCGTTTCCGCTGTCAACAGGGCAACATCGTGTTACTGGAATTACGCTGAAAGGTCAAAAAAGGCCGTTAGATTTATCACAACAGTCGATGTTTCCAATACTGAAATTGAAGCTGCCAAAATTGCTGTTGCTTAGTATTTGGGTTTCGTGATTTTGGTAAAAATAATGCAAACATGTGCTTGTCCAATTTATATAACTAATAAGACAGGCGATCTTCTTTATTAAAATCCTGTGAATAAGTCACGCGAATGAAAAACACTCACGGTTAAAATCACCTTGAATAGGATGGCGGACTAAATATTAAACCCTCGCCTTTGCGTCAAACCTAAAGCCCTATGAACGTTTTGTTACAGCTCGCGGCAGTCTCGCGTTCGCCAACAGGCGCGCATGTCGCTCGTGCAGCTGCGTAAACTCTCCAAGGCTGGCATGATCCCGCCAGGCATGACCGACCCGCTGCCCAACTGACCTGACTGTGAACTCGCCGGACCGGGACCTGCTTTTCGACGGACTCGCCCGTACAGAGGAATGAGGGCAATATACGGTAGTCTGTGATACGATTTCGCTCGGAATCGCAGGCTTGGCGATTTTCTTCCTCGTTTTTTTTTGTTTTTCGCAATACTTTTGAACCGTCGGTCGAAGTGGTTGTAAAGTAAATGTGGCGTCACAAATATGAGCCGAAATCAGTCGGGGTATGGGGTTTTCTGGGATGTAACCAGCAGTTTTAGAATGAGTTACTTCACTATTGCATGTGGCTCTACAATAGCCTATTCTTCTCGGCCTGTTATTTTGCAATACTTTTATCAAAAGGAAAAAAATAGAGAAAAAGGCTTACCCGTCACCCAGATAAGCATTAAATGTATTTGTGCGGTTTTGTTCGTTCTTCGAAGCAATACACTTTTTTAAAGCCACCACCGACGCCGAAAGTGGCTGTTTGCATGTTTAAAGCCTTGCTGCGTTTTTTCGCCGTTTCTTTTTCTTTCTTTTTTCTACAACTGTATACTGTGCCTCGATGTTGATAATTGCCAAGTGGGGAAGTCGTTTTTTTGTATTTATACCCCGCCAGTCGTTGGATTACGTTACCTGAGGGGCGCCCGCTGATCATTGTCAACGGGTTAAGTTAGAAAACATACTACAAAAATTAACATGCAGGTTTGAAAAGCCTTAACATGAGTTATGTTAACATCAACGTTTGCATGATTGTTATGGACACCAGCTTACTTTTGGAACAATATCTTTACGTGGGTATATCAAAGTTTGCCTATTTCCGACGAATTTATAAAATTATGCTATTTGAAAAAGTTTTAACTTTTTTCGGGTGCCTACGCCTATGCTATTCTTTCACTTTTTTTCTCGATCTGTCACAAGGATCAACCTTATTTTCAGTTTCACGGCCAAGTTGCACCGAATACGTGTTACGATCGTGGATTGTATTTACTTGAGAAATAAAACGATCCGGTTTTGTAACGTTATTCGTGGCCGAATTTAGATTACCTTTGCACAGTAACCGACCTCTATCGTTAGCATATGTATCATCAGCTACTATAGTGTTTGCGTTTGACAGCACAGCTTTTCGTCAGACTTTGGTACAATCAATCGGAAGCACCGTACGGTTAAAACGTGTACTGTTTGCAGTAGTACAATTGTGGAAGTTGATTAATATGCATTTGTATAGATACATAGGAAGAGTTGTATTTTAATAAAGACTGCATAGGGATTTTTGTAGGTAAAGTAACTAGGATTTAATTTTACAAAAGTGCCCAGTAATTTGGTTAAAGTGTAGGACTAATGATCTAACATAGATTTAACAGAGAAGGCCAATACGAGCAGTACTATTGTAAAGTATTAAGGTAGCGAATTCGACATTGGAGTACATACATATTCAGATAAATAGTATCGATAGTATGACATTTCTTTCTTGTCACCAAAAAAAAAACGTCAAAAATTAGTACTTAAAAGCTTGATTAGACTGTCGACAGGCTAATATGTTTTTTAAGCTATTTGTCAAAAAAAAGTATGAAATGAAATGCGTCGTTATACGAAACTCTCAGTGGTGTTTCGAATATAACAAAAATATATATATTCATATGATCTCCGTATTTTAGTATTTACTTACCTTCCCTAGTATTTGCGCAAAGCAAATTCAATAAATACGTTTTCTCAGTGAAAACGCGTCACAAGTAATAAAAACATGACAAATGCGACATAAAAAATGCTGTTGGTTACAAAATGGTGGTCTATAAATAGACGATTTCACTTCCCAAAGTGTTGCAGCATGTAAAACATTTTTTGGCAGATATAAGGTGAATCGATGGTATGTACAAAAAGCTTGGGCTACAAACCAATTTGTCCCCCAATCACATAAATCAATAGCAGTGGCTTTTTGATGTCGCTGCGTACCCCTGTTAGGACAGCCGAGTCGGTTGGAAATAACCCGAGTCCGACTCCGGCCGAAAAAATAAACCCAAGTCCGACCCTCGAGTCGCGAATACGACTCCGGCCAAATTTCGTCGAGGTTGAAAACACTTCTTCCAGCGCTAGCCGCACATTTTAGATTAGATGTTTGACAGTTAAAAAATATAGCTTTTACAGACGCATAATATTAACACTTGTGTTAGTTCGTTAGTTTATTTAAAATCCGCATAAGAACCAGCGGTTCGTGTAGCACATGTTGAAAAACCACTGCTCTAAATGCATGTGTTTTAAATAAATGTAGGAGACAGTATCACATAAAACTATTGGTTTTATATAGATGCTTACAGAGCCCTAAAATCTCTGGCGTGATAGGTTGCTGTAACGCTTCGACAGCAGACAAAGCACTTTGTCGCAGCTTACCATAAGTTATATTAGCCGTTTAAAGTTTTTAGCAGAATATGCTGGCGTCAACGGATACTGGGAGCTGGACAGGTGGCATGAAATTTGTTTCAATAAGCCAGAAACTCCTGATGGTTTTCGGTATGCGTGGACTGGTGTGTGTATCCTTGCTGACCACCGCGTTCGTTTATTGGAACTACACGATGTTATGCACAAGATGTAAGACAAGTACAAGAGTGGTGCGTTACGAAACGCGCGCTATCTGTCGGCTGACTTAGAACCAATTACTCCTTTCGCTACCCCACAAAAAAATGGTTCAAACAATTTGGCGTTTTAAATAATTAAAAGACAAAAAATAATATATTGCTTGAAAATTATTTTTTTAAAAGAGCAAAATAAAAATTGCATTTGAAGTCCATGATGAATTTGGCAAGCAAATGTATATTTTGACCAAATGGTCCACAGCTATTGGACTACTGTTTTTACTAAGTTATTAGATAAAAAACATAAAAAATCTAGAGAATGTTTTAACACTTTATAAGTCTTCTAATTCTGGCCTTTCCAAAATTTTTCCAAATTGTTTTTTATCATGTAGCGGATTTCACCATTGAAAGGAAATACAAAACTGCACGGCAACCTGGCCGGGGAACGCCTGACGGAAATAACAAAACGCTGAATGAAATACTGGACTTGCTTTACCCTGTGCTAGTGACAGCGCCGCAAAACACCCCTGTCCTGTACAACAGGATTACAAAAACAGGCAGCACCACCATGTCGTGGGCAATCAAATTGCAGAGCAAAGCCAAGGGCTTTAATATTAATAGTGGAATTCACGATGAACAAATTAAGTTCTTTCCTGAGGACCAGCAGGTAAGTGCACAAACTCACAAACGTCTATTTAATTTGGTGGGTTATCCGATCCATGGTGATTCCCAACTCATGCGTGTATGACATCCTTATCTGTAGGCGGTGGCAAGCTGCTTAATACGATGATTTTGAAACTTCTTGTATTGCTTCTCTTTTTGTCTTCATAGAGATTTTTTTGCGAAAACACCCTAGGATAGGGGCGCGCATGCATTATTATCAAATTAGCGCAGAAAATACCCTGAAAAATATTTTTTGAGCAAAAAAAAAAAAAAACGCAGGCCAAACTAAATTGCTTGGCGGGCCGTATTTTCCCCAGGTCTGTTCTAACCGCTTTAATTTTTTTTTATTAGGCCAACGTTTTATTATCCTTGTAATGCTACCAATGTTCTATTGTTAACAGAAAGATATGGCAGAACGTATGAATAATTTGTCAAGCTTTTCCATCTACATTCGTCATTTGCATTTCATCGACTTTCACAGGTTAGTCATATAATCAGCTTTAAAAATTAACGGTCTTTTAAAAGTCATTACAACACTTGAATAAGCCATGACTCAATTTAAGTCCTTAATCTTACAACTATATTATGACAAATTTTAAACATCTGCACTTAATGCATGGTGATTTTATTTCAGACAATATTGTGTCAGAAATGCTAAACATATCGCAAACAAAGTTTTTTAACAAAACATAATTCAACAAAATGTGATGGTTTTATTCAACAATTAGATTAGACAAAACATTCCTTATATAGTCACTTTGTTTCCGATGACTTTATGAACAGGTAATAACAAATATTGACATCAACGTTAAAAGTTGGATTGTAACTCATGGAATTTTATTATGCGGCAGTACTTCGTACATTTTTTTGTTTTTTTTTTCTTTATGAATTCGCGTTTGCGTCAAATTGATCGGAGGTTTTTTTATAGTTTTGGTTTAAAGCAACCTGTGTATGTCAACATCCTGCGAAATCCCGTCGAGCGGTTCATCAGCAAGTTTTATTTTCGAAGATTCGGTTTTGCCAAACACAACGGAACCCAGGGAAGTTCTTTAAGGAAGGCTGAAAACCAGGAGGTACAGTGGCAAATAAAGTCCATAATGGTTGGAGGTTGTAGTAGACGTAATAAGAATATCAAAGCCCATACAGAAGTAGGAAGCTATCATTTTGACTGTTACGAAAAACTGTTTCCAATTTCAACATATTGAGCTAAAAACATATACTTACAATCAGTGCCTTCTCTCTATTTACTCAAAATAAAGAAAAAACCGTGCTGCGAAAAATACGACAGTCAAAAATTCACATTACTCTTTTATTTAAACAATTTAATGGATAAGTTATTTAAACAGTTTATTTGAATAAGCTTTTAGGTGCAACATATTTTTTGCTAGTTTTGCAACTATAAACAATAAAAATGTCCTAATGCACTTTTAAATAAACTTTTTGGATCACCAGCAAAATATAAATTTAAACAGATTTTCTATTTGTCAAATTAAGACAGACAATGCAAAAACAGGTATTACTTTTCGTAATCATTCTTAAGGAATTAAATAAAACAGAAAATTTGTATATTAAAAATTCTTTTTTTTGTATTGCACAACGGTACCAGCGGCACCTAGCCCAGATTTAGGTATCTATAGTGGTTATAACGTTTAATTTAAGAAAGAGCTAAGTTTTATATTTTGTGAAGTGTTCCTAAATGTTGGTTGTATAACTCCTGCCCGACTATTACTATAGTTGTCACATTGATAAGTTCATCTAAATTCGCGCTCTATAGCAAATTTACTTTGTTGCAATTTTACCACGGCGTAAAAAGTTCATTCATTGAGCTATATTACCAATTAAAATTGTTCTGTCGCATTTGTTTACGGCAGATCAATCGCACACAGACGATGGACGACTGTATGCTTGACAGTGAGAAATGCTTAAGAGGATATAGGAATATTCTCGCTTACTTCTGCGGTCAAGAGATTAAATGCAGGTTAGTAATGGTCTTGGAAAGTGGTTCTCAAAACCGTAATCCAAAATCGCCATTCCGCATGCAAAAATGGATAAATTATCTCTATAATAGCTGATTCGCGTTAAGATTTTGTTTTGTTGTTTTATTCCACGAAAAAAAGGTGATTACTACAGTTTAATAAAAAAATTCTAGAATTACATTTAACTGTGCCCTCTTTTTACATCGCGTTTACCAAAAGCCATTCAACAGAGTTTATTTATTGATCTACACTAATTAGTATGTAGCTCATCCAAGCAGTTACAACCACTAACCCCTTACAATCCGGAAAGTTTCGCGCAACATCTGTGACACTTATTGCCAGTTTAACTTGTTACTTTCGTTTTATTAACCTTTAAGTTCTTTTCCGCAAATTTGTCTTAAATGACCAAATTGTTTGGACAAGCCTAATAAAGCTTTGTTTGCCGTCACATATTAACCTCGATCTCTGACTTGGAATGTAATTAACGCTCATAATGTTAAATACATTTTTATTGTGACTTTTTACCGAACCAGTCGATCGAGAGTCTTTAAAAATGTTTCAGTTGTTCGCAATTAAACATAAGTGGGCTACACCTGCATTTAGTAAACACAAGTATCTAACACCTGGTGAAAACTAACGGCCAGTCCTACCTATCCCTGCCATTGGTCAAAAACTTTTTCACAATGCTTTCTAGGGATTTAAGCGAGTACGCTTTGGAAAAAGCGAAAATCAACCTTGTGAGGCATTTCACAGTCGTCGGTATTTTGGAGGATATGGACAGCACGCTTAAAGTGTTTGAGGCTGTTTTACCAAAGTGAGTAAACCTTTACTTTAAATATTTTTGTCTAAAATCGTGTTAAGAACGCAGAGGCGTTTCACCAAATTTAACTTTTAATTTAATTTTGCCTTTAGGTTCTTTAAAGGCATAAGAGAAGTGTACGGAAAATCACCAGGTTGTATGTTTGGAGTCTTAGTTCTATTGTGGAATTTGCTATTTGTGTGGTGTTACTTTTTTTTCTAGTTCGAAGAAATTAAGCAATAAACCGGGACAACGGGTATAAGCAACAAAAAGGATAAAAACAAAAATAAGCTAAACTTTTATTAAATATGTTCTTTGTAGTCTTCCAGCATTATTTTATACTAATTTTTCCTTCCCGTAGTTTTGGAAACTGCTAAATCCGCTTTAAAACGTTATTGCTCACTAAGCACACACTTTTTTTTCGCTGAACATGAACATTTCCTAGAGGAAACACTGATGTGGACTAACTAATGGTTACGGCATGTGTTCAGAAATAAAGCTCAAAGATTCACAAATAAGCCTAAAGAGCGCATAATTTCACACTGCATGTCGTACACCCTGCTTTGGTGCTTCGTACCACCAAAAGGTACACGTATACCCCTGGTTAAGAAACCCTGGTATAAGCAATAAAAACAACAAAAAACAAAATGAGCTATACTTTTATTAAATGTGCGCTATCTACTCTTTCAGCATTATTTTATACTAATTCCGCTTTAAACGTTAATGCTCAATAAAACAAGCACACATTTCGCAAAACATGAAATTTCCTAGGGGAAGCACTGATATGGACTAACTTTTAGTTACGGCATGTGTTCAGAAATAAGCGGCTCCAAGACCCTGAAGCGCGTGGAACCATCCCAGCACACCAAGGATTTGATTCGGAAGAAACTAGACTACGAAATGCAGCTTTACTACTTTGCAAGAAAACGTTTTTACCAGCAGTTCGACAAACTTAAAGAGTTAAAGCGGATCCGCTGAGCCGAACGTGGAGGAACGCTGTGCAGAAAAGTTTAACGAAATCAATAAAAAGTTGAAAAAGTTCAACAGTTAAAGATGATACAAGTTCGTATCGAAACATCCTAATCAAGATTATGTCGATATACTTGACCTTTTTGGCTTTGTAAAACATTATTATTACAGATCCGTGCATAGTGTACCCAAAAAATGTATTTTACCAATGCCGATGGTTTTCGTCATATTATAAACTTTTTTGGTAAAACATTCCTTCGGCGGCACTTTTTTGGTATTCCGACACATTTAAAAGTTTAAATTTGTGTTGCCGTATGGCGAGGAATTCAGTAAAATTTATCGGCGTTAGTAGGTTTATAAATGTTTTTTTACGTTCCGAATTTCGTGAAATAAACTTGTTTCATTGTTAACTGGTACTTAAAATATAATTCAAATTATTTTAAAAGAAACTGTAACTATATTTCTACCAATAAAAGGAAGGGCGATTTCTTACGGCAAGTGTATACTTTATTTTTAAATAGTTAACCAAAAAAAAAAGATAGATAGAAATGTGCGCCTAAAACGAGACACCTTTTTTGCATTGATGTTTTGTTATTTATAAAAGGACACAACAAAACGAGTTCGATAGAAAAAGAGGCGAGATAAAACACATGTCAAAAAGCGGCGATTTAGCAGGGAGGTATTAAAATACAGCTGGAGATTTGGGGCCACTTGTATTTGGCTTCAAAAGACCCCTCTTGCAGAGAAAGTCATTAATTTTATTATTTTTAGTGGCGATAAGCTTGTACGATTTCCACGCCGATTTTACCATACCGAGGAACATATGTAAATTCGTAAGGGATTCCGCGTACTTACAGCACTATAGATAACAAAACGCGCACACAACAACAAACAATTCAACAGGGTTTCAGATTCATCCGCCATAAAAAAATCAAACAACTAAACTGTTAAAGCACGTTACGAAGGGTATGTAGCGACACCATGTGGTTTATGTGTTGTCACCAATCTTACACTATAGCCTATGCTTCTTTTCCATTGAATTAATTTTACACGCTTTTTTTCATGGGAAACAGGATAACAATCTTCGTGACTTTCGCACTTTCAAAATAAAAGTAAGCATGATAAACCAACCGGTTAGCTGGTATAATGGCTGTGCATACAAACAATATATTGACAAAGACAAGTGTGGCCTGTTCGGAGGTTTAATAACGCACTATCTCATATTAAGCTCTCTATGGTACCCCAAACAAAACTAGTTACCATTGCCTCCTGCACCTTGTTTATTGCAAGTATTTTAAATGGGACTGAAATTCAACTTAAACCCCCATCGGCCATGTTTATGTAATTCATTGTTACTGGAATTCAACCCAGAAAAATCCATTTATGTATAGTTAATCTCATATATACCGGTAGCATCTTACGCATTTTGTTATTAAGTCTACGGCGGGGATTTGATTTCCAGCAGAGTTTTGCACCTTTGCCGTGAAAGCCAGCTGAGATGAATAGCCAGTTTCATTGTTTGTCGTTCTTAAATGTCCAGCCAGATAACACACACAGCGGGTTTCGTGCGAAAAGTGCGAAAAAATGCGTATAATGCGAGTAGTCGCCGATTCAGTAACTGCAGCAGCTGTGCATAGTGGCCATTCTAAATGATTTTTAATGTAAATCTAGATGCTTTGGTATGGTTTTAGTTGTAGGATCCTAGATGGTAGATGTATTTTTAGAACAATCTAAAAAACCAAATTATAATTTGGTGTCTGGTTCATCGTTCAGGATTAATATTTTATTAATTTCATAAATTTAAAATTTTCGCTGATTGAAAACTAAGTAACGAGGTATAAGGTCAACAAAAAAATCGAAAACTGGTCATATTTAATAAATTGTTTAATGAAACGGAAAATCTTATATCTAAGGCACCAAGCAAGGCCCTTAATGCAACTTTAAACAGTATTATCCTATATATTAAAAATAAATTAATTAATTTTCAAAAATACTTTCTAAATTATTTTTTAGATTATTCTATGAAAAATGGAGATGTTTCTAGGTTTAATGTTGTGTAATTCTAGATGTTTACTCTAGATTAAAAAATGGCACCATGGAGTTGTCTTTCGTTACGATCCAGGATGCTTGTGGGGAATGTGTAAACGAGTGTGTGGGCAATAGTTGGCGGCAGCGCATCTGGATATTTTCCCAAAGCCGCGTCACTACGTTAGGATCCATAGTTAACAACTTTCATAATCGATGGTGGTCGTGAAGCAAACGTGTGGGCGGAAGTAAGCGTTCTTCATAATATGACTTTCGCTTTTAATGGCAGCGCTTTCCAATAGCGCATAAATCACAGAGCAATATACAGCACGCTTGACAAGCGCTGAATGTAACGTTAAAGTGAAAGCTTAGCACATTTGTGGACTTTGATGTGGAGCCTCATAAGTCTTGCTTAGCCTAGGTGGCTTTTAATGCTGTCGGCTATATTTTGGAATCCTATTAAAACAGAAACTTAAGTTGAAGTACTGTGAAAAAAATGAATTGCGTTGCAATTGGCGTGTACTACACAAGCAAAGGCTTTGTTTCGAGGAGTAGGGGGCGAGGTTTATTTGGCAAAAAAATATAGATTGGAACTTTGTTTCATGAACGCAAGACGTATGACTTTATAACTTTGGCAAATTAAATTTTGTTCAAAATTTGATTAGAGCTTTCTGTTTTTCAAGTTAGGAGAAGAATTAGATTAACCGGACTCAAAGTAAACTAAAAATTAAACAAAATATAAAATAGCATTAATTCGAGGTAGGTTTTTGGAAAGTGATGTGAAGATGGATTAATTAGTACTGCTTTCCGTAGTTTAAATTGTTTTTTTTTTAATTTAAAAACTACTTCTCTAAGTACATATAGTATGAACAACAATATATACGTTATTTGTTTATACCTGTATGGGGATTTTTAAATTATACTAGTATAAATATTCTTAAATTACTGAAATAAATTAGATCGCTAAACAGTTGACTTAAGTTGTTTGATACGTAGGGTAAAGTTATTGGCGCCGTGTAAGTCTCAGAACACGCAATAATTTCCCACATAATGACGTCGTTATTTCTCTGCTGGAGTGCTGGTGGCGCATAAGCATAGCGGAAATCAGCGCTTCTCTTTTTCCGGCCTGCCGTTTTTAAAGCAGCTCGTTTCTGTATGACAGCAGCCTGCATAATGCTGCTCGACTGACTAAATGCAATATGTGCTGTAGTGCTTGTGTAGTTCGGTTTGTTCGTTTTTAAACTGCTTATAGTTGTAATATGACAGAATTTAAACGTGTGAAATATTCTTGGTGAAAGTTTTTAGTACTGCCTCATGCAGTTGTTACTGGATGTGTGTGAAAATTGTTCTGTTTGTAATGGAAATTACTACGTTTTTCTCTCACTGTTTGTGTTAAATCGTGTGAATACGTTTTTTTTGCAGAAAAACTTATAGTAAAATTCAGGATTGTGCAATGTGCATATTAGGCTCATTAAGACCCAGCCGCTACAAACAGATTAAAATCAGAAAATGAAATGTGCTAATAGTAACGCAAGGTTATTTAAGATACAAGAGCAAATAAACGAATGCTTTTTCGTTAACAGAACTGACATATGGTTGTATATATATATATAGTGTAACTACACATTTTGCCTTCTCGTCGAAAGAATCTGGACGCGTGATTTCAAGAGCCTTATGAAGAACGCGAGTGTTTTGCTACTGGCGCTGCGAACAATCAACGTGAACGAAAAAATGTCCGTCATCCTTAAAGGTTGGATTTTTGTGGGTATTTACCATCACGGTTTGTAAATTGCTGCCAACTACAGGTCTAACAGCAAAACTAAATGTTGTTTAAAACCTGAAGGCATATAAAGCTTAGGCACGTTTAATAATTTTTTTTTGCCTTAACGTTTTCGGTTTTAGCTTTGGCTTGTCGCTAACTTATAAGTTGCGCACTATGTGATGCACATCGCTATTAACTGCGTGCGTAATAAAGTTCAAAAACTTAATCAAGTTTAAAATTCGGTGCATTCAAGAGACTAAGGGTGTTACAAAAGCCGCAACAAGATAAATATTTGCCGAATGTTGATCTGCGACAATCTACCGACAAACCAAATATAAAACGCCCAGTTTACGCTTTACGCCGGGATTAGACAATTCTTTTTATCCGCGGGCCGCATGACAAACAGAAAATGTTGTGGCGGATCAAAAATGGGATCTCAAAAACACGCAATGTGACGTCATACCTTGAAGCTTTAAAATAAGTAACTTGAACCTGCCATTACAATAAAAGTTGTGTGCCACTGAAGTCCAAATATCAGAAAAAGCTTCTAGAAGAAAATTGGGCACTTTTCGTTTAAAATGCACAGAATTTTAGATTTAGGGTACGTGACGAATTGAGCACAGATAAAACATAATATGTACATAAAGAGCACAGGTAAACATATACAACCAAAGCAATTAAAAGTTGAGCTTGGTTTTAGTAAAAAATATTTTAAGAAAAATAGGATGCGGATCGGTTTAAATTGCTCGGCGGACCGTAGTTTTTCCAGGTCTGCATTACTCTGTTGGTTGAGGATATAAAGTGGCAAAAATACAATGGCATTCTTGAGCTGGGAGTCCTTGACTCGTGTGTATAACAACAGTGGAAAAAATTATGCAGAAATTGTGTACCGCAAAGGCTTCGTCATGTTTAAGGCCTAGACATTCTTCGAAAATATACCTGCTCCTAGTACGAGTGAAACGAAGTGCAACTTTGTACACAAAAAAAATCGGTATAAAATATGAATTCATTTTCTATAGTTTAACATCGAATAAACTTAGCGCAAATTTTAACACCATCGTTGTACTGTTTTTTTTCGAATTTATCATTGTCAATACGAAATATATATTCCACTTAAACTAAGTATTACATAACATTGCAGATTTATTTATGACTCCACCACGCCCAGGGTCGTCCGGAACCTTTTTTTTTGGTTTCTATACCCGATGTTTTGGGGAAAAAAAGCACCGCCGACTTTTTGATCAGGGACCAAATTACATTATTTTATGGTTAAATAATCAGAAGTGCTCAAATTGTAATGTTTCCAGGGTGGTTAAGCAAGAACTTGTTACCTTTATTTTAAAATGGTATTATTGACGAAAAAAATACCTTTTTAAACGGGAAAATGCTTCGTTGGATTACAAACCATAGCTGAAATGCCTGAATTAATTTGGTTTCAAAATTCCTAGTATCAGACGAGCACCATAATACCACTTGGTTTGCGGTATCCCTTGCGACCCGATATAATCAGACAACCCTTATCACATTATGTTGTTTATTACAAAAAAATTAAACCCATCTTCTCACATTGAAACACCGTTATTTACCTAAAATAACCTAAATAAAAAAAAATAAAAATAATTTTGCGGGGGTTTGCTGCCCAAAAAATACATCACACTTGCACTGTATAAAATAAGCAAACACTTTTTTTAATATCTACTGTAGGTTGGATGTTTCAATGACTTTCGTATATTCACCGCTCACAGATGGTGCTTTGTTTTCACAGGAGAAGCAGGTGAACGTCACGATGACGTCACAAAGAAGGTTTCCGAACTGCGCAAATCTGGTAAATTCGTCAGTGATTTTACAGCGCACATTTGGGAGCAACTTGGGGGAAAAGCAGAAGGTACAGGGGAGACTTGGGACAATTAGATTTGTTTTAGCATTTTAAAATTAGATAATCATTAAAAATAGAGCATTTCAGTTTTTCCAAGTTAGATTACAATTAGAATTTGATCATTTTAGTTTTTTCAAATTAGATTATAATTATAATTACCGAATTCTTCAAAACCAAAATTTACTAGAAGTGTTAACTAGCATTACACCTCATTCATTACAATGAATTTAATTTAAATCGCACTTAATTCTGAATTTTTTGGGGGAAATTTTTGTTATTTTAAACATTGTTGAGCGCCCTTTTATAGCAACAGCATATTTATTAACCTTTTGGTTTGGAGTTAATGCTTTTCATCCATATATACTTATTAATGGTGTCATTTAGTATCTGATCAGAAAGCCATATTTTTTGTTATTTATTAATTATATAGTCACCTCAATAATTGAAATGTGTTTAAAAAAACTCCAGCTATTTAATATAATATAAAAATTATTTTTGTGAATACTTTAGGATCTATAAATTGAGATATTTTATTAACTTAGAAAATATTTTACATACAGGTAAAAAGTTGTTTTTCGGAACAAGCTCAGAGCTGGACGGGAGTTCCCGGGAACTTGCCCCAGGGTGCAAAAGAGACTTCGAAGCGATGAGAAAAACTGGGAAGAATATTTATATTATCTTGAAATAGCATTGGCCACATGGCGGCGCATACGAGCACGATGCCTTTTTTAATTTTTGTAATTTCTGACCTGTATTGTTGTAAAGCAATGCTTCTCAACCTTTTTTCGCGGCGACCCAAATATTAAACGTAAGTACGACGACTGAGCTTTGGCGACCCAATTGTTTTTTTTTGTAAGCGAAATAAAAAACAGCTTCTTGTAAGCGAACAAAAAAATGACATTAGCATAAAAAATTGTGAATTTTAATAACTATTATAAGACATTATTTGTATTGCTTCCTTAATTTTCCTAATTAAAAATTTTTGTTTAGAACCATTAGTATAAACATGTGACTACTGCGATCGGCGACCCAACCAAATCAAACAGAGACCCAATTTTGGGTCGCGACCCATAGGTTGAGAAACACTGCTGTAAAGCAATCAAACCGCCCGAACAAAGTGCGAATCTTATTTTACGTTACTTTTATTTTTCCTGGTGTTTAAATGCCATATCAAGGTCGTATGATGTATACTGTAACTATTTCATTCGTCATAATAATGTATAACGGTCGCCCCCCACCAATATTGGAGCCGAAATCATGAAAGAATGTTCGAAATGCCTAACGAGGGTTTGTAAAAATACATAGCACCGCGTTTTGGTGGGACAATAAATTATATTATTGCAAAACACACAGAAAATTAAAAAAAAAAGTTTTGCACCTCGGGCAACAATTTACTAGATTTACGCCAACATTTCATTGTGATTTTGTGTTTCTTGCGCAATAAACCTGTGTTATAACATTTCACCCTTCTGTTAGGAAGTTTTACATCATTAAAGCAGTGATTCTTGAACTGTTGACCACTAGTGTGCCTAAAAACCCTATTTTTATTACAACCAAGCATGCGAGAATGTAATGTACAAAAATTACAATTTGTTTAGAACTGGTAGTATTTAAGCTTTAACCTTTTGCCTTGTCACGATTAAAAGCGTCTGTCCGGTTATATTTTTGTGCCGCTCTTTTTATTTTTGTGCCAACTTAAAAATGTTTTGAGAACCAGTACAAAGAAGACAAACGTTACAATTTAACGGATCTTTAACATCCAACATACAGTAGATACTAGATAGCATTGCGTACCTGTTAAAACCTAACATATAAAAGTAGAGCTTAGTTTTACATATGTGCCTTATGCTTATACTGTTTTCATGGTGAACATTGTCTTTGAAAACAGGGTAGCGATCAAATTGAATTATATTTAAAATTTGCATGCTATATCTATTCAAAATAAAACATATTAGTGACGCTGTTTAAAATATTTTTGGAAGTCCAAAAAAAAATTGATTACTCTCTAATATCAACACAGAAATTTCGTAACCACGCAAGTTGTACTTGATTGTTATGGAATTATCTATGACTAAGTTGATTACACTTGTTTTTCTGGATTACATTTATAGTTTTCAACGTGTCCGATTTGCAAACATAACGCATATGCTGTTGAAAAAAACTAAAGGTTATCAAAAAACGTACAATTAAAACCTAATTTAAATAGTAGCCAAACAAGCTTAACCTTCATATATGGCGGACCTGGGCCAAATTCAGCCTTAACCCGGTCCGCGGCTTACTTCATAAAACTTTTATCAAGAAATATGCCTTTACGTGTTTTTTGGTAATTTTGTAATAATTTATTGGATGAATCATACATGCAAGGCATCCTCACTTATTCCTATACTCTTTTTTTTTTTCAACAGCTTGAAAAACCACTAAAATGTGTATATCTATCTTTACAAAGAAATCACACTTTTTGAGAGGTGTATTTTAAATTCCGTTTTGGACGGCAAGGCATTTTTTGTTTCTCATAAGGCCCTTGTCAAAAATAATTGCCCACCCCTGATGTATAAGCTACGCAGAATAACGCAACACCGGCTGCGTCGCTTCACTGACCAACCGTAAAGCCGATAACCCTCTCATGGTTGAGTGAACACTATTCGACCTTTAACATATAAATAAACCCTTAGGTACCACATTTACAAGGCCAATGCAACGCTATCATGTGTTTTCTAGCACAAACAAGAAAAAGGGAATTGTCTGTGTCTGTTACTAAGCTAGGCAACAGAAGCCTTTCAGGGCAAAACGCAATTAATCTTTCTGGCGCGAGGAATGTCTTACAGCAGTGGTCCAGACAACCTTTTAGTACCGCTGCGGTTTTGTTGTGGAAAGAGTTAGCGTAGCACCGCGATAACGCTTTACTACAGTGTGGCCTGTGTCATATCAAGACCATGACAATGTCCAGTACACTTGTAAGATAAGCAACGAGAAAACATCGCGATGTTTTCTTTGATAAGCCATGAGCTGAAATATGGTGGCAAGGACGAAAGGAAATTTGAAACACCCACCAACTAATTTGATCAATGATCTCATTACTCACGTTAAATTTGTGCAAATCACTAGCAAATAAACTATTGCATCTGGCATTACTACTTCGCCAGTTTCCTACATTTATAAAGTGCAACTCAAAAGAAACAAGCATAGCCTAATAAAAAGAACTGGCAAATGCAGGAGACAAACGTTACAATTTAACGGACCTTAAATTGTGAAAATCACCAGCAAATAAACAACTGCACTTGGCATTACTACTTCGCCAGTTTCCTACATTTATAAAGTGCAACTCAAAAGAAACAAGCATAGCCTAATAAAAAGACTGGCAAATGCAGGAGACAAACGTTGCAATTTAACGGACCTTAATTTGTGAAAATCACCAGCAAATAAACAACTGCACTTGGCATTACTACTTCGCCAGTTTCCTACATTTATAAAGTGCAACTCAAAAGAAACAAGCATAGCCTAATAAAAAGAACTGGCAAATGCAGGAGACAAACGTTACAATTTAACGGACCTTAAATTGTGAAAATCACCAGCAAATAAACAATTGCATCTGGCATTACTACTTCGCCAGTTTCCTACATTTTCAAGTGCAACTCAAAAGAAACAAGCATAGCCTAATAAAAAGAACTGGCAAATGCAGGAGACAAACGTTACAATTTGACGGACCTTAAATTGTGAAAATCACCAGCAAATAAACAACTGCACTTGGCAATACTACTTCGCCAGTTTCCTACATTTTCAAGTGCAACTCAAAAGAAACAAGCATAGCCTAATAAAAAGAACTGGCAAATGCAGGAGACAAACGTTACAATTTGACGGACCTTAATTTGTGAAAATCACCAGCAAATAAACAACTGCACTTGGCAATACTACTTCGCCAGTTTCCTACATTTTCAAGTGCAACTCAAAAGAAACAAGCATAGCCTAATAAAAAGAACTGGCAAATGAAGGTGACATAGGCTACGTTACAATTTAACGAACCTTTGTTTGTGAAATTAACTAGCAAATAAATAACTGCACCTGTCGTTACTACTCAACCAGTTTCCTATCTATTAAGTGCAAAGCAAGAGAAACAAGTATAATAACTAACTGGTAAGACGCCGTTATCAAACTCACATTTCATGTAATAAAACTTACTCTAACTCACATATTAGTTTAACAATCACATATAAGTTTAACAAAACTTAATCTAACTAAATCACATATAACAACAATTCCTCAAACCAAAATGACATCTAACAAAACTTACTCAAGTCTAACGCAGGTTTTACATTATCTGCTCAAAGGTTAAAACAAACCTACCAGCACTTATTAACAAGTAAAACTCATAGTTAAAAACATGAGTAAAAACAGGATCAGAGATTTTGTTTAAAGGAAAATATATTTCGCCAAGTGGCATCATCAGTTCCTTAATTCGAATGAATACCAGCACTTAAAAACTACAAAATTCCGTTCTGTCGACTACAATGCTTTACATCGCAATCAAATCAATCAACGCTTGCGAGCAATAATGATAAATGGCGCGCTAATTTACAGGTTGATTGTCCCAGTTAAGCAAAACATTTGACTCTTGCAGTAGTGTGAACAAATGACTATGGGCTAAAATACAACCTACACTACAGGTTACAGATGAAAAAAAATAAAATACAACGTGTTATGTGGTTAATTCAAGACAAAATATTAGATTTACAATAAATACAAGTAAACGTCTGTGTTGTGGACGAACGGCAAGGATTTTGTGAATTATTGTTTCACGGTCTATCAATTAAAACGGTAAGATCTCTCTCGAGCTATTTTTTGCATTTAAAATTTTAAATAAATTGAGAAAATTGTATTTCTTTGATTGTTTTACCAATGTATTGTACGCTGTTTTTTTTGTTTCCAAAATTACTTTTGTGTCTTACGAATGGCTATAGAATGATGCAAGGTAAAAAAATCAATTTTTGTTTAAGAGAGATATTTCGGAATATTGTGAACGCGTAAATTAGTATAAGAATTTCACCAAATTACAGACAAATGCACAATCAAATAGCACAGATCCTGGTATTTGTCTGTTTTTTCACTTTAAAATCATTTCATAATATTTTTGCGCGAGAAGCCTTAGCACCTCAGTTTTATTAATTAAGGGGGCAATGTTAACTGAGTAATTGCACTATACAAAGACAACATTCTCGACAAGCTATCTCACATCCGTGCTTTATCAGGTCCTAGTAGAAAAGTTTTTTTTATCAGGTGCCCTGTCTGTGCGCTTGGCATCGTGTTGTATGACTGTGCGTGCAATTTTTGCTGCACGGTTCTATGTTCAGGAACCTTATATGTTACACAGCCAGGTCGCCCACGGCCAGTCGGCCACGAAAAGGTTTAACAACGTGTGACATCAAAACAGGCTACCAAAAAGTCGTGGGCGCATGGCTAGCTAATTCTCCGCTGTTGAAGTTTACGTTTCAAAGGCTAGCAAAGGCTAACTTAGGACACGACTCCTGTAGTTGTTGTGTTATGTTTTGCTGCAAACCATGTATACAGGTACAGGCAGGAAAAGGCGTCAAGTCATACGAAAACGTACACACGTAAAGCCCATGTACGTTAACTATTAATCAACTCTGTGTCGTAGCCTATAGTCGACGTACCTATTCTTATAAAAGAGAATAAACAAAATCGAATAACAGCCACGCAGTACGACAAGCTATGGGAGAATGTTGCCTAAGACAATGATGCGAAAGTGTGGGTCAAGTGTGGTTTTGCCTGCGGTTATTTCTATCACGCTACTAACGCTGGCGATGTTTTGTTGGGACAACGCGGTTCAGCACACCGGAGGTAAGTTCGTATTGCTGTTATTTTAGTGAAAGCAGCCTACAGGTTGAGTTGTATTTTCGTGAAAGGCAAACGTGGATGCCCGTACATTTGACTAAATGTGGCCCTAAAAATAGGATTTTATCAGTTTTGTAATGACTTAAGTCACTGACTTAACTTAAGTACACTTAAGGCACTGTTTTAAAATGACTTGACTTAAGTCTTTTGACCAGAATGACTTGACGTGACTTAAGTCTTTTGGACAAATGACTTGACTCGAACATCATTTTGTCACAAACATCTTTGGATTAAATTAAGTGTTTTTTATTAAAATGTATCCCAAGTTTTGCACACTAAACAATTTATTTCTGCATATTCCCTTTGTGTAAATTTTTAGTTAAATTGTTGCTCATTATTGGACGAGTTACCGATTTTAATGGTTGAACAGTTTACTTTTATGATAATAACATGACTTGAAATTGACTTGCTCTCATAATGACTTGACTGGGACTTGACTTGTTATTTTTGCGAAAGACTTGACTTGTACTTAGGTTATTTTTCAAATGACTTGACTTGGACCTAAGTCATTTCAAAATGACTTGTTTACAACACTGGACTTTTTACCCCTTTTAAACGTTTAAACATTAAGAAAACTGTCAAATGATATTCGTAGCAGCAAGCTAAAATTACTAAGCATTTTTTTCCAATACTATTATTGCTAAAAAGTTTAATTCGGGCTTATACAACAACCAAAAACAAATTTTTGTCATTTCCATTTTAGGTTGTAATGTAATCTTTTGATATTTCTTAAAACGTTTTAATCACAATTTTATCATTGTCATGCTTTTTCACAAAAAGGTTAATACATTTGTATACTGCTAAATATTTCACGTTTGGTAAAGTCTTTCAATGTTTTGTTACACTTCAAACGGGACAAATTATAACAAACGGGACAAATTATACCAAACGGGACAAATTATAAATCCAGCCTAGGTTGGGGTTATCAAAACTTTCCTACATGGAGATATGCCATTGCACTTACAAACAATTTTTTTAATCAACGTTACCATTTCAATTATGTTTTAACATTAAAACCGAAAATCGTTGCATATGGCAATACTACTTAAAAGTGCAAAGCCAAAAAAGCCTTAAGTTTTGTAGGGTTCTCCGTTTTAATCACCAGTTAAATCTGTTTGATTTAGGCCTACAAAACTAGCTTTATTGCTGGCATTTACTGCGAAACAACTATAAACCCGATAAACTTGTTTGCCTCTTTGACCATGAACGCAAATCATTAACTGGAAAGAGCGTATCATTAACAGAAAAAGACAAATCATTAACAGGAAAGAGCGTTTATTATCGTTGACATCTACGGTACAGTATGGGCGCCAGGGAGAGTTTACAAAATGCCAAAGCATCGATTTGGTTAAGTATTCGAGTAAATATTTTTGCTTCGATTATCTTTGCGCCAAAGCATGCCATACTTAAAATGGATCTCAACTAAAAAGCAAATCGGTGCGTCGTTAAGGAAAGACCCAGTAGGTTTCATAAGTTGTCTTTTCGGGTATGTTCACTTTGGAGGGTTTTCGTCTACCGTGACCATAGATGCGTATCACGTACCGAATTTACAAACCATTATAGCCTACTCGGCTTACCCTCAACTGACCATATACTGTTTTGCCATGAAGGTGTTTTTACAAAGCAAAAGTCTTCAAACGCAATTCGACCCCCACTCGAAGACAACGACCTTGGTTATCCATCTACGGATATGGATTTGAACATTCTTTATCCCGTCCTTACAAAAGTGCCGCAAAACCTTCTTGTCCTGTACAACAGGGTTCCCAAATGCGGCAGCACTACCATGATGTGGGCAATCAACAAGCAGAGCCTTAACAAGGGCTTTGAAGTTGCTAGTGCGTACCGTCCAAACATGACCAAGTATTATCCAGTAGAAAGCCAGGTAAAAGCTTAAGTTAAACCAGGGTTTCTCAACCGCAGCTCTCGGCCCCCCTGGGGGGGGGGGGGGGGGGGGGGCGGGGGTGGAGCATGGACCGTTGATAACTCTTCAGCTAGGTCATTGTATTACAAAACTTCTGCCGTTTATGTATAGGGCAATTGAAACCAATATTATTTATTCGTTTTAATGCGGAAAGTTTGGATTAACGCCACTTTTGCTGTGGCGAAACAATTACTGTGCTGCTTCAAATGCAGCCATATGAGCGCTGTTATCGTTTTGTCGTACGTCGAATTACCGCTAACCTTCGCCTTATTATGAAGATTTTGTCAAATGCTTTTAGGCGAACAATTAACGTGTAATGCCAAGGGCAGAGATTTCCTTAAAGGGCGTTAAAGTTGCAAAACAATCGTTTCATTGTAAAATGCACAAAGTTCGCTACTCAAGGTCAACTTTACACTGTTAAAAAATATTACAGTAAAAAACACTGGCAGCAGTTTTTACGGACCCTAACGTATTTTTTAGATCACTTTACCGTAAATGTTTTTCCTGTTTTATTCAGTAAAATAACAGGTGAAAGTACTGTACATTTACTGGATTTAATCAGTTAATATTTACGTTATTTTACCGTATTATTTACGGTAAAAACCCTAGTCAATTTATGTAAGCCACTGGCAGCTGTTTTTACGATTCAAACGTATTTTTATTATACTGCGCAATAGACAGTAAAAGTCATACACCGTAAAAGTTGTACACAGTAACAAATGCGAAATACACAGCACAACTGTCCA
Organism: Ascidiella aspersa; assembly: GCF_963924565.1. NCBI lineage: Eukaryota > Metazoa > Chordata > Ascidiacea > Phlebobranchia > Ascidiidae > Ascidiella > Ascidiella aspersa. The sequence continues at coordinate 5,133,712 of NC_139447.1, forward strand.
CATAATGCTGCTGTGGTTACACAGTTTTATCACTTGTCTTGCATCATGCGACCAAAGGTAAAACTTTACGATGTACTGCCATGGTTCTTCTATTTTTACTTTCATCTTTTGTTTCCGGTAAGTTGATTTTTGCAAAGTATTTGAAAAAGATTAGATGCCTATCAATTGAAGCAAAGATTTTTCTGAGTGTTTTTTAAAAAAAATCGTTTTACCTATGTGTTTTTCATTTTTTTTACACCTTGAGAACACCTCTTTATCAACTTGAATGAAAATCCGTTTTAATTGCCTTCGGAGGATACTCCATATTAAAAGCGCAATAAAGAAATCAGCACATGAGGCAATGTAGACCTTTTCCACTTTAATTTTATACTGTTTGGTAGCAGCTGATGTATCCCCTAAAATCAGATACAATTGTCATACTTTTAACAGCGCTATTAAATTAGACGCAAAAGCCTTTCCTAAACAAATGTTAAAACGGTCGCAGTTGACACTCTCTAAGTCGCACAGATCGTTAAGAGAAAAGAAAAAAATGATTTCGAAAGCTGCAACCATTAGCTGTGATTGGTTGCCTGTCGGGATCGAGAAAAACATGCTCGATTAACGGGTAATATTAACGTATATTGTGCCTACGGGTGAGAACCGTAAATAAATACGGCGATTTTTAAGTAAAATTTACGATTTTTTTAGAGTGTAGGCCAATATTCAACGAGGGTCTACAGAACGTAATTGTCAAGTAATATTAACGCATCAATGGTGGTGATTACTTTGTAATCTTTGCAGCATAGTATTTAACTGCCTAATTAACATATCACACTTGTAATGAAGTAGAATTAAAACACAACATTGTTTTCAATTCACCCACGATATGGACAAAAATAAGTTTTGGCTACAACCTGGTATTTCTATCTTGTTTTATATTCTTGTTTAGTATTTCGTGTAGTTAAGCACTCTAATTTAAACAACTTTTTTAAGTGGCAGTTGTTTAGAATGTAAATCATTTGTAATTTCTTTTTACGATTACAATAAACATATGTTAGCAATTAGATTAGCAATTAGTTGCTGTCTCCCCCAAAATAAAAGGTAAATAATTATTTTAAAACTTATCGAAATCCTTACAAGGATTCGATATTCTGGAATCGTTACTCTAGATTTCAGAACCTTATTCTAGATTGGAAACCTTACTGTCAACGTATTGTAGAAATGCCTTTGGACTATACTTTGCAGATCCCTATACTCGCCAGTTAAACTTTCTAGAATTATTTCTAGGAGTATTATGGGCAGCTCATCGCGGAAAAGTACAAACCTTCGATCAGCGTGTAAACGTCAGGCTTTATAAAACACAGACTTTCACTTTTACGACTGCAATCAAGCTGCCACATGATAACCAAAGTGATGGCTCCAGTTTTTTGTCTCTGTCCGAGATTTTTTACTCACTATAGTCAACAAGAAGGCCATCGTAATTAATGTGCGCTTGATTCGCAACTAAAACTTTGCGAAGTTTGATTTTCTGATCTTGCGTGTATAAAACGAATCCACAAATCGTCTTAATATGTAATGACCTTTGCTTGGCTTAATACAAAAAGAGACGGAAAAAATACCTTGGCGGAGTACAAGAATGATAAAAAATGGAACAAAAATAGTTCCAAAGGGGTAACTTTTATCATCTATCTGTTAGTTAGCAAAACTGAAATTAAATAGGGCTGTTATTTCTTCGATGATATATGTATAACATATAGACAAAAAACATGCAATGGCACTCAAAGAGAATTTGTACTTAAAAAGAAAAAAAGTAGATAATTGAAATTACGCGCGTAGCGCGACAATTTTGGGCAGTTTCAAAGGTAAAGTTGGGAAAAAACAGAGTTTGTACATCTGTAGAAATTGTGCCTAACCTCAACGAAACCATTAAAATCACGGAAGAAATTAAATAATTAAGTAAAGCCGCGCCCCCTTAAGAATTGATGGCCAGGGGGGCGCACCCCCCGGTTTAGAACCGCTGATATACGCGTTTTTAATTCGGCTATCAGCTTTTGATATCGCATCGCAAAGAGTAGAAGCGGGTCAAAGAAACTTTAAGACTGCCTTGTCCTCACCCGAATGCTTCGCGGGCCACACAAAATTCTTTTGCGGGCCACGTGTTCGTCACCCCTGGTTTAATGGCTGTATTTGTTACTAACGTGGAGAAGTAAAACAAGTGAAAACATGTAAATACAATGCTAGGTATTTTTCATAAGCCGGGGTGGCACGATGGTTGAGAGCCTTTCAAAGGGGTCCACGAAGCATAAAAGGTTGAGAACCACCGGGTTAACATTAACTACCCTAGTAAAATTATTTACTTTTTATGTAGGTCTATGTTTTTTATGTGCCATGTGTATAGTTCAATTGTGTGGCAACCGGTGGTGAAAAACAGCCGGCACATTCCAGAAAGCCAAATAAAAAAACAGTGTTGCAGGACGTTTAGAAAATTGCTATTCGCGGCCAAAAAAATGTTGATTGTACTTAAAAATGGCGTACAGAGAAATTTAGTTTTAAGTCCTAAGTATATTTTGGCTCGTTTTTTATTGTTTAGGAAAATAAAATATTTTGTGGCAACAAATATGACACCGAAATGATCACAAAATCCTTGTCAATGCAGGCACTGGCGGCTAAAAGCGGTATTGCTCAGCGAGAACTTAATTTTTGTGATCCATTTTTCTTTTCACAGAAACATTTGGCCGAAGCGATAAGCAAGCTGCCAAGCTTTTTCATCTATATTCGTCATTTACATTTCTTAGAATTCCAGAGGTTAGTATGCTTAAACGTCATACAAAGTTTCCATTCTGTTTCCCCCAAAAGCTAATTCTTTCGGGAGTAGTACGTCATAAAAACTGAATAGGAAAAAAGGCAGTGTTGTAGATAGGTCAAATAAAATAACTCAAGTCCCAGTCAAATACAACAAGCTAAGTCTCAGTCAAGTCATAAATAGAGCAGGTCAACTTAAAGTGATGTCATTGACATAAAAGCAAAATGTTAAACTATTGAAATTTGTGTTGCTTATAATATAAACTCGTCCGAATTATATTATAAGCAACAATATTTTTTATGAAAAACACTTAATGCAATCCTAAGATATTTAACAAGTCAAATCAAGTCATTTCGGTAAAAATACTTAATTCAAGATAAGTCATTTGAAACCAGTGACTTAAGTGTACTTAAGTCAAGTCAACACTGAAAATAGCAAAGCAACTTATTGATACTTCTTAACAAAACTTTTCGTCTCTTAAAGGTTCGGATTCAGGCAACCACTGTACATCAATATTATTCGCGATCCGGTACAACGATTCATCAGCAAATTCTATTATCAAAGATTTGGTTTCGTTAAGGACAATGGAACTACTGGCGTGGCTTTACAAAGGGCAAAAGCAACGCTTACTGAAGACGAACGATTCCAGGTTTATACCATACTAAACTTATTGATCCATTACGAATTTTACTAAACCTTATTTAGCAAAATGTATCGGTAAAACCCACAAAAACTCACTGGAGAGCAAAATACCGATCTTACTAAGACTTTTGATAAATATCAAACGATTTGCTAACTAATCCAGGTTATACCAACCAAAACATCTTGAGCAAAAGGTAAAAAGAGCAAACACGTAACTTGGTAGCTAATAATTTTTCATTGCGAGTGTAAATACGTTTTCGCTGTAAAACAAAAAGCTGTTCTCGTGAAGACTTTGGATGAATGCCTGCTGAACAAAACCAAGTGTTTTCAAGGCTACTACAACATCCTCGCGTTTTTCTGTGGCCAGGAGAAAATGTGCAGGTATGAGATATGCGAACAGTTGAAAAACTGATTAAAAATGTTTCTTGTTTCCAAAATTGTACGCATTTTAAAATAAACAAATTTTTTGAATCACTTGTGTCTATCTGTCAGGGGTTTACGGGATTAAAAAATACCGCGTAAAGTTTTATATACTTAATTATAGTAATAGCGCTTCATCTATTACACTGACATTAATCTTTTTGTGTTTGGCCTAATAAGCCAGTGGGCTAAATGCAACCCAGCTTTACAAATATTTTAGTAAACTGAGACTTAAAAAGCGCAAACTTACAAAAATTGTAACTGATGTCGTCCTACGCTCAGTCAATTCATGTCGATTGATCGTGTACAGTAAAAATGCACTCAATATTCTGCAGGAAATTAAGTCAAAGTTCTTTGGATAAAGCGAAGATGAATCTTGCGAAGCACTTCGTCGTTGTTGGGATTTTGGAAGATATGGAAAACACGCTAAAAGTGTTTGAAGCTCTTTTACCGAGGTACCTTTATTTGATTTGCGGTGAAGCTGTAAATTGTAAGTTAGCAAACAAATATATTTTTGAGTCTTCCGTCTTATGAAGCATTAAACTTAAGAGGCTGATGATGCTATTTTTTGGCGAAATATATTTATATTTTAAAATACTAGAACTTATTAATGACTGACTTTGACTATAGACGCAGGAAAGTCTAAAGTATATTTGCTCCCATTTAAAGCCATTGCCGTCATTTACTTGTAAGGGCGAAGAAATATGTTCCTACTTTACAAATCCAGTTTGTCATTAAAAAATAAACAAGTAAAGTTTTACTGAGACAAGGAATACATCTGGTTATTTTAAGTGATAATGTCCTGGCTAATGCAAGGTTTTTTTTGTATTTAGATATTTCGAGGGCATTGCAAAGGTCTACAGTAAATCACCTGGTAAGAGTTTTGCTATTGCTTTCTTTCTCATGCACACGTGTAAACCTGTAGTTACGTTCTGTTTGTACCTGAGCAATATTTGCACACCCATTCCTTAAATATACAGCGTTTTAAGATTGTCTTAACCTAGTGGTTCCGGGGGGCCCGGCGCCATGGGTGCCATTTCTAATGCCTAAGGCTGCTGATAGGTATATGAGAAATAAATATGATTTTTGGTGAATTGGTGAGCTTCTTGATACAACTATTTGTGTCACGATTAGAGACCATTCAAACAAATGGCATTTTCCTACATGTTTTAAGTTGATTGTGTTGTTCCCGTTCTATTTATAGTGACATTTAAGTAAAACACCCAACGAAAATTCCAGTCGGGTGCCTCAAATATATTTATTATTTTGGAGGGTTGCCATAAAAGGTTACGAATCACTTCCCTAACCGCTGATACTGTGTTTATTTAGCAATAAACGGTTCGAAAACATTGAATCGAAAAGAGCCCTCCAAGCAATCAAAGGAAATAATCCGAAGGGAACTTTTGTACGAAATACAGTTTTACGACTTCGTAAAGAAACGCTTTTACCAACAGGTCGGACAACTAAAGAACCTGAAACTAATGGTTTGACTTTCTGACCGATTGACAACGTTGCAGTCTTATATGAAATACCTGTAGAAAACATGGCGAGTCCATTTGTCTGCAAAATTCTAATAGTCAACAAAGTTCCTCCGTCTTTTTGTGCAATCTTTTTCCAAATGTTACGTCGATGTTCCTTAATCCACTTAAGTTTATAGCACCGGGATTCACGATTCTATCGGCAGCACTCAGAAAGAGCTGGTCTTCTCATGGGCTAGATATGCATGCAGTGTTGTAAACAATTCATTTGGAAAATAACTTAACTCCAAGTCAAGTCTTTTCGAATAAATAGCCCAAGTCAGTTCGTATTCCCAATCATCGGTTGCCCAAGCCGAGTCATATTTAGAGCAAGTCAATTCCGAGTGCAGTCCTTCTCATAAAAATTAAACCTTAAACACTTAAAATTGGTTAACTCGTCCAATTATGACCAATAATTCAACTAAACATTAACAAAAATACATCATATAGCAAGCAAATTGTTTTATGTGCAACAATTAAGATAAATAACCCAATTTTACAAACCATGCTTAATGAAAATATACATTGCAAACCAAGTCATTTGTCCGAAAGACATAAGTCTAGTCAAGTCATTTTGCTCACAATACTTGTCAAAGTCATTTGAAAACAATCACTTGAGTGCGCTTCAAGTCATTGACTTCAGTCATTACAATACTGTATACAAGAAACCGTTTAGGGTGCTCTGAAGTGTAAAGCGTCATTTTTGATACAGGTCGATGTTCCTAAGTTAGTAATAGTTTACGATTTGGCCTTAAACTTAAAAAGCTGCGAGACATTCCTAAAAGTAAACAAGGCTTGCCGTCGTTCATACAACCGAAATTTACCACAATACTTACGCTTTGGCAGTTTAAACAAAAAGGAACTCTTAAGTTATGTTTAGCAAACAATAAATTTAATCATAAATGCTTAAATATTCTTTGCCAGTAAAAACTTTAGTTCATCTTTAGTTTAAGTCTATATTTCGTCCCATATTTTTATTCAAGGGTTAAGAATTATTGCCGGAATACACAGTTTTTCAATGCAGTTACATGCAAACGGCCGATGGTTGTACTACATATTTTTGTATTGTGTTTTTAATCCTTAGTTTTTCATTGTTTTTCCCTTTTTTGTTTATTCAATTCACTTTAGTTGTACTCTATCGCCCTTAAACTAAATGCGTATCGCACTTCTAAACGCGTAAGAGTCTGTTATGTGGTCGGTTGTGAGTTTCCAATTTGTGAAAATGGAAAAAGATAGTTTATTTGTCGGGCATTCGCAGTAGTTGGTGTTCTTTCAGTTACTTTTTCGTCTTTATATTAATCGCTTCGGTGACTCGTGTACTAAAGGTTTAAAACTCGTATCCTCTGTTAACGTTTCACTGTGTGATGACTATGTGAGCCAACATGTAAGTAAAGGTCGATCGGAAAAGAAACTAACAAAGGGAAGTGTGCAGCTTAAAATGTTCGTAATATCTCCTGGGGTAAACAAGATAACGATCAGAAATTTCTACACATGACTAAAAACAACCTATATTTATAGATATGAATATTAATATTTTTGTTTGATAAAAGTCTGATTCATGCTAAGTTGGGCTGCTTTGAGTAATGTGTAAAAATTTCTGATCGATATCTTGTTTACCCTAGGAGATATTACGCGACGAAATTTCGAGCTACATACTTTCCCTTGGTAAGAAAACTTCCATGTTGTTAAGCAGTTGTACGCAAACAGCAGCCAGGATGTAAAATGCTGCAAATACATGAAAAAAAACATTGTGTTATTTTTGCCTAAACCTTTTTGGGGCTTGTCGCTAACTTATTCGTTATTAACAACGCGCGTAATCAAGTTCAGAAAAAAGTTCATAAAAAGTATTCAAGTTCAAAAAAGTATTCAAGTTCAAAAAAATCAAGTTCAAAATTCAAAAAACTTGTTCAAGTTCGAAAAACGTAATCAAGTTCAAAAAAGTATTCAAGTTCAAAAAAGTATTCAAGTTCAAAAAACCTTATCAAGTTCAAAAAAAAAAATCAAGTTTAAAAAACGCAATCTATTTTAAAATTTGACTCACTCAAGAGACCAAGGGTGTTACAAAAGCCGCAACAAGACAAACATTTGCCGAATGTTGATCTGCGACAATCAACCGACCATAGAAATGCAAAACGCTTCGCTAACACTTAACTCCTGGGTGGGCAATTATTTTTTTTACCGCGAGCCGCATGAAAAAAAATAAAAGGTTTTGGCGGGTCAAAAATGGGATCTTAAACACACGCAATATGACGTCATGCTGTGACGCTTTAAAACAAGTAACTTAACAACCTGCTATTACATTGGAAGTGTGCCACTGAAGTCCTAATTAAAAATAAGGTTTTTAAAAGAGGGCGACATGACGCATTGAGTACAGATAAAACATAAGACAAACCAAAATCACAGATAAAAATGTACAACCAAAATAATTAAAAGTTGAGCTTGTTTTTTTGTAATGTAATTTAAGAAAAATAGGCCGCGGGCCAGGAGTTTAACCAAGGTCTTTACGCGAATGCGCTATTGATTGACGATATAAAAGTGACAAAATACAATGGCATTCTTGGGCTGGGAGTCTTAACTCATGTGTATAACAACAGCGGAAGAATTTATGCAGAAATTGTGCACTGCAAAGGCTTCATTACGTTTAAAGCCTACCTAAACAAAAAACATTCTTCGGAAAAAAAGAGAAAAATATATTTGTGAAACGAAGTGAAAGTTTATAGTACACTTGAATAAATAAATAATGCATAAAATTATGTTTGTTTTTCTGCAATTAAACACCCGATAACTTTAGTGTAAATTTTAAAACCATCGTTGTACTGTTGAATTTAACATTTTATTAATAGAAACTATATTCGAATTGAACTTGGTATTTACATAAAATTACATAGGTATTCGTGAAAAAACTTTTAGTTTATTTTAATAAGGTATTATCGACCAAAAATACCTTTTAAAAGTGGAAAACGCTGGATTACAGACCGTGGCTGAAATGCCTGAATTAATTTGGTATAGTAATTCGTTTGGTATCGAAAAAGTCTCAGACGAGTACCATAATACCACTTGGTTTCCGGTATCGTTTTCGATCGGAACTACTCACAACACAGCATGTTGTTTATTAAAACAATTAAACCATCTTCTCACACCGTTATTTACCTAAAATAGCCTATATTAAAAATAAATAATTTTGGAGAGGTTTGCTACCCGAAAAATCCATCACACTTGCACTATATACGCAAACAAATTTTTCAATATCTAGGTTGAATGTTTCAATGACTTTCTTATATTCACCGCTCACAGATGGTGCTTTGTGTCACACAGGAGAAGCAGGTGAACGTCACAATGACGTCACAAAGAAGGTTTCCGAACTGCGCAAATCTGGTAAATTCGTCAGTGATTTTACAGAGTACATTTGGGAGCAACTTGGGGGAAAAGCAGAAGGTACAGGGGAGACTTGGACAACTCGATTCATTTTAGCTTTTTGAAATTAGATACCAATTAAAATTAGAGCATTTCAGTTCTTCCAAATTAGATTAGAATTAGATTTAGACCATTTTTTTTTTCAAATTAGATTACAATTAGAATTACCGAAAAAAAATTACAATTAGAATTACCCAAAATTTACTAGAAATGTTTACTAGCATTACACCTAATGACTTACAATGAACTTAATTTAAATCGCACTTTTTTGGGGAAAACTTTTTTTTTAAACATTGTTGAGCGCTCTTTTATAGCAACAGCATATTTATTAACCTCTTGGATTGGAGTTAATGCTTTTCATCCATATATACGTATATACAGGTAAAAACTTGTTTTTCGGAACAAACTCAGAGTTGGACGGGAATTCCCGGGAACTTGCCCCAGGGTGCAAAAGAGACTTCGAAGCGATGAGAAAAACTGGGAAGAATATTTACATTATCTTAAAATAACATTGGCCGCATGGCGGCGCGTACGAGCAGGATTGCTTTTTTAATTTTTGTAATTTCTGACCTGTATTGTTGAAAGGCAATCAAACCACCCTAACAAAGGCTTGCGAATCTTATTTTACGTTACTTTTATTTTTGGTTGTGTTTCAAAGCCATATCAAGGTCGTTTTGGAATATGCTGTAACTGTTTTATTAGTCATATAATGTTTCATTAGTCATACAACCCTTCCTTCTTCCAATATTGGAGCCGATGCTAGGGCCATAACAAATGGAAGATTGTTCGAAAATCCTAACGAGGATTTGTATCTTTTGGGAAACAAAACAGAAAAAGTGGTTCATTTCGACGAAAAAGTCTTGCAACCTGCTTGAGCAACAATTTGTTTGGTGGTTATATTCCACGATTTTATCGTGATTTTGTGTTTCATGCGAAATAAACCTGTGCTGTGTTAACGCATTTCACCCATCTTTTACGAAGTTTTGCATCATTGAAACAGTGATTCTTACACTGTTGGCCACTAGTGTGCCCTGAAAAAAATGAATAGAAAAAACAACTATTTGTATAACAACCACTCATGTGAGATAAATTTTTAGAAAACTGATATGACTAAGACAATATATAATATATTGGTGACGCTGTTTATTTTTCAGCAGTCAACAAAAAATTGATTAATCTTTATTTTCAACACACTAATTTCGTAACCACGCAAGTTGTACTTTGTTATGAAATTATCTGTGATTAAGTTAAATTACATATTTGGATATTTAGATTACATTTTATAGTCTTCAACATTTTCGATTTAAAAATATAGCGAATATGCTGTTGAAAAAAAGCTAAAGGTTATCAAAAATCGTACAATTAAAACATAATTAAAAAATGCCCAAACAAGCCTATCTTAATGTATATATAGCAACCCTGGACAAACAACGGCCCGCGGCTTACTTTTCACAAAACTTTTTTTTTTAGTATTCCTTTACGTATTTTTTTGGACAATTTATTAAATTAATTATGCAAGGCATCCTTTCTTATTCCTATACTCTTAACAGCTTGTCGAAACTAAAATATTTATATTTTTCTTCACAAAGGATTCACACTTTATAGTAAGTGTATTTTAAATCCATTTTATGAATCCGGCCCGCCAAGGCATTTTTCATCTCTTATGAGGCCCCTATCAAAAATAATTGCCCATCCCTGATGTAGCCTATAGGCTACGCAGAACTACGCAAAGACGGCTGCGTCACTTCACTGACCAACCGTAAAGCCAAAAACCCTTTCATGGTTCAATGAATACTATTCGACCTTTAACATGTAAATAAACCCTTGGGTACCACATTTGTAAAGCCAGTGCAACGCTATCATGTGTTTGCTAACACAAACAAGAATAAGGGAATTGCCTGTTACATAGCTAGGAATCAGAATCATTCAGGGCAAAACGCAATTAATCTTTCTGGCGCGAGGAATGTCTTACAGCAGTGGTCCAGCCAACCTTTTAGTACCGCTGCGTTTTTGTTGTGGAAAGAGTTAGCGTAGTACCACGATAACGCTTTACTACAGTGTGGCCTGTGTCATATCAAGACGCAGACAATGTCCATCCAGTACACTTGTAAGACTCACTTGTAAGATAACCAGTACACTTGTAAGATAACAATCACATATAAGTTTAACAAAACTTAATCTAACTAAATCACATATAACAACAGTTCCTCAAACCAAAATGACATCTAACAAAACTTACTCAAGTCTAACGCAGGTTTTACATTATCTGCTCAAAGGTTAAAACAAACCTACCAGCACTTAAAAACTACAAAATTCCGTTCTGTCGACTGCAATGTTTTACATCGCAATTATGGAAGAACAGGAGGGATTTTATGAATTATTGTTTCACGGCCTATCATTTAAAACCACGGTAATATCTCTATCGAGCTATTTTTGCATTTAAAATTTTAAATAAAATGAGAGAGTTGTATTTCTTTGATTGTTTTACTACTGTATTGTACGCTCAAAGATTTTCATTTACAGCGCAAACGTTACATTTAAGATATTGTGACTGTTCGTGTATTCCAAACCATCTTTTGTGTCTTACAAATGGTAATAGAATGACGCATGGTAAAAAATAATTTTTTTTTTAGTGAGATGTTTAGGAATCTTGTTAATGAGTAAATTAGTATAAGAATTTTACTGAATTACGAACAAATACACCATCAACTATCGCAGCTCCGGTATTTCGGTGTTTTTCAATTGATAATTATTTTATCATTTTTTTTTATCGAGAAGCCTTAGCACCTCAGTTTTTTAGGGAGAAATATTCGACTGATTGAGTTGTTTATCTTGCCAAGCAGACAGGCAAACCTTGTTTGGGTAAATAATCCTCGGGGGCACCAAAATATGCATGGGGTGCACCACGACGAAAAGGTATACAAGGGTGCATCACAAACTTTTAATAAACTATTAATCCTCCACATTTTCATTGATAAAACTGTCATTAAAGAGTTTCTTTGCTATTTTCTTAAGTTTGCTTGAATGCTGTTGCATGTCATGCAATGGTACTCGCAAGCAGCCTGCACCCAAAATCAAACTCTCACGGACAGTGTGTAAAACTTAGACAGATCCGCTCGGTTTAATTGACTTAATGATATTGATATGCATATCAACTAAATACCGCTTTTTACCTCAGTTTACCTTTTAAGTAAACAGAGTGCATGAGTTCGTCACAACAACTTTAAGAGTTCGCCAAACCAAAAAAGGTTGAAGAGCACTGCTATACAATTTGTCTTTATATATTGCCACCTAATTGCCCTGTTTAGAATGAGACAAGTACAGCCATTTACAAAGATTTTTTTATCAGGTGACCTGTCTGTGCGGTTGCTATCGTGTTGTACGACTGTGCATGAATTTTTTTCTGCACGGTTCTTTTTCCAGGAACCGTATATGTTACACAGCCAGGTCGCCCGCAGCCAGTCGGCCACGAAAAGGTTAACAGCGTGTGACATCAAAACAGGCTACCAAAAAGTCGCGGGCGCCTGGCTAACTGCTGACGTTTCCGTTTCACTGGCTAGCAAAGGCTAAATTAGGACACGCTACCTGTAGTTGTTATGTTATTGTTCAACATATAATAAATGGAATGATCTGCTGCAAACCATGTATACAGGTACAGGCAGGAAAAGGCGTCAAGTCATGCGAAAACGTACACACGTAAAGCTCATTGTACGTTAGCTGTTAACTAAAATCGACGCTGTGTCGCAGCCTACGTACCTATTCTCATGAAAGAATTGAGGCGAATGAACAAAACCAAATACAAGTCACAGTAGCACAAGCGATTGGAAAATGTTGCCGAAGACAGCGATGCAAAAGTGTGGGTCAAGTGTGGGCTTGCCTGCGCTTATTTCGATCGTGCTACTTACGCTGGCGATGTTTTGTTGGGACAACGCGGTTCAGTACACCGGAGGTAGGTTCGAATAGTGTGTTGTTTTAGTAAAAGCAGCTTACAGGGTGAGTTGTATTTTGGTGAAAGGCAAACAAAGGTGCCCGTTTATTTGACTAAATGTGACACTAAAAATGATATTTCTAACCCATTTTGATCTGTTAAAGTAAAAACGTTCAGAAAATTGACACCTGCCTAATGACATTCGTAGCAGCAAAACTCAAATCACTGAGCATGTTTTTAAATAATATTATTGCCAAAAAGTGTAATTCGGGCTTATACAAAAACCAAAAACAAATTTTGGTTATTTTTTAGCTTGTAAAGTAATCTTTAGATATTTCTTAAAACATTTTATTCACAATTTTTAGCATTGTCAGATGTTAGTTTTCAAAAAGGTTAATAAACTTGGTTACTGCTAAATATTTCACGTTTGGTAAGTCTTTCAATGATTTACTACACTCTGTTACACTCTATAGGTGCGACGCCATATTTCAAAATAATATTAGGTTACCTGTATAATAACAACTAAAAGCGCAGGAATTAAAAGTGAATTAGTAAAAATATATTAATTCAGCATAATTTCCACGATTAGAAGTTTGTACTTTCATTGTTACCGCGAAAGGCTAACTCCTACTTAGCTAGAAACAGGCACCACACAGCAAACACATAGCAAAGTCAACAACCAGTCAAAGTGAAGGCTTTACGATTTTGCCGGGTTTTAAAAGAGTGACGACGGCGCTGAAACCTGTAAAACGGATTTTATGCCCTTGAAGCAAATTTCGGAAGGTATAAGTCTGATTTTAAGGTGAACCGATTAAAGCAATGTCACGTTTCGTAAGTTTTTTCTATGTTTTGTCACACTGTGCAATTGGGGTTATCAAATATTTTCTTACATGGAGACATGCCATGTCACTTACAAGCATTTGTTTAAATCAACGTTACCAGTTCGATTATGTTTTAACCTTAAAATCGAAAATCGTTACATGTGGCAATACTACCTTAAGTTGCAAAGCCTTTAAGCTTGGTAGGGTTTCTCTTTTTGGAATCACCAGTGGCCATTGCTGTACATTTAATCATTTACAGAACAAGCTTTTTCTTGTTTCACACACTGTAAAACAACATTAAACCCGATAAACTTGTTTGCTTTCCTGATCAGCGTGTATTAATTTTGCCGATGTCATTTATTGGCATACCATAAACGCATTACGTACAAATTGCATAGGAAAGAGTTTTATTATCGTTGTAACACACCCACGCTACGATTGGGGCGCAAGGGTAGTTTACCAACTGAAAAACACATTGATTTGGTTCAGTATTAAACTAATGCTTTTTGCTTTGATTAACAACTAATGTATTTTGCGCTAGGATAAATCTCAACTGAAAAGCAAATCGATGCGTTGTTAAAGAAAGACCAAGCAGTTTTAATAAGTTGTCTTTTCGGGTATGTTCACTTTGGAGGGTTTACGTAATGTGGCCATAGATGCACGTACCGAATTTCCAAACCATTATACTCGGCGTACCAGTGTTGTGTTGTAATGACTCAAGTCACTGTTTTCAAATGACTTGATTTGACTTAAGTCTTTTGGGCAAAATGACTCGGGTTAAAATAAAGTGTTTTTTCGCGCTCTATTGCCTTTTTGGTATTTTTTAGTTAAGGTATTGCTCATACTCGGACGATTTACCCAATTTTAATAGCCTAACGTTAATGTTTTATGTTTTTTTTTATAAGGACTTGACTTGGAATAGACTTGCTTTAATTATGACTTGACTGGGACTTCTCGACTTGTAATTTATTCAAAAGGACTTGACTTGGACTGTTATTTTACAAATGACTTGACTGGGAATTAAGTTATTTTACAAATGACTTGACTGGGACTTAAGTCATTTCAAAATGACTTGTTTACAACACTGCGGTGTACCCTCAACTGACCATATACTGTTTTGCCATGAAGGTGTTTTCAAGGCAAAGCAAATGCTTTCAAACGCCATTCTACCCGAACTTGAAGAAAAAAACAATCTGGCTTATCAAGCTTCGGATGTGGATTTGAACATTCGTTATCCCGTCCTTACAAAAGTGCCGCAAAACCTTCTTGTCCTGTACAACAGGGTTCCCAAATGTGGCAGCACTTCCATGATGTGGACAATTAATAAGCAGAGCCTTAACAAGGGGTTTAAAGTTGCTTCGCCATTCAGTCCGAACATGACCAAGCATTATCCAGTAGAAGGCCAGGTAATAGTTTTACTTAAACACAACGTACCCAAGTTACATTTATTTACTCAATATGTATGTAGATCTATGTTTTTTACGGTCAGGTGTAGTTGAATTGTATGACAACCGGTAGTAAAAAACAGCCGACACATTCCGGAAAGCCGGTAAAAGAGTGTTACAGGCCGTTTAGAAAATTGTTATTCGGGTTCCAAAAAATGTTGCTTGTACTTCATAATGGCGTTAAGTAGAAAATTCAGTTTTAAATCCTAAGCATTTTTTACTCGTTTTTTATTGTATTAGAAAAACAAATCATTTGTTGCAAAAAATATGACACCGAAATGGTCACAAAATCTTTGTCAATGCAGGCACTGGCGGCTAAAAGCGGTATTGCTCAGCGAGAACTTAATTTTTGTGATCCATTTTTCTTTTTACAGAAACATCTGGCCGAAGCGATAAGTAAGCTGCCAAGCTTTTTCATCTATATTCGTCATTTACATTTCTTAGAATTCCAGAGGTTAGTATGCTTAAACGTCATGCAAAGTTTTTATTCTGTTCCCCCAATATCTAATTCTTTCGAGAATACTTCCCACGTCATAAAAACTAAATAGGAAAAAAGTTTGTAAACAAGTCAATTGAAATGACTTAAGTCCCAGTCACATACAACAAGTCAAGTCCCAGTCAAGTCCCAGTCAAGTAATAAATAGAGCAAGTCAACCTAAAGTCATGTCATTGACATAAAAGTAAACTTTTACACTAATAAAATTGGTAAACTTGTCCGAATTATATTATAAGCAACAATATTTTTTATGAAAAACACTTGCAATCCTAAGATATTTAACAAAATGACTTAAGTCCAAATCAAGTCATTTGTCCCAAAAACTTAAGTCAAATCGAGTCCTTTCGGTAAAACTACTTAAGTCAAGACAAGTCATTTGAAAACAGTGACCTAAGTGCACTTAAGTCAAGTCAATGACGTTCATTGCAACACTGAAAATAGTAAAACAACTTATTGATACTTCCTAATAAAACTTTTCGTCTCTTAAAGGTTCGGATTCAGGCCACCACTGTACATTAATATTATTCGCGATCCGGTACAACGATTCATCAGCAAATTCTATTATCAAAGATTTGGTTTCGTTAAGAATAAAGGAACTGCGGGATTGGCTTTGAAAAGGGCAAAAGCAAAGCTAACTGAAGACGAACGATTCCAGGTTTATACCATACCAAATCTTATTGATCCATTACGATTTTTGCTAAACCTTATATAGCAAAATGTATCGGTAAAACACACAAAAACTCACTGGAGTTGAAAGGATTGTGTAGCAGAAATACTTTTCCGTTGTTAATCAAAATACCGATCTTACTAAAACTTTGAATGAATATCGAACGATTCCGAACTAATCCAGGTATATACCAACCAAAAAATCTTGTGAGCAGAAAGTATAAAGAGTAAACACGTAACTTGGTAGCTAACCATATTTTTTCATTGTAAAACAAAAAGCTGTTCTCGTGAAGACTTTGGATGAATGCCTGCTGAACAAAACCAAGTGTTTTCAAGGCTACTGCAACATCCTCGCGTTTTTCTGTGGTCAGGAGAAAATGTGCAGGTATGACATAAACGTCTTCTTTTTCGAAACTAGGCGCATTTAAAAATAACAAAAATTTTTGAACCGCTTGTGTCTATCTGCCAGGGGTTTGCGGGATCAAACATACCGCGTAATGTTTTATATACTTAATTATAGTAATAGCGCTTCATCTATTACACTGACATTAATTTTTTTGTGTTTGGCCTAATAAGCCAGTGGGCTAAATGCAACCCAGCTTTACAAATATTTTAGTAAACTGAGACTTAAAAAGCGCAAACTTACAAAAATTGTAACTGACGTCGTCCTAAGCTCAGTCAATTCATGTCGATTGATCGTGTACAGTAAAAATGCACTCAATACTCTGCAGGAAATTAAGTCAAAGTTCTTTGGATAAAGCGAAGATGAATCTTGCGAAGCACTTCGTCGTAGTCGGGATTTTGGAAGATATGGAAAACACGCTAAAAGTGTTTGAAGCTCTTTTGCCGAGGTAAGGTTATAACCTTTATTTGATTTGCGGTGAAGCTGTGAATTGTAAATTAGCAAACAAATATATTTTTGAGTCTTCCGTCTTAGTCAACGAATGATGCATTAAACTTAAGAGGCTGATGATGCTATATTTTGTGGCGAAATATATTTCTCTTTTAAAATACTAGAACTTATTAATGACTGACTTTGACTACAGACAGGACAGTCTAAAGTATATTTGCTCCCATTTAAAGCCATTGCCGTCATTTACTTGTAAGGGCGAAGAAATATGTTCCTACTTTACACATTTAGCAAATAAACAAGTAAAGTTTTACTGAGACAAGGAATACACCTGGTTATTTTAAGTGATACTAACCTCGCTAATGGAAAGTTTTTTGCATTTAGATATTTCGAGGGCATTGCAAAGGTCTACAGTAAATCGCCTGGTAAGTGTTTCGCTATTGCTTTCTTTCACATGCACACGTGTAAACCTGTAGTTACCTCCTGTTTGTACCTGAGAAATATTTGCACACTTATTCCTTAAATATGCAGTATTTTAAGATTGTCTTAAGCCAGTGGTTCCGGGGGGCTCGGTGTCATGGGTACCATTTCTAATGCTCTATGGTGCCGATAGGTATTTGAGAATTTTTTAAATCTGATTTTTGGTGAATTGGTGAGTTCTTGATACAACTATTTGTGTTACGATTAGAGACCATTCAAACAAATGGCATTTTCCTACATGTTTTAAGTTGATTGTGTTGTTCCATTTCTATTTATAGTGACATTTCAGCTACACTTAACGTAAATTCCAGTCGGGGTGCCGAAAATCCATTTATTATTTTTGAGGGGTGCCGTAAGCCATAAAGGTTACGAATCACCATTTTAACCGCTAAAATTGTGTTTATTTAGCAATAAACGGTTCGAAAACATTGAATCGAAAAGAGCCCTCCGAGCAATCAAAGGAAATAATCCGAAGGGAACTTTTCTACGAAATGCAATTTTACGACTTCGTGAAGAAACGCTTTTACCAACAGGTCGGACAACTAAAGAACCTGAAACTAATGGTTTGACATCGCGATCAACTGACTCTAAAGCGTTGCAGTCTTATAGGAAATACCTGTAGAAAACATGGCGTGTCCATTTGTCTGCAAATTTTTAATAGTCAACAAAGTTCCTCCGTCTTTTTGTGCAATCTTTTTCCAAATGTTACGTCGATGTTCCTTAATCCACTTTCGTTTTGGGATTTGTAAAGTTTGTAGCACCGGGATTGACGATTCTATCAGCATCAATTAGAAAGAGAGGTATTCTCATGGGCTAGATATGCATGCAGTGTTGTAAAGAATTCATTTGGAAACTAAGTTAAGTCCAAGTCAAATCTTTTCGAATAAATAGCCCAAGATAGTTCGTATTCCCAATCATCGGTTGCCCAAGTCGAGTCATAATTAGAGCAAGTCAATTTCGAGTGCAGTCCTTCTCATAAAAATTAAATCTTAAGCTATTAAAATTGGTTAACTCGTCCAATTATGAGCAATAACTCAACGAAATATTAGTAAAAACGCATCATATATCAAGCAAATTGTTTTTATGTTCACCAATTTTACAAACCATGCTTAATGAAAGCACTTCATTGCAAACCAAGTCATTTGTCAAAAAAACTTCAGTCAAGTCAAGTCATTTTGGTCAAAATGCTTGTCAAAGTCATTTAAAAACAATTACTTAAGGGCGCTTCAAGTCATTGACTTAAGTCATTACAAGAAACCGTTTAGCGTGTTCTGAAGTGTAAAGCGTCATTTTTAATACAGGTCGATATGTTCCCAAGTTAGTAATATTGTATTTAAAAAGAATTGCTTTAAAAAGCTGCGAGACATTATTTATTAAAAGTAACCAAGGCTTGCCGTCGTTCACCACAAAACAATACTTTTTGCAGTTTACATTTTTGTACTGTGTTTTTATTCCTTAGTTTTTCATTGTTTGTCCCTTTTTTATTTATTCAATTTACTTTAGTTTTACTCTATCGCTCTTCAACTAAATGCGTATCGCACTTTTAAACGCGTAAGAGTCTGTTATGTGGTCGGTTGTGAGTTTCCAATTTGTGGAAATGGAAAAAGATAGTTTTTATTTGTCGGGCATTCGCAGTAGTTGGTGTTCTTTCAGTTACTTTTTGTCTTTATATTAATCGCTTCGGTGACTCGTGTACTAAAGGTTTGTGTATCCTCTGTTAACGTTTCACTGTGTGATGACTATGTGAGCCAACATGTAAGTAAAGGTCGATCGGGAAAGAAACTAAAAAAGGGAAGTGTGCAGCTTAAATTTTTTGAATATCTCCTGGGGTAAACAAGATAACGATCAGAAATTTCTACACATGAATAATAACAACCTATATTTATAGATATGAATATTAATATTTTTGTTTGATAAAAGTCTGATTCATGCTAAGTTGGGTTGCTTTGAGTAATGTGTAACAATTTCTGATCGATATCTTGTTTACTCAGGAGATATTACGCGACGAAATTTCGAGCTACATACTTTCCCTTGGTAAGAAAACTCCCATGTTGTTAAACAGTTGTACGCACACAGCAGCCAGGATGTAAAATGCTGCAAATACATGAATGCGGCTATAGTAGCCTAAAGTTAGTTCCTTAGGGCTGATAATAATGCAGCATCAACACTCAACAGGATCCTTTAAATTCATATTCCCACCCGTGAAATATGGAAATACATATTGGAAAATAAAATATTCCGGAAAATAGTTCATGGTTTCGTTTTGGATGCTATGCCCTGAAATATACATAATTGCTTTCCACGACAGACAACGAGCGAGTTTTGCACTTTATATTAATCAAGGTGATCGCAACTTTCTTCGTAAAAAAGTTTGGATTGCAGTGACAGTGCAATGCAACGGTATGAATTTAACTTTGTTTCGGTTTGTTTAAATTTACTTCACCTCACTCTTCTTGTTCTGTTGCCTTTCTACTTTTGCGTTTTTCACCTATGACCCTAATTAGTTTCCAACTTTGTTTTTATGCTAAAGGACAATTCCTTAGATTTTGCAACTGCTGAAACTGAAGAACCTCGAGAGTCTGGTTTTGGGCGCGGTGTGATAGAGTTCAGTTGGTTTTATGAGCAAGCGAGCTATAGTGTTGGCGTTCGCGCTACACGGCTATTCTGATAATAAATACGAATGTTCAATTAGACTGCGACATCCAGTTAGGGACTAAAATATGGCGCAACAACAGTACATTCCGTACTAGGACTGACCTTCAATTCGGTTTTGGTCTACCCCCGACTGACAAAATTAACTGTGCTGCCATCTAGCGGCAAATATATCTTACAAGAGGGGCAATTGAACCATCTGCCAGATGTCGCACTGTGCAAAAATGCTTCGGCTAAACAAGAAATAAGTTTAAATAGTATAAACTCCAACTGACATATTTGTTGGCATCATCGAGAAAGCGCAATCAATCAGATCTAAAACTCATTTACTTTTTTACGTTTAGTTTGTCGTTTACAATTCCTCCTGCCGTTTAAACCAGTGGTTCCCAAACTGTGGGCCATGGCCCAGAACTAGGCTACCAAGACATTACCAATGGGCCACAGACCCATTTGAACAGATTCTACTGTTTTGTTATACTGTAGATATTATGCACTTTGTTTAAAAAAAAAATAATTATTTAGGAAGAAAGGTCATTGTCTTCTTACAATGGGTTTTAGCTGCGGTGTTGGATATAGCAGTTTTTAAGTTAAATTTTGATAGAAAATGTTTGTGTCCAAATTTAGAGCACGTGGCAAGCCACGAATCGCTATTAAATAGACATTTTGGCCACAGACCAAAAATGTTTGGGAACCCCTGGTTTAAACGAACTAATCCACAGCCAAAAACATTCTGAGCAGCCCTTGGTTTGAAGATTCCTCTTGATTGATTGTTGGTGCAATTCATACAATAAACAGTCAGTCTGCCTAAAAAAACAACAACAAAAAAACAGAAATGAAAATCATTTTCTGTTTTTCTATACCGCTTACATTGCTGAAAAACAGCCGATTCTATGAATTTCGATCTTCCCTGCAAATCATGTAGCGTTTATTGAGAAAAACACCTGATAGAAACCACCTCGAAGTAAGTAGATAAGGGTTTAAAGTATAGGGAGTGGTATTATATATTTATTTTTTTGATGACCAATAGTGAACTTAACTAAAAGAAAATAAGAAAAGTAAAGTAGGTAAGGGTAGTGGCTCTATTCTTCCCATTGGCCAAGAAGAGGCCGTGAAGTTTATAAGCAAATCAATAGTGTTCTGAGCCCAGTCCTTTAACAACCTGTCAGCACTAGGGAGTAGGTATTGCCACGGAGGTAGGGTCGGAGTTGCAAAACTGATCAAGGCAGAAGGTAAACGTTCAAACCTTTTGTTTGTGGTGGTAGTATAGGTAAATAGTAGTAATTATAAAGTAAGGATAGGTAAGAAGTACTTTCCTCTTGAAAGTTAAAGACACATCTAACCAAAGTATGTCTTATATCTAGGGCGAATATTTTTTGACCAAAAAAATAGGAAATTTTGACCTGAAAAATTAAAATTTTGACAAATTTTGACCTAAAAATTAAAATTTTGACAAATTTTGACCTGAAAATAATTTATTTTGACCTGTTAGAAATACATTGATTTAAATAACCTAGGCGACGTTAATCACGCGTTTTTTATACTGTATATTGCTCTAATAAAGATATAATGCGGTTAAAATGACTTTGAACTTATATCAAAACTAATTTTTTTTGATTTAATGAAAGATAAATTTCAAAATAACCGAACGACCAATTTCAAAAAGCTGACTTTAGTTTTTTTTTAATTTTGTAAGCGATTTATGTGCAATTTTATTCGATTTCGACTTGAAAAATTTTGACAAATTTTGACAAAATTTTGACTTTTTTTGACAAGTAAAAAAATATTCGCCCTACTTATATCGTTTAAAGTACAACGTTCAAAAATAAAAAAATGTCGTTCACATTAAGACAATTGTTAAGCTGTTACTTGCTGACGACATCCACATGGTGGTGATATGGAGTTAAACTTAGCATTTTTGAAGATTCGATCGGCTATTAATGTTCTTGCACTGAGAGTAGCGCCGTCTAGCGGTAAGTATTTTTTTATAAATCTATTAAAAGCAACATCCAAAAACATAAACTATAGTTTGTTTAATTTAATGTCGTTGTCGTAAGGTTGATACTTCTTCATGTAAGTCGTATTTGGGATAGTTTAACAATAAGCAAGCTAATTATTCTGTAAATACGGTAATAATGAACGGTTTAAATTTAAGTACGCTCCCGTTATGCAAGCCCCTTAATAAATCGGTGACGTGCAGTTTTGCATGTCACAAGGTTGGTTGACGCACAGTGAAAAGAAAAAAGGTTTTCTGATTGTTTCACGCAGTATATATGAAGGTTCACAATGCGATTTAATAACAGAAGTTCTGCACAGGAGAATCAGGTAATCAGTTACATAACTTGACTACGAATCGTTTGATTTGCAAGAATGTTACATAAAAAATATTTGTTACGTTTGGGGAAAAATGCGTCACGTTTAATCGAAGCTGGTTCGGCATGAATTAAGATAAGGGCTTATATATCGATAGAAATTGTTAATCTTGTTTGAGTTTGGATAAGTTTTTAGCGTGAACAATGCCGGGTTTCTTAGTGTTTGCTAAACATCAAAGCCTACAGATTGATTTAGTTAACCATGTGTTTTGGCACTATTTCTGTAAACCGATTATGATATGAAATAAAAATCATGTGGGCGGATTTACGAATTTATGTAAATCGTAAATAATAAAATTAGTTCGAGTTTTATTTTATTTAATCATAGCGCTAATGTTCTGCCCTAGTAAAAATAACTGCCTCTTCCTCAAAAATACCAAGAAAGGTATTTACAATTATTAATTGCAATTAGTAACAACGAGCTCACGCAAGACAATAAATTACCTGCATGGTAGACGATACAATAAACAACGAATCTAGCTTATTTGTCTTGATCAAAAACTCAAAATCAGTGGCATTTTTGACAAATTGCCTTTTCTTTTTTAATACAATTAGTCAAAAGTGCAGCTTATTTTCAGTTTTTAGCTAATCAAGGACTTTAACACAACACTTTTACTAATCGCACATTTACCTAAAATCTAATGATCGTTTCAACTCACGTTGCAATCCAAAACTAAAGTTGCGTATATCTCCGGTAAAGCACGGAATAATCCTAATACGTCACGAAGGCACTTGCCGTTATTTGTTGTTCGCCGCCGTTTGTGTGTGAAAGTTTCATAGGTCCACTAAATACATCCCCACAAAAGTAAAACCTTACAAGTAGGACAATTAATCTTTGTAGGCCTAGTGTGCATCAAGGATGTGGTTGTTGTTTGGGTTTAAATAAAACATTTATATCTACCGAAATCTTTATCTACGGCTTACTGGTGCACAAAACGCAGAATCCGAAAAAAGGCGTATAATTTCTTTAAATTGGTGAACTGTTAATTTAAAAGTTTGCAGAAGTCCGCCCAAATTATAAATTTTTACCTTAAAAGTAAACATTTTCCAAATTTTGAACTAAAATATGTTTTGCCCCTGCCTAGGGACACAGTCTGCTACATCGATTAGAAAATAAATTGCTATAAACTAATCAGTCAAAGCGATTTAAAATCACAAGTAAAAGTTTGATCTATAGGTAATTTCTTTAATGCGAAAATTCGTTATAATGTATTCGCCAGGCGAAATCCACGATGGAATAAAATTATTTACATTATATTTAAAGGTATAATCACAAATTCATATGTAATTTAAGGCCTAAATAAGGATAACCTATAAGCTAATTTAATATTATACATGCTTTGTAGGTTCAGTTAATGTTTGAAATGGAATTTTTACATAAAAGGCTTACAGCCACAAGTGTCGTATACCAAACAGAACACGGTGTTTTAAAGATCTGTTTCAGGGGAAAAACATAAACATATAAATAAAGGTTTGTACCTCGATTTCGATCAACGAGTAATTAAAGGTACAAACTGTTACCAAATATATACTGTATTGATGCCAAGACTACAAAAAAAGGCAAAGATTTGTCTAACTTCGAAAAACATACAGTTTTAATATGTGGTGCCGTAGCGCAAAGCATGCGTTCAGGTTTGGGTGGTATCAAATAAGGATATTGTTAAATTTAATTCCCCTAGTTTGGTATTACTTTCATGATTGTTCTTAAACCATCAATGTGCCACGTAATTATTCTATTAGCGGATGACGAAAAACATCTACGGCAGGTTTTTATAGGTTTCTGGAATTTATCCATCTACAAAATTGTTTACAAAACAAAAATATTAAAAAAAATCACTAAAAATATTTACACACCTAAAATTGCACTACTGTACACTGAGATTATAGCAAAAAGTGACATAAATGCAAACCGTGATGTTTCGTTTTTGGTTTACAAGGTTTTCCTATCTTAATCCTAGATGTAATGTTTAAAAATGCCCCTCAAACCCGACATAATCAGTTACAACAATAAAGTAATGAAGTATTTTTGAACCATGCTTGAACCATACTATACATAATATGCATTTTCTTCGATAGTACACATTTAGGTGTTTACTGTGTTGATGAACACGTAATAATGGTATCATGTTTCAGTTTGTGAATGTCCTTATTACCTATCACCCCCAAACTCTAGATTTACTCATAACTAATTCTTATTTTTGTAGTGTGGCCCAAAGACTAAAAATCCAACCAGGTTGAGGCGCAAACCAACACTTAAGCAAAATACAACCCCAAAGGGTATTTTACTGATTTCAGTTCAGTTTAATAACTAAAAGTAGCCTATACATCTCAACGAAACAATGGTAATTCAGCGAGAGAAAATGTCTTTTTATGTTTTTTAAATTTGATCTACTAATTTTCGCTGTTTGCATGCACCCACTATTTTAATGTCCTGTCGACAGGGTTATTCTATAAACTCTTGATCGCAATAATAATTTCTAACCATATATTATTTCATATGGTTCGATTTGTTTTAGTCATAATAGAGGATTTATGTTATATTCTTATTGTATAATAACAATAATTTAAGAGTGTGTAAAAAAAATTTTAACGAATAACTTGTTTGGCGTCTTTCGTTATTTCTGCGATTTTTTGGCAAAAAACAACACTGGTTTGCAGTCTTTATAATTTACCTTTCATTTTCCAAGTTCTGAAAAACACTTGTTAATGAAAAAAAAACTGAAAAAAAACAAAAAACTTTAGTGATTAAACGTCTTTCAATTAAACGAAATTAATGCAAATCTGGCCCACTTGTTTCGTTTTTTAAAGGCCTAAAAATGATGTGTCTGAAATATATTGCCTACTTTTAGTTATAGCGTTTAACAAATAACTATATATTTTTTTAGTTTTTTGTCCTAAAATTGATCCAACAACGTCACCAAAAGCATGCCAATTTTTGACAAAGGTAGGTGTTTCTTTGCCTGATTTGTAAATATCTGCTGTATACAAAAATGTTATATTATCTGTTAGCCACAGGACAGCAATTGTCAGATGAAGTTACACTTAAACGATATGACGACAAGACTCTTGCATCATGGCTTGTGAAAGAATATGGTAAGTGTTTATTTTGTATTTTTAAATTGTATAACATTGACCTGATAGGAGACGTATAGCAAGCAGTTCTAATAAATAAACTATAAGAACCCTTGACGATCGAATATTCCCGCGACAACACCTTCTCATCAATATAAAAGTTAAATGGTTATAAATAAGCCGTACATAAACTGCCTTATATTTTATGAAAACTGCTTTATATATATGCTATACCAACTCATTAGTATTAAAACAAATATAAATCGACCTTTTTATGCACGAGATCTTCTTAACATTTATTTTTGTCTAGCCTCTCTGCCAGACTGATATAAACATAAAATAATGAGATATTAAGTAATTTTATTCCAGTTCCAAAATATGTTACTGAAAGGCCAATATAAAAATAGTAAAGTTTTAAGTTTAGTTAAACTAGTAATAACGTCTACTTTATGAGGGGTCCGTTTTTCCCCGCTTGGGGGTCCGTTTTGCCCAAACACTACGCATTGCACGAAACCCTGATTTATTAAAAATCTCTAAACTTAAAACATCAGCACATTTTTTCTCTTTACTATTTATATATCAACATCCCCCAAACACATTTTCTCCCCTACCTGGTGTGTGCAAAATCGAATCAGTCTAATTTTTGGCCACAAACGTTCTTTCGACAATAGTCACTGATCAGCAATCAAATATTGACGCTGGTAACTTTGGTTTCGAGAAGACTGAGGGGATTTTTTTTTAATTGATCAATATTCATAAGTTGTTAGGTCAAAATTTGTAAAAATTATTTCAAAATTGTTTTACAAAATGCACAAAAATCGTGAAATTTTTCAAAAACGGTAGTAATTTTTTCAAATGTCCTTTAGTTTAAAATGTTATCAAAATTTAAATTTTTAAAATACAGGAAACAATATTTTAACAGTATTAAATCTTTAGTAGACCATAATGCGGTATATGTAAGCCAGCAGAATTAACCACTTAGGTCTGGTTTATATAGCATTAGGTTCAGATCGAACTCCGTTTTTGCTTCAGATAGGTGTATATCTCTGATTTAGACAAATTTACTGGACAGGTTGTGTCAGCGGTGATTTGCATTTATCACATGACCTATTTCGATAATATGCTGGGTGTTTTTTTTGCAATTACTTTTGCCATGTTTTTCGTATGACATTTTTTCATAGGTACTTGTCGTTTTAAAAAGCCAAAAATATCAAATTAACTGTTTTAAGAGTATATACACCGGTTGTCACTAAAAACTAAAAACAAGTGACTAACAAAGACAGGACAATAATGTGATACTTTATAAAACAATGTGTTGTTTAAATCAATGTATTCCTATAGGTCAAGATTTGTGAAAATTAATTATATTTGGTCAAAAATTGTTAAAATTTTAATATTACGTGAAGTAAATAAAAATATATTCGCCTAGTTATATTAAGGAAGTTCGTAAAATTACACAGAATGCTTGTCTTGGCGCACATTTTTCGTGTTGATTCTACTGGGTATTTTAATAAACCTCTATAAATATGCAAATTGCGAGCACTGCATACAGCCAAACGTACAGTATAAAATTTATTTCAATCGTAATATAGTGCGCCATATATTGTTGCTTTTAGAGTAGAATTGCTTTAGGCTAAACACGATTCATATCTAAGATAACAAGTCAATTTAATATGTCCTAACAAGGCGATTTAGGCAACACAATTTAAGCGCAAAATTATAATATAAAATTTTCCAATTTAAAAAAAATTTTCAAAGGCGTTGTAGGCAAGTTATATTTTTATAGGTGCGACGCCATGTTTTAAAACAATGTTAGGTCGCGATTTCCGGTATAATATCAACTAAAAGTGCAAGAATGAAAAGTAAGTTTAAATAAACCCAAGATGTGTTACTTATACGTATAAACATTTAATCAATAATAAGGTGTATATACCCTAGCAATAGAAAAAAAACGACATAAAAAGTGTATATGCCCTAATATTGGGTGATTTAGTTTCCAAAGTCTTATTTTTTTTTAAATTGTATTTTCTATTATAATTTTTGTGTAGGAAACAAGTTCACTACTTCAAGAGGCACATTTACTTTACCCAGGGATCGAACAGAACTTCGTACAGCCTACCATGCTAAAGAAAACATTAAGGTTTTCAAAGAGGATGCATAACGTCTTTTGTGCACCTGATCTTTTAAAAATGTCTTCTAATTTTGATAATAATTAACAACCAATCCCGGTATTTTACCAAAGATTCTTTCCTCCTTTATTCATAAATCGTATTTATATTTCTAAAGGACTATACATTTTGATATCTTCACCATTTTGTTAAACGTTTTCGTATAATAATGCTATGTCGTGATAAAGGTCGTATGTAGTTATGGAAACACGTTAAAAGGTAAAACAGAGTAAAACAGACTCATAAAAAAGTTAAAAACGGTTAAAAGTTAAACGGATAATATATTTTCATTTCTAAATGGTAAAACCCAATTATTTAAAAATGAGATCTTTCGAAATTTTTATTCCGTATTTATAATGATTTATCGTTACATAATTTGCCTTAATAAGCGTGCAATTAATATTGAAATCGTTTAAATATAGAAAGCGCAAGTCGAAAACACGTGACTGGTTGTTCATCTTCGTCATCAACCAATACTGAAGCGACAGATTCGGTTGGCATAAGAAAGCTTGGTGTGTTGGCATTTCTTAGGGAAGCAAATGAGTATTCATGCTATGTGCATCTAAGAGTTTGCAAAACAATTTAGTAGGAGATTTGTTTAGCTTTGTTTTGCGACTGTTTTTATTTTTATGGGTGAAATTCGTAAGTTTCAGTTCGTGAATTACTGCTGTGGTAGTATACATTGAATATAGTTCAGGACTAACAATACATCAATATCATCTTAAATTTGGTTCCCAAAGCCAAGTTAACTGAAATGTAAAGATTTAGGCCACCGAAAAAAATATGGTCCTTGGAAATCAGCAAAGCATTTTACCAGCAAACTATTTTACTTTCAGTGCTTCCAAGAAATGACAGAATCGAGAAAAGTAGCCCGTTTGATAAGCCAGTCGAAGTAACAAATGTTTTTTGTGATTTTGACGTTATTTTTAAACAACCCTAGCAAAATGTATTGGTTCTTCTGATCTAAAAACTCTAGCAAAATTTGCTTTTTAGCCCTATTTGTGCTCCTACCGATAAAAAAAACATTCTTTGTTTTTCTACCACCCTTTGTCATTCCGCACAAAAGTCTGAAACAATGTTTTTCCTTTAAAAGACCATATTTTGACCTACAAACAGTTTAAAGTGTGAAACGCGCCAGAATAGACGAATAAAGACTACACACGTAGCCAACATGTTTGTTCACACGGCACAAAAAGAGTTTCGGTTTTGTGTGGACTTTGGAGGCTGGTGCTTTTATAGGGCAACGAAGGGTAAGCTTCTTATCTAGTTCTGGCTGATAAATAACAGAAGAAACAATAAGTGCGAAAACCGTATTAGTATTCCTTAGAATTATGTCGAACGCTTATCGCTAAACTTTATTCAGAGCACCGTTAAATGTTGTTAGTAAGCTCTTTAGAGTAGTTTGGGAAACTTTCTGGATTTAAACAGCCATCCTGTACGAAAGACAGATGCTGAGTTATACCTGTGTTCGTCTACTATTATTTACGGCAACTCAAATATAAAGCAGAGTTATAACAACAAAGCTCTGGCGACACCATTCTCTTAACTGACATTTTTTTAATATAATTTTACCAATAAAATATTCGAAAATGCGAGCTACGGAGAAATCTTCGTGAGAACAAATCGTAAGAAAATTTTTCGGCGCGACAACGAAATTAAACGGCAACCTACTAATGTGTCGCCACTAATTGGTTTTATGCACACTCATATCAATTTTTTTAAGTAAGGCGCTAATCATTTTAAGATGAATGCGTCTTTGTGCAAAATAAAGTTTTAGTTCTTATAAAATACTATACGTTTATGGTTGGCTGGGATTTGTGCCTAAAGAAAACTCTTTAATGCAAATATTTAAAGCAAATTAAAGCCACATTTAGGGAAGGTAGAAAGGAAAAGTTATTAGCGTTTGACTCGGGATATTTTTAGAAACTACTGTATTCTTAGCAAAACCAAATTTCCGCGGCGTGGACTGTGATATTTCAACAAAAAAGGCCTTCAGTTGGTTGTAGTAAAAAAAAATATATAGGCCATTTAGACGCAGAAACGTACACAAAATAAGAACCAGAACTTAACGTCTTATACTTTGTATGGTTTAGACCAGGCTGGCACAACGGTAAATGGTACAAGGTCCAAGACGTCATAAAAACACTTATTCTTGAAACCACCTGTTATTCTCGTACGCAGGTGATTTCAAGACAAATTACATGTTGGCAGCTGAAATCCAATCTAATCGCACGAAGCGCGAAGAAAAATGCGTTTATTCTGAGAAAACTTTAGAATTTAAGGGTGGCGCACATTATTGACACACAAAAGAGATTCGCATATTGCTCGAAATATCGGAATTTAGTCTGATTTAACAGAAATTACAAGAGCAAAAACATAGTACAAATCGAAAGAAACGAAATACATGAACGAGTAAAGAAATACGAGTAAAGTTCGCAAAAGATATATGACGGGACCTTGGCCTGGTGACCCCTTTTTCCTTCATGATTTAGCAAGCTCATTGTGCTGTGGCCATAGCAATAGACTAATCCACGTTCTCTTGTGTTCCAAAATTTATCCACACGTTAATCCACAATATATGCAACCCTTTATACTGATTTTAAAATTCGACTCGCGAACTGAAAAGTTTGCCAAACCCTGGATTGGTCTTTCCCTATATAATCGTCTACAGTCACCTTAAATATTTTTGTGCATACAATTATGTATTATCGCGAAATGCACAAGCAAGTCTGCGCTACGTGATTAATTAGCCTGAAAAATTATTACATCGTGGGCCTCTTGCGAGCCGCTTTGAAAGTTGGCCTGACCAATGGTGTCGTTCATTGAAACAAAGTTCTACAGTAATTATTGTTTATGGTGTTTTTTAAAAGTCGGCCGTGTTAAATTTCAATTTAAACCGGTCCGCAGCACCCCCCGGTTTAACCAGGCAAAAGAAAAGTTTATTGGTAGTAAGGAATTTTCCACGTAATACACAACCTGTGAAAACCGTTAAATTTGAAACTAGATTCAAAAAGTAGATCTTTAAGAAGCATAAAGCAAATTATTCAGGATTTGTTTGTGAAACGATGACCTTTAGTCAAGTGTTATGTGGCGCTTGTATTTACATAAAAGGGTAGAAACTTATAGCACATTATTATGTTGAGTAACTCTAGTATTTCAGGCAGGGGCTGATTCAGAACTATAGATAAAACATGTTCCACTTCCGTTTTTTCCGCACATAGCTAAGGAAAATTACTAGCCCTAGCTAATCGTTAAAAAGTCGTAAATACCAGTATATCGGGAAATGTACTAATTATTTTTGATATTCGCAATGCGTCAAGTCTACTATTAAATTATTTATGTTTTAAATTTAAGCCAAATAATAAGCCTTGCTATTAGTTATATTGGCCCACAAGGTCGCTCGAGAACAGGAGATTTCTTAAGATCACTTGTTTTATGACCCACGTTACACCATAGTTTTGTGACGGTATTTAAATCTCACCCCCTCCCAAAACAAAGCTCGATTCGAACCTAGCCACAGTACACAAGTTCAGCTTATCGCTTTGTTTAAACAACTTATGCAATTTAACGCAATGTCGACTATTTTGACCAAATGTATAATATTTAAATAAGTGGCGTACGTGACTTTAGCGTTGTATCCATTTGAGTTATGTATAATTAAGCTAAGCGCCAAACCTCTCTAAAGTTCGGTATCCCTATCATTTTTTACGAAGGCATATCCCCATAATTATGTCATTTATAAATATGACCGTCATGATAGTCAAAACTTGGCGTACATATATGCGGCAATAAAAGTTGATATATATCTTCATATATCTTTTAACATTTGAAACATTTGCTTAAAATCAAATTCCAGCAGCGTGTAATGTAAGTTTACATTTCTATTGACACTTTAACCACTTCAACGACGTTTACATTTCCAGCGCCCGTATGGTATTAAACTTTGTTGTTTGGGTAAATATTTTTCACAATAACTGGTGAGCGAAGGTCGTTGTGTGTGCAAAGTACAACTAACTCGGGACGCTTACATTTGCATACAATTGACCGTAAAGGTTAACATCCCCATAAGTTACGCAGCCCTGTGTTGTACAATCCAACATCATGTGCTTTGTGCAAATACCTATTTCGATATAATATTAGTTTGTTAAAGCGATGTACACACGACCTAAGCAATATTTCCATGAATACTATGTAGGTCCACTTTTACTCTCATATAATAAATGAAAAAAAATCAAAAATATTTAGAGATTTCTGAAAAATCCTAATTAAAATATTTTCGTGACAAATACCAAGCAAGCTTTGTTGATTTTTTTTTATATTTACGTAGCGTAATTTCGATTTTTGTGTACCGTTTTCTGCTGGTGTGACTACATAAGCCCGTTCGAAAATTACGCCATTACGGAATATAATTTTTCTTTTGTCCAATGGCGTAAAACTACATTTCGATTCGCATTTATATTCTAGGGAAAAGTGGGACCGACTGGCCGTCTTAGCTACATCAATGCCCGAAAAAGCGTAATTATTTTATTGGGTTCGACATGTTTATGAAGGACCAATCCCCGATATTGCAAAGCATCACAATTTTTTGATGAGGTCACCAAGTTACGTGATAACGTGACGTCACAAAGTTACGTCATACCATGACATCACAGGGTTACGTAAAAATTTGACGTATCAAGTTTACATCTCAACGTGAACGTTGCGTCATAAAAATGAACACCATACAGTTAATTTATTTGGTTAAGTTTTAGATAGGCAAAAAATACAGTTTGCCCTGCCCAGTACACCCCTATCCTTTTCTACGCCAATAGTGCCTAATACACGTGGAAATCGACCACCATAATGGTTCCTGTTTACCTCTTCGTTAATCATTTGACAAATGACGAAAGTGTTTAATATTGGACGAGTCAGTATTATTTTCGCACAAAGGTCTTGTCTTCCAAAACAGCTGAAACTTTAACAAAAATTCCAAATTGCTTACCCCTAAACAAAAGATTATCTTTTCTAAGTGGTCGAACAATGCTCCTCCTATAACATATTATAGGCTATACATTCTGTTTACCCGTATAGAAAAGAAGCAGTTATCAACCACCATATATTCTGATGGTACACAGAATTTAATATATATATATATTTGTAAATAAAAATGAATATTTGAAGTTGGTAAATAAATGTAACAGCCTGTATAAATCACCTGCAGGCCTGCTGGATGCAATTCACCGCAACATAAGTATACGTAAAATTTAACGCGTTTAAAGTCCAATGGTTGCTTCCAACGTTGCTTTGGAAACGGTCATAAATTTTCTAGATTCTTCTATTTGCATCTGTTCACTTAAAACAGTTTGACAGCGATCGTAAAGTCGTCAAAGTTCGGTGTGTAATACCCGCAGGAAACAAGGGTACGGCAGACATAGTAGAACCTAGTTTCGTCCGATCGTACAAAAATAGCCTTTAAATAAACAATATTTTGATTGTCAAATGACATAACCTGTTAATATAACAAAACAGAAAGTCTTTTAAATTAATATCCAAACACGTAAATGAAACTATACGAAATGTCAAGTTTCTCAATAGCAGCACAATGTGTGAAACGGCTAATGTATAAAAAAAACTGGTTACCACGGTCATACTAAAACCAAAATGCTATAACTATTTGTTAAACTAACAAATCAACTTTGTGAAACGCACACAACACCACTTACATATTCACATACATATAATATATATATATATATATATGATATATTACACATATATATATATATATATCAGTCTCGGCCAAAATTATTACTACATATAAAATATATAAAAATGCATATACGGGGTTTCTCAAGTTAACAATAACGCGCGCTGGTTTTATACATGCTCGTTTCTGAAGTTAATAAATAGGTACTTTATTGACATCAAGCGGATTGATCCATATTACAAAATAGAGTTAGCTATACTAGTACGTATAGTAAGTAAGGCATGTTGCACTCGGGGACAATGGGAAGAGGGGACTCGACACACACCACAGAAAGGCAAAAATACACGACACATTTATTTGCCTATGTTTGTCAGCTGCTCCAATATTTTATCAAGAAATTATTATTTTGCTGTCTTAGGTAAACGATAAAGCTATCCCGATTCCCAAAAGTGTTATTTAATTTTTTCGATGTGTTGTTAGCTAGCGCCAGAGTCGACTAGGACTTTTTGCCGTTTGCGCCTATCTATAACGTGCAGTAAGAGCGTACAACGTCCTTTGAAATATAGTTAAATGCCACGTACATTTTTTGCGCTTCGCTTTATCGTTTTTATGAGGTTTGGATGTAGTAGTACGCTGCGGAGGTAAATGGCCCTCACAACTTGTTTGTCCAAAAACAATTTTCTTAATACTAAACTTTTGCTGCATGCTTTGAGCACGAGTCGAGAACAGTACCTTTTTTATTACTTCTTCTTAAGTTCTTATTGGCTTAACTTCATGACGTCATCTTTAAATTTTTTCATAGCTCTGCCAAATAATAAATCCCTTGGACCTTAATTACATTTAATATATAATACCCTCGATTTGAAGCTGTTGAAACAGGTAAATTATTGTAAAAAATTCAAAAGCCTATTGCCTCAAAATTGGTCAATCAATGCCATTTTACAAAATATTTGTGGAGATGAATTTTCCCCCGACATTCTGTTTACATCAAAAATAGATCAAATTGCTAAACAAAAATGGTTCTAATTTAGTTTACGATGCCCTAAAAAAATATAGGGGTGATGGCAATCCAAAAGTATTATGTCCTGTTAACGTATCTATATTGGCGCTACAAGACGTGGCGTCTTACAATTGTGTAAAATAAGGCAAACACAAGCGATAACGATACGAACATAAAGCAATAATTTGCCACCGCCTAAAAAGGGGCTAAAACATTTATATAGTTGGAATAATTTTAATAGTTCGCCAAGCCTTATAAAAACCTGATTGCCAAACAACCGGAACCATTCCCACCACTATATGGGCAAAACAAAAATGTTCCAAATCGTAATTATTGATAAGCAGAGGGCCAAAAAGTGGCAAAATAAAGTATAAAAAAGGGTTAAAGGTGAGGTACAGCGAAGTGATAAGAGGCATTAAATAAAAAAAAAGTGAGTTAAAAAAGATATGGTGAATAAGGTGGAAACAACACATTTACAAATGAACGATAAGTAAACAAAACATTCGATAAATAAACAAAACATTTTTGGATAGGTTAAGCATGTTTTTAATGTTTTTTGCGTTACCTGCTATGTGTTACTGAATTTTGTCCTCGGCCGACAATGTCAGAAGGTGTGCGATCTTTGATCACGGATCTTGAAAAAGCTTCCAGGGAACACGAGATCGAAGTTGTTATCGAGTTCGGAACGGACCGCTTGATACAATGGGTTGGCGTCTACTCTCTAGTATTCCTTGATATCGTGGCAAAAATTGGAGAACTGGCAGGTAGCTATAAGAAAGTAACTTACGTTTTGTTAGCACCATTTGCTAGCAGTGTCAAGAATCCGGCTAACTAAGCAAAACCGTTCCTAAAACAATATTATAAAATTAACGTACATTAACGGGGTTGTACGGAACATCACGTGGAGTGTTATATAAATGGCTTTGGTAAAAGAAACGCTACGTGAGACGAATGTGAGTTTGTCGTTTGGTAAGACCTTTTTATCTTTTCAAAATTAGGGAAAGGGACATTGTAAGAAAGGTTATATAGAGGTTTCTGTAGGTTATGAGGATTTGTGCCACTTCATTCATCTCAGGTTAACTTTCATTTCCATAAAACGAAACGTTACTGGGTAGGAATTTACCTCAGTAAAAAAATGGTTAGACTCTTGCATACTTTTCGTATGTTTTATTTAAGCTGTGCAACGAAGCACCCTTCCGAAAAATTAGTTCATTAGAAAATTGCTCATAAAATTACTCTGTATTTATATTTTAGGTAACATTTTAACTTGTAATGATTTGATTTGAAAAATATGGCTCCACAAAATGTCTTAAAATTATGCCTAACTTTAATTTTCGCGCCTAAGCTAAATTAAAACAGACCTGGAAACCATGGTGTGAATTAAAGTAGGTGCCGGTATTATTATTATTATTTTGTAGTTTAGTGTTGTTTAAATTTACAATGAGGAGTATTTTGTTCGGTGGCCAGTGAAAGATTTAGCAGCAAGATTTTCGTGTTGCGTTGAATTTACTTTGCGCTAATTCACGATCAAAAACGAATCCAAAAATCTAGAAAGCATAAAGGGGCGGGTATTAAGCAGGTTTTATACTGAAATACAATTTGATGGGGTTTACTCTGTTTGGGCTTCCGCTATTCTCGTTCTATATGATTATTTAACCTAGTTGAGGTAGGCATGGTCGTACATTTTAATTAATTTGCAATCCCACGCAGTCCCTTATCGCTCTAACATATTTCGAGATTTGTAAGCCTCAACGTGTGTTTCTAATCTTTTTGGTGCGTTTTCCAAAAATATTTTTTTTTTCAAAAATATTCCTATTGGAAAATATAGCCTTTAAAAAAAGACTTATGTTTAGGACAAAACGTTTCTTGCTATCCGTTATCCCCTTCTTCGGGAGGTGACAGAGATCTGATTACATACGCAAATATTTATTGCTGGGAAAACAAAGACACGACATACAATCTTCCCACTTCATTTAACTACAGCATGGAAAGCAAAACTCCGCTCCTACAGGATAAGAACAACGTCAAGACGTTCTTGCAGTGGTTGCCGTACGTGATGTTTGTGCAGGTATGTGACTAGTTTAATACGAAATACCTTTGCGTGTAATTTAGGCCAAAACAGGGCGTTTTTAAAAAAAAATAAGTTTACTCTATACTCTATTTTCAAGATCGACAAAATGAAAAATTTTGTTCGAGATTAGGGGTTCTTAAACTGGGTTCATGAACCCATTTTGGGGTCCGTTAACTAGTTTTAGGGGGTCCACCAAATCCTAATTGAAATGTTATTGTCAACTTTAATTTTTCAAAGAAAACAGTTTTAAAAAATCAAGCGGTTTTCTACTGACTGTACATAGACTCTCCATTTCACTTTCACATATTTTGGACAAAAATTAACAGATTTATGAAGTCTATTGGTATTGTGACGTCAATTAATGGCGTCTTTTTTAAATTTCCTTGCCTATCGTTGTCCCCGCGAAGCAATAAATTATTATTTAGGGGTCCGCGATGAAAAAAGTTTAAGAACCCCTCTTCTACGGTATGAAGTTTGTTTATATTAGTCTAGCAATAGATGCTTTTATAGCCTCATGTTGTGTTTTATGGCTTATCAGGCAATTACGTTCTCACTTCCTCGAGCATTTTGGCATTTCCGCGTTGGAGCGCGCTTGCACGGCCACTTGAAATTCATGCAAAACTTCTTGTTTGAGATTTACGAATCCCTAAAAACTGTCAAATACGGTATTTATAAAAGAAATTTTCCGTACGACGAGAAAAGTAACATGCTTGACGGAAGAAGAAAATACAAATCAAAATCGAATAATCACGACAAAAAAGACGGTTCTGAAAACAAAGCTGAAATTGAAAGCGATTTAGAAACGGATTCCACTAAAGGTAAGAAAATTGCTTTTTTTTGATAATTTTATTTTATTTTATTTTTGTTGCTTTCCGTCCGTGCTCTTTGATATTGTTATAAGCAATTGGAGATTTTTTGCGAAGATGTGCCTCGCTTTTGTATGGATATCTTGTGCACCATATTGATTTGAGTGTTTCAAGTTCGAACTTTCAATATTGTTTTGTGTGTGCTACAAGTCAGTCGCCTATGTTACAGGGGCGGGAGCAGAACCTCTTTTAACCGATATGGAAAGACAAAGAGATATAGAGCGACAAAAGAATGAAACAGTTGAAGAAGTGAATGTAAATCTGATTTTTTTATTTAAAATTTTTATTTTTTACGTAAATGGGAAATTAAACTGAATAGGTGGAAAAAGTCGAGAGCACGTGTTCGTCTTTGGATGGTTTTCTGGCTGGCGACATGCGAGACATCAATTTCTTCTCGATGCTCTGCTACGAAAACTTTGCCTCCCTTCACCACCTACCTTTTATTTTGTCAGGTTTGGGGAATTTTGTAGAAGTAGAAAAATAAACAAGGCTGGCCAGATATAACAAAGGTTTTGTTAACTGGAGTGTTGAGTAAAACATATTTAATTTAAGGAAAATGGTAAAATAAGCAAAGTATTCCAGAAAATCATTATATAAATTCACATTTATCTAGTTTATTCGATTTGCTTACTTTTCACCCAGACTTAGCTACAGGTCTAACCGCTTTAATGATATTACGCGTAAAAACGAAGTATTTTAACTCACAAGTTAGGTGAGGTTCTTATTAAAATACATTTTTCTAAACATCTTAGTAATAGTTCGGTGCTTAATTGATAAAAAGAAATAGGCTCTTTAGGACCTATACAACATAGTACAGTATTTTAATAAAACGTGTATTAACAGTATGTAATCTTGGCCTTATAAAAATCAGTATTCGAGATTTAAGTGAATTTGTTGCATTCGACCATAAATTGCACAGTCGTATAAACCTTTATCGTTGTAATAGTGTTGCAGTAGATTTACTCATACATATTGGAATGCTTTCAATTGTCTAAGCTCAAACTTGTATGCAGTATTCAAGCTCTGTGAATACAAGTTGCCCGATACACGAAACATAAAGCACGTGATCATGAACGAGGCGATGTTGTATTTGTGGTGCGACAAGAAGAACTTCAACAATGTTTTCCTGCTTAAAATGTACGCTTACAAGCAACTGTCCACTGCTGGAGCAGCCCTCCTAATGATCGTCGGTTTGATGGCTTGGTTCTTTCATGTTGTCTATGTGGACGTAATCACATCGGAAACCTTCGGGTAAATTACCGATAAGAAAACAAAGGCAAATTCACGTGGTTGTAGGGGCATTAGATCATGGGCATAAAACCTTTACTTTTTTGCCTATTTTTGCTATACAAATACAAAATTTTCCCGGTCTCGGCGACCCTGCACATTTTATAGCTTCATTGTTTTGCTATGATGATTTTCAGGAGGCATAACCATTACGAATTAACGTGGTTCGAAAATCGACAATCTTAATTCAAAGCAGATATGACAAACACTAAGTATAAACCACAGATTAATAAAAACATAATAAATTCATCAATGTGCAAAACAATTCACAAAATTGTGTCGAACCGAAACTGACTCCTCATCCTTAATCAGTGTAAAGATCATTGAAACTTAATGTAGTTATTTAAAAATGACATATGCTTTCAAATTTACAGTTTATGTTATATTGCTTTGAAAAACGTTACACTTAAATAGCTTACTGAAAAGAGTCACAATATGGTATTTTCGTTTAATTTGGTAGAGCGACGGTCCCGGTATAACCGAAGGTCGCGAGTTCGAACCTCACCACAGTCTAGTAGTCTTTCTAACCTGCCTTGCTTGCATCATTAATCGAGAGATTCGGTTTCACTGCGATGGCGTTCGGTCTACTTTATACTTATTGTTAATTTTAGGTGTCAGATACCTTACCAGGAAGTATGGGCCCTTTGCACAATCCGAAGGATCCGGGACGTTATCATTATTTTCGGTCTCGACCTTTGCTGCACCGTCGCCGTCCTGGGGATTTCCCTGTTTCACTGGATCGACGTGAGGTCAAGCGCCAACAAAGATTCGTCACACTACTTCGACCTTCTGCAGGATACCACTAACCTGGCGTTCGAAATAGTCGACCGAGTGCAAATCGCAAAGGAGAGGAAAAATGATACCTGATTTCTACTTTTTTTGTGTTTGTTGATGAAAATTTGATTGTGTGGGCCTACCCAGTTACCCAGTCTTTTTCTAGGAATGTAGGGGGGTCAATGAACGAGATTTGATCAAGTATTATACTAAATTATTGTCAAACATTGGATTTAGCAGTAAATCTATGATTAGTTTAAAACGCAGAAAAATGAACGATATAGTACCTATTTTAAAGCGAGAGATTATGGTTTGCTTTAATAACTTTTTATAAGGCGGTAAAATATTCAATTATTTTTAGTGTGTATATAATTTTCCTGTTTGCAATGGAAACCAGCTTTATCCTTTTGCACTCACTCGTCATATAGTTCTTTTTCGTATTTAGGTGGCGTTTTGGAGAGCGCATGAATGGTTAGAGGAGGTATATGGACATAGGCCCACCCCTACTTGCCAAAGCTGTCACAATACGCCAATGTTAGAGTGGCACTCATGTTGCACAGTTGTATTTTATCGTTTTCGTCAATAGAATGTTGTGTTGTTTGTGCTCTTTTATTATTTTCTGCACTTTTTCACCAATTTCTTACTATAGTTTTCACACATTGCACCTCACATTTCAACTATTTGTTATTGTTTGTCCTTCCATATTTTCTGTTGACATTCTATCATATTGTATTTCTTCCCATTTGTCGTGTAGGCAATTGTCCTGGAGGAGAGGATTTAAGCTGAGTGGCCTTGGCAGTATTTACTTAATTATTAGGTCTTGCAGATATCTTATTTCATTCGCTGGTCGCTACAGTTTTGAGCCTTTTGCAGTTTCTGTGTATGTTCACCCTTCTAACGCCATTTAAGATGCCTCTGGTAAGCCGGGAAGTTAGGCCCTCATCGTTTTTCGTATAACACTAATACATGCTTCAAAGGCTGCAAAGGTGCGGTTAGTTTTAAACAGCGCACCACAGCTTTACTCCGTACAGTGCCGCTAATAAACCTACGGGTTTAATTGGGTGTCGTTTTCTTGACAACTTTTGGTCGGCATTAGCAAGTATATGATTTTGCTTTAACAGAAGGGGCCACGTGAAGGCAGTTGCCACCCCTCCCCACTAGCTGGTTAAAAACTGTCTAGACATATGAAACTAGAGATAACGTCCAAAATAAAGAAAGAAGAAGAAGACCTAAGGATTGTAAACTACGAAACAAAGTTATCCCATCTCTATATATAAATGGGAAGTTTGTTGCGCAGTAAGCCTGAAAGTCAGTCAGTCACTATACGAACACTACAGTGTAGGGCTTCTTGCCTTGGGACTTATTGTGGAGTGAATCGTTGCGGAATAAAAGATCGGCGGCTTTAAACTGCGCGCTCGCTTCTCCACGGACGCTCGCTAATTGGCACCTATTAACAGCGAAACCTTTTGACCGACCGGTTTCAATA
This sequence comes from Ascidiella aspersa, assembly GCF_963924565.1. NCBI lineage: Eukaryota > Metazoa > Chordata > Ascidiacea > Phlebobranchia > Ascidiidae > Ascidiella > Ascidiella aspersa. The sequence goes on from NC_139447.1 coordinate 5,174,604, forward strand.
TTTAAACATATAATCAGCGCAATAGTCTACGTGATCGTAAACCAAATTGAGTACATCGCCTTGATAAACAAAGTGTAATGTTGTCAGGTTAACTTTTATGGTAAATGGCTTCTTGCGGTAGGTTTACACGCGCAAAATTTTGGCAGAGCAAAATATCGCGTTTATTGCAGCGGTTTGAACAGTAAGAAATTTTCATTTTTAAACATTTTCATATCACGCAAGTCGAACAATTGCTGCTGCCACAGTCCGTTTTAAGTTTGTTAAGCGATTCCCTATCGATTTTTGTCACTTTGTTTTTCATTGTACAAAAAACTGTGTACAATGTGTACCTTAAGGTTTTAACTTCAACAGGTCACGTTTTAAGCTAAAAGAAAAAAAACATACTTCTTTTTTACAAATAAAAGCTCCGCTACGCCGGTTTCTGCGGTAAGAAAAAGTTTGGCCGTTAAGCCGAGAGGCTTAATTTTACATATTTGGCAAATTTTATGTGAATTTTATTTTACGAAACGAAGAATTGAATTGTATTTTTTACAGTCAGACAGATAATTATAATTGGGTTAATTTTTACCACGACAGCCGACTCAATGCCGCTTTCACACATACGCTTTACAAGGTGATAATCTTATTTTCAGACACAATCAGCGGCAAACAGTACAGAGTTGACCAGCGCCTTTGCTGTTTTACAATAGCCAACACGTTTTCCCATCACCGCAAAACGCAAGAACACATCACATGTTAGGAAATTTATATTTAGCGCCACGAAGTTCAACATTTGGAAATAAGTTAAAAACTTATGCCATTTTAAATAATATTTTCGCAAACTATGACAATGATGTTACGCTATCCGTTCCCTTTTGGTTATATGCAGGGTTGCCATACCGTCCTTATTTATAAGATTTGTCCTTATTTGAAGGGCTAGGTCTTAGAAAACTTAAATGCCCTTATTTGTAAGAAATGTCTTTATTTTCGAATTGCGTCCTTATTTTGTCTTATTTTCAACACCTACAGAACCTCGATCGTTTTCCTCTGGCAACCAATGTTGAATTATATTCTAAAATTGAGTTTTTATGACATCATAAATGAAAATACTCGTCCCCGTGGCGTACAAGTCTCAGGTTTTACTTCTAAGTGGTGTGACTGTGATAGCTAGGGAAGTGGGACAGCAGTTTTGGCTGCTGTACCAGAATACAGCAGCTAACGACATTTCAGCAGTAAACGGCAGTTACTGCTGTTTGGGCTACAGCAGAATAGGGTGCGGTGAAGGCAGCATTTTTGCGTAGTGTTTGGTAATGGGGAAATGGTTGCAACACTTCGATCGTGATCGACCGTTTGATCGCCACATTTCACCTGGTGGATCGCGTGTCGGATTTTTAATATAGCGTTCTTCAAGCAACATTAACAGGAATATAGAACGAAAAACAAACCATGAACCCGAAATAAATTGCTGGAGCCGATAGTTTCTGGCAAAAAGTATGTAATGTGATATGGCACAGCTCGTACAAATACAATGAATGTCCTAAAACGTTTTTTAGATGCTAATCTAATTTTCCGGTTGTCCTTATTTTTGGGTCCATTTCGATGGCAACCCTGGTTATATGATAATTAGCCTATACTCTATCTATACTATATATTCGAATTTTTAATATTATCTACTATACCACGAGGCTAGCAAGTATACAGGGACTTGGTTTAATCTAATATGCACAATGGTAAGAAATATCATAATAATTTCTACATTTTTGTTTAGCCACGTAATATTTAGTAACTACAGAAAGATAAATTGTAGGCCACTTTAAAAAAGTTTTTGTTGCGTATTTGAAACGTGGCTATAGAAGAGCGCCGCGTAGACTCAGACTTGAAAACAAAGTTTTGCAGTTAATTTCAGTCAATGCGATATTTGGGCCTTTGCGCGAATCTATAACGTCCTTGCCATGTGGCTTTTGTATCATAAATAAAAACCTCTTGGAAGTTAAATAAGGGAAAAGCACTGTTAGGTTTTTTTCGTTCATGCGAACGTGTACGTGGTTTCGTTTTTTTTGCGTTGTTTCAAATGAAAGGCAAGTCTTTTGCTTTTCGTGCAAATGCTTAACTGCTATACCTTCTTTATTAAATTTAGACGGATGTTTAATTGAACATTCGCGTAAGTTTGACTACAAATGTATGTTTTCTTAAGGTTGCTCATGAATTCATACCATGCCATACCTTTGTTACATCTTTAAAGAGTACTTTTTTTTGTTTTCTCTTTAAAATATAATGCCTATCGCATTTACTTTACACTTGTAAACATCGTGTGTTTAATACTTCTGTTATCATAGGCTTTTGTGCAAACACAATTATTCAACTTTATTTACAGTTATGTGAGACAGCAAAGAACTTTCCAGATGCCAAAATATATCACTTACCGCCATTAACATACAGAATATGACACAATAAAACACAACTTGTAAGTGCTAACATAATGGGAGAGACCATCTATAACAGGGGTTCTTAAACTGGGGTCCATGGACCCCTTGGGGGTCCGTGAACTAGTTTTAGGGGGTCCATGAAAGCCTTATTAAAGAACTAGTGTATACTTAAGAAGTTATTAATTTTTCAAAGAAAACTCTTTAATTAAACGGTTTTGCACTAAATGTATAGTTATAATCCATTAAACTTTCACATTTTTTGGACCGAAATAAACAGAGTTAAATCAATTTGTATTGTGACGTCATTTTGGAGCATTTCTTGCCTACCGGGGTCCATGCAAAGCAAAAAAAAATTTTAGGGGTCCGCGGTAAAAAAATTTAAAAAACCCCTGATCTAGAACAGTTTTTAGAGCCAACTATCATAGAAAGCCAATGCATATCAGAAACAAAGGAAATACAATGCCAAGTCCTAAGGCCACTGAATCTATTCATAAAGATAAATGTTTTTTAAAATATAATCACAAACGTCACCAGGCATATGTTTAATAATTAATGAGTTGTAAAAACTACTTTTCGCTGTAAAATGATAGGTCTATAACTTGTTGATATAAACGATTTGAGTGTTGACGTATTGCTACAAATCGTTGGTAGAAAAGCCAAACAATGTTTAATATACCATAAAATGGTCCTTAGAGACAGAAACATTGAATCTGAATCCTACAGTCCGTGAATCTATTCAAATTCAAATACTTTTTACTTCAAATATGATCACAAACTTCACCAAGGATATGCCTAAATGTTATTTTTGAAATACGATTTTCGCTAAAAACTTTTTGTTTTCCATCTTTTTGTTAATATAAAAACGACTAGCAATAATCAAAGCACAACTACGTTTACATCTAAAAAAAAGATGTTCTACTGTTAGAAAGAGTATATAAGTGCAAAAAGCGATTTGTACAGCTCACTGGCATCACCAGGCGGTAAAAATTTAGGTCACAATTATGTAGATGGCTTTTCCTGTTTTTCTCAGGGCCACAAAGTCTCGCTTGCAGCCGGCGACAAACAGACTAGAATTTTGGTCAATTTGGTCGCTGGTTCCGAAGTAGATTTGACCTGAGTGTAAAAATAGAGAAGTTAATAAACTTTTTCGGTTCAATTCCGTGATTGAAAAGGATAAAAATAATAGCGTACCGCTCATACTTACGTTCATGTATGCATCATATACCGTATAGACCTAACAACACGTAAAACATCCTCTACTGGTAATTCAAACAATAAATATCTCAAAATATAAGACATGGCACACTAAGAACAATAACATCAACAATCAAAATGATTTGAATTCAGGCCGCTTATTGTTACCTTGCTTCGAACGAATATCGTTATTATATATTTTGATAGATTCAGTCATGAAACGCTTAAAAAAGTATTGCTCTTAGATTGGACTTAGATAACTTTGCCATAAATAAAAGTACAATTTTTATAGAGCGATTCTGCCACTGGATCACGATAAAATTGACATGGGGCGCGAATCTAGGATTTTTTGTTTTTTTGGGGTGGCAATGATTTTTTTCAGATATGATGTCATAAAGTTATGTCAATACGTGACGTCATAAAGTAGCAATCATGAACACCCGGTTCGTTAATTTTGTAAAAGTTGGATAGGTGTTACTTTTACTACCTAAGCTATATTAGAAAGACGTGTCGAATTGCGCAAAGTAAAAAAAACACATTTCTGTTATTTAATGTATATATTATTGGGCCAAATTATTAATGGTGTGACGAGACGCACTACGCCTTTGAGCTGAAGCAAATTTATCAAAATGAAGTAGGACATAGTAGAAATGCAATCCAAATTGGCGAGGGGTGTGGAAAAATAAATACAGTTTAGGGGGTATTGCCGTGTGGACCCGTACCGTATGGACAGACACCCTAAACACCTATATATTGCTTTAGTAATTACATTATTCTATAAACCCTAAAATTACAATTGTAAAAACGGTTGAGGTGTATGTCATAAAACGTAAAAGTACCGACAATGAAAACAGCAACTTTCTATACTTTACCTGCTTCGCTGAGTTTCAGTGCATCTAGAATATATTTCGTAAAGTCCGTCACAAAGCTGGTCGATTTCAAGAAGTCAGCCACAGTTCTGTTGTCCACAAATATGTCGTCTGCTTTATTGCCGTTTGCTGTGCAAAATCCAATTTTTTAGTTAAATATTAGTGCACAGTTATTTAGGAGCCGTGTGTGGAAGCGTCGGGATTAATTTTTCGTTTCTAACTTGGATAGATCTCCCCCCAAAAACGTCTGGCTTTTGTACAGCTTCCATATGTGAACATTTAACAGATTGAAACAACATTAAACGGTCGATTTTTCGGTTTTGCCTTGTGCACTTAATCGATCTGCTAGTGACTGATATGAAACCCCGACATTTGCCGCGAAGAGCCATTGTAACTGAGTGTTTAAATCACCACCAGGGTTATGGTTAACAATAACGTTTAGAAACTTAACGTTTGCGTCTTTGTACATTAAATTTAAGTTACAAACCAACCAACCTTTTTTAATAATGACAGACATGTTGTTTTTATCTTGTTCGTGGATGGTACGAAGAGCTTTTAACAGTAAAGCCGCGTTCTTCATAGGGAACTTGACAAGCAACTATTTCTGCGGTTGGATCGAACAGCAGAATTTTAACAATTTTAAACTTTAACTTGTTTATGAGTAAGTGTAGTAAATTACAATGCAAGACATGGTTAAAAAAGTAAATACATTGAATTAAACAAAGAGTATGAAACTTGAACATCTTTGAAATAGAGACCCCCCTCATTCAAATTATAACTGATGTCAAGATTTCCAACCTTAACCATTCGTTTTATTCTTATGATAACAACTATACCAAGTTACTTTTGATTGTTCACTGGCCGGTATTTCCAGATGACAGTATAGTCCGCTTGTCACAACTAATCTTTCCTAATGAAATTACTGAGACGAGGCTTAGCTCTCTGCCCTGCAAATAATTAAAAGCAGTTACTAGTACAGCAGTCACTCGTGACACAAAAAACCGCACCCATGCCCAAAATATGCCGAGAATAAAATCAAGGTGCCGAGAATAAATCACAAGACTATATGCAAGTGAGTTGGTGGGCTAAATGAGCCCACCTATATGCTTGCCACATCACCATAGCAAACTTAACAAAACAAAAAACAACGCTAACTTCCTTTCTGTCGAGGTATTTTCATAAAACCTTCCACTTCACGAGAAACAATGAGAACAATTCAGCTAACCTTTGTTTGAGGCAATCCGTTCTTCTCCTTAGAAACTTCTTCTTCTGTTCAGTTCGACGTGGCACTTTTTGCCTAAAATGGAAGGAGCTTTTGACAGCTTTCCTCCAGAGTTTCTCTTTTATTCATCTCGTGTTTCTTTAACTCACATTGTTTGCGACTGCTGTTCTTATTCGAAATGGTTTTAAAAATCCTAGGCGCCTCAACAACAAATTGTGCCTAGCGCCACCATGCGGATAAAAATAATTTAGAATAGTCTTATTTCGTGGAAGCGCTTTCAATTGCATCTGTAGACCCCTAGCGATTTTTTTGCAACTTTCTATCACAATTCTCAACAAGGTAACACACATTGTTTTAAATATCCACCAATTAATTTGTGGTCTTTATTACGACTTTAGAATGTTTTTTCTTCACGTTTTTTTCTAAAAGTGCTAAGAGTGAAGGGGGCTATAACTGTTGGGCTTAAATTTGAGCCCATAGAAGGGTATAACATGAATAAACGTTGAGAACCACTGCATGTTTTTATCCTTAACGCACTAAAATGTCGTCAGTGTTTAAGTAAGTTTATCCAAGCCGGTTCAATGCTTCTACACAATATGTTTGACATATGTGGTGAGATGTTAAACAGGTTTATTTGTTAAACCCACCCACAAACATTGCTGAAACAACATCCTACATCCAAAGCTCAAAATATATACCGTCTGTTCACATGAGAAACAAGTTAACTCGGTTCGCGGCGAGTTATGGTAGACCGGACCAGCCTCCATAAGGCGCTGTTTCCTGAATCTTTCACCACGTTACACAACATATGTTCTGCTGTAACTACCCATCTTACATTTGCTTCCAAATAAAGCGTAATACTAAAAATACCTTTTAAATAATAAACATAAGCAGTCTACCTATATAAATCGACAGTCCCCGCTTGTTTACTTGCTGCAAAACGTCTAGATGTCCTGAACTCTGAAACACTTCGTCAGCTAAGCATGTTAAGGTCAGCGCTGGAATTTACAGAAAAACAATTGAAAATTCGTTTCGAGAATTTGCATGAACTTAACTGCGTCGTTCAAAAATTCACACCAATGCAAATGCTTTCCGTTTGAAAGTTCAAGTAGGCCCTACTCCCAAGGTCGATATTAATGCTCGTAAACACAAGTGTCTTTTAAGTTAGTTTGTCTAACGATTGAAGAGCAATCTTCAACTTTTTTCCACCAAACTTAAATAAAATAAATCCAAATACTACAATATTTATATTTTGGCTACGTTTCACATAAATAAATATGGCTTGATTCCATATAAAATGACTTTCAACACAGAACAAAAACTAAGTTGGCTAAACCGCAGTGCTTTTTTTTGTATGGGGCATTTAAAATAAATAATAAAAGTTATTAATTTTTTACTTAATTTTTTATTACCATAGCCTGCAACGATTAAGCTCCAAAATGTTTACATAGAAATCTTATATTACATAAAAAAATGAACCAGGCGTGAATATGATACGGATGGTTGTCATACAAGTTATAGTCATTATGGCCGCATGGTTTTATCAAAACCATGTATTACACTGCTTATGGTTTCGTTACGAAGCATAACAGTTGCTGGCTGGGCGGATCCAGAATTTTTCGATCGGGGAATCGAATTCTCAGAGATGGATTTAGTCTACGATATGTCTCGAAAATAACGTCACTAAACAACTCATCCTAAAAACACGTGCTTTTGTCAGGTGAACATAAGTGCAAATATGCGATTGAAGATCGGTGTAAGCTAGGGGTCTTAAACCGGCCCCTTTGGGGTACGTGGACAAATTTTAGGGGGTCCATGATTCCTAAATGAAATATCAATGTATAGTTTGAAAAATGAATTGTATTTTAGAAAGAAAAGAGATTAGTTTTAATAGTGCTTTGGCGCCATCTCCTTAAAAATATTTAAACCTTATTTCAGTTTCACAGTTGTTGAACCTAAAACAGTGGGTTAAATTTAAAAAATCAAATATATTTTGAAAATAAATAAGATCAGTTATAATAGGGATTTGACGCCTTTTCCTTAAATATATTTAAACTCGATTTCATTGGCACATTTGTTTCACAGTTCCAGTATCCGCTAGCAGCTTGGCAAGAAATAGCTGGTTAGGCCTAAGTTGCGGAGAACTTTGTACATTTTTCAAAATAAGGTGAAGGAAAGATCACAAAAGAATTTAAAATATATGTATTGATACTAAAAAAAGTAAATATACATTATAGGGTTGTTCAACGAAACATTATTTTGTCGAATTTTATTGGGGATCCCCTGGAAATGTTGAGTTGCGTTTAAAAACCCCACAGCTCGTTTGACTGAACTTAATGCTGCCTTTCAGAATCATTTTTTAGGTCAACAAAGAGGGTGAAATTAGTGTCGTTGCTGACAAACTTCGCAACACCGGTGGTATCAGGTCAGCAGCGAACGTGAGAAGATTTTTGTTTATGTTCAGCGATGGTTGTATATCTTATTCTGTCGTTGTTTGCCACGTTGAGATTGCTTTAGTAGGCTTCATTGTTCGTAGGGTGTTCTAAAAGCAAAATTATCCACGCTTGAAACCAAAGAGTTTAAATAAACTTTTATGATGTAGGATAAATACCAAAAGTAAATAGCATATTTGAAAAATGCGAATAATTCTTAATTCATAATTTACATGTTGTTTAATGTTTTTTTCGAATCGTTTAAATATAATATTTCTGTACAGGTTTTGCTATACATTTTCTTGTTGCTATCATCGGCAGCAAGTTATGCTAGTTTAAACTTCACCTCTGCCAAGTTTTCAGATCCCGGCCTTCTATAGGCAAAAGTAGGGGCCACACATTATTTCACGAAACAGGATTCAACAAACTTGAAAGACAAATAGGATTCGGCTAAGCGCAAAAACTAATTAAGTCCAAAAAATACTAGTAAAAAACGTAGAAACAACGATTTTCATTAATGATTTGCTATGGATTAAATCTCTTTTATTTCTTGCATTTAAAAAAACCTGGTGAAATATCATACCAGCTCTTTTGTCATTATATCACATAGTTGTAAGCTCGTTTTAGCCAGATGCCAAACCGTGGTATTACTATCAAGTACTAGCCAGTTGGAAGTGGCATGTCAATCTTTCTTGAGGTTATTTGTCATTATGTAGTCGATGTATATTAAATTCGTTAAGATTTTGTCGATAATATGGTAAATATCTTTCTTTACTGAGGGACACATAAAAACTTAGAGAGTTAATTTTCTTTTGACCTGCAGTCTTCACAAAAAAGTAACAAAAATAAATTTAACAAAGATTTAGGCAAAATAGAACGCAGTGAAACAATTTCGAAGAAGCGTGATAAATACATACACTCAATTAGAATTTCTCCAGGCTCCAAATAAGCATAAACAAAACACATCGCGAATTATGTACAATAGTCGTATATAAAGTACGAAGAGCACCAGGCCTATATAAAATGAAAAACATGGTAAGTCGGTCACTTATTGAGGGATACAAGCAGCAGTCTGGTATTAGATTGCTGGGAGAGGCAACCCTCGTTTAGCATTACTATCCGTAAACTTATAAATTAGGGTAATCAGGTGGCACTATATAAAGACAAATTGTTTTGATTTTCGACAAGCTTTCGCACAGCAGGGCTTCATTAGGTCAAAGTAGAAAATAAAACAGTCGTGAAGATTTATAAATAAGGGCTTCAATTTGTTCATTTGGCCTCACCACGCAAGTTCCTAGCAGCAAAATATACGTTAATAAATCATAAATTTCATGTCACCAGCTAATGGTTGCAGCTTAAGCCAGTAATCTCCAGTGTTGTAAACAAGTCATTTTGAAATGACTCAATTTCCGGTCAAGTCATTTAAAAATACCTTAGGTCTAAGTTAAATCATTTGTAAAATAACTTAAGTCCAAGTCAAATATTTTTTAATAAATACCACATCAAGTCCCACTTAAGTCATATTTAGGTCAATTTCAAGTCCTTGTCATAAAAACTAAACGTTAAACTATTACATTCACTTTAGTTATTACAAAACTGGCAATCTCCTTAAAAGGACTTGGCACTTAGAAAATACAGCCAGGGCCGCAATTGCAATCCAGTTGAGAATTCCAAGAGAAAAAAGAGGCTTCCCGCGTTTGCTCCGACCCTCACTCGAACTTGGAAACGTCAAAAGCCACATTAGAAGTTTCCTGGAGCACGTCGAAAAAGTGGGCTGCCTCCCGGCCGAAGCTGCCTCTCACGTCCAGCCACTTCCACACAGCGAGCGCGAACACAATCAGCGTGATTGTGACGTCAATAGTGAAGAGCATTACCGTGTCTTTAACACGCTTGATCGAGCAGAGCATGCACACGTCCTGGTAGGGAATCTCGCACCTGTTGAAAACAACAGGAATCGAAAGGTAGAAAATTGGCAACTAAAATAAATTGCTGAAAGCGTTTGCTAACTGTGTTGTGAGCGAATGGTAATTGGCCAAAAACGTATTGTCCATAACAGACAGTAGTAATTTGAAACGTTCAAAATGATACCTACTTCTGTACCGGCTTTGATATTCTTACTACGTCTTAGTACAACCTACAACCATAATGCTTAAAAAGAGAGTTAAACGTTAGCGTCAAACAGCTGATTGCATAGATTTTACATGTTTAACGGTGTTGTCGTAAAACAACAGCGGCTCAGAATAGACTGCTAAAGGAACAAGACTCAAGACTCCTAAATTTAAACAGAGCCAACCCTAAGTGGCAATTCGCTGAATTTTACTTCACAGTCCTGTTTGTCATTCGCAAAGCAATCAAGTTATTATATTTAAGCAGCACCTATGGTGGCACGGAACAAACAAACTTTAACAGCCTTTGTCGTAAATAAGCCATTCCAGTCTGAATGGTAGCAATTTTCATCTCCAAGAAACTTATATAACAGTTTAACAACAAAAAACACGATGGTAGCGTTAAGCAGTGTTGTAAAAGTTATTTTGAAATGACTCTAGTCCTGGTAAATAACTTAAGCCTAAGTTAGGTCTTTTTGGATAAATGCTAAGTCAAGTTTCAGTCAAGTCATAATTCGAGCAAGACAATTCCAAGTCAAGTCATTGTCATAAAAATTACAGCACGCAAATTGTGTTTTGTGCAAAAAATTGGGATAACTAACCACAATTTATAAAATGCCTTATGAAAAAACCTCATTTCACAGTCATTTGTCCCAAAGACTTGGGATTAAGTCAAGTCATTTTGCCCCGAATATTTTAGTCAAGTCATTTAGTCATTGACTTAAGTCAGTACATCACTGCCGTCAACCTTAAAAAAGTACAACTTCAACTGTCAAGTTTACGCTTTATCTTATCGCGCTTGAACCGAATATATATCGATAAAACTTATTTTCTTCAATTGACAATAAAAATAGGGAACATTTTAACCGTTACGTCACACCCGGTCTGACGCAACACCCTTACTGACCAGAATGTGTCCGACAGCATGACGTCATACATGACGTCGGCTTTAACCGAATACATAACAATAAAATTGCTTCCCTTAATTGGAAATAAAAATAGGGGTCATTTTAACCGTTACGTCACACCCCCAATACTCAGTTCTGACGCAATACTCACCAGAATGTGTCCGACAGCATGACGTCATACATGACGTCGGCAAAGAACCAGGCTAGCAGCGCCAGGAGCATGGCGAGGGAGAGGAAGGCGATGGAGAGTTGCTTGCGCGCGTAGACCCGAAGGAGGAAGACGTCTGCCAGGTTCTTGGGATCGCACCAGATCAGCAGCATGCTCTCCAGCAGCGGGATGTTGCTCAGGTCGCGCTCTGCATCTCCTTCTTCCTCGTCCTCGTCAGGAATGTACTCCGACACACGGAACACTGGAGGAAAGCAACAAAATGTAGTAAAATATATTTGCAAAAACGCAAAAAAATAGGATAAGACATTTTAAAGAAATATATATTTCGCATATGCTGGCATTGTCAATTGATCCTTAATCGAATGATTCAGTTTAGACAAAATATATATACCGTATTTTTTCCTCATCAGGAGCGTACTCCGACACACGGAACACTAGTGGAAAATGTAGTAAACTGTATTAGCAAAAAAACTCAAAGTTTAAAAACCCGAGTAAAATCAGGATCAGACAATTTTTAAAGAAATATATTTCTCGCCTATACTGGCATCGTCAGTTCCTTAATTCGAATGAACCAGGATCAGACATTTTCAAGGAGCATATATTTTACCTAAACTGGGAATACAAATTTTTGAAAAATTTTCAGACAAGGTTATTTCGTTGAAAACTAGACTGGGGCATAATTTTTTCAAAATACCTTATTTAAAACACAAACCAATTCAGTAGGTTAAAATGATGTGTACGGAAAACAAAAGAATGTAAAAACAAAAGCCTTACAACGAGATACCAAATTTAGTAGCCAATGGTTTGCCACTGGGCTCGTAGAATATTTTACCACTGGGACGCATATACATTAACACAAAGCTCAAATCTTAAAAACCCGTGTAAATACAGGATCAGACAGGATAGAGGAATATATATTTCGCCTAAACTGGCACCGTCAGTTCCTTAATTCAAATGAACCAGGATCAGACATTTTAAACGGGATTTGTCATGCATATATTTTCACACTAATTTCCGTGAAACCTTCAACCAACATTTCCAATCGTAATTCTACTTCGGAAGTTTAATCAGTTAAATTGAGGAACTGACGGTGTCAATATAGGCGAAATATTTAGTTCTATAAAATGTCTGCTCCTGTATTTACACAGGTTTCTAAACTTAGTTTATTGTTAACATATGCATTCAATAAAGTTCCACCCCACTTACCTGACAGGATGTAAGGCAAGTGATGCAGGGAGGCAAAGTTTTCGAAGCAAAGCATGGAAAAGAAATGGCGATCTTTCATCTGGCCAGCAAGAATCCAGTCTATGGCTGGAATACACAACAAGAAAAATAGTATTTAAACAGCCTTTCGCATAATACAATGATTTAAATAGGGAAATCAAGTGTTGTACGTTTAGGTCTCGGTTAATCTAGAACGACAAAAAAAACGAAGTGTACGTCTTTAATACACCGAAAGCGTAAGCCGTATAATCGTTGGTCGAAACGCAGCTTCAGAAGGGCTAGATCACAGTCGTTAACACACATATGTAAGTGCATCTTTCATTGTAAGTCTTTAAATGCGACTTTTATAGGAAGACGGGCCTAACGTTTAACAATATGTGTTAAAACTAGCCTAGACACGCAGTTGGGCCGCGGGCACGTAAACCTACACCGCGTAATCCGTAACCCAATCTCTGTTGAATTCAGCGAACAAATTGGCAAAATAGGTGCGTCTCTAATCACGACCCCAAACAAACTACCCCATTCACAATGCGACAAATAACGGAAAACTTTTGGAGGCACACACATTAAACGAAAGCACGTTTTAGTTCTGCATTCCATTATTTGTGGCCGCCAAAACTTTTTGATCGAAATTCTACGCAAAATTTCTGCGAATATATCCTGTACAGCAATGTTTTACGCCAAGAAACGTCACAAGATCTTTAGTGGAAAGGCACTGGAGTGCAATCGGGCGAAGAAGCACAGTCTGTTATGTTCTAAATTTAGTAGCTAAGAATAAAAACAAAATTATTACCGGACTAATAATTCGTAAAAAAATTATGTTTGAAACGGAAAACGAAGTTTTACCCATACTTTTAGTTTTTGCCTTATTTGGTGTTTGTGAGACAGGGTTGCCATTCTCTACAGAAACTTGAGAACTTTGCGCTGGCTGGGTTAAAGATCTTCTCACCAGCGGTGACCCTTCTATTAAATAAGTCAACTGATTAATCTAAAACGCTCTGCACTTAAGATGGGAGCTCGTAAAATTAAACACAACAAACTATTGCTAGTATCGCAAAACGATACATTTCCATTTTAAGCTTGTACTAAAACTGACAAAGCAGCGATTGATTTACAAGACGCAATGCGGAAAACAAAAGAATGTAAAAACAAAAGCCTCACAACGGGATACCAAATTTGGTAGCCAACGGGCTCGTGGCATTTTTTTACCATTGGCAACAGTTTATAAACACATTTCTAAAGTTCAGAAAAAAATAACTCATATCGGAAATTGAGGTTTTTTGGATTCAGACAGTTCTAAATATACCAAAAATTAAAATATTAGATTTGGAAAACCACAGATGCCACCACAACATAATCTTCATTTTGTTTAAATTAATGATTAATTACTCTTCAGAAGTTTAGTTAACAATGCTTTTTTTAAACGGTAGATAATAAAATCAGTATCCATTCTTCAAATTGTTTCCATTTCTTCAAACAGTTAGGAGATTCTTGTGTCGTTTTCACCAATGAAATACCTAATTTTAACTAAACCAGATTTTCCACTCGAATACCTAACTACAACTAAACCAGTTTCATTGAACGAATACCCAACTCTAACTAAGCCCGTTTTACCAGTCGAATACCTAATCTAAGTAAGACAGTTTCACCAATCGAATACCTACCACTTATTTGGCCAGTTGCGTTACTTGGCCTCAACACCGGATTCGGGGCTGCACTGGGGGCTGGTATTGGCACCATTTTCTTCTCTGTTTGCGGCTCGTATGCCTTTCTTCCGTCCAGAATAGATCCGGATGCGTCGTATGGCTTCTCATCGTAACCACCGCACTTGATCTTTTTCACTTGCTCGAAGATCTCGATTAACAGGAGCTGCATGAACTTCAGGTGCCCGACCAAGCGCGCCCCCACGCGGAAGTGCCAGTAGGCGACGGGAAGAGAGAAGAGAAACGCCTAAAGGATGAAAGAACGTTGTTATTCGACGTGTACTACCATTGTAATGATATTTAAGAACATACGGGTCTAGTAGGATTACTTAAGTTGGATGTGTACTTTTCGCCAAACAATTCGCCGGCTAGGGATGAACGAAAACCATAAAATAGCTATCGCAGTGGTTCTCAAACTAGGGTGCCATTTTTAACGCTTGAAGGGTGCCGAGAGATATTTTAAATTATTTAGGATTCCACAAGACTGGAGGCAAACGAGCTCACGGAAAGTTACAAAAATGTGTATAACCTTAATTCAAACTTACACCGAAATACCATCGCAGACTCACCGAATCTGTCAATCAATGATGCAACAGGGCAGGCTAAAAACAGCTAGCCTGCAGTGAGGTTCGAACTCACGACCTCCAGCCATACCGGGACAGTCGCTCTACCAACTACACAGGCTCAGAGTGGAGCGAGTCGAGAAACAACCAACGCTTGCTACATTCTGTTAGTACTAGCAACTTCACATTTAGGGGGATCAATAGTACCGTATCATACGAAAGCCGTAATCGTTGGTCAAAAAGCAGCTTCCGAGGGGCTTGATCACATTTCTTAATAAACACATGTGTGTGTGTCTTTCCTAAATTCAATTGGTCGTCTTTAAACTTTTAAACAGAGTGATATCGCTTTTAAAAACTCAAATGTTTGTTGCAGTTATTGGGCTACAGACAAACTTGTAGCTATGAAAAAGTAACGACCTGAGCCAGCATGACGTAGGGCAGCCACTGCAGGAACAACTTGAGGTTGTTCGCGTTGTCCAAGAGTATTTGCTGGTCGCCTTCTAGTGAGCGACATGAAGGCGATGACGTGGCGTCTCCTTGAACAGTGCTTGTCCAACAGTAATCCGTGGCGAATTGTATAAACGCACCGTTGGGGTCCGATGTCGTGTTTGCTGGATAGCAGGAGAGGCTTGTTGCTGTGAAAAAAGACAAAACACCAGTCCAAATTATATAAGCAGCCAGTGTTTTTTTAAGGTGTTTTGGGCAAATTTCTCCAGCGGTTTCCCAAAGTTTGGACTTGCAACTTTTTAGTATTTAAATGAAACACTTCTATTAAAACTACTTAGCGGTCACCCAAATCAAACTTTAAAAAAAAACTGGTAAGCAGCAATATAATGCATAGGTATGACAGTTTAACAGTAATGCTTATTAAAAACATTTGGAAACCGTTTATCAACAACAGCTCAATCTAATGGCAATTCTATGGGCTTGCAGTAATATTAACTCACTAATCAATCATGTTTAATTTGAATGGTAAGAGTTAGATTCGTTTTGCGTTTGTCTGACTGTTAAAATAGTTAAACTTGTCCGATGACAAGCAATGCCTCAACTATAAAATAACAAAAAACAAAAATAACAAGCTAAGTTTTTCGGTGCAAAAATCAACTCAATAGCGCAATTTTTTAAAAAATATCAAAACTGTAAACGCTCTGTTTTAACCCAAGTTCTTTGACTCGATAACCTAAGTACATACGAGAATTAAGAAAAATATTCAAAAATATTTAATAAAAAAGCTTAATTTTAACCTAGGCTATTGGACAAAATGACTTAAGTCCAAGTAAAGTAAAGTCATTTCAAATCAGTTAATTAAGTGCACTTAAGTCAGGTCCTTGACTTAAGTTATTCCAACACTGCAATTTACGCTGATAAAAGTTATTTCAAAGTTTTTGCAGCAAGCATGACACAATCAGTCACCTGCTAACTCGCCGATTTTAGCCACGACAGCCAAGAACGCTAGAACGTAGACACCCAACCATCTGATTAAGCGATCTGTTCCGAGTTCGATTACCACTTCTTTCTCGTGTTCTTTGGAAGCGTTTTCGAGATCCGCGATAAGCGTTCGCCCTCCTTCCGCCATTTTTGGTCAAAAACAGATCGTGCTGGCCGCACAGCTGACTCAATTTAAACAGGCAAAATATATGTACAAAGCAATTTCCCTGCGAATCAGCAGCATTGTTATTTAAACGCAGCCACTCTGTTTGGTTAATTGGCCGCGGTGTTGCGTTTGCACACCTAACAGTTTAGGGCACGGGTTCATTAACTGGGATCCGTAGACCCCATGGGGAAATGTAAACCACTTTAAGGGGCTCTATGAAGGCCCAATTTTTTTTTCTTAAAGGCGTATGCCAAGCGCTACATGATGCACCCTAAACCCATATAAAGTATGGACGAAACGTAAATAACAACATTAAAAGGCGTAGAACAATTAAAAAAAACGGCCAACGTCTAGAAGGGACTACAACGCAAAATTGTAATAGTTTCGAATGTTTATTTAGCTTTCCAAAAAACGACCGCCTTCATTTTTCCGTCAGTGCCACAAACAACCACAACACGGGGAAAAAGTGTCAGCGCCGAAAGTAACTAATTATTAGGTGCCAACCGAAAACGTGATAAGATAAGAAATAAAACGTGGAGGTGGAAGGTGAGGTGCAAAAGTTAAAAAGCCTTATAAGTTACGTGAGTGATAAAGTTAGATTAAAAAGAACAGACGAAGAAACGATAAAACAAAGAAACATCAACGCACTTAAACGATCAAATAATAATCCGTACACTATATGCAGAGACGAGGAAGGGGTGTTCCGATCGAAATATTACCTAAAACGTACATTTTGTTCCATTTTCGTTATCGGTTCAATACTAAAAAATTGTAGTAAAAAAATTGCAACGCAACGAGTCTTTCATTTTCGGTTCCTGACCTTCAAATTTGTTATTTTGGTAAACTGGGGGCATAAACACCTAGGGCTAGGCGAACTGAGCGCGCCGAGATGATTTTTGAGTAATATCTACAAAAGTTGTAACGTTACAGAATTTAAATTTTACACAGTCCTTGTATTGGCTAAACCTTTTCAAAAAACACACTTTTGGAAAAAATTATTAAAAAAAATTATGAATATTAGCACTGAGCGATATTCACCCTTAACTGTCAAGCCAACAAGTTCAAACTTTACCGGGGTAGTGAATAACTTCATTGTTGTTTATCTAGCCGTAACAAACCGTCAAGTCATTCTATGCGTTTTTAAACCGTCGCGGCGCTGTAGGCTGTAGGCTGTTCCCAAGACAATTTTTACAGCTACTCTTGGTAAGCAGTTACCGAAACGACACCATTGGGACGTTGCTGGACAATATTTCAAGTTGGGAAACTTTAGCAACATTTATTGTGTTCACACGTTTAAAACTTTAAACAAAGTAATTTTACGGCACTCGCTAAATAAAAAGGTTTATAACGTTTCTACCTGATTTACGAACATAAATCAGCATCTACAGCACATGTCACAGGTTTTACAGTTTCCAACCTCGCTTGGCTGAACAAAGTTAGGCACTAAACTCATTATGAAGAACTTACAAAACTTCCTTAAGCGGCCTAACGGTGTTTATATGCCGGATATAGTCTAATCACAATGGCTCTGTAGAACACAAAATGTTTCTTCTGACTGTTACTATCCTTAATTTGAGAAATCTAGCACTTAAATTAGCGTAAGCAGGGTGTACATCTTAACAAAGCTTAGCTACTAATCCGACGCATTAAAACACTTTTTGTCTTTGCTGAATAAGTTTTTATTCATTGTGAAAACGATTTACGAAATACAGGACTGCTGTTGGGCTCTACACTAGTGATAAGTCAAACACAATCCCTCTGACAAATAACTAGACAGGCCTTTTTTGCCTTCATTCCCAAGAGATCTTAAATACAACTCAAACACAATGCAGTGGACAGTCTATGTAGCGAAACTAAAGGTACTAAACCACTAAACGTACTGGAACCAGAAACAATTTAAAAACTATAGTTTGAACCTCGAAGTCTGCAATTACTAACCTCAAAATGTACAATCAGTCTGTTACGAATTACGATGCTTTTCTGTACATTTGGTGCATCTGCTTTAAAGCAGTGAACAACAGGCCTTAGGACTGAGACAGGCTTTGTTTGTGAAGGCGCTCGCCGCTCATTGAATATTTATGAGGTAATGCTGAACAAGTCAAGCGTGCAGAGATTTACTCAAGCATTACTTTAGTTTGGCGACTGTGCTTTTCAATCACAGTAAGTATTTATTGTTAAATATGACATACTTTAGCAATAAAAAAGAAAGTCGGCTTGTTTAAAATGACCAATAAAACGATTTTTCTTGTTGTGGCAAGTAATAGCAAGCGTTTGTAAAAAACACTAATTCACGTAAAAAAACAACGATTTTATCGAAACTATAAAATATAAACACTGCAAAAAACACTTTTTGACAATTTATAATATGTAACTCAATAACTCATACATAAATTTATCACCAAAAGTTTACCAGATAGAGCTAGAAAAAAAGACAGCGGGTTTTTAAGTGAGGATTCGCAAAATGCAAAACATAAGTGTTGACATGACTCAAGTCAATGACTTGACTTCAGTGCAAGTCATGGTCTTCAAATGACTTAAATTGACTTTGTTTTGGCAAAATTACTTGACTTAACTAAAAAGTCTTTTCGAAAAATAGTTGAATTGGACTTAAGTCATTTAATCAAATGCCTTTACGTGTTTCATTTAACATTCGTTATAAAATGATGTAATTATCTATATTTTTGCGCGTAAAACGGTAAAATGCTATGTTGTGTTTATGTTATTTTTTAGTTGAGTACTGCTCATGATCGAATTTACCAATATTAATGATAGCGATTTGCCTTGAAGTTGACTTGCTCTAATAGTGTCTTTGACTAGAACTTAACTTGTTATTCTTGCAAAAATCGTGATTTGGACTTGGGTTATTTTTCGAATAACTTGACTAAGACTTCAGTCATTTCAAAATAAGTTGTTTAAAACAATGCAAAACACAGTAACTCGGTAAAAATGCTTCACCACTCTAAGCTTGCAGTTGGCAACTTAAAATTAAAATAAAAGTCGAAAGTTATGTTTATACATGACTTTACGAAGTACCCAAAAGTATATTAATATTTTTATAACTATAATTCAATCTTTGAAAATGCCATCTGGGCAAGAATACGTAAACAGGTACGTCGCAAAATTTACGTTATTTGAACCTGGACACATACAGTCAAATGTCAGCGGGCAGCGGAGATGGCATCAACCAATTTCGTGCACTTTTTCAGTTTTTCCCTACCGGGATAGTCATTGTCCTGCATCTGTTTAGCCAAGAAGGCAGCATTGGTGGTTTGCACGAGATGATCGAAGTAGTGCGACGAGTCTTCGTTGTGACTCATCCTCACGTCTATCCACTTGAAGATCGAAAGCGCGAGAACCCCAAAGGTTGAGAGGATTTCGATTATGAAGAGGATGACCACATCTGGGACTCTTCTTATTGTGCAGACAGTCCACACATCCCGGACAGGGACACGACATCTAGAAGTAAACGCCAATCTCGCCCGGGTGTGTACACAAAATAAATTGGATTCAGTTTGTCTTCGTTTTTCTTGAAAATTTGTAAACATCATAAAAAAGTTAGTCATACATTAATTAAGGATGATTCTTTCCCGCTTTCATGTTATTAATAAATAGCTTTTTTCGCCACAGTTTTGCGTATATTGTCAAATTATTAGTAGCCGAATGCCTTTTTTAATTTTCTTGTTAACAAATTGCACAAACAAAAATAAGTTAGTCTTATTTGTCTTATTTAAGGGTTTAGTTAGTATGTATGTAAAATTGCTTTACATTTTCTTCAATTAAGTTAAATTTATACTTTTTCCTGAATAAACATTACGTCATGTTACCCAAATGTGTCCGACGTCATTATGTCTCCAAAGACAGCATAAAAGAACCAAGTTAATAAACCGACGAGCATAAAGAGTGCCAATCCCGCTGTTGAAAGCTGCTTGCAGGCGTACATCTTGAGCAGAAAAATGTTATCGAAGTTCTTCTTGTTGCACCACAAGCGCAACATCATTTCCAGCATCGGACCCTTTTTGTATTCTTCACTGCTATCATAGTCCGTCTTGTAGCCGACAAGTTTGAATACTGCGTTAAATTGCTTTGGTATTTAAAGTCCAACTCAAGCTAGATGGCCTATGACCCGGACAAATTAGATAAGTATACGGATGCCCGATAATATCGGATCGGAGCCGATACTTGGTGCGAATTGTTGGATTTCTATGGTGTATTGGTGCCAAACCGATGCTATATTGATATGAGAGTTTTCAGCCATTTTTTGCGATCAAATGTAAGGATTTCGACCGTTAAAAGGTGAATTTATCAAATAATATTAAGTTAGTAACGTTAGGTAAGTAGACTTCTCAAGGCTAGAGCAAATTTTGGACTAATAACCTTAGAAAAATTACCATGGGAGGTTTTAAGTTTATCTCGTTGATTCGTTGAAGCATTTATTTTGGTTGATTTGAGCAATAACGTAATTTGGTTTCGGACCAGACAGTGTTTTTGTCTAAAATATCGGATATCGATATAAACTGTTAAAAATCGGGCATTAATGGCCCTAACTATAAACTTTTGCCACTTCGGTATACCTGTGATTTAAAGTTAAGGTCCGGCATTCTTTACAAAACGCAGGAAGGCATTTATCAAAGGCATTTACCTGACAAAACGAACGGTAGATGATGCAGTGAGGCAAAGTTTTCGTAGCAGAGCATTGAAAAGAAGTTGACGTCACGCATGTCGCCTGCCAGTAGAGTTTCCCACCAGACGTATACACGTGAAGGCTGGACTTCACGCGACTTTGGTTTTCCACTTGGGGTTGCTTTCTTATCCGGTTCAGGGATCAAACTTTCACGCGGCCATTGCTCGACCAATCCCAGATTTGCTGGAAAAAAGGTAACTTTTTAATTCGATTTTTACTAATTATATAACTATATCTGTGGCCTCATTTTAATTTCAAGCCAAATTAATTAAATAACTTAAGATGATACAAGTTCGTATCGAAACGTCTTAATCAAGACAATGTCGATCTACTCGACCTTTTTGGCTTGGTAACGCATTCTCGAGCCAAATTAATAAAGTTATTAAAGTTTAAGGACGTAGTCATCAATTACTTGCCTTCGTTTTCGACAGTATCAACACGATAGATTTTTGGGACCTTTTTGACGTCTTTTCTTTTGCTTCCTTTTTTATCCTTTTTGTAAAGTTCGCCATCAGGTTTGTACCGTCTTCTTCCGTCTAGCATTGAACTCTGTTCGTCGTAAGGCTCCATGAAGTACATTCCGTACTTAAGGGTCCTCAATTGCTCGAAGACTTCTGTGAGCATCAGTTGCATGAATTTCAGGTGGCCTGTTAAGCGCGCCCCCACGCGGAAATGCCAGAACGCGGACGGGAACGCAAATACAAAGGCCTGAGGAAACAATAGATCGAATTACCGTAGACTTTAGTTTACAGTTTAGGTAGAAGTAAAACAATAACAGGTGCTTATCATTTAAAGTGTCTTTTATTCGCATTAGAAACAATATATGATTTGACAAAAATAAGCACAGTGCAAAAGTTTTTGTTAAATAGTTAATATTTGTTTTTCAGTAGCAAAAGAGTAGCCCAAATAAGTGATAAAAGATTCATTCGTTTATTTACATACATTTCGGCAAGTGATTATGCCATTTTCAGTGCGGTACAATGAGGTTGAGATAAACGCGAATCATTATAAAGACGCTTTAGAACGCTTTAAAAAACGAAAAAAGGAGGTCGCGAAGTAACGGTGATAAGGACTACAACGGAAAGTAGTTAATATTTAATTTTAAAGCCTAAAAAATCTTGGTTATTAGGTTCATTATCTTTTTAATCTCATGTGCCCGTCAAAAGTTTACCGTAGTAAAAGGCACAAAGAAAGATTTCGACCAAAACAAGTTTACGCCTCCTTGTAATGCTTGGTGTATGGTGTGTTTTAGATTTAGTTTTTGCCAACGTACCTGTCCGAACATAATGTACGGCAGCCAGTGAACGAAATACTTCACATTGCTGGGGTTTTTCAGTAGTGGGGTTGCAAGGTTATGTGACGTAGGTAAGCTGACGTTGGCCTCTTTGCTTGTCCAGCAGTAAATGTTTGCGTAGGCGATAACCAATTTATCGCTTCCTTGCGTCTGCGACGGATGAAGCGGCACGCAGGCGACATTCTGATCTGCACATAGAGAAATCAAAGTAGGGTTCAGAAAAGCGGGCGTATATGGTAAAAGGAATTACCCGAACATTCTTTAGTCGTATTTTAGTTAACAAAAATATGTGTTAATGATAGGTGGGTTTGTTAGTTATTGGCACCGGTATTGGTTAATCATTTTGTAATAAGGACTTCGCCCTCGAACAACTTAAAATAAGTGGCTTCCGAACTCAGGCGCACCACCGGTTGTACCTGGCAAAATGTTGGTAGGGCACAGAAATTTAAGACACTGCGATGAAATTTGCACTTGCCCACAACCAATGCGTCGTCATTATTGAGTTACAGTGTTACTCAATACGTTTCTAACCGCTAAATTTCCTACCACAAAATGGTATATTCTTATTACGTGTAGTAATTCTGAGGCGATTTAAAAACACCCGTTTGGCATGGTTTAAAACGTTTGGGAATCACCGCTTCATATACACCAACCTGTAGCATTCGCCAGTTCTGAAATAAATGGTCTATTCACTTTCCTTAATTGTCTGTATTTCGTACGACTCCCAAGGTTTTAGTTTCATAAGGTCACCTTGCTTGTTGCACTTATTACACATTTAACGTATTCTACTTAATTCAAACGTTCAGGAAATAGTTTGATTAAATCAACAACAAACAAAATATTTTTCTTTGCAGTTGTTCAACTATACAGCTCCATCATTAACTCCTACTGTCCAGCCCTCTATTACCCAAACATCGACTACACCTACATACCAAGAGGTAAAAATAAATATCCTGTGAGAGGTAAAAATGAATATCCTGTGATTTGGAATAAATAGTTTGAACGTTGAACACCGAACGATGTATGCTTACCAGCAACGTCGATGATTTTTGCAACAACAGACAGGAAGATAATTGCATAGACTCCAAGCCAGCGGGCTAAACGATCGAATCCAAACTCAATAACAACCTTTTCTTCATGTTGCTTCGACACCTCATCTAACGAATCAAATAACTGATTCACGTTTTCCATTTTCAATATTTCGTACGGTATGTCGTTTCAAGGTAGAATTGCGAAATGGTTGAGCGGATTGTCGAATATACTCGTACGATTCTATATCCAACAAAAGTTAATGCGTCCTCATTACCACTTCCGTTTCCGCTGTACAAAAATTTCACACCTAGTTAAGTTGCAAAACAAAATTCTAGTTGTTTAGGCCTCTACCAGCAAACAAGAGTATTATGACTACTGTATTGTCGATTTTATGACTACTGTATTCGTCAGACATACGGTTTTATGTGGCATTTGTGTAGTGATGATGGTAAAACAACAGCGAAGCGAAAATGGTATTTCTAGGATCCATTACACTTACTCTCACGTCATTTATAAAGGGCTCACACGCCCCCTTAAACCAAGTGGTTCATAGCGGCCCAGGTGAACCTCATTGTTAACGCGGTTGACACCAACAAGCAAAACCTTAGAATGAAAAGAAAAGCTGAAAATATGATATTGACTGTCTATTCACAACCTCAGCTGTAAGAGAAACGATTTGGACTGGCCAATTTTAGTAATTCTGCCTATAATTTTGTCTGGAAAAATTGCAACGTAAAACAAATAAACCGCTTTCCCGCAACTGAACTACACAAATATTAAGTTATGATGTTTTTATTGACTACCAATAACAAGTGTTGTAACATCATTTTTGTAAAGGACTCTATGTTTTTCAAAATAGTTTCTTTTGTATCTGTTTGTCATTCGAATAGAAATAACAAAAGTTTGGGGCTCTAGTAAGGCTACATAAAAATATTAGAGTCCAGAACCCCCAGTCCCGATTCACGAGATGTGTGCATGCGCACTAAGTTCGCAACCGATAATGCGGCATATTGTAAATCGTAAAGGCGACGTAGCCTTTGGAATGGAATATTTTCCACCCACCAATTGTGGGTAGGTAAGTTATATGACAACCCTATGAGTGACATAAATGGCTGGTACTGGACGGAGTGGATTTATTTCGATTAGGGACTTGACTATATTTTCTAGACCGGCAGCGGACTCGGACTTAATTTATTTTCTCAGCAGGATATGAGACCTTCCTTTCCAAGCCAGGGGTAAGTCGTTCATATACTAGGGTCGAAAGGTCAAAAGTCTATTTGCAATGTCGAATTAGGATGCAGCCTATCCTCAAAAGAGGTATATTTAAATATTGTTTGGTCCATTGCGAGTTTATCCTGTTTTCACGAATTCAAAATTAAATGTCTGTAAACACTCGTGAAAAGAAATGCAAGATTTAGTGCTTGTGTTGGCCTCGTCGTTTAACTAGTATTCTTACAAAATGTCCTTATATAGTGTTAAGTAATGTTGTTCGTTTTAGAAGATGTTTTCCTCTAAATTAGCTTAAGGTAGTTAGTGAATGGAGGCAAAGTGTTCGTAGCAGAATAAAGAGAATAAATTTATGTCTCTCATGTTGTCAGCCAAAAGGATTTCCCACCTGGAAAGTGTATTCTGCACTTCAACCTTGTAAAACTTCAATATTTAACTGTTTTTTGATGTCCCGGGATCGTTTGTAGAAACCGTCAATAATTTGCTGGCCTCTATACAGGTGTTATAAAAAATATAGACATTTCATTACATTGATAGGTCTAAGTAACTAGTTGGTATTTTGTGTAGAAAGCATAATACCTTCTTATAGAATAGAAAAAATGTCATAATATTAATATTGATTGAAAACTATCGTAAATAATGTATAGGGTATTATTTAACCACTAATCAAAAACTAATTTTAATTTATTAGTCGAATGTCATGTTTTATATGACATTAATTGCTTTCACCGTTTCGAGTCTCACCATTCTCCTTATTTGTTTTTTATCAGCAACTGTCTTTGGAGATTTTTCCCGCATAGGCCTTTAGATTTTCTTTTGTCAAGAATTTCTTCGTTGTATGGTTTAACAAAATACATCGCATACTTAAGGATCTTGAATTGCTTGAAGACCTCTCTAAACAGCAGTTGCATAATTTTTGTATAGCTGTTCAAGTGCGCTCCCATGCGGAAATGCCAAAATGCGGATGGTAGAGAAAAAAACGCCAGTTTAAAAAAAAACAGATATCAGTGTGTTTCTTACAACACCTCTCACGTAAACACACAGAAACGAAAAAAAACGAACCTGTCCAAACATAACGTACAGCAACCAGTGACGAAATACTTTACATTGTTGGGGTTCTTCAGTAGTGGAGTTGTGAGATTATGTGACGTATGCAAATTGACGTTCACCACTTTGCTTGCCCAGCACAAAATGTTGGCGTTGGCGATGATCACTTTTTCGCTTCTACGGTCCAAGGGCTGACGCGGGGCGCAAGCTTCTGCTCTGTGTATGTAACAAATACCCCACCTTTATTCGTGTAATTAAAAATACTGAATATACCGTTTTTACTTTAGATTTACTTGAAAAACCTTAATGACCAGATTATCAAAAACCTTTAACATGGACTATGATTTCGGCCTGATCTTATACATCACTAAAGCATGGATTAATATAGATTGTGTTGACATCGGTCTTCAAAAAATCTAATTTTTTAAGTAACCTTTTATCAAGTTCTTGATTTGATTTTAAATGTTAATGAGTTTGATTCGAAATTACACTTTAAATAATAATTTGATGAAACCCAGAAGAAAGTTAGACAACAAATATACTTTTTTTTACTAAAAATTATTTACCAGTATAGGTATAGGCCGGAATAACATCTTACCAGATATGTTGATGATCCAACAGGTAAAAAGAAGGTTGCGTAGACTACTACAGTCAGCGAGCTAAACGATCGAATCCGAATTGAATCAAAACATTATCCTTGTGTTGTTTAGGCACTGATTCAAGTTAATCAAACAATTGATTTCCACCCTTTCTATTTCTTAGTGTGTTGGTCACGAAAGTAAAATAGTGGTTCCTTTTCTGGCGACGAGGCAAACAGGAATGCAAAGGTAAAATATAACCCGAACAAGGGATCAAATTAGCCTTTTTAGTGCGTAAGTTGCAAACGTATTATACAACTTTGAGAATGAAGTTTTCCATGTTCATAAAAAATGCTGTTCATAAAAAGCACTTGGTCGGAAAATCTAATTGGGCCGTAAAGGTGGGTACATCGGAGAAACAGTATTTCAATAATTTATGAATATTTTCTACATTTCTACAAAGTGCAACACTTTTAGCCTAAATACGCCTATCAAATGACTCTCCAACAGATAACAAAGAACTGGTCGAGGTATTGTTCGATGATGGCTACCACTACAAAGAGCTAAATGGATTGACAACAATAACCGTGACTTCACGTTGCTTACGACGTTGAATACCCTCGCCACCGTCATTTTCTACTTTTTTACGCATTCAAATTCAACAGGTTTGGAAACAGCAAATGCAAGGTTTAAATTGATTCAAGTATTTATCAGACTAAATCACTTAAATAGATCCTTTACTTTTGATAAGTAGTCCAGCATAGTGAAGGAGTTTAACGCTAAACGGCAATTTAGCTCTGAATAGTTTCGTTGTTTCCAGGTGGGGTGGAGTTTATTAAAGCCATGGTCATGTGACTCAATGAAAGAGTGTTTTACTTCTTACTTTGTAGTAAAATAAAATCTGTTATAAAAATTTTTCAAAGACAAACACGCTGTAAAGAACTAAATCAAAACATGGGCGTCGGAAAAATGATGGGGTTAACTTTTAGTAGCCCTACGGATTATATAAGGGTAGTTCCAACCCTGGCCTGCTAAAATACATGAACTATATGTCCCGCCATTAACGGTCGTGGGTTTACCAAACGCGCATAACCGGAATAACTTGATAGAGGTAAAGAAATAACACAATGTCCTATCTTTTCTTTGGAGATGGATTGCAAACATCACTTCCCCGAAGTTCCCCTGCTTAACAATAGCTGCTGGCTTTGCCTCGCGTAAAGCGAAACGTCATTTAAGAAGTTTTCATCAAAAGGTGGTTCAACGTTGTTTCCTGCCATGTCCTACCCCAGGATCTTTTTTACTATTTCCTGACACTGGTAAGCAGCCTATTGCTTTCATGTACGTCTGGGTTAGCGAACCGTACTGTAAGGTTCGCTTATTTACGATCGAATACCCTAGTTCAGTGCTTCCCAACCAGTGGGTCGCGAAGCATTTCTTAATGTTACAGTTTGTTTTAAGATCGTGAAATTATTGCATTATCATTACGCAACGTTATGCAACCATGTAACAAATACGTAACAATTAGATTAGTTTTGTCGCATTAACTAGAGGCAATACGCCAGTAGTAAAGATGCAGGTTTTATGTAACTGTTCATCTTACTTTTAATTAGTTGCATTTTAAATTACTGATTATCAATTTGGTCATATCTTATTATGGATCGCACAATAAACTCGCAATAAAAGTGGGTATCAGATTAAAAAAAGGTTGGGAAGCACTCCTCGTTCCTTACAAACCCAGGCGTCATTTTAGAAAAGGCTGGACAGGCCTAGACAGCTCGCCTATTAATCAAGTTATTCGTTGAAGGCGGGACGGTTATGTCTCATTGTAAACGCCCCCGCGAACAAACACACAAGTGCCGCGAACAAGTGTACCGACGCTACGTCGTTGTTGTCAATTATCACATTCTCACCATAAACAAAAGCGGCAAACTTTGGTTTGGCTTTCTGGCGGCTTCTATTGTTTTTCGGTTTACACAACCCGCGAAAACAAAAAACTTTTTTAGGCTTGCGAGAACGGCGTTGAAAAAGAGTAAGTAATTTACAAGCTTTTAACCACAGTCTTCTAGAATCTAGATAATACCTGAAATGATAATCGACGCAAGTATTCGAAACAAACTTTGACTCTGGTCACATATAGTTAAGTGAAATTTTATCCGCAAATTCGTCGAGTATATATTACTTTTTTAAACACAATATTCTGTGCTTTATTTTTTGGGAAGCATAGCCTTGTGTCATTCCCTGGATCCGTCCCTTGGTGTGATATGTATCATATTTTTTTTACAATTATAACAAGTTTTTAAGAGTAACAATTTTTATCTGCAATTATAGGATCCACGACTTGCGAATATTTTGGATCCTTGACTTTTAATATTTTAACCAGTGTAGAGTCACATTTGTTCCGGATATAATATCTTTTAAAATGATGACAACCATGTCTTTTACAGTTGGCTGTACACTTATTGGTCACCTGGCTACATTGTATACTGCACTCGACACTCAGCCCACAACGAAACAGCTATACACCTATATATGTCTTGCAATGTGGCGCTGCGATGTATTATATCGGCAGCATTCGCCTTGGAACACCCAAACCTTTATTTCGACCTTATATACCAGTGCAATTGTCAACCTTTTGTCACGGCGACCCAAATATTAAGCGTAAGTATGACACGATAAACTTTCGCGACCCAATTGTTTTTCTTGTAAGCGAACAAAAAATAGGCATTAGCATAAAGAATTTCGAATTTTAATAATAAGACATTATTTGTATTGCTTCCTTAATTTTCTAAATTGAGAAATCTTTCTCAGAACCAATCTCAAATAATATAAACATGTGAACTACTGCGGTCGGCGACCCAACCAAATCAAACAGCCACCCAATTTTAAGTCGCGACCCATAGGTTGAGAAGCACTGTTATATACCAAAGGGCAAATTTATCACATTACGTGCTATCGTTCGCTTTGTTGTCACCCCTCTGCTACGTTGCTGAATATAAACACCACGATTGTCTGTTTCTATCTATTTATTGTCAGTTAACAAAACTGGAAACTTAGAGTTACCATTTTATAATAAATATTTTAAGCGATAAATTTATATACTTCAGTAAATTGTTAGTCAATAACGCAACGAGTGGTATCTGGCTGACTTTCATCAAGCATGATGTTCGTATTGTTGTTGTAGGCAGCAACAAATTCTTTTTCGTTAGTTAAAGAATACCGTCCCGCAATTCCAGGCAAGTAGAAACTGTTTGCTCCTAAACAAGACTTTGTTACAATTAACGCAAAGGTTTAAGGGCCCTGATGAATATGGTTTTCTAAATGACCTTTAATGTGCTAGTTCACATAATACTTGGCCCTTGGCGAATGCCTTGTATGTTTTTCCACAGTTTAGTCATTTTATATTTGCCTTAAAGGTTCGGAAAGCCTTGCATTAGACAAGTGTCTATTGTACCGCACAAAGTGTGCAAAGAACTAAAAGTTCAATAAATAAAAAAAAAACAATAGCAAAAACAAAAAAGGCAATCACATAATTGTTCTCAAAGTAAATCGCACTCCAGCCATAAAACCAAAATAAGAACAACATCAACATAGGAATGAAGCACATTTCGGATAAAGACCAAAATAGTACTAATGCCAAATAGCCGTAATAAGGTCTAAATTGAAATTAGTCCTAAATCCGAGAGGTGTTCAATATTTTTCGTAGATGTGACATATTTTGTGACCCTTCTGGTGTCCCATAAAGTATTATGCCTGTTAATATAAGTTAAAAACTTACCAAGGCCTTTTAAGTAATCCATTAGACCGCCTTTGTGTATGAGTCGCATTATTACTTGATCATCAATTACACTTCCTGCAAATGGACATTTTAAAAAGTTTAATTAATATTTTAATAATTAAATATTGCTGTATTTATAAACAAAATAGAAGAAAAAGTTCGTTTTATTTGAACTATATAAAAACCCTTTATCAGAGATACTCTATCCATCATAAATATTGACTGCACAGAAACTATCGTAAATATATAAATTAAAACTATTTTACAAATTCGTCGTTGGATTAATATGTAATTAATAATCTTTTCAAATGTTTTTGTACAAGTGTTTCCTACAATTTGGTTGCGGTTGACAACTGTTATAACTTATTCCAGACAAAGTTTTGATTTTATAAATGAGAACATTCACTTTTTTCAATTGGCCATAAGGCTGGTTTTAAACAATGTTGTGTACAGTTCGTTAGTGCGTTTTTTCGAAAAAGAAGAAGTACCAAGAAATTATAGCGGACCCCTTAAAACTTTCTTAACCACTTACAAGGGTCCGCAGACCCCAGTTGGACAATTATACTGTGTTAGCAAAATTAAACCTATACCCTGATCGACCGTACAATTTTATTTATTTTATGTAATGTAGGATGAATTGTGAGTGTGTTGTAGGTTGAAAAAAATGCATCGTTTTCCCATTTAAACCGCATAGTTTCTTTTTTTGCTGTTTTAACTGTCTTGCTGCACTTTCGTAGCCTTAAAACAAAGTAGTGAGGAAAAGAGTAAATCTTATTTTTAAACTGCCTTGTTTTGATGACTCGAATTCGGAAAATCAATGTGGTTTTATACAAAATAACTATTAGTTTGCCGCCGTTACGTTATTATTAGAAAAAGAAAAAGGCAGAAAAGATTATTATTCGGAAATTTTAAATCAAACAGGTATTATTTTCTCTCAAATACACCAATGTTCAATTTGATGTAAAATAACCTACCTTGAAAGTTCACTGACATGATTGTGTTGTCTTGATTATAATGTTATTTCATATAAGATAATCTAAGATTGGTAATAAAATAAAAAAGAATGATTATACTGCAAAGCGTTGTATCCAGAAGTTAACATAAGAATAAAAAGTTATTTTCGGAAAACGCTAACGTCTTAAATGCAAAGTTTGTGCAAATATCTGTAATGCAGTTTTCGTGTTGCAAGTATTTCTCTGAACAGTGTTTTTTTTTGGAGGGGGTGGGGGGACTTTGTCAGCTATGGTCACTACTCTGTTCAGCTATTTGCGTCCACGCTTAAAACTGTCAAATATAAAAAAAAATGTCAAAATAAAAAAATGTTACGAATAAAATGTTGTAATGTATTTGCAAACGCTTTGTTTGGTATTTTAGACTTTAGAGATTATCGTTACTGTTGTACAAATATTTATCCCACTGCGATAATAAATGAAAAGATTAGATTATCGAATGTACCATTAATTTATTTGCACATACCTTGTTTTTGTCGAAAAAATAAAAAAATGCACGATTTGCCTGTCCAGAAGTAGCCTAAAGCAAGCATTTTTCTGCCTCCAACCCGAGAATTAGGGGTTACTTTATATATTTTTAGTTAAGTTAGGGTAACAGTATTTGTACTTTTTTATAGGCTTTTAACACCAACATTTTCTATTTTAAATAATTCCTCGTCAGGGTGGATACACACTCTCTGAAAAAACTCCCCGATATGTCAATTGTCACCCCCTTATAAAATTGCTTTCGACCAGTAAATCAAAATGAACGACGTCATTGTCATCAATAAATAGAACGAAGTATTGAGATTTTACTTTGTGCAGTCAACGTTGGAAGCTGGTATTGAAACCGTCTCTGAAAACAGCACTAATTTTCCAGGTATGTTTATTTGAAGTCAAGTTGTCGTTGGAAAGTAAGTCCAAATTGTTTCTCGTGGATGCCGTGTTAAATATTGAGGCCATAACTTTTTTGCTGCAAATTGATTTTTGGAAATAGTCTATTCAACACCCCTTAAACTAGTTTAGTGCAAGTTCTATATAGCAGATAGTTAGGCGAATAACAGAAAAACAAACGTTACCGCAACTAACTGAACTTGAATGCAGTAAAATGTTAACAAAGGGTCATGGTAATACCTTATTCTGGTTCTAAACCTTTTCAGTACCGCCTGTAGAGGATTTGGATGGAAGCATTACCTTATATATCACTGTTTAATTTCGTAAACAATAGAAAACCAACCTTCTTCGTAGTGTCTCTATCGGTTGCCTTTGTGTGGTGGATTTTAAAAGTGATCCCAGAACCGATGACCGTTGTTAACTACTGGGGTTGCCATTGTGACGATAGAATCCGATCTGAAGCCCATATTCACTGTTTACTTGTATATAACAAATCAAAATTCATTGGTAGATGCTCAAATATGTTACTTTTACAACTGGATAACAAATTCCGCCTACGTAAAACATGTCAACTCGTGAATAAATATATTAATTTTATTATAATTTAGAACCGCTAGATGTCGCGCAAGATGTCTTTTCTGAGTTTTTATTCGCCAAACCAAACTGGATTTTAAATACACCGGCTCGTCTATATTCTTTATTATAGTAATTTGTTTATAGAACTGTTTAAAAATGCTATCGAAACAATGTAATGGCTAATGTTTCTAGCCAGTTAAAGTGTTTTACGGCGATGTAGCATATACCGCATGACTACATAGCCGCTTGCTATATTCACTTTTTTATGAAAAAGTTTATCTACTAGAATTTTAGATACTTCAGAACAAGTTTCCTAAACTATATATCTTATTTTTTTGAGTTCGTGAATTTTTGAAGTACGCCCCCTTTTTATAAATGTTGGGGGGGGGCACAAAATTAAAAATAATAAATAAGTCATATCACAAAGTGATGGTCTTTACAAATACAGCTATAAGCATATCGCTAAGAAGTTCGCGCGCTCAAAGCAGAAATGTATGCGAGTGGGTTGTCAAGTGACTTTCGCCAAACTTGAATTATGTAAAGCTATTGAAGTTATACTACAAAGAAACAACCTGAAGTCGGAAAAAAGCTGTATGAATGGTCAGAGAGCTGTTGAGACGTTCGATGTCTCGGCTCCGATCGACGGACATTTTAGAGTCAGGGTGTTGATCCAGGGGCATAAGACCATGCCCTCCCTCTCCCCCCCAAAAAAAATAGTCAACTTTTACATTTTTTCGCGCTTAGAGCAAACCTCTATCATCTTTTACTAAGTTTTTACAAAAGGGAATCTAGTTAACCAAAAGGCGCCATTCTGTTCAATACTTTGCAATATGCAATAATTATTATCTTTATTATGACTAAAATGTCACATCTTCTTTACACTAAACGTTTTGCTAAGTTAAACAAAAATATTACACTGCATTTTAGATATATATTCGTATATGAGTTGCTGGAAAACAAAAACCCAGGATAGGCCACTGTTAACAGTTTAACCCAAATAGAGAAACTCGTACTTTAAGAGTGAGAATTTTTAATTAGATGTCGAATGGAATATAAGTTTAGTTTTGCTCAAAGCTGTGCCTGGATTTTAATTTGGTGAACCTAAAAATCTCAAGAGCCTCTCATAACTCATGAAATCGAGGTTACGCTTGACTGATTTAGACGATGCTTCTAGGTTTTTGTAAACATCGTTATTTAGGTCATTAGTAGGCTACTTCAGGTCTTTCAGGTTTCTGAATTCTTTGTTTTTCCAATTTTAGGCTGCCTTTGTTGGTGAACTACACGTTTACTTGATTTTCAGGCGAATGCGCTGCTCAGGGATTTTCGTCCAATAGCCTATATAGCGTTTGGCAATTCAACAAGCGCCTTCCTGTGTTTCAGTCAGTCATCGAAAGCCGGCAAGCGACAGTACGCTGATCAGTTGTAAGCGACTCAGTGCCAGTGCAGTGTTTACGTTTTCGACCGGACATCGAACCATTCGGAATTTTACACTCGCTGCGTGCATTATCCAAATTTGCAGGACTGTTTCTATTTTTGTTTGGCTTCCAGTCTGATAGCATTAAGTTAATTCGTGCACATATTGAGTGCAGTAAGGGATCGGTTAGGACAAAAACCAGTGGCAGTTTAGATTAGATTGTGCAAGTGCATGTCTTTTTAGTTTTCTATTGTAAGAGTAGATAGTAGATAGCCAGTGTTTTAGCGGGAAATGGTGCAGTGGTACAGGCAGGCGTTTTTCTAGGAATTTTGCTTGGATGTAGATTGATTCCATCTTTATAGCTTTTGCATTGAAAGTACCACCTGTCCAATCTAAAACTTCAATCAGATAAACGAACCGTGTGGTGTTCAAATGGCTACTTTTTATTGCATCGCGTTCAAATCTACCTTTGTGACGTCACATTTTGACTTAACCTTGTGACGTCACGGTACGAAGCAACTACGTGACGTTATCTCTAAAAAAAGTGTCACGACCCCCTCCATTATCTCGTAAATGCAATTTTTTTGCGCTTTTCTCGATTCTTTTTATGTTTCTAGTGATTCTAAACCAGTGGTTTTCAACCAGTGGGTCATGGCAAAAAAGCTAGATTGATTAAAGAATTTAGTTTAGGTTGTGTCACCATACTTCATTTTACAGTAATAATAATGGTTCGGAGAGGAATACAAGATAAATTTAAATGAAATGTAAATTTAGTGTTCAGCAACATGTATCTCATTGATGCAAGGTTGAATCAGTAATCTGTTTTGAAATACGAAACCTCTTTCATGTAAATTTATTTCGCTACAGAATTTTCATGCAACGAAAATGGGCCACGAAAAAAAAAAGGTTGACAGCGCTGGTCTAAGCCTATTTTGTAAAATGATTTTAACCAAAGGCGTCGTACGTCTCACCGCACCCTAGAAAATAAAGGTTTTGGCAACTTGAATCAAGTTAAAGGCGTTTCTCGCTTTTCGCGCACGATAACGTCCATATAATGTAGCTTTTGTATTGTAAGTAACACCTTTCCACCTTAAAACTTTAACAAATGAACGAACTGTGCAGTGTTCTACCAAACTTCTTTATTATGACGTCACGTTTAGATCGACTTTGGGACGTCACGTTATGACGTATCTTTGTAGCGTCACGCCCGAAAAAATGCACCCAAATAAAAATCCTGGGTCTGCGACCAGTTACTCATCATAACTGGATTTCAGTGACTTAACTTGCCTGGTGTTGGATGAAGTTTTGGTAGAATTTACTTTTTTAACTAAAAAACCTGCCTGTAAAAGTTTAAACGATATACATTTATCATGCAAATCGCGTTTTCTGAATAAAAAGGAAAGTTATCCAATGACCTTATTTTTTTTTTGTTTATCAATGACTTTATTTAACAGTTACACATAGGGGGTGGCTTTAAGCGCTTTAGCTTCCCAAAATATGCATCATCGAAATGGGTACTATGAATTAGCCCCGCCGGTATTGCAAACATTTGATTTCGCGCAAAAAACGTGATGTCAAGCAACAAAAATGGGCGCACTAGAAGGGCAAATTTTTGAGCAAAAAAGAAAGTTGTGTTTATTTAGGCTACTTTGTTACAGGCAACTCTTATCAACTCCACAGTGAAGGTATTATGTCCCATTGAAAACCTGTACACGTTTCTTGTGATAAGCAAATGCGAGTATACTCAACCAGAATTCGCACTAAAGTTGTAAAAACGCCTATATGTTAAAGATTAACTTTCTCCTTTTTATATAAGATACAATTGTTCATTTTCACCATCCAATTCATTTTTTATCCGGCATATAAAATGTCTTTATACGAAAACCTCGTAAAAACATTTAATTACTTAGGCCTATAACAGATCGTTTAAACTGTTTCCTATAACAATGCTATCATTAAAAAGTCTTATGTAAAGCAAATCAAGTTGGCTATGGTGTCATATACCAATGTAAAGCTACGCAAAGAAAAAAAACGGAAAATTATTAGGTTTTGTCAGAACAAAACTATTACTTGGCTACTAATTGTTGGCACTGTAGAATGCGAGAAAACAATGTCTTAGGTATGTTTATAAAACATATGTGGTTGGGATAAGTGCCACGAAAGATTTTATTTTTCGTACACACAGTGTCAAAAATTGTGACTTGAAAAATGTGACAAAAGTTTCGTATTAAATATTTTTAGATACTACATTGTAAAAATAAGGCCGAAGTGTTTAGAATAGGCTATAACTGATATCGTAATATCATACTCGTGATGTCATGGATATAATGTTTTTGATGTTCCTAAACTATTACGAATTGCCATGATGAAAAATTAGCTTACATCATTTGCGAATCTTTTTGTGTTATAATATTTGCGTAGCCTTACAATTTTCTTGAATCTGTGACGCAAACGTTTTGGAGAGTTATGATTATTCTGTGAATCAATAATTTTTGATAAGGAATCTTTTTGCTTTGTTGCCACTCGATTGACATGGAAATCATAATCTCTTTGGTCCTTGCTAACAAAGTGAATCTTCCCTTACAACCCCATAAATAGCGACAGTAATTGTTTTTTGCCACGAACTGCAAAGGCCCTATTAGATTTACAATTGGTCGCGTAATTTACAACAAAGCGTTCAACAGAGCGTGAGACTTCTCGATTACCATAAACATCATACATCCGAAACGTTCTAACTAACCCTAACCACAAGTTAAAAAATCGTCTTAGACTGAATTTACAACTTGTTTAGTCGAGTCGATTTAAATTGGAAATCTCTGCTAGTGTCTGTATCTGGTGCGTGTTAAGCGCGGTTTCAAATCGGTGTCTTATCGTGTTTGACATTTGAAAGATGCGACTTGATTTATTGCGGGCCGAGGTCAGGCTGGCACAAATGATTGAGTGATGTCAGGACAGTTTTTTGTCACGTTTGAAAGAAACTAATGCGACATCTCTCCAATGTGGACATATGACGCGTGTCTTGCTTGTGCCAGCAAATTGAAAACGTTTGATATGAATGACTACCAGTAACCAAGAACTAACTTTATCTTACTAAGGGTTGCTTGATTGCTTAATGTGTAATTTTTGTGCTAGGAATTTGGAGAAGGCAGTTTTTAAAGAAAGTACAAATAAATGCGATACTGTAACTTTAAAATTAACAGATTACTCTTTCCGAGATACCTCAATCAAACCTAAAACTTATTCTCAACTTATTTCGAGTAAAGATATTTAAAAAGATGAGGCTTGTATAGGTTGTAGGCCTATACCACCTTGAGGCCTTTCGTGTTCCCTAAAGAAACATGTTGACATAGCGTTACTGATTGACAGAACTTTTTGTGCTTCTACTCAAATGGTCGCTATTTAAACGTATTGGTGCCATGTACAATGGATCCACGACCAAGCGGTGTTTACCTTCTCGAAAATGGATTCTGCTCGCCAGCATAAAAACCCAACGATCCAAGCTATAAAGGAAAGGCGTAGGGTTATAGTCGACCGAACGATAGCTATTATATTTCCTGGTGGCGCGTATTCAGGATACAATAGTTAGAGTTGTTAGCGAAGCGCGAACCTTTACGAACATGACGTAGATGCTATTGCGACGAATAGGCGTGGGCGTCTTTACTGACTCAATGCCTTGTGAAAGCTTTTCTCCTTTCTGCTTGAAAGACCTCAACGTTCAAATGGCGTAGGTCAGTGCGAGTTGGTTCCTTTCTGAAAGTTAGTCGTCCAAGTTTTTACACATTTTCTGATCTAACCACTGAGGTGATTTTAGTATTGCGATTGTAGTTACGAATTTTGTTAGTTAAGCCAACCGATTGTCTTTGTAAGTTTTTTTTGGTTTGACATTTTTGGTAAATTTATTCAGTCGAGTAGTTATGTAGTAAAACGGTGGGTGCTGGTCTAGAATCCTATCACGACGAATTGTTATTTGGGTTGCGGTGCGAATTAGAGTTTGGGTAGGCCATGTATTATTATTATTATAATAATACTTGAACAAACCTCACCCAAACACTAACCGACACCGTAACCCAAATATTGTCATTGCTTTAACTATTGTTTAAAAGCTGTGGTAGGATTTTGGGCGCTATTTCACTATTGTACGTAAAAATTAATAAAAAAAAAACTTTTTTCAAATGCCGTATACCACAACGCATATTGTTTGGGTTAGGGTGCGGGCTAGCGTTTGGTTGAGGGTGGGTCAAGTTATTATTAATAATAAGCAAAATATTACTTGACCCACCCTCACACAAACGCTAACCCTAACCCAAACAATATGCGTTGTGGTATGCGGTATTATTTTGTTTTGTTTTTGCATAACTTTTCACGTACAGTGAAAGATCGCCATTGTTTGTACTTCTTAAAAAATATATATATGTGAGGACAGCAAAGTGTTTTAGATAAATGTATCCCTGGCCCACTGTAGAATGTATTAAAAGTGCACCCGCAAGTTTTTTTTTTCAAAAGGCCAAAAGTATGTCAGGTTAATACTAAAATAGACAAATGTTTAACACACTGATTGTTTTATTGTGTTGTGTTTTCAATAATTTTATAACCTATCTTCCAGAACTACTAAATTGTTTTATATAAGATACTTCTTTTAACATAGTTGTGAATAGTCATGTTGAAGGTTTGTTTCTTTGCCTGCTTGTTAGGTAAGTGATTTAATTATACTTTGAAATATTGTTTTTATTCTTTCGACTTTTACTCCATTAGTACAAGCATACTTTATACAGTTTCAACAAAAAGGTGTTGACAGGAAGTCATTAATTTAAACTGAAGATTGTTTAGCAGTTTATTATTGCAGTGTTATTTAAATACAAATTTGTAACTGCCAATGTTATGTTTTTATTAAAAATCCCATAAACCTGTTTTAAGCGCAATGAACACATTCAGTATACTAAGCAGGGCTTCAGAGTGTGGAGTCGGACTCGGGTCGCCGGTGCTACTAGAGTCCCGCGTCAAACATAGCGCCACAGTCTGTAAATTATAAAGCTGGATAAGAATATATTATGGTTGAATATTTTTCAACCATATTGTGGGTGGATGAATTATATGACACCCCTATGAGTGGATTGCTGTATATCCACCTTAACTAGGTAATATAAACGGCAAAATACAGACTGTAGAGCCGGACTGTACGAAATCACACAATCTCAGGAGTCGGACTCTGTTTATTTTTAACTGACTCTGCAGCCCTGATACTAAGTTGGCGAAAGTTCTATTATTTTTTTGCAGTTAGTGCCGTTTTAAAAAAAGCTGAAATAATCTAATGAATTCCCAGTCTGGATATAAAACAGGTGGGGGAGGGCTAAAGATTTACATTGGCAGGCCAGGCCAGGCTGCTGTTTGAATATATGGACTTACATTGACAAATCACATTATACAACCAATAAATTAAAATTGCTATCAAAGTTTATATCAAACTTCTTTTAGCTTTTACGTCATGATATTTTACACTTGTATAATTTATAGCATCCTCTGCTCTTGGAGTCGACGTTACATTGGAGAATGGCCGAAAAGATATGATAAAAGAAATCCCTGTAAGTGGCCAATCTTACCTGCTGCAATGCTCTTTCACATCTGGTTCTTCATCATCTGCAAGGCAAGTTTTTTCTGTCTTTGATCAGGTTTAGATTTTGCCCTGGCACGCTTAACAATTCGAGTAGAATTCAAATTATGTGCGAATGCAGATTGGCACCAGGGCTGGGGAGCCGGAGCCCGGTGCTAAGCATTTTCTCTGGAGCCGGACAAAAGCCGGAGCCATTTATATTATTTTTGTAGAGCTGGAGCCATTTTTCAATTTGTGGTGCTAAAACTATGAAATTATATTTTGTTACATCTCCAATGTTAGTTAGCGAAAAGCAATTTTTAAAACTGGCCTAGTTTTGAAATAAAGGGTTTTGTAATTTGTATGGGGGAATTTGTGTCACAATATTAATCTCTTACTAGTTGTCTGTCATGATATACATTACAAAGAAGTACAAAAGGAAATTATAGAGGAGCCTATAGAGCAGGGGTGGGCAATTATTTTTTTTATGTTGTGGCGGGCGGTATTAAAAATACACACTGAAATACAAGCAATATGACGTCATACTATTACGCTATAAAACAAAACAAAAAAATAATGAACTAGTTGTTACGTTTGGAGTTGTGCGAAAATGTGCAATTTAAGTAGAATTTTAAAAAAGTCACAAGATATCGCAAAATTGCGGCTATATTTGTTCTAAAATGCAAACTTAAATTGGATTTAGAGGGGGACGTGACGCATTGGGCACAAATTAAAAATGTACATTGTCGATATATCAGCATTTATCCATCGGATGAAACACACAACATGGCATTAAGTAAATTAGGTTGTGTGAAGTCTTTTTGAATAAATAACAAGTCAAGTCCCAGTCCAATTCATCAGTTGCCCAAGTCAATTTCAAGTCACGTCCTTGTCATAAAGAAGAAACATTGAACAACTGGAGTTGTTACACTCTTACAATTATAAACAATAACTGAACAAAAAACGCAACAAATATATAGCAAGCAAACTATTTTATGTGCAAAAATTAGGATAACAAAGATACTTAAGAAAACACTTGATTTTAACTCAAGTCGTTTTTCCAAAAGACTTAAGTCAAGTCAAGTCATTAATCGGAAAGACTTAGGTCAAGTCAAGTAATTTTGCCCAAAAGATCACATCAGGTCATTTGAAAACAGTGAATTTAGTGCACAGTCAATTCATGAGGTCAAATTCCCACGCATTTCTGTATTTGCTCCCTTTTTAATTAGCCTCTCTAAATGCCTCCAGTGCTTTATTTGTGTCAACTTAAACTAGATGGAAATCAGTGGTTCCCAACCATGTGTTCCCACAACCCCCTTTTAGGTTTTTAAACACTCAAACATAGATCCTCTGGTTGGGAACCACTGATTAAGCACAATATTTTTCGCATCTTGTCAAATATTTTTGATTTTCATATATTATGCCTTATGGCATGCCATTGTTTTCAGCGCATAGTATATCATTTTCACTTTTTCTATATGTCCACAGCCTATCCAAAGTTTTAATTAAGACAAGCGCAATGTATGCTGATTGCACTTTATAGGTGATTTTGGTGCAGCCATGCAGTTCAGGTGTGAACATAATATAGTTCTTATTTTATTTTTTATATGCCCGATGTGTCAAGAATAATTCTAACTTCTAAGGTAAACGTCTTGCCATCTGAAACCAAACGGACTTAATTTTTTTAACTTAACGACTGTTGGGGAGTTGCACTCAATTTGTTTTTGAGACACCCAAATTTTGTAAGATATTTCGTAAAAACCTAAATTAAGACGTCATGCTATGACGTAACTTGTGATGTGGCATCAAGGTTCAAACTCCCCAGCATTGGCCCTCCACATGAAGCTAACTTCTTCTGATCAGCTGCAAATACTGTATTCAAACCACACTGATCTAAAGCATGAGGTTTCACAATTTGAAACATTTATTAATCATGAAAATTACTTCATTGTTTTTTGTAGGATTGATTGGAAATACTCGACGGTTGCTGGTTCAAATGCTGGCACTCTTGTTGTGTTTGGGGGTGCTGTTGAAGATCCACTTAAGTCAAAATATGTCTTTGTACCACCTTCAAGCTTACGACTTGTTACAGTGGAGAAGCAAGACACAGGTAACCACTAAACTGTTCTATTTTTTTCAAATGCAGACTTCCTAAAATATTCTTTTGAAGTGTTAGGCCAGGGGTGTCCCACTCAAACATGCCGGCGTGTCAATTTTTATCTCATACCTTCTTCCCATTCCAAAATTTCCAAATTCTTTTTAATCTGAAATTTTTTTTTAGCAAAAGTAAAAATTTCTATTTATACATGAAAAACATTTGTTTATTTAATCAAGCAAACCATTCATAATTGATCAAACTGCCTCTTCGCAAATGTTTGTTTTAAGCCAAACTCTGAAGATAGATTGGCCACTATTTTAAGAGTGTCCGTCGTTAAGCTGACTTTTGCCTTTTGCTTCTTCACACCAAGCTAAATAATTATGTGAATGCTAGCCTCCACTACAATATAATGTTATAATATCAGCAGTAATTGTTAGTTGTCGTGATTAAGCTGTGATTGTTTTATTTTTTAATAAACAATGGCAATTGGCGAAATAATAGTTTTAGTTTTTTTTTGGGGGGGGGGGGGGCTTGCATGCCACTTTTTATTAGGTAGCGTGCCACATTTGGCCTGCATGCCGCATGTTGGACACCCCTGGTTTAGGCCCTTACAATACTTTTTGTAAGATGTTCAGTTTCTTTATTGATATATATGCAACAATTAAATCATAAGGGTCATCATATTGCTTGAACTGTATCCCACTTTTGGATAAAACAATAGGCAGTTTAACATTTATGTATCTTTTGTATATATATATAAAATTTAATAAAATACTTTTTTGTAGGATATTACACTTGTGTTGTTGCTGTGCCAGGAGACGCAATAAGCTATGACAGTGCCGTTTACAACGTCACAGTTCTCGGTAAAGTTTAATGTGTTTGGCATTGGTTGTTTATTTTTCATCGCTTTTTATAACATACATAATTTCCATTTAGTTCCTCCGGCCAAGCCTGTATGTTCATTCCCAAGCGATTATGCCCTGACTCTTGGTTTTTCAGCCGAATTTCGCTGTGTTTCCAATGAAGGTGGGTTGATTGTGAACTAAATTTAGCTGTCACATCTTTTTTATCAGTTGCATACTGTAAATCAGGGGTTCCCAACCTTATTACAATCTCATACCACCTGGACGCTTTGTACTGCCATGCGTACCATTTCTTGCATAACAATTAGTTTGATAGAATTATGTTTTATTCAGGTAATAATATTAGCCTGACTAAAAATAGCTAACAACTATTATTCAACGCTATTTGTAGCTCAAACTATGAAACAGTTGATGAAATCTATCAAGAGCTATCATTTGATATAATTAATGCGTATGGCTTTTTAAAGCAACTGTGCTCTTTGTTGATAATTGACATGGTCTGTATTTTAAAGATCTTGATATGATACGAAACAACAGGAATAGTTACGTAGCAATAAGAATAGGCATCGGGGGGATTAATGCGGGAACTCCTGCTGTACAGTTTATAAACAATTATACCTGAATATATGAATTTTTGTTTGGAGTTTTCAACCTTAATCTGTCTAAAAACCTATAGTTTTATCCAAAGTTTTTCTTTTGATGTATATATTTTTTGTTTGCATTTAGAAATGTCAAAGTTTAATGTTTGTCTGTTCAAATAACTGATGAAAGTTAGTTTTTAAAATTATGTTATTAATGAGTTGAAGGTTATAATGACATCTCTTTGAACATTTAATTGTGCCTTTAGGACATTATCTGTGTGGGTAATTACAGTGGTAATTTGAGCATTCCACACACTTAAAAGCACAGTCTTGTTTCAATTGGAATATATTGTGTAAATAACCTTACTGAAAGCAATGCTACCGCTAAACAGTACCTTTGAAATAGAACCATATTTAAGGGGTTTCATCCATCTATTTTGATTTTGAATGAATTTCTTGTATTTTTTGTGATTAAACCAAAATGATGAGAAAAAAATGACAACACACAAGATTTTTGCCAAAAATAACCTTTTCCGTTTTTTAACTATAGAAATTACTAAAGTTTCCAGCATAAAAAATGTTGTTTGAACCAGTTTATTTTCTTTTACACTCATTTGACTAAAAATAACCAAATACGATGAGTTTCTTATAAATGTATTCACTGTTTTATTTTGACAGGTGTACCTTCTCCTGAATACAAGTGGTACAAGAATACTGACCTTTTGCCTGAAAATCCTGGCATAACCAACAATGCAATGTACGCAAACACGAGCTACACCTACAATACCAAAACTGGAACGCTAACCTTTTCTGTGAGCATCCTATAACAATTAGTAAAATATTCTATTGTTGCAATGTACTTTTGATTGTTTCTGTTTAGTTTTTAACCTTTCAAACCTTATGACAGGGTACTTGAAAAGATGTTTTAAAGCACTGATTACAGTATTCTGAAAGTTGCCTTAATAATGTAATTATTTTAAAATTATTGAGCCTTTTTGTCTTAAACAACTAATGTTTAATAATAACAGTACACATTTAGATCATATTATTGCTAAAAACAGAATTGACTAAACTTCTTGTAGTTAAACAAGCTTTGACTTAATTACCTAAAGAAAGTTAAGTGTAAATGTTGTATAATTTGGTCAAACTTAACATAAAATTATTTTTTGACAATTTTTGGCCTATTAGGAATAAGCTGATTTAAATAAAGCATTGTTGTATGGAGTTTAGTGTTTTGACATCGTTGGACACTTTTTATACCACTGTAAAGCAAATCATTTGTTTTCCCAGGTTAATGTAAAACAAACAGTTGAAAAGAGTATACAGTTAAGATACACTTGAAATAAAAAAACAATTTAAAAAAATACTGGACCTAGCATATTGTCGAAATAGGAAACATACACAGCAAATCACAATCAAAAATTAACTCAAGTTTTAAGTGAACGTAATGTGATAAAAAAAATTTCAGCTGCCTAGCAAATGCCAAATATTGCTCCAATGAAAAAAAGTTGTTGGATGTAGTTCAAAACTAAATTTTAATAAAATTTTAAACTGAATGACAATTTCAAAAAGCTTTTTCAGTTTTTGTTTATTTTATAAACACTTTTTGTGCATTTTTTTTAAACACTTTTTCACTTTAAATAAATTTGACCAACTTTGTTTTTGACCTAACATGTTAATATTTACTTTAAAAAAAAAATAAATAACCGCCCCAGTAATAACCATTTTTATTTGACAAACAGAAAGTGGTTGCCGGTGATGCTGGTGAGTATTTCTGTGCAGCCGTCAACTCACAAGGCCAAGCACAATGCACAACCGTTATGATTACAACCAGTAAGTCAACTTTGGTCTTTAATTAAAATTAGAGCTTAGTGAAAGATCCATAAAATCTGTGTTGAGCTATTTTTGCGATTTGCTTTGCCTAGACCAGGGGCGTGC
This sequence comes from Ascidiella aspersa, assembly GCF_963924565.1. Taxonomy (NCBI): domain Eukaryota; kingdom Metazoa; phylum Chordata; class Ascidiacea; order Phlebobranchia; family Ascidiidae; genus Ascidiella; species Ascidiella aspersa. Next base: position 5,219,566 of record NC_139447.1, read on the forward strand.
AACCTGCGAACCAAAATATATGACCCTCGGAGTGCTTTGATTTTTGGCCCGCACCACGAAACATTTAGGCAACTGTTTTAGATAACTGTTAAAATATTGAAACTTTTTTCTAGGTAACCTTATATAGCATGTAAATTTTTGGTTCATTAAAATAACTACAGTATGAGGTGGGAAGCGATTTACCTAAAATTATCGCCAACAGTCATTTTAACCGTAAAGCAAATTATAATTGCTCCACGAATAAAATCGCCTTAAACGATATCCTTTTGTTGTGCTATTATTTGTTTTTAAACAACTATGGAATTATCGCTGCAGTAGCTGTTAACACTTAATTACTAGTTTGTTTATAATTTTGAGTCAAACTTTATAGCAAAATTCCTTGGTTGACGGAAGCAAAAAACGAAAGTAATTCCAAAGTAATGTGGCCTGCTAACAAGATAAAACTACAAAAAAAATTTTGGATGCTTTCGGAAAGTGTATGAGTTGTGTGAAAGTTTAATGTATGGATTGCCCTGAGCGCTGCAAATTTTTTTGTTCTTGAAATGATTTTAATATTGTGCTCCATAGTTCGTAAAAATTCTCTCTGCGCAGCTAAAAAGTAGTTCTTTTCCCGCAATCATCTCGATCTAAATGAGTTTCCACAACTGAGAAAATTTGTTACTTCAACGATGGCATTGTTCGGTTCTATGTACGTGTGTGAACAATTTTTTCTAAACTGGGGTTCATGAAATCCCCTCATCGTTCAGAACTGAGTAAAGTACACCTAGAGAATAGACCGCGGGTTGTCAGCACTTACATTCAAGTGAACCTGGATAGGGTGGTTTGTGGTTGGGAAAACAAGCCATTCAAAGCTCTCATTAAAGTGATTTTAAAGCTTTTCCGTTGAATCTTAATAAACTAAAATCGAAACGGTTTTATTTTGGTGGTAGTCACTAAAACGGGTAGTCGACGAGATATATGCAAGTGGCCTGTGGTCTAAACCGAATACACATATTTTGGCCCAAGGTTGCACACCCCTGGCCTAGACTGTTATGAGATGTTTTTAGAGTTAAAAATTCCAACACAGGTATAAAATATGTTTATAAGCCCTTTATATAATTTGATATTAGATTTAAAGATCAGTTTAACATATAATCTGACATACAGGTGAAGTTCTCCCCAATCATCATTATCCATTAGAGCCTGTTGCTTTAGCTTTTATGAAACCTCAAAGTTTTTGTTTCAACTTATATTTAACCTAATTTTTCAACTGTTTTAGTTCTTTAGGACGTCAGAATAACTTTTTTGCCTTATGGTTTAAATTTCTTTATTTTCATTTGCAGAGGAGCAGAATGTGGGGCTCATTGTTGGCATTGTTTTTGCTGTTATATTTGTTGTCCTACTTGTGGCTGTGCTGGCCTGGTGGACATGGAGGAAGGGATATTGTGATAGTAAGTCTTTGTCTCTATTTTTATGCATTTTTTGTGTGTTTTATAATCCAGAATACCTTAATAAAGGAACACACAATAAGACCCACAAGGCAACAATATCTAAATAAAAATAATGTATAATCCATAGTATTAAGACATTTAAGACCAATGACATCTAAATACACAGTAATATCCACGGCAAAATTAGATCTAAATCATCTAAATAATATCTAAATATGTCGGATTAAGTCCTAAATTCATCAGAATAAGGCCCAAATTGGCGAAATAATGCCTTTTTGGTGTCAATGGACGTCCTCGTTAACCGACGTTGCTGTTTTCGCACTGGATTTTTTTCCCTGTTTTGGGTTAGTGGGGTGGTAATAGTAGGTGTTGGAAAATTGGTTGTGGTTAAAGTTATTAAGGGAGTTAGTGATGTATTTAGGAGTGGGGTTTGGTAAAAGGTTGTATAGGCCTGTTCGATTTAGGCGTTATTACGACTATTAGGTAGTAGTCCTCTTGTTTGGTCTTATTCTAAACTGTGTTTTATTACAACGTTGATGTCATTCTTATTTTGGTCTTTAGCTGGAGATTCCTCAATAAATATATAGTGGAATGCGTTATTGATGACTTTCCACTCTTAGTAACAAGCCCACAGATATCTAGCTTGGTGTACTAGTTGTTTGTCAAGCTGGCCAGCAATTTCTATTTGCATAGAAATACTGGATGTGACTCGTACAAACCTATCAATCATTTACCAGAATAAACTTGTTAAGCTATTGACAATTGAAAAATGCGTTTAACTCCCTGTTTTTTCTTTTGATCTAAATCATGTAAGAGTTTAGTTGTAAAAAATGTATACAAAATAGTTTTACTAGTAAATAGAGGAAAATGCGAAGTAAGCCTGTGTACAGTTTGTGGTTTTGTATTACAGAATTTTTATTATGTTTTGTTGTTTTTTTTTAGATGTCTTTTCGAAGTCTGAACCCGATGAGTAAGTATAAAGCATAAATAAATATTTTCTTACAAATTTTTTTTTACTGTTGTTCTGCTTCTCAAAATGTTATCCCTGTTGTAATAATTTCATATATCTATAAAAGCCAGGTATGCTATTCAATGTTGAAGTTATTGGTCTGACAATGTAATAGCTAGAAACAATTTGGTTGTATGTAGGAACAAATAGTAATGTGTGTGAGTTCAAAATTTCTATATTTTTGTGATTTCCCTTTAAGTTTTGCAGTTTATACTTACTGCTGGTCAAAATCTGCACAATTAAAACTGTTGTAGACCTTTCATTTTAACGTAATAGTTAGAAAATTAAGTTAAAATGGTTTCGAAAGACCATTTGGTTACACTTTCTTTATGATCAATTTTGATTTATTTGAATGTAATCAAAGTTAGAAAATAATTATGTAATTTTTTCAACACCTGAAACCATGGCAGCTATTACCGATAAAATAGGCTCAAAAAAGGTTTTCCAGTGAAACAGATCTCATCCTAGAAACAATAAAACTCAAAGTTTAAAAACCTGACTAAAACCAGGATTAGACACTTTTTAAATTTAAAGGAACATTGTCAGGTCGTTCATTTGAATTAATTTGTTTTAAACGACCCGTGGTTAATTAAAAATATCATACTTACAAAGAACAACTTTTATACAAAGTAGAAAGCTAAAAAAAATTTTCCTGGTAAGCTTTTTTTCCCATTTGAAAACATGTGACCTCATGCCCTAAACTTTTTGAAACAGTTGTAGAAAAGCTTTGTTAAAAACTATTTACTAAAACTATATACTTATTTTTTTTAACTTGAGAATGAGATGCATTTATCATCATTATATCAGTTTTTGCTAAACTAACACCACCTTTTTTAATGTGGACAGAACGTTGTTTTTTTTTTGTATAGTCTGTAGTGTTTTATTTCCAATGTTATGTTTTTGCACTTTTTACACTCAGAAGTTAAAAAATGTGCCTTATTTTTTAGCGATATAAAAAAGTAGATTTTACCAGATGAATGTAAATAGGCAATTTGACGATATTCTTTGCAGGGTCGAAGATGATGGATCTAATGACATCATGCTCGATGGTAATGGTCCACTGGTCCACAAGCCTCCCAGTGTAGTTAACGGATCAACGTCTGGAAAGGTAACATTTTGTTTTCCAATTTACATCAAATTTGTTAAAATATATCAGTTTGATGGCCGCAGCTTTGTTTGTTTAATTCTTTTAATCGGATTTTCCTGATTAATTGTATTTTCCATTTTAGTGTAAAATACTTTCGTTTAATTGTAGTCAAATTCCTAATTCTTTATTGTTCATGATTGTTTCTTTACAGCTTGTATGTATTGATATACTCTTAGTTTTTGCTGTTGGCTTTTTCTAAACTTTGCAATTTAGTTCTACAACAAATTACCCTTAAAAAACATCACTGTTATTCCCTTTGTGCAATATTCAAAGTTCCCTACCTGTTTACCAAAGATTTCAATTCAAACTACGGTAAAAAACTCATCTATCTTCGCATGTCTCTCAGTCAATTATTTTGTATTTTTTTCTATTTAAAAGAATAATTTGAACTGACCCTTAATATAGCAATTAGGAAATTAAACGTAACATCACATACTTGTAACTGCGTTTAATTAGGCTTTATGAAAATATATGTTTAATGCTAATTGATATGGGATAAAACTGATATCCCTTTGTTATATATTTTAGTTTTCACCTCACTAATAATATATTTTACATGCGTGCAAAGTGACAGTGAATGACAATTCTAAACTTAGATAATAATTAACACAGCACAACCTAACATTAACATCACCTCTAACATACATAAAAATCAACAATTTAAGTCTTTGTTTTGCTTTGTAAGAATCTGCAGTTATTAAACAATTTAGTTGGAGTAGATGTACAATACTTCCAAGTAGTGCTATGGTCTACATCAGTGGTTTTCAACCAGGGTTCCACAATCTCTAAATTGTTTAGCTAATTGAGGTGTGTTTATTACACTGGGGTTCCTCAAGCCAGTGAAATGTTTCCATAGTGTTCCACTCCAGCAAAAAGGTTGAAAAGCACTGGTCTACGTATACCAAGACTTAAATTCAAGAGTATACAGAAGCAAAGAAAGGGTGAAAACAGTTATAGTATGCTGTAGAAAGCAGCTGTTAATATCAACACTAGTCGGTTTTGCAGAGCATTTATTTGAAGTGCTAAAATATTAATGTTTCTGTTTCAATGGTTAACGATTGTTGGACTTTTCGGTAATGGCAAAGAAGAGAGTACAGTGTAAATAAAATATTTAAACTAGAATGAAAGTTGTGGTAACGGTTTTTTTGGAGGGAAAGTGCAATAGTTGTCAGCATTATTTTCCTAGAGATCTGTCTATTACCAAATGGCCATTTTTAAGATTCCACCTGTTGTTGCCAGACAGGTGCAGTATTGTGTTTCGTGAGATTAGTTTCAGCCAGCAGCAGGATACATTACATTAGATGCACAGAATACTGCATGTCCGCTTCTGTGCTAATCCCTAAAAGCTGCTAATTTGGTGGTAATTATGTAGAAGTCTGGTGTTTTTTCACGGGACCATTACCCGGTGTGTCATATGGATACTCTTATTTTTAGAAAGCAATAAATACTCACTCTTTCCGGGTAGGATTAAATGACCTATCTCTTAAATGAAACTTATGAACACTATATGAAGATCACATTATGTGCGGAATTTAAAAAACTCCACATTTCCATTCTACATACATTGGTGATTCAAATTTTACCTCTAAATTTTCCCAAACAAAATTGTTAAACAAGTTATAATTAATACTATTTTCCTACTGCAACTAAAGCATATGCATGTATCACGAAGTGCTGAACAGAGATTAGACAAATACGGCCGTTTTATGAGATTAGACAAATACGGAGATTATACAACTACGGCCGTTTACAAAGATTGCAGAATAGAGGCGACCAATTTTACCAGCATCCAATCTAGGGTCAGTCGGCCTTTTCTTTTCCCCAAATCCATTTCTTAAACTAACCGCGTCCTTAAATTAAATTAAATCACATTTTGAATAGTATTTAATGAAAGATGCACACACATATGTGTGTTAACAACTGAGATCTAGCCCTTCTGAAGCTGCATTTTGACCAACGATAACGGCTTAGGTATCATTAGTACACCGAAAAGCCATTGCAATGCAGACTCACCGAGCTCGGTGTATTTCCAATAGAATATACTAGTAGCCTCACACAACTAATTTTGAGTGGAATGAACGCGACTAATCACGTTATCCAATGCATTTAACAGCAAGAGGCCTCCATGATGATTTGAAGCACCTGGAGTTGCCTTGTAACGGAAGCATTCTATCCCCGGGTATATGCACCTATGTCTCACCCCTCAAACTCTGTGTGTATATATTGTCAAGAAGCGTTCACTTTAAGAACAACTAAAAGCTGCCCGTTCTCTTCGCATTGCTTCGAAATGCATCTTTTCGGTCGATTTTCGCCTTTTCTATACAAATTTTCTATACAATTCGAATGGTTTTGGTTTGCATTAAATCGAAATGATCAATGTTGCTTGTTTTGAATTTTTAGTTGTTGTGTCGCTGTCAGCCGTGTTTTTATAACCTCTGCTGCGTTTTTTTTTTTTGTGATTAACCCCAATTTATCGGCATGAAACGTTCGTATACGTTTGGGTTGTGTAGTGCATGCTGTGGTAGAATACGCCTCATTTAGCCTTCAAGGTTTCATGTTGCACCATTTTCATTCGCAAGTAAAAGGCGTCGTAGTCAAGACAAAGGTATTGGCACGTTGCACCGCGCATTCCACATCTGTACATTAAATACGCTAACGTTTTGGTCAGACCCTGGCTGTTCTGAATAACCTATAGTCCAGTGTGTTCTCAATCGGGGTGCCGCGGCGCCCTGGTGTGCCATTTCAAATGCTCAAGGGTGCCTGGGTATTTACGATTTTTTTTTAAGAATCTGATTTTTGCTCATTTGGTCAGATTCTTGATTCGACTATTTGTGTACGATTAGAGACCATTTTATTAAATGGCATTTTCCTACATGTTTCAATTTAATTGTGTTGTTCCAGTTCCATTTATAGTGACATTTAAGTAAAATACTCAACGAAAATTCCAGTCGGGGTGCCGAAAATCATTTTTTTTTTGAGGGGTGCCGTGAGCCATACAAGATTGAGAATCACTGCTATAGTCCTTTGGGCTTTCACGATTCGGCCATCCAATAACTTCAACTCACGTTATCCCATAAACGCAAATGCGCTAATACCAGCTTTCGTAAAGGGCCGCGTCTATTGGGTTTATTGCCGAATGCCTTTGAAAGTTGCTTAAAAGCGACCGCTATTGATTAATAGAGTCGACCGCGTTGGATTGGTTTTGAAAGGTTATTGATTTTCTTCCAATGGTACTCCATTTAATGTGAGCTGCTCTGTCCAAATGAAACCGACTTTGAAGAGCGTTTTGCATCGCATTGGCGTGACCAGCAATTAATACCTGTTTCCTTTTTGAAACTGTATTTATTGCGTCATCCACAAGTACATGATTAAGGTAAAATTTAAAAGTTAGTCCGCGGCCCACTAAAGTGGCACAAAGGCCCACTATTTGCTGACCACTGATTTAAAAACCAAAAAACAGGCAAAGTCCAGTATATGTTCCATTTTTCCACCCAACGCGACTATACAAGGGTGGAAAATTACACATAAGGCGCCAATCAGTTCAAAAAAATGTCTAAAAGAGCCCCAAACTGAAAAACACCACGACGCCTTTACTCTCGAATGACCCCGAGTAACCTCGGCGGTGTGTTATTGACCTTTGACCTTGTGAATGTTTTCCACGAAGCTTCCCGACGGTGCGGTGCGCGTCATGCCGTAAAGCTAGTCGGACGGATCCACCCCAATCGCCCCTTTCAATGTACAAAGGCTTGTCTTTGCACTACTTTTTTCCGTGCCTGCAAATTGTGTACGCGATTGTTTTTTGTTTGAAGTTGTTATTCTACTTCTTTGTGAACGCACTGCTGATTTGCGCACAAGTAAATCGATGTATTTTGAATGAAATCCGCACGTTTATTCGTCCACCAAAGACACGGTCTGTTAAAATTGTCGGTTAAACTGTACATTGACATTGCTTATTGTTTTTCGAATATTAAAATCGTGACGCTTTGGGTAACTTATTTATCCAAATTATTCCACAAAGTTATATATTCTTGTATTGAATATTGCTCTGCGACATAACCACCCAGTGCATTTTTAAAAGCTTTTGGCCAGAGGTTTAAATATCTATTAAACAAAGGATTGAAAACTCAAAATGTACGCAATCGCTTTGTGTAGCAATTTCAGCGCCATCATGTAAATAGGCCTAATTCGCGAGCAACTATATATTAGCAGCGTATAGCCCGTGTTGTGTTTTGATTTCTTGTTTCTGTAGCGTTATGTTTCACGTTCGTTCGGCTTACACATTCATATGACTCCCTTTAGAAAAACAGTCGTTGTTTTTGTTTTTTGCGGCTGGTAATTTTCAGTTGTGCTTCGCCCGCGCGAAGCTGCACGCAATTCGCTTTTTGCGCGCTTTTTCCCCTTTGTTTCAAATGGCCTTAATCAGCAATCGCGGAACCCCGTTTTCTTATCACTTGCGGTACGAACCAGCGCGGTTTTGCGTTTCGTGTTAGTTAGCCTATTTGTTGCTCGCCTGTTATCGTTTTGTTTTTTGCTTGATGGCCCTGATAGCGCGGTTTGCAATGAAATTAGCTTGTGCCATTGTGAATCAGTTTTGGTCGATTTCCCTAAGCTTTTTTGGTAAGCGATAGTTTCCTGATGAAATTTGCGTACGATATTTTTTTATAAATAGTGATATTTTCACCTTTAGCTCGGCCCTAATTTAATGTTAAATGTTGACGATTTCTTTGACGAGAATAGCCATTTTCACTGATCAAGCGATAAAATTCGTCTTCACAAACCTAAATTTTAACGATTTAATCACCATTCTCGTGTTTTTCTTCTCTGCTTCTTTACAAGCAGGTACCTGGAGTTGCGATATAGTACGACGCGTCGTTTTTCTCGTTTTTTGTTCAGTCGCTTATATTGATCGTCAGTTAAATTCGTGTAATTTGCGCAGACTTCGCCAATTGGCCTAGCTCGTGGCTCTAATGGTACACCGACCGACTGTGCAGGCAGTTGCCCTGTTCGCGGTCGGGACTTGAGTAGTGTAGTTGTTTTTTTGTCTGTATAACCAAATGTACATTGTGTTTTCGCCTTTCTGCGCGATGTGTTAGCGTTTTAGATATTCTTTTCGTACTCGCGGACTGCAGCAAAAACGCTTCTTATACCGTAAACCGATTTCTGTAAACGCGCTTGAACTAACCGGCGCCAAACTTTCGTATTCATGGACCAATTAAATTTGACCCACTTACTAAAATTACCAAACGTTTCGTGCCCGTCATTAATCCGCTTTACCTGGTACGCCACTAGTTGCGAACACAAACATTTAGCACTAAAACCATGCAAAGGCCTTTTGATTTTGGCCATTTAAAAGTGGATAAAAAAATTACATTGAGACCAAACATTTTTTTTACTGCTGTATTTCGATTTTCGTCTTTTTATTTGCTTGTTTTTAACGGTTGCATAGCCTTCTCTGTGACCGTGCGATTGCTGTACAAACGGTATTGTTAATAAAATTCCACTAACCAATGCTATCAAATGAAATAGAAGAACAAATTTTCATGCTTTCCAACATTGTGAGGTAGAGAGAAACTAGCTTATACTTCGAAAACTATTGTGATGAATCCTATTTGCTAGACCAATAGTAGAGGTTTGCTAAAAGTTTTAGCAAGCGTTACTAAATTGATAAACATTGTGTAATAACGAACTGAAACCACATTTCTTGCGAAACGTCCACTGGAATTAAAATATAAAGTTTACCTAAAAAATGGTGGTTTTAATTGCTATATTAGACAGCGTGTAGGTCTTTCAAATGTTGTTTATTGACTATTAACAAAACCACCGTTTGTCCAAAGTTTAAAATCGATCGAGCATAAGTTCGATATATGACCTAATCTAAGTTTATCAAGTGCTTCAAATACACATTATTTGTATCTGATTGCGGTAAAAGTTGATGCAACTGCTAAATATGGCCTACCTCTTGTTTTAAATGATCCCGCGTGATATATGTTTTTAAGTTAGGCGTACTCATTTTGAATAGTTATCACACGCACTTCAAAACACCTGCATAGGCCTACTCATTTTAAATAGTTTTCACATACACTTCAAAACACCTGCATAGGCCTACGTATTTTTATTTAAACTACTTTTAATGTGCATATTTGCAAACCTAATGGCGAGACACGAAGCAAAAACACTTAATGACTTAAGTGCGCCTAAATTTACTATTTGCTTTATTTGACTAAATTATTTTTTGTACTTACTTAACTTTAGTCAAATATTAAGTTAGAAGCCTTTGTGGTCTCACTTACATAAGTACGTTCTTCCAATTCGTCTCTTTCATAAAAAATGTTTAAATTACCAATGATTTAGTTCAGTTTGCAATAGAAAGTTTGCCACTTGAACTAACTCTTTGCCGCTCTCTTGTGACTGTTATTTTTACAGAATAGCGGCTTCGTAATTCATAAATGTCGGACACAAGTTGTTCTTAACCTTTTCATGCTGTAAATCGAAATTGCACAAAGACTACGGAGAAAGTAATACACCGCATTAAATGGTTGTTATTGAGTGGTGACGTTTGGTTGTTAACCCATCTGTAGGACGAACAAGCCTAGGGGAATGAGGTGTAAAGTTTTTCCCTTAGCAGGCGACATTTCGTTTGATTAGATTTATACTACGGCTTTTGCGTCGACACACAGCAAGCGTGAGCTTTGTATAGGTTTAGGACACAGTTAATTAGAAGTGTTTATTACGCACTAAGTGATAAGTTAAGTCGGTCCCAATTGATAAGTTATTTCATGGTATTTAGGCTGTGAGAAATTTGTGGATAAATAGATTTATGTCGGAGTTATAAAGATTAAAGAAACTGGGCCTAGCTAAAAACCAAAAAAGATCGACATTGGGTCATTTTCTTATAACAACATTTGTAGTTATATCCCCAAAACGGTCGTTAATGTGCATCAAATAAAATGAACACAGTACAATTTAAAATTCACACATTTATTGTAATGAATCACTAAACGCAATATGTATTAAAATATTTGAGGGTCAAGGTTGCGGCGCATTGGAATCAATCTTTTCGAATATGTCTTTTGGCGCACTTGCATTGTCTCAGCACGACAAGTTAGGGTGCTTTGTCAAAACGAGTAAGTTGAACAACCATTACTCGACCGCAGCCGACTCATTTTGCATCAATGAAGCCAGGAGTGGAGTTCTGCCTCACAAATATTTTATATCTTGACTCGTTATAATAAGAAAACCTCCATTTGAAAGTTGTCAATGAAATACAAAACATTTAGCTGAAGATTAAAATTCTGAAAACTTTTCTTGCGAGGCAGCTTGTAATTTTGCCTGCTCCGCTAATTCTTCTTCATAATAACGAAGCCAATCATCCTCGGTTGGAATATTTCTCTTCTTTCCTGTGGTGTTTAGGTTATTTACAGGCGCTGTCTCTTCGTTCAAGTTATTTTTGGTAAACCGTGCAAATGTCAGCTGTATACTAGACCCCAAATCCAGGCAATCCTTGTGGTCAAGTTTTGCTTCCAGTTCATCTGATCCAGGATAGCTGGTGACTATCACTGGCGATTTCACCAGCACTTTAGTCTTACGCTCCTTAGAAATAGTCGATGCCACCATTTCCAATCGGTCCAATTGAGCTGAAATACCTTTAAGAAATACAAACATTGTAAAGAGTAGAACATGCAGTAGTTTGGAATATAGTAAGTATAGTTACAGTTACCTTCATATGCGGTAAGCATTTCTTGAACCTTGTTTTCCATTCCTTTTAAACCAGAAAGTCTTGTTTTTTCAGAAACGGACCCAAAGTTCTTCGCATCAAACTGTGAACCAACATCACAAGCAACAATTATTAAGTGTCGGAAATGAATTATGTGGAAAACTGCATCATTATTTAACTAAGTTTCAACATAAAAATTAAAGTCGCATATTTTATATTTTACGCAAGAATATAATATTACTTACGCTAAGGTTTTTCTTTAGCTTGCTTCCGACTCTTGAAAGTCCAATTGTTTTTCGAACCAGCCAAAAAAGACTACAAGAAAACGAATTGCTGTTGGTATTTTTAAATTTTAAGGACTGTTCTAAGTTTTACCGCAAAATTAGTGAAATATTGTGCTTACCTCTTTGCAAATGCGCGTCCAGTAATGGAAATGCCGAGCAACATAAGAACGGCGACCACCATCATAGAAACATTAAAGGCCAAATCGTTCCGTAATTCTTCCACTGAAGACGGAGCTGTTCCGACGAGAAAGTTTTTCAATTCGATGAACTTTTCGATTTTCGGTACAGGCGGACCTTGCACACCGAAAAAAGCAAGCGGAGAGTACGTATTCGTACCAAGCGTGCAATAAAATCTCATTTTCGTGCTGCAATAATTTTCCTCTGAATATAACAAGTATACCAGAATGATCATCAATAAGAAATGTTAAAAAAAATGTTAAAAAATATGCCTTGGGCAAAATCCCATTGTTTTATTTCCTCTGTGACGTAACACAAACTATGTTAGTAATATGTTAGATTTATAGCAAATCTGAAGGAATAAATAAAATGTGAAATGCCTTAGAAATATGTTAAATAAACAGTTTTTGCGTGGTTTTCAACCTATTTACGATAACTTACAAATCAGGTGCTTATTGTAGCCTACATTAAATATTTTGCTATTTTAATATATTTTAAATTCGATAGGTAAACCTTTTTTCATTTAGAAATATTGCCAATTCTAATCAGAATGACTGGTTTCTTTAAGGCACTTGCGTACTGAGTATGTGACATGTGTGCTCTTATCGTTGGTCCAGGACTCCAGATGGACTTGATCACCGAATACGCATTGTGTATATGGACGTTTTAGTTACTTCTCAACAGATTAGGAATGTTAGCTGTGTTTGTTACAAAAGACCAACATAGTTTTTAAGTTTTTAAGTACCTCAACAAATACATTTCACAGATGCTTATTTTAAATAGAAAAGCTTTTTTTTCTGGAAAAATAGCTTTTCTTATTTTTTTGTGGTTTACGTTTTGCTTTAACTTTTGTTGTAAGATGCCGACACAAGATGTTATCTGTTTTGCAGTTTATACAAATTATCATTACCAGTTTCTGGTGGATATTGAAGATCACAATTTTATCTGATTACTTTCTTCAGTCAAATTTCACCCCTTTTCAAAAATGCAGAAAAACAAAATGATTACTATTGTTAGATAGAAAGTCAACAAAAGAAACCATATTTAAATAAAAAAAACTCCTCCCTGGCAATAACAAAACAACTTGCTATACGATATTTGCATTTAGTAATGATCATTCTACACTATAGTATAATTTACATAAAACAAAATGTTAAAATCATTTTTAACTATAAGTAACATTTTCCATGTTAAAGTTTTTTTTATCTCAGGAAAGTAACACATGGTTAAAACATGGCCTAAAGCTATAGCTTAATTTGAAGCGATCTTGTCCTCCGAACCTCTTCCTTCGCTTGACAAGCTCCCTGGCACGTCCTCGTCTTCCTCCAGGAAGAGCACGACATCCATGCATCCTCTGGTCTCCCACCTCTGCAAGAGGGATCGGGGGGACAGGAGAACAAATAGATGTATGGACAAATGGTTTAACTTGCCAACTTATTGTGTGTTGTGCCGCGAATTGTTTTAATGATTGCAATGGAAATGATGTATATAGTAGGATAATTAAAACCCTTCAAGCTTCGCAAATACTAATAGTCGATCAAAGTATGTTTTTTCAGTTTTTTTAATATTTGTAGGCCTATTTTATAAAGCATTTAGACTTGCATACCTAGTATTTACCCAAGGATATTTTACAGTTGGATATTATTATATGAGTGATTCCTTAAAAAAGTTATGTATGAGGTTATTACTAAAAAAAAGCTTTTCTTTTGTAATTAATTTCACTCCAGTTGTTAACCTGTCTAGGTACGGTTTTTACATTTTCCCTGCAAATGGCTGCTAATTTAACGACTAAAAAATATTCTTCATTTAACTCATTCTTATCAATACACACAATGAAACATATGTACACACATATGAGTGTTAACAACTGAGATCTAGCCCTTCTGAAGCTGCTTTTTGACCAATGATTACAGCTTACATATCAATTCACCGAATCTGTCGATCATTGATGCAAGCAGGGCAGACTAGAAAACAACTAGCCTGCAGTGAGGTTCGAACTCACGACCTCCGGTCAAGCCGGGACCGTCTCGGCTTTCAATGATCGACAGATTCGGTGAATCTGCAATGGCTTTCAATGTACTATCATTCTTATCAATGTGCAAGTTTTTTTGCTGCACAATTGCATAATATTTTTTTGATGTGTTGTAATATTTACCTAAGTACCTAAAGTAATTCGTCTTATATTTTGATTAGGTCATTGCGATTTCGTCAAGTTTGACTGTATAAATTTTGCCTTTAGCAACATTCATGTGCGATAACCTGCCCAAGTTTCATGGGGTGAAGTTTTGCAAGGGTAAGGAGCGTACGTACTTCAAATAAACTTTGGTAATACTATAATCTCAATCGAAAGACAATAATCGTTTATTTACATTGTATAATCAACATAACAACACAAGCCCCTTTTTTGGTGATGACTGATGACATATAATACAAAGCAAGATGCTCTTTGCTGGTCGATGCTAGTCAGTTGTTTCAATACGACAAAGTGGGACCGCCCATTCGAAGTTGAGATCTCCATAATTATACATGCCAATAATAGATCCTTGTGATGGATTTGTTGCAATGACCCAAAAAACAGCTGGGCCCGAACCTGATGGACACCCCGGACACCAACGCGCGTAAACACTTCCACCAGTTGAACTTCGAAGCTCTTCATTCTGTGCAGATAAAATGTAGAATTCCGATTTTGATAGCAATAGTGTCTTGTAGATTCAGTGCATTTTGGGGGTATTTAAAACTGATGTTTGCTTTAAAATAAAACGTAAATCACATTCATTTCGGATACAGATTAAACTAAGTATAGAACTTAGCAAACTGAAAATCAGTTTGTTTGTATGTAATAAAAAGATAAATATATTTCGCTATAAAGCATCTTCAGTATCTAAAAACATAACACAACATAAGACAAGAATACGCTATAAAAACCTAAACCAACTGTTCTAGGCAAGTGGTGCACTATGCAAGCCGCAACTGCTGCAACTAAATGACGATGCAATCAGTAAAGTGACGTAAACTGATAAGACAGATAAATGCGCGCCATGAGGTGGAAAATAAAAAAGAGAGGGCAAATAGAGAAAACTAAACAAAACAAAGTAAAACAGCAAAACAAAACACTATTTAAAACGAGGTAAAATCATTTTTTGGATGTTTATGCTAGCATTTATAAGGTTAAGCCATTTGTCCTCGCACAGGTCTAGTTGGTTGACCTCGGGTTGCTCTACAAAAGCCAGCTTGGAGGCAAAAATGTGGGCATGGTAGGAAGCATAATGTTTTAAAAGAGCAGCTTTGTCCCCGTCTTTCGACAAAGAAAAGGTTTTCCACGTCCCTCTGTGGCTATTCCATCTGGTGGAGAACGAATTTTTAGTTTGGCCAACATATTGTTCATTACATATAACACAAGACGCAACGTAAATACCGAAATTTTTACAGTTTAAACATTGATGTAGTTTTATGGTTTTACTCTGTGTAATAAGTTTATTTGTGGGAAAAACCATTGTTTGTAATTTGCCGTGATGACCACAAAGACCACAGTGGCCACATCCATTGGATTTGGGCAACTCTTTGTCTTGCACGATGTTAGAGGACGCTTACGCCAGCATGCGGAACTTTGTGAACTTGTTGGCGAGGGTATGAGGCCTTTTGTACGTCACCATGACGTTCTGTTGGTAAGACCTCTCTTTCTTTGTTAATTGTAGAAGATCGGGAAATCCGGTCGCCCAAGGAATTTTCTTTGGACAACCAGAATCGTTTGTTTTCACCATTCGGATTCAGGCAGATTTTGTTATTCGAAAGAATACTTTGATCATTTCGGATACGTATTTTTCTTCTTAATGTGTGTTTCAAATTTATGTAATGTCGATAACAAAGTAAAGCCACCCACCTCGTAAGTTGACGCCAACCAAACTCGTACGGCCTTGTCTGTGGGTTTGTCAATGTACATATTCCAGGCACGCTGAATGTACAAATACAGCGCCTCGTACATTTGTTCACTCTCAATATCAACCAGAGTTCCGTTGTGAAACTGACAAAGTCTTTCTGCTGCAGCTTTGCCTTTTCCGTACTTCACATATGCAACAGTTTGTGGAAGCCAGAAGCATGATCCGTTGAAAAGAACGCCAGGGCACTGCGACAAATCTAAAACGTAAAAAGAATAAAGCCTAAATCATATGAATATATACTTTAGTTTATTCAAATAACTTTGACTAAATCATCTAACCTTTTATTTTCTTGGCAATTTTTTGTTCGATTCTGTTCCAATCAACAGTTGGCTGTGGTCCTGTGGGGCCAATCGGGCCAGCTAAGCCCCTCGGGCCTCTCCGCCCAGGAGGCCCTGGACGTCCCCTCATTGGTGTCGAGTTCTCTCCGGTGCTGGATTGTTGCATCTCGAACAAGCTTCCAATTGGTTTGCAAACCAAGAAGTCGTTGGACTGAACTTGTCCGTAGGCGAGCGAAGCTTGCAGCAAAACTAGAATTAAAACGCCCAGTTGAAACATTCTTCTGTTGTTGTAGTTTCTCATATTCCTTGAGATTTCCTTCGAGGTCTTCTATCGTTGCTGTTATTCGCCGTAGTTTTATAGACTTTGGTGAGACAGGTATTGTTGATATTCGCAGCCTTATACGGCGAACATTCTATTTATGAAATTTCATGCCAGCTGAAGTTGTTTTGCTCGCATTTTGTTGTCACACAGTTTGAACTTATAAGGTTACGGAATGTTCGGTTGCATACGTCAGAACTTCGTTTCACACACCGGAGCCTTATTTGTCGAATTTCCAAGGTTCTGTTGGGTCAATTTCTACTGAGGCATGTTTCTGCAGTTTCATGAAAAGCTGACAAACATATGAGCACATAGATTGGCATTCTCAACAGGCCTTGTTGTACGAATTCCATTGCTGTTGTACAAATTCCAAAATTCCTTAATTTTGTAGTGCAAGTGAATTCTTAATTCTTTTACAGAAATTCTAATGATTCAATCGCGTCTCGTAGGCCTACTTTGGTCGCCACTGTTCATAAAATGGCATCGATATACAGTTTGCGATGCATAACGCCATACCATTTCCGTCATACAAATCCAATAAATCAATTGTTGTCTCTTACTCGTCACGATGTATTCTTCAAACCAGCATAATAATCAAACTTAATCCGCTATGGTATTTACTTAATACAGTGAAATAACATTTCGTAGACAAATAACGCCTAAATTAATGCAAAGTTATTTACTACTTTAATAGTTTACAATTAAGCTGCTTGGCCAAGCTTTGTACCGATTGAGTAAATATAATATCGATGGCCTATTTGCAAGTTGTGGCCTAAATCACTAAAACTTATTTATATTTGTGGTCCTATTGATTTTCAAGTTGGCTAGTTTTATAAAGGTTTTGTGCTGTTACGTTTAAGCTTTAAGTTTTTTACAGTTGAGGTTGATTCACTTCTGTAGTTAATCGCAGTCCCTAACCGCATTTACGCCTGGGTGAGCATGGCGCGTTTCTGCAAAGCCACACGTACTATCGAGGAAGAACAATACTGCATTAATTTTTTTGAGCCAATTCAATTGTAAGCTTTTCTTGGTACCTTATTCTCAGCCTCGCTATTAAAACGGCTTGTTGACGAAAAATACCCCCGGTTGATGTGAGTTGTAAGGCTAGCGATCCGACTGCAAACTGTAGGCCTATATCACAAAAAGTTAGCAAAAGCCTCCTAAACACACTAATAGCGTTATTACCGCTCCTCTCGAATTGTTTTCAATTGCAGGAGCCCTACTTAATGGCCTGTCGGATGCCAACACGAAGTGCTTTCAAACAGTATTCAACAGAGGAAACGTAAATAAAACATCAAAACGCGTTATACAATAAAAGCGGCTAACGTCTTAAGAGGAGCAGAAACGTGAAAAAAAAACTAAAATAAAAACCCTAACTTGAAGCATTCTTGTGTTGTAGAGAAGTTCTTCCTTGAGACAACTTAAGGGTTGTGTGTCAGTGGTGTCAAATGTCGTTCTTATATAGCATTTGAAAAAACTCGTTCCGTCGGTGAGTGCAGCCATATTTGGCCAAAACTCCATGTATGGCTCTTCAATAGGAAAGATTGTTCATCTTAGCTGTGTTTGGTTTTCTTATATTCAAATGTGGCGCGGTTTTCACTGATAGTGATAATGATACGGAAAGTTTCATTGCGTAAGTCGGAATGTGTTTTTGCATCAGAAAGTGCCTTATTGTTCAGCTCTCCAGGTTTTGTGGCTTTATTATGACCCTGATGCATTACAGCAAACTTGTCTCGCAGTTATGTTAGCCAGAGATTGGCAACATGTTTCGCCTTACTACAACCCCTGAAGAAACGAAAAACAGGACGCCATACCGTCACTATAATATTCTCGCTTAGTAGGCTACTTTACAATTATGTCGCAAATACTAAGTTAAAAAACACGCATCAAAATAACAGTTTTTCAAAGTTCAGTGTGAAATTTGCACATAATCGTTTAAGGGGGTCAAACGTAGGGTTTCAAAATCAATTCTTAGTATTGAAGTTCGCACCAATATCACTGAAACCAAAACTGTTTTCATAATCAAATATATTTATTGTATCTAATCTATGCCTAATTGTACTGTAATTTTCATCAAAAGGTTCGAAAAATCATGGATATTTTGTGTTTTTTAGACATTAAAGTAGTGTTGAAAGCAGCAAATTCATCTATTAGATTGTATCTAAACGCGGTGTGAACAAAATAGAAATATTACGTGTACCACGTGTATGTTTGCAAGGGCGTTATGCGGTGCAGAGGCAGTATGCTTGACACACTCGGTTTAGTTCAATATTCTCAATTTTAATCAGACAATATTGTCAAGTTTGAATATAACGTGTATATCAGAATGATCATTAATAAGCAATGTTGAAAAAATGTTAAAAAAATATGCCTTGGCCAAAAACCCATTGTTTGGTTTCCAGTGTGACGTAACACAACAAATTAGTAACGTGTTAAACTTGCAGCAAGTTTTATAGACTAATTAAAAGGTGAATCAACTTAGAAATAGGTGAAATAAACAGTTTTTGCGTGGCTTGCAACCTGACTTTACCTTTTTTCCTTCTAGCTTAGATAGTATCTAAACGCGTCATGCGCTGCAGGCGCAAACAAATTAGAAATATTAGCCTACGTGTGCCGTTATGCGGTGCAGAGGCAGTATGCTTGACACACTTGGTTTAGGTCAATATTCTCAATTTTAATCAGACAAATTTGCCAATTTATATAAAATTTTTAGGTTTTTGTTGGCAGCTACTGGGCAATAGCACAAGGCAATAGTGTTGAAATAAAAAAATGCGGTTATTGGTTGTATGTTTGGCCACATGTTTAACACCCCTGCTTTTATACACATCATGCCGCCCATATTTCTTCCATTAGGATTTTCAATTTTGTCTATAAACTGATTTATGTCGGCGGTATAGGTAAAACAAAAAATATCCATACTGTCACTCTCTTATAATGTCCTGAGTAGTTATATACCGAAAACGATCATTTAAATAAAGACAATACGATTTAAAATACACATATTTTATTGAAATAAATCATTAAAAGCAAATTAAAATGTTTGAGCTACTATAGGTTGTGGCGCATTGGAAGCGATCTTTTTGAAACACAAAATCTTTTGGCGCACTTGCATTGTCTCAGTACGACAAGTTTTGGTGCTTTGTCAAAACGAGTAAGCTTCCTCTTATTACACAGCCATAACTCACCGCAGCCGACTCATTAGGCGACAGGGTTCTGCCACACAAATATTCTATATCTTGACTCGTTATAATAGGGGGACCGCCCTTTGAAAGTTGTCAAAGAAATACGAAAAACTGAGCCGAAGTTTAAAATTTTGAAAACTTTTCTTGCGAGGCAGCTTGTAATTTTGCCTGCTCCGCTAATTCTTCTTCATAATAACGAAGCCAATCTTCCTCGGTTGGAATATTGCTCTTCTTTCCTTTGTTGTTCTGGTTATTTACAGACGCTGTCTCTTCGTTCATGTTATTTTTGGTAAACCGTGCAAATGTCAGCTGTATACTAGACCCCAAATCCAGGCAATCCTTGTGGTCAAGTTTTCCTTTCAGTTCGTCTGATCCAGGATAGCTGGTGACTATCACTGGCGATTTCACCAGCACTTTAGTCTTACGCTCCTTAGAAATAGTCGATGCCAACATTTCCAATCTGGCCAATTGAGCTGAAATACCTTAAAAAAATACAAACATGGTAAAGACTAGATTAGAACATACAGTAGTTCCAAGTATATAGTAAGAATATTTTACCTTCATATGCGGTAATCATATCTTGAACCTCGTTTTCCATTTCTTTTAAACCAGAAAGTCTTCTTTTTTCAGAAACGGACCCAAAGTTCTTCGCACCAAACTGTGAACCAACAACACAAGCAACAATTATTAAGTGTCGGAAATAAATTATATGGATAATGGCATCATTATTTAAATAAATTTTAACATATTATTTAAGTCGTATTTATTTTTTACCCAAGAATATAGTATTACTTACAGTAAGGTTTTTCTTTAGCTTGCTTCCGACTCTTAAAAATCCAATTGTCTTTCGAACCAGCCAAAAAACACTGTAAAAAAACGAATTGCTGTTAGGTATTTTAAAACTTTGAAGATTGTTCTAACTTTTACAGAAAACTTAATAAAATATTGTGCTTACCTCTTTGCAAATTCGCGTCCAGTAATGAAAATGCCGAGCAACATAAGAACGGCGACCACCATCATAGAAACATTAAAGGCCAAATTGTTCCGTAATTCTTCCACTGAAAACGGAGCTGTTCCGACGAGAAAATTTTTCAATTCGACGAACTTTTCGATTTTCGGTACAGGCGGACCTTGCACACCGAAAAATCCAAGCGGAGAGTACGTATTCGCACCAAGCGTGCAATAAAATCTCATTTTCTTGCTGCAACAATTTTCACTTTGAATATAACGTGTATATCAGAATGATCATCAATAAGCAATGTTGAAAAAATGTTAGAAAATATATGCTTTGGCCAAAATCCCATTGTTTTATTTCCTGTGTGACGTAACACACACTAAGTTGGTAACATGTTAAATTTATAGCAAATCTGAAAGAATAAATAAAATGTGAAATACCTTAGAATTATGTTAAACAAACAGTTTTTGTATGGTTTATAAACTGTTTAGGATTACCTTTTTTTTCTTTCTAGCTTTTTTTTATTGAGCTGAATGTTTCTCACTTGTTTATTTTAAAAAGCATATAATTTGTTCCTTTTGAAAAGTGGTTTGATAATTAAGTTCGATTTTTTCTTCAATCCAAGGGCCTTAATTGTTAGGTAACGGACATTTTACATATGCCCAGCATTCTTAACTCTGTCCGCCACTGCTTGTAGTTATTTCTTAAAAATTGCTCTTGGTACCATCCATTAAACATGACACAATGTGAGAACTTCTGTCTTCAACTCTTTACCATTTTTTAACTTTTCCTATTTCGGATTTTCCTATTTCGGATTTTCCTATTATTAACGGATTTTCCTATTTCCCCAGTTGTATATTTAGTTAGTTAAGTTTCAGTAATTCGGAACAAAACTTTAGAAGGTTGTACACAATTTTGGGTAAAGTTTTAAGTTTGCCTACCACAGCCGTACACAAACAGGCAGGGGCGCCCGCAGAATATTTCCAGGGGCAATCAGGAACGTAACCAGAAAATCAAAAAAGCTGTCCTGAATTTTCAACTTAGGGAATTCCCCTATATTTCGCCTGATGTTAGTGACAGTATGACGTCATAGAATGGTGATTGCAAGACGTGATAGAAAAAAACCAGAATCCCCAGAAAGCCAAACACGTCCAGCAAAAGCGAGCACGTGAGTCGTCGACAATCCTGTCAGTCGCCAGCTGCGAAACCACAGTCTGCAATCGTTAACTTTAGGCAAAAAAACAAACCAAGACCTTAAAATATATGTGTTTAATTGTGGTAGAATCATACATAATTCAACTATCAGCAGCGGAGTTTTTAAGTTCCATGAACGGAACTAGCGCTAAATTAGAAGCAAGCCTTTCACCACGTGCAATACTAAACGAAGATCGTTTTTACCGGGTGTTATTATGCCACGATCGACCTTCAAAAATTAAAATCAACCCAAAATTTAATTACGCAACAGTGGGCAACTTAAACTCTTAGCTTTTACATACAACTGGTACAAAAGTTTAAGACTTAAACGGGTTGCAGCCTACTTATAAACAGTGAAG
This sequence comes from Ascidiella aspersa, assembly GCF_963924565.1. Taxonomy (NCBI): domain Eukaryota; kingdom Metazoa; phylum Chordata; class Ascidiacea; order Phlebobranchia; family Ascidiidae; genus Ascidiella; species Ascidiella aspersa. Next base: position 5,241,552 of record NC_139447.1, read on the forward strand.
CAAAACACTTGCAGCATTGTGACGTACAATGAAGTCCAAAGTAGACCATTAACTCATATGTAAAGTCGTCAGAATGCTGCAAATTATGGAGCTGGCGAAGTTTTAAATTTGATGGTCATGCCTTCAACATCTTAAATTTTGTAGTTGAAATATAAAATTGTAATATATTTTGGCGATTGAGAACCACTGAACTATAACACAAAATTATCTTACAAAGCAGACTGATTTACGATTGTAAAGAACAAAGTCACTTTAAATCAGGGGCGGGCCGCATGCGGTCCTTTGCCATTTTTTGTGCGGCCCTTCGCCTTCCAGATATTTTTCCCTAAATAAGGGTATTTTGTGTGCACCAATGTTGGAACTATTGCTCAATCAGTTTCCTGTTTAAAAGTGCAATGTAACCCACCGCTACACTAATGCAGTTGTTGAACTCGAATGGGAAGCATCTATTACAAAACAATCTTTATTCATAAAATTTTACTTGCGTCACGTTGGTATGATAAAGAATTGTTTTGCAACAAATAAACTTGTCTGCTACGACTTTTGCCGCGCATATTGACTGAGATGTTATGTTTAACAGCTGGTTTTGAATTATTGCTGTAAATAGTTTGCGTCTATGCACATCTGGCCTGGAACCAAACATTGACAAGTTGGTTCAAAATATCCAACATCAGCCTTCTCACTAATTTCTATTTGAACATCCACATGTGTGTCTGCTATGATATTTCATATTCGCTTGTACTTGTGTTTTTCTAGTAAAAGCTGAAAATATCAATTAGTGTTTATTTGATGTGCGGCCCTCCTGTAAGCATTAAATTTCCTAACTGGCCCTTGTGTTAAAAAGGTTGCCCGCCCCTGCTTTAAATGAATTCCAAGAAAGAAAAAAGCAAGAATCTGTCAACACAGAATACAGAGTTTCGATGTCACATTTGCGAAAAGTGTTTCAAAGATCGTTACAAACTAAAATATCATTTGACTGGAGTTCACTTCAAGAAACACAAATGCAAGGTTTGTGGGAAATCATTTGCAATAATTTTCGAACTTGAAATCCACAGAAGAATTCACACTGGAGATAGGCCCTTTAAATGTGCTTATTGCGCTTAATGTTTCAGGCATGTTCAAACATTAAAAGTACACGAACAAAAATTAGGAGAAATACCATATGGTTGCAAATATTGTATAAAATGCTTTGCCAATGTTTCAAGTCTTAAAACACATGTAAGAATTCACACTGGTGAAAAATCTCACGAATGCAAAGAATCTGGAAAGTGTTTTAGTGAGGCAGGAAGTCTTAAAAGACATGAAAGAATGCACACTGGTGAAAAATCTCACGAATGCCAAGAATGTGGAAAGTGTTGCAACCAGGCAGGAACTCTTAAAATACATAAAATAACTCACTCTAAAGAAATCAATGCAAAACAGAAGTTGTCAAAAACTCTCTACTTAACCATTGTAAATTATTAAAAAAGCTGACCAAAATAAAAAAAAATCATATCAAACCAGCCTCATAATACCAGCTTGTTCTACTACAAACATTTTATCACAGGCCAGCACATTTGTGTAAAAAATAACTATTTTATTTTATTTACTAGTGCAACAGAATCTGTATTCGATTTAATTTGAGAAATCTGTATTCAGAATTTTTATTTTTTATTTTTTATTTTTTTTAACTTATTTTCACTAAACTTAGGCCAACTTATTTGTTGCTTCAGTAAACCATTATCAATTGCGGCTTTTTCTCGTAACAATTTCGCACGTTTATACATCACATATGGCGCACATATATACCCTCTAGCTCTAGCATGTGGTCGCATAGAAAATTTACAAGAAAACTATTTTCCGCAAGTTGTATTTATTTCATTATTTATCTAGTTTAAGTTGGTCCAAACATTTTTGCATTTATATAGTTATTGGTTGCTACAAATATATTTCAGGGGATCTATAACCTGGTGTCTACGGCAGGTAGCACTGTGGATGTAAATCAGTTTTTTTCTACCCTTATTCTAATTGTTTTAACGACCTAACGCCTCGAAAAGCCTCCTGATCTAATAACATCATTCTTAGGAAACCGGTTTACTTCTATTGGTAACATATCATGTGATCGTGATTTTCATGATATACCCCCCTGATATAATATAGTACAACCGCGCTATACCCCCAGGTAAAATATACAAGGTTTCAAATTATTTCAGGCTATAATATTCCCTTTAACATTTAGTTGAGGTTTAACGAAACTTTCATATGAATATAACTAGTGTTTTTTATCGCTACATTAAATAAAAATATGTATTGAATAAACACGTGAATTATGCACTAATGTACTTAGAAACTGGTTTAAACAAATCTCTGGCGATAAAATCCTAATTGCCCCATACTTACACAATATAAAGAGAAAATGAGATACTGGTACCCGGTAAGGTAAACGTAGCCACATTAAAACCACACAAAAATAAATAAATATCTGTGCAAACGACCAACAACTGGAAATGAATATTAACCGTGTAGATAATTTAAAATGTTTCCAACATTAAATTTTGCACTCCAATCCTAGCTGGTACATATAAACCTAGTCATCCGTTACATAAAAAACAGTCATCCGTTATATAAAACTAGACATGCGTTACACAAAACCAACCATGCGTATAAAACGCCATGCGTTTCGGGCTTAAGAAAACGGAGGTTATTGGTTTAGAAAAGCTGTGCAGTGTGCATACGTAGCTGCTTTTTTAAACTTCGTGCTATGGCATATGGTTTAACAAATTGAGGTTAAGGTGTTGCTTTGAAACACAGGGCCGCTGTACGATTACATTATATTTTAATGACAGCATTATATAAACAGCAGTTAGGCAAAAGTTGTTTTGAATTTTAAGCGGTGTATGGTATCACAAATGCTACTATATGACGTTCAAGTATAGCAGCTTATATGTGTTGGGTTAGGGAAGCATCTTAAATTGTATAAAGAATAAATGCGCCAACAGTCGCCAACCCATTCCAATATAATAGTAAGAATAAGAGCATTTAAAAAGAAGCATCTAAAACTCGAGCAGCCACTGATTGTACCTTCTTTTGTTGGTCACGCTGCTACGCTCCAGTGCGCACGGTGCTAGTAATATAGCTGGAGGCTTGTGTGAGTTAACTGAGATCAAGTGATTGAGCGAGGTAATGCAGTTGGGCGATTAGAGCTGTTACTCTTACTCAAAAGTATATTTTCTTGGCAGTAAACTGCAGCAAGATGCAACAGTAGAAAAGTAGCTTTGCCATTAGAGTAATTACTTAAAGCAGGGTTTCCCAAACTTTTTTTGGACCACGGACCACTATTTGTGAATCTGTTTTTTCGCGGACCGCAATACAAAGCAAAACATAAATAAAACCAAATTTTATATATTTACAATACTGACAACGTCAATGGGACGGATGAGATTGCTTCCTTCTGCTTAAATCATTAATTCATAATAAATTCAAAGCGCAACAAATAAGATTTACGATACTGGATAGCAAAAGCTTTCGAAATCAATAAGTTGTGAATAACTGCGACAATTTAATTATTGTTAAAAGAGTACACACTACTGTACAACAGGGCTTGGCAAACTTTTTCTAGTCGCGGGCTAAAACCAAACTCAGAAAGGTCTCTGCGGGTCACACAAAATGTTAACTACGAATTATGTTATTTAAATGTTAGAAACGACTGTTAATTAGGCGGGCTCCGGATATGTTTTTGCACTTAAAATCGTGTTTAGTTACCTTTAAGGAGGCAGTAACGTGTTGACGCAAAGCGGGACAAAAAGCGTTTCTTAGGTTCAAAATTCGAGTCCACACGTCACTATTCATATTGAAAAATGTAATGAAACCATTTTGAGAAAACGCGATAACCTTAATGGTTAATCTAGTTCAGTGTTTGTTCATGTACTGAATTTAAGTCCGGGCGCACCTGGCGAGCGCAGCGAGCGCGATTTTTTTGTGGGTATACTGACATTTATTTTAAATTTCTTTGAAAGAAATTTTTATTACATTTCAAAAATTAAAATTAAAAATGTATGTTCATATTTTTGAACACGTTTTCCGTTTGTACGCGAAGCACTTTGGCAGTCAGTCTTAAATAGGGATGTTCAAAGTAGAATACCAAGGTATACTAGAATAATAGGTTCCGAATCTAGAATAACGAATCCAGAATAGCGAATCCTAGTATATTTTTATTAAATTATTTAACCTCGATTTTGTTTGGGGAATGGATTAATCTTTTTCTACCCTACAGGGCCCACAATCACAGCAATAAATCGCCCCAACAATTTGCTAACATGTGTATATTATAATAAAAAATGTTTTACATTCTTAACAACTGTCATTTGAAGCAGTTGTGTAAACTGTAATACATGTCCACTTTCCAGGTTGTTGCGAAAACTTATATTTTTGCCAATAGTGAGTACAATGCAACACTGCACACAGAACTCTTTAGCAATTCGGTACAGTTTTTAAAAGCATTGTTGGATCTTAGTGCTTCTTTTTTGACTAATTGATCTGTTATGCAGTCAAATAATGTACTGCAAAGAATGTAAAGTTACTATTGACATAACGAATACTTGATAATTTACGCTGTGCATAACTGCATAACCTCGCTGAATATTGGCCTAAAGTTGACCTTAAGTAACCCTATAGCGCACGCATTTTCTCGATAGTCAGCACGTGTTACTTTTGCAACTTAACACATTTAGGGAAATTGCGAACTCCGCTCCTGACATTACACGTTAGTCGCTCGCCCAATAACGCTTGATTGACACTTAATTATTAGACGAACGTTGTCGCCAGACACAAAGCAATTGGTCGCCCGAAAAAACGCTGACACTGCACTACCAGGTTACATTTAAAGCAAGCACTATAAATTGGTCGCCACAGCGACATGCCAACTTACCGCACGCGTTTGTACAATTAGGCGCAACAATCGACGGTAAAACATTAAATTATATCGGTTCCAATTACCCGAAATAAACGACAGAATTGGATTCGAATCCCATCTGGATTCGAATCCAAGGATTCGATATTCTACTTTGAGCATCCCTAGCCTTAAACAAAGCAAATACTTTTGAAACAAAGGAAAAAGGTAAAACACATTTAATCCAAAGAGAGTTAGTAAAATTAAACAATCTATCCCAGTGGTTCCCAAACATTTTTGGCTCGCGGCACACTTTTAACAGAACTACAACAGAGTAATTTTACAATTGCCCTTAACACACGACAAACAATATGTAAATGTCTCAATATTATTAATTTGTAACAGATATAGTTCGCAAAAGCCTAAAATGCTTGCGTGTATGCTTATTGGTAATACAAATAACCTATTTTCCCAAATTCCAAAAAGTTTCGCGACAGTACACTTGACAATCTCTCAACGCACAATAGTGTGCCGCGGCACATAGTTTGGGGATCACTGATCTATCCTTTCTCTTTTGGCCTTTGCTAAACAATAAAACGAAAATGCTTAGAATCTGGTTTGTTACTTTAAAACCAGTGATACGCGTTATGGCGTTGGTTTAAAATACAGCTTATAGGTAAACCTTGGCGATAGTGCTATTTCGCAAAAGAAGAACTAGAAAGGTCTAAACCTAGAAATTTTGTCTCAAACAAACCTGAATCGTTGTGGGCAGAAAGGAAAGTGGAAGGAAAAAGAACTTGGCGTCGTTGCCGACCATATAGCGCCCTCTAGGGTGGGCGTCGAAAAGTGCTCGAGTGATGGCGTCGGTGACTTCATGAATGTTTGGGTTCGTCAGGTCGTCCATAACCTTTATTACTGCTTCGCATTCTAAAGCAGCAAAATGAAAAAATGGTAGATATTTCCGTACAATTTGTGGGAAACCAAACAGGCCAGTATATTTTTAAGATAGTCTTTAGTAAGCATTGAACATAATAAGTTGCACAAAATACACAAAATTAGCCCTTCAATGCATATTTTAGACAGTTCAGTTCATAAGAGTTAATGCTTCGCCAATATATAGACGTATATATACATATCGGTGCCTAGAGTTAATTGTTTTCTTTCTTCATGCAGTTGGTAAAATATATTTTTCGCAAACACCAATCGTGTAATAAGGGAAAAACCGAATTTTATTTGCTATTTTAGTAGGTATGCTAATCCCTCTTTGGGAGTGTCTATTCAGCACAAAAGCGCCTTGAGTAGCACATGCCACTCTAGCTCTAAATTAAACTTCATAGGCTACCAGTTTACAATTGCACAACTTGTAGTTAACATGACTGAGGGTAGGTTTAGTACAGAGGCGTGCAACATACGGCCCGCGGGCCACAGCACGGCCCGCGAGACCTTTTTACGTGGCCCGCTCAGACTACGTCAAGTAGCGCATTGTTTTTTTAAATTTTTCACTGTTTAAGAAGTTATTTGTAACGGAATCATTGGCATTTATCAATTTGTATTACGTATTCATCTTAACCCACAGTATTGCCTAACTCAGGGTTTCTCAACCGTGGCCCTCGGCCCCTGGGGGGCCACGGAGCTGTCATTGGTGGGCCACGAGCATAAGTCTGTAGTAATGACGTGTATTGCAAAACCGTGTCATTATTTTCAGTTTTTTAGTTAAATCTAAACTTGTAGTGTTAAACCTTCTTTGACCTATTGTAACGCATTTTTTCTTTACTACCTGCTGTTCGTGAGAAGTTTTGCAACAGTCGACCTCAAGCTTGCAATTCTTTGTCTGTCGCCTAATTGCATTTGTTACGTCACTTACAACCAACTTTGTGTTTTTCTAGTTTGCTCAGTTATTCTTTGTAACGCTTAACCAGCATTTTAATTATTTTTGTAAACCGCAAGTAGGATTGATACTAAAACTAATACAAGCAAGTTGAACATTTTTCAAAATAACGATATTACCGTTTTGGCTCGTAGAGATAGATTTGTTGTTGTTCCATTGATAAATTTCGATGTAAAATTAATTGTGTCAAGTGGTCAAAGCAAGCTTAACAGAACGAAGAATAGTTGAATTGCACACACTTTCAGAAGTTTACTATTAAAAATACGTTTTTACACAAAGCTTAAACATGATTTTGTGTTGTCAAATGTCAAAAATTCATAAATGGTGCGAGAGTTACGTCTCGTTTGGCTTCACAAAAGTTAGACGAGACGGCCATAATTGTGCGCAGTGTCTTAACTGCTCTGTGGTGATGTCAAATGCGTTATTACTAGCCTCAAAACTTAAAAATCACCGTTATAAAAAGCATTCTCGACGAAAGAATGATGCCGCCACAAATTCTAGCTAATTTTTTTATAATCGAGGGGGGCCACGAGGATTAAAAGCCTTTCGAAGGGGCCACGAGGCATAAAAGGTTGAGAACCACTGGCCTAACTTAACGCCACTTCGCGAATCGAGTTCGAATCTCTACAATGCGTTACAAGGAAGGTTTAGAATCATAATAAAAACCACAAGTTTAAGTTACGGAGGGTTTCCCAACCGTATAGTATTATTATTTTTAGGTAAATTAAATGAATTTCACTTTACTTGAATTTGTGTTTTTTTATTACGATACATTTCTTGTAACGTATTGTAACGTAATTTTCTGACACGTCCTTTGATAATAATAGCTAGGCAATACAGTGAGTTAAGATAAAGAAATACCTTCCAAACGCTACAACTTCTAACTTACTGCAATAATCACAAAGAGCCAAATTCCTTACTTTCAACTTACTGTTTTTCACGAAAAAACAGCCTCAGTCCTAACTTTTAAGTCGCTTTTAGTGAGGATGACAATCGTCGTGTTTAATACGCACCACGAATGCGGTTTCTAAATATAAACGAAATCAGTATACTAATGAAACGGTAAAGTCAACAATCTAGCAATTTAATTTACTAAACTATTACAGGAACCGTGGCGTAATTATCGAAGTTAACATTTTAAACACTTTTATCTGCAAATAAAGTTATCCGTTAGCGAATTGCCTACAACTCATAAATCAGCCAGAAACAGAAGAAGTTAATAGTAAAAAAAAAACAACTGCAGCTTTAGCAGCCAACAAGCAAGCGTGTGACCTAATAGACGTAATTGTTGTAAGATAATCAGCAGTTTTGAGCGACAGTTTAACATGTATTATAAAAAAAACACCTGTTTTACTTCCAACTTAATATATTATCCACACAAACTTAACGCCCCTTCGCGAACCGAGTTCGAATCTCTACAAAACGTTACAAGGAAGGTTTAGAATCATAATAAAAACCACAAGTTTAAGTAACGGAGGGTTTCTCAGGCCAGTGGTTTTCAAAGTTCCTTAGGGGGATTTCTAATTTTTAGTAGAAATCTTGTTCCAGGAGAATTTAAGAAAGAAAATGAAAATAAAACTCGTGTATAAAATATACCTACGTTATATGTTCAATTTTTGCCAAATAGCTTTCGTACAAACTCTTGGGCGATTAGAACGTCCAACTAATTATTACCAATGCTTTTTATCGCGACGGAGAAGCGAAATCCTCGGGACACAATTGAGTATTGCTATGCTCTAAGTGTAAACTAATTGAATATCAAATCCTTAAATGTCCTCTAATTTAATTCGAGAAACCGAAAATCGTCTCGACGGATGTAATGATATTCGCTTGGTCCAATATCCGAATATGTTATAAATAACTTATCGAAGTACAAGAACAATCTTCGCAACGACTAACTAAGGTAAATTGAATGGCTGTATTTGTCATTATTGCGAGAAGTAAAACATGTGGAAAATTTCACAATGCTAGGCATATTAATAGGCATGGGGACCACGAGGGTTGAGAGCTTATCAAAGAGGGCCACGAAGCATAAAAAGTTGAGAACTTGTTTTAGATCAGGGGTTCTTAAACTGGGGTCCATGGACCCCTTGGGGTCCGTGAACTAATTTCAGGGGGTCCATGAAGGCCAAATTGAAATATTAGTGTACGTTTAAAAAGTAATTAAATTAAAAAAAAGTTTAATTGAAAATAAAATGTTTTACCACTAAATGTTTTCTGACAGGCTATTTGATTGTGACGACAATTTATGACGTCATTTTTAATAATTTCTTGCCTACAGGGGTCCACGTGGAGCAAAAAATAATTTTAGGGGTCCGCGGTGAAAAAAGTTTAAGAACCCCTGGTTTAGATGGTGTTTGGTTGCTGATAAAAACGTTGGTCGCAAGGTTTGAAACCGAGTTTCTTCTAAAAGGTTCGACTCCGAAAACAATCAGTGTTAAATGTAAAATAAAGAAGAAAGGGTCACATGAGGTATACAAAGTCCTACAACCATGTCCAACGAAACGACCTTTGTTCAAAAGCTCCTAAACTTAATATTTTGCAGTTGAACGTTCAATCTAGGTTTTCCTAATTAATGTGTTAGGATTTAAAAAATAAGTTTCAGAAGTTAAAAACATTTCAAAACGCCGAAACGTTTTCTTTGCCATGGATGAGATAAAAGAGAGCGATTCTGTTGCCACAATTACCGGTTATTTATCCAAAGAGAAGCAACCTGTAATCGAAGACTCCGATTGTGCAGGACAAAGTGATTTGGATCAAATGAATACCAGGAACGAACAAAGCAAGAATCAAACAAATACAGAATTTCGATGTGACATTTGCGAAAAGTTGTTCAAAAAGCGTCATGTGCTAAACGAACATTTGTCGAAAGTTCACTTCAAGAAACACCAATGCGAGGTTTGTGGGAAACTGTTTGGAACAATTGGTGTACTTGAAAATCATTTGCGAATCCACACCGGACAAACGCCATTTAAATGTAATCATTGCTCTAAATGTTTCAAACGAGCTCGAACCTGGAAAGAACACGAACGAATTCACACTGGAGAAGAGCCTTTCAAATGTACTTATTGCGATAAATGTTTCAATCTTTCTCAAAACTTGAAATCACACGAAAGAATTCACACTGGGGAAAGACCATATAAGTGCAAAGATTGTGCCAAATGCTTTACCCAGGCAGGAAATCTCAAAGATCATGAAAAACTTCACACCGGAGAAAAACCCCATAAATGCAAAGAATGTGGAAAGTGTTTCAGTCTTACAAGAAGTCTTAAAGGCCACGAAAGAGTTCACACTGGAGAAAGACCTTACAAATGCAAAGAATGTGGAAAGTGTTTTAGTCATTTAAAAAGTATTAAAGACCACGAAAGAGTTCACACTGGTGAAAAGCCATACAAATGCAGAGAATGTGGAAAGTGTTTTAGCCAGGCGGGACACCTTAAAAGACACAAAAAAACGCACTCTAGAGAAGAAACATTTTAAAATCTAAAATCTAGTTTTAAATCTCACAACCATTTATGCCTGCAAAACATTTTTTTGATATAATAAAGTAGAAATTGCGAACAAAACTATACAGATAGTAAAACACAACAATGGTTAATAAAGTTAAAGAAATGTCTGAAATTTAAGGAAATGTGAATATGTGCGAGTTCAAACATATATCGATGTGCAACTTTCTATGCGGTAGTTTATCCCATTTCAGCAAAAGTAAAAGGAAGGACCAGTTCATAAGAATGCATTGAATTAATTAAGTCGATAAAGTTTATAATTTTGCCATTTTCCACCCACTGAACGTCTATATATTTTAACTTATCCATTATTAATATTAAAACGGTAGCTTTGAGATGTGAAATATGAATTAATGTCTTCTCTTTTTGTCGCTTTAAATAAAGTTTTTCTAATTTATAATTCCGAAAGTTGTTAAATGAAGTGTTTCTAAATATCCATGTACCACTTGTAGGTATAATATGTATAATGCGTTGAAAACGCTGTCATGACTTTTACTTTAGTAATATCCAACCCATGTTATTGCGCAAAAAAATATACAAATTACAGTTGTTTTGTTTCTTGACACGTTACAAGTTGCGCAGCATTGGAAAACTTTTATGTGAATTGCAACATTATGTTTTTCATGTTTTTTTTTAATACAGAGTTATTCGCTACGCTCAAAATGATACCTACTACTGTATGGGCTTTGATATTCTTATTTCGTCTTGCAACATTATGTGTAACCGAAGTTATGTGGCCGTTCTTGGTGGTTTCTTGCATTGTGTTTACGCAGTACACACGCAAAAGCCGATATAAATACAACGTTTTTTTAGTACGCCGAGTCAGGTTTTAATTAGGTCTATCTAACTTCTAATTGATTCTAGCTGATATAAATTTGATAAGCGGTTGGTGATATTCCTTATAAAAGCTCTTTAGTCAGGTAGCTTTAAATTCTTGAAAGCTTTAGAAACAATTAAGGAAAGCTAATTTTTTTTTAAATCATACGAACTAGAGCTATTTCAAACAGTCGTTGTTAATATGAAGTGCCTGGGAGAGATATGATTTCATGCAAAGCTCGTTTTCATGAGCTAGGGAGCTTTGTAATCCTATATACCAGACCTGGGCAACATACGGCCCGCGGCTTGGATCCGGCCCGCCAAGCAATTTCTTCCGCCAGCGTAAAATTTTTCCCAAAATACATATAAGCATCCTAAACACTCTTTCCAAAGATGGATTTATTCATGACCCTATACAAAACTCTATTTTTAGCCTGTTTTCAATACTAAAATGGAAGTTATTTTCGCGGTTCGCGCGAATCTTTTCTGCCTTTCTCGTAAGTGCCACGCGATTTTTGGCATCTTTACTGACAAAAAGCGTCCTCTGCATTATGCTACTTTCTCCAATATTAGTTAACAAACCTATCCTAATATTTATATATTTTTTGCGCTTCGGTCGAATGTATTCCGTCTACAAAATATGAATGAAATACCAGATGATTTTCAAACTCTGAAACATACCGATTCGCATTTTGTCAACCTGATTTAGTTAATGAATGCTATGTTGTATGTTTCTCCCGATTTATACCGTGTTTGCAATATGGCTGTTGTACCACAAAACTTGAAGCCTCAAAAAGCAAAGTAAACATTGTAAGTTTTTTGTGACGTTTTTACGTATTTTAATCCTAACTTTTGGTTCAACGCGCCCTCTACTTGATAAATTCTAATATATCAACAAGATATGTACATTTTCTATTTGTGCTCAATGCGTCACGTCCCCCTATAAATCCTAATTAAAGTTGGTATTTAAAGACAAACCTAGTGTCATTTGTTTCACGACGTCTTCTTTAAATTCGACTAAAATTGCAAATTCGCAAACTACAAACGTAATAAAAAGTTCGTTAGCTTATTTGTTTTATACCGCCAGAGTATGACGTCATACTGCGTGTATTTAGGATACTATTTTTGACCCGGCCCCCACAACATTGTAAGTTTCCCAAGCGGCCCGGGGTTAAAAATAATTACCCACCCCGGTGTATACTTATGTTTTAATTGGATAAATGTATGTCGCTATAAACATTAGTACCGCTTATTTGAAATGTATTATCGCCATAAAACGTCGTTGTGGTTGTGATATCCTTCCTGCCTTCGTCTAATTATAATCAAGTGTCAATCAAATGTTATTGGGCAAGCGGCGAACTTGTAATTTCAACGCGCTTCTTTAAAACGCGTTTGTATTACAAAGTAACACACAATGGTACATTGTGGACGAGATACGCTCTATAGCAGCGGTTCCCAAACTGGGGTCCTCGGACCAACTGGGGCCCGCACAACAGTTTTAGAGGGTCCGCATGGAGAATTAGTATTTAGGTTTTTCCACATTAGGCTTTAGCGAATGTTTTTAAACATTAGTCTATGTTTTAAACATTATCTGTCATCATTATTGTCTTTAGTTATGCTTTATTATTCGATCATGTGGCGTGTTTTATGATGTCTCTTGTGACGTCATAAAACATCTATTATGTTGTTCTACCTGCTATCAGTGAATCGTTTGCTTTAGTTAGAAAGTTGTCTGCACTAGTGTACTATAAGAAACACTGTTCAACTTACCCTTGAATTTTTATAGGGCCGCGAAATATCAAATTAATTGTAAAGGGTCCGAAAGGAAATTTTTGAGAAAAGTTGGGGAACCGCTGCCTATAGCAGTTACGTAATAAAACAATTAATTTAAAAAACCTGCTGTTTTCGAGCTAACTCGTGCGCAAATATGCTTTCAAAAATCATTTTATTTTGATACCTTGATGGGATCTTCTAAAAAGACTTTTAAGGGCCACATGCTGCTCCGGAGCCGCGGTTAAGAACCACTGCTCTATAGGCTTACTAAAAAAATCGGGGCGAGAACCGGCGTTGTATAATTACTCATGGGTATGCAATACCGACGCTAATAATGTTTGCAATTGTTTCGGTATTGAATATAGCAGATTATTACAGTCGTTCTTTGAACGCGCCTTAATTTGATGTTATAAGGTTAGCTTGGCCATCTTTGTTGGGCTGTTAATTTGATAAATCAGTATTAAATATAGTTCGGTACACTTTTATCTTTCAGGAAATAAATAAACATGTCTAACCACCAGACCAATTTTGAATCAAAATATTTGAAAAAAGACAGCGATGATGGATTTTCCGATGATTCTGTTTCTACGGTAACAGATTGGTCATCACAAGAACATCAACCTGTAAGTGAAGAGTCCAAGTGTGAAGAACAAAGTGACTTGGATCAAATAGATTATTCTAAGAAGGATGTAAGTAAGGATAAATCCAACAAAGGACAACATTCCAGACGACACGGAGTTCCGATGTAACATTTGTGAAGTTGTTTAAAAATCGTCGTAAGCCAATTACACATTTGTCCACATTTCACTTCAAGAAACACAAATGCAAGAATTGTGAGAAACTCGATAAATGTTTCAACCATGCTCAAACCTTGAAAGGACACGAACGAATTCACACTGGGGAAAGACCATATTTGTGCAAAGTTTGTGGCAAATGTTTTACCCAAGCAGGATGTCTTAAATTTCATGCAAGAGTTCGCACTGGAGAAAGACCTTACAAATGTAAAGAATGTGGAAAGTGTTTTTGGCGAGCAGGACATCTTAAAGAGCATGAAAAAGTTCACACTGGAGAGAGACCTTACAAATGCATAAAATGTGGTAAGTGTTTTTGTCGCCAGGGACATCTTAAAGTTCATGAAAGAGTTCACACTGGAGAAAGACCTTACAAATGTAAAGAATGTGGAAAGTGCTTTAGACAGATGTCAAATCTAAATAAACACAAAATAACACACTCTAGAGAAAAAAAATTCAATTACAAAACTTATTTTTTTGTAATATAAGCAAAGAAACTGCGGACTAAAATTTCACAGCATATAAAACACAACAATGTTTAAATAATTTAAAATATATCTGCAAATGGAAATGTGAATATTGCGAAGCTTATAGAACTTATATTAAAGTGCAACTGCCTATACCAGTGTTCCTCAACCTATGACACAATATAGGATCTACAATGCATTAGTTCACTTGGGTAGATCACTGGGAGTGGTTTTAGGCAAAAAAATTATAAACTTGTGAAAAATTAGTTTTCCCTTGCAAAGAGTTTAGCCAAAGTTTCGCTCTTACACTTATACTTTGGTCGGTGCGCAAAAAGGTTGAGAAACAATCGCTTATGGTTTGAGAATCACTCGCTTATGTTTTTCAATTTGGCTAAAGTAAAAAAGACGGACCTGTTAATAAGGATGTATTCAATTTCCCAACTTGATTCAGTCACAGGATTCGGCATTTACCCACCGAACCATTGATTAATTATTTTGTGTCATTAAAACAGTCCCTTTAAGTTGGTGAATCTTTATTTAATTCTGTTAGCTTTACCCATTAATTATACCTATATCATTTATGACTTTTGCCTTTTCAATTTTACTATGTAAGCAATCTTGAATATACAAATGTTTAGTGTTGTGTTTTATAGAACGAAACAAGTTAGAAACGCATCTAAAAAGGTGTTTGTTGAATAACTACGCATATGAGGTTTGTGAGCGAAAATACACTTTTAATACCACAAAGAAATAGACTTTAGAGAAAAACATATGAGTGCAAAATATGTGGAGACATAACCCGTAATATTGATTAGAAAGTTATTACAAAGGCTTTAATTACGCACAATTAGATAATATTATTAACAGACATCAGTTAATAAAAGTTTGAAAAAAACAAATGTCGTACGTCGAGTATAATGTTAACTTGGAAAATAAATAATAATTTACGTGAAACAATAGTAAAATGTGCACGTGTTACTCCCGACCTCGTGTTGTAACATTGATAGATGGGAATTCAGCTCTTTGTTTCATCTTTGCGTGATGTGGGTGTGACTACTGATAACAACTTTCACACAACACGATTTCACTTTTCTCTCACAGTCATTGTAATATTCGTTTAATTAAAGTTGCGCCGATAAATTAAAGGCGAATATATTTGGATTGGGTGGTTTCTGTTGTTTTTGTTTACTTTTCATTTCATTTTTATGTATATATCGGTTGCTGGCTGAAGGTTTGTCCAAATTTCTAATTTTAGCAAATTCGATATTATCAAGTAGAATTTAAAAAAATATTTCAAATATTGTGTTTTATTATATCTTCGTTGTTATTTAGTTTTTGCTGGAAAATTATTTCTTTTCAATTCTAAGAAAAGTATTTTAAAATAGGGTTAACAAAAATACAGCAAGCATATAACTTACCATGGTTCGAACCTTAAAAAGCAAACATAAAGCAAAGTAACTGCAATCCCTGCTGATGATCGAGGTTTCAACTTTGTTATGAACCGACTAAACTGGAATATTGCCAGACATTTGTTTTTAATTGTTACACTCCGCTGCGCAAGACTGTGGTAAATATAGCCTAAGGCAAAAAAAATTAAAGTTGCAGTTTTAGTTTATCACGGCTTGTACGCACTAGAAAAATAAATAAATTAGGAGAAACCAATATGGTTTTACCTTTAAAATTAAACATGATAGCAATACAACCAGAATATGCAGCCACAATTTAGATAATTGAAACTTCGACTTTACTAAACTACTCATCTCAAACGTTACAATACTTCCTCACTTAATAAATTATTAATGAACATTGGAATCTATTTCCCTAAAAGTTAGTGGAGAATAAATCCTCAGCGCTTTTGTTTTTCTCGCTGTTCATACTTTGTTTCAGTCCGCTGCGCAAGAGTGTAGGAAATACAGCCTCGGGGTGTGGCGAGCCAACTTAGAGTTGCAGTTCTAGTTTATCACGGCTTGTACCTACGCACTAGACAAGATAAAGCGTTTGTTAAAATCATTTATAGTTCAAAAGGTTTTCAAATTTTTTACTCTGCTTAAAACTAATCAAGAGGTGTTTCTTGCACATCGTTTTTATCTTGTTTTCAAAGATCAGCAATCAAGCATATAATAGTGTAAGGTGAAAACGATAAAGTTTATATAGAAAATTTAAATATTATTTTCAGTGTTTTAAGGTTTATTGCTAGCCGTTTATATTTAAAAATTTCAGTTTTGTAATGCACGTGAATTTCAAACGAAACCATAGCGACATTGCGGTAAAAACTACGATCAAATATCTTGTAGAGCCTGCCTTATAAAGCAGGTCATGCAATGTGTTATAGCTGCTAGCTGCTTAAACTTTTAGCGCCTTTGTTTTGCTGCGCAAAAATGTAGGAAATATAGTCTCAGGGTATGCCAAGCCACTATGTTAGCATTAGTCAAGTATATTTACAGAAGATAAAATATTTATTAAAAGGAGTTATAATATTTTAAAAGGGTTTACAATTGATTTCTTCCTGATTTTATTCTAGTCAGAAAATTTCTATTATATTTTGTTTAAACTTACAACACGCAGCCTAAACATTTGTGTTAATATTTGAGTATTGCAGTTTTAATACATGCGTAAAGTTATTTACCATTTCTCTAATCAATTTAGATTAGTTTTATCGTAACCATTTTTATCGTATTTGAAAAGTTCAATAATATTAAAAAAAAAAAGTGATTCAAGAGATTGTTTAAAACATTTAAAGACGTTCAATTGTTAGGCCTACTGAGTTCCTGGTAAAATTTTAAATATTGGTCGCAAACTTCGAAACCGGGTTGCTATTGGAAGGTTCGATTTTAATACCAGGCAGTTTTTAATGTCGTTGTTAAAAAATATCTTGCGCGGTTTTGGAAAACTGTGGCTTAAATCAGGGAGTCGAACCGTTTGACTTTTCCGGTTCAGGTTCGGTTCGGGTTCAATGATTTTTTTGGAATCCGGTTCAGTTCCGGTTTCGGTTCGGAGTAAATTAAAAGTTCCGGTTCAGCTCCGGTTCGAACATCGTTATTTCAAAACCGGTTCATAAAGTTCCGGTTCAGATACAATATAATTTGCGTTAAATCTCAAAATGTGGGTCGATAAATGTAGAGAATAATCTTTGAATTGTAAGTCATTTAATCTAAGTTCCGTGACTTTTTAAAAAAACAGCAACTCAATATTGAAATATCTAAAAAATAAAAAATGAACGATTTTTTTATTCAATATTCATATTTTTTTCATAAAATTTCGAACATCGCGTAACTCGGTAAAATAGAAGTTGTGACGTCATGCTGGAGCGAACCGCTTTTGTTTACAGGTTCGGGTTCGGTTAAGGTTCAGGTACTTTCAAATTATTCGGTTCAGTTCCGGTTCGGCTCCTTAAAATCTTATAAAAACCGGTTCAGGTTCGGTTACGGTTCGGAAAAAATTGAGCCAAAACCGGTTCATAAAGTTCGGTTCGGTTCCGGTTCGACTCCCTGGCTTAAATGCATAAACACAGTCGGTATCGGATCGGCACACAAGAATAACCAGAATATCGTACAAGTTCTAAACTGACGCGATTGTTTTTCTAAACGGACGCGATGTTTTTTTATCTATTTTGCAAGCTTTTTATTGGACGTAATTGAAGTTAGAGACGGCTGTTAGTCTCGTTGTGATGTTCTGTGATGATTTTTTCATGGTGTTGTTGCGTCGTTATTTCATTAGTTACTGATAAACCAAGCGTTAGGCGCCAGTTTGGAAAGCAAGTAGCTATTGAAAGATGCTGGTTCGACCAGCGTTTTTCATGGTAATCGCGCCACAAAACAATAATAGTATGGTCACAGATTGGAGCTTGAGAAGTAAATAAAAAATAAGCCACATGAAGAAAAGGGAAATATCTTAGTGGAATCAATGAGCATAACCAAGTATATAACACAAAAGAGCATTTGCAAAAGGTCGTTTGTATGCAGTGTTTCGTATTATTTGTGAGCTACTTTTTTATACTTTTCAAAAGTAGAACTAAATCATGTCAAACCAACAAAAGTGATTTTGTTAAGACTCAGTTGAACAGAGAGCGATGATGGATTTTCTGATAATTCTGTTGCCACAATAACAGATTGGTCATCACAAGAACATCAACCTGTAAGTGAAGAGTCCGATTGTGAAGGACAAAGTGACTTGGATCAAATGAATACTTATAAGAAGGATATAAGTAAGGATCCAACAAAGAAGGAAAAAATTGCAAACAACAACATGGAGTTCCGATGTAACATTTGCGAAAAATTGTTTAAAAACCTGCAAAAACTCAATATACATTTGTCTAGATTTCATTTCAAGAAACACAAATGCAAGAATTGTGGGAAACATTTCGGAACTAGAACCGCACTTGAAATACACATGAGAATCACACACTGGATGAAAACCCTTTAAATGTGCTTATTGCGTTAAGTGTTTCAACCAAGCTCAAATCTTGAAAGTAGACGAATGCACACTGGTGAAAAACCAAATGAGTGCAAAGTTTGTGGCCGGTGTTTTACCCAGGCAGGAAATGTTCGAAAACATGAAGGAATTCACACTGGAGAAAAACCTTACAAATGTAAAGAATGTGGAACGTGTTTTAGCAAGGCAGGAGTTCTTAAATGTCATGAAAGAATTCACACCGGAGAAAGACCTTACAAATGTACTTATTGCGACAAATGTTTCAACCATGCACAAACCTATAAAGTGCTCGAACGAATTCACACCGGGGAAAGACCACATGAATGCAAAGTTTGTGGAAAATGATTCACTCAATTGAACACCCTCAGAACACATAATAAAATACACACCGGAGAAAACCATACAAATGTAAAGTTTGTGGAAAGTGTTTTAGCCAGGCAGGACATCGCAAAGACCATGAAAGAATTCACACCGTACTAATTGCTTTATATCTTTACAGAAAATGAATCAAAATGGTTGTAAATAATCTGCAACATAAAAGAGATGTGAATATTGCCCGAGCGTCGACTATATATCGACGTGCACCTTCATATGCTGCTCTTTATGCCACTTTAGCAAAAGTAGAAATGAAGGACCAGTTCATAAGACAGCATTAAATTTCCAAAATTGATAAAGGTTAGGAATTTTATATATTTCTTTACCTACTGGACATCTATATATTTTGAGCTATTATTATCGTTAAAATAGTGGCTTTAAGTTGTAGAATATTTATTTAATCTTATTCTTTTCGTCGTCCCAATAGTGTTAAATAAATTAATGGTCCCATACCCTCTCCCTACAATGTATGGCGTTGTTTTGTCCATTTAGCGTACAAAAATATACCTAAAACTTTTAGTTCGATAATAAACACATTGTGAACCAAAACCTCATAGAATATAAAACATAACAATGGTTGTAAATAAATGAAATTATATCTGCAAATGAAAATTCGAATATTGAACTTGTCTATGCTTTAATTTACGCCGAAAAAAAAGACAGACCAGGTAATAAGGGTGTGATATCGATAAAGTAACAGTATTCTGTATTTTTTTAATCCAGTTATTTTCTCGTCGCCATGGTGTTAACAATTAATTATCCCTAACATTTATGTGAATATTCGCTTTAAACGCTGCCATGACTTTTACTTTTCGGATTTTATTATATAAACAATCTTGTTGCGTGAACAAAATAAAACCTATAATTTGTTTGGTTTTATAAAACGCTGAGTGTTAATGGTGCACATAAAATGGTAATGCCAAACTAAACACGCATCTGGGGTTTGTATATGAAGTTTCGCAATTAAACAAAACGGGAATTGACATCTAAGAAGAAACATGTGAGTGCAAATATCTTAGTTACCGTAAGTTTTCATTAAAGATGATCAAAATGGCGTCGGGCATTTCGCAAAACAATCGTAAAATTGTAAAGTGTTAATTTTGACCCCCTGTTATAACGTTGATAGATGGGAATTCAGCTGTTTTATTTATCTTTGCGTCGTGCGGGTGCGACTACTGATAACAACTGCCATCTTTGCTTGCTGATTAAACCTTCAACGCCTTTTTCGTTTTTATAACCGCACTAAAATAATTATGGTCGTCAGCAACATTTTGGTCGCAATAACAACATGCCTTGGTGTTTGTATTTAGGTTATAAAGCAACAATTTAAAAAGGACTTGATAATAAAGTTAATAAGTGTACTTTGTTAGAAGAAGCCGAAAGCCAACCATACTGTTGATTCAATTTTTGCCACGACAGATTGGAAATGGATATTCAGCATTTAAGTGGAGAGTCTGATTGTGAAGAACGAAGCAAGCCTCTGATTGTTCGAAGAAATATCATCAAAGATCTTTCAAAAAGCAAAAGCAAACCCAAGCACGAAGCTGAAACAAACCAAGAGTTCCGATGTGAAGTTTGCGAAAAGTGCTTCAAAGGTCTTTACGCGCTTCGCGAACATTTGTCCAGACTTCACTTCAAGAAGCACGAATGCAAGCTGTGCGCGAAAATGTTTGGAACCAAGCACTTGCTTAACACTCACATGCGAAATCACACTGGAGAAAAGCCGTATCAATGCAAACAATGTGCAAAGTGTTTTTCCCAGTTGGGACACCTCAGACAGCACGAACGAATCCACAGCGGGGAGAAACCTCACAAATGCAATCGTTGCGCTAAAGCTTTTGTACAGTCGAGTGCTCTTAAAACTCACGAACGAATCCACAGCGACGAGAAACCTTTCAAGTGCAAGCAATGTGCAAAATGCTTTCGCTCGTCTTCAGATCTTAAAACACACGAGAGGATTCACACTGGAGAAAGACCTCACCGATGTAAATACTGTGAGAAAAATTTTGTTCAGGCCGGACATCTTCGAACACATGAAAGGACGATTCATATCGGAAAAAAGCCGTTATAAATAAAAACATATATTTTCCTTACATTTCTTTAGTAAATTTGTCACATTAATGCCTTAGATATAGCAATTGCGCTAAAGATGTTTTAGTTCGACCATTATTTCTCACTGCTCTATGTTATGGCTGCTATTAAAATATCTGATGTCAGAAAAGCCACCCGACATACCTTTACGGTGCATTTTAGAATGCAGGGTTAACGAGCTTAGCACTTTGCACAAAACTAACTGAGATTTCAGTTCATGAGGGGTGAAACTGCATAAGAAAGCACTAAGTCCAAAATAAAACTGTATGTCATATTTATATCACGTCTCAAGAACTTTAAACGTTGCTCAAACCTGGATAGCTGCTAGAATTCAAACTTCTCTTGAGGGCAGGAACTTATGTCGGCATAAGACTGCATTGCCTTAACGGTTGAAATTACCTAGGTCCATGACCTAGTGGGATATTCCTAAAACGAGACGCACGGTTAAACGTTGTTGGGCACTCTCAAGAAATTCTTGTTTTATTTAAACCAATCTTAACTTTTAAATATGTCAAAGGAAAATTATGATTAATTATTAAAATCTTAATAAACATGGTAATGTAAAAATATCTAGTTTATTAATAAACTGTAATCCATTGATACATAACATTATGGAAAAGCAATATTTATTGGTAGGAGAGTTAAAATATAACGCCTGCATGTTAGAACCACGCAACCAGTCGAGTTTCCGCTTCAGACGCGATTTTACTCGGTCTCCGCTGCGCAATACAAAGCAACAACATCTCTGTGTGAAGTTAGCTGCCTTAATTCATCCAAGAAAAAACGCACCTGGGTAATCTGCAGTGCAACATATTTTTAAAGTAAACTGTTGTATTAATTAAGGTCCGTTGCGTCAGATAACCTTGGCTTCTTGGGAGTTACCAACGAGCTAAAAATAGAAAAGACTAATTTAGCGACTTACAATATTTAGTTTAAGGCATTGTTGTAAAGTCACATAAGGTTTCTTTTCAATCAAGTTGAGTCGGATTGTGAGTCTTTAGTCGACTTAACAAATTTATTTCACGCGTTTGGTTTTGCTCTGCATTTTGTAATTTACTAATTTAGAAAAAGATCAACTAAGAATTTTGTAAGCTCGACAAATCGTGAGTTTGTTGTCCTTAATGAAACCATAAAAAAACAGGTTGGCCTAACGACTACAAGGTAAATATTCCTGAAACTATTAGAGAGGTCGAGCTTTAAGTTTAAGCCTAATTCTTAAATTAATTAATCCCATACAGCATTTACGCTTTGTGATAAACATTTAAGTCGTAAAAATATTTGTTTAAGCGCATTACTTAATAACAACAGCATATGAACTGTATAATACGTGTGAAACAATGTCGCTAAGAAGTTCATTACAGCAAACTGTGAGAGGCAAAGTATACTCTGTAATCGAGTAACATCACTTAGATCAGTTCTTCTCAAATGTCTTTAGCCAAATATACCTTAGATTTACCTGAATGCGTGGCGTATCCCTTAAACATAATAAAATGAAAATATCAAACACGTGTTTAAGGCTGGAGGACCTACCGTTGGTACAACTGCGGTGAAGGAAATAAACTTCAGACAAAAAATGTGAACAGCCCATCAAAAAAAATGTGAACAGCCCATCAAAAAAAATGTGAACAGCCCAGCAATGAGTACCATTTTTTTGAAGATCCCTGGCTGAGGTCATCCGCACGGGCCCCAGGTTGGAAACTTTGGATATTGCGCGGGGGAGATGTTTTGCAGTAGAAAAAATGCGCGGCTGTAAATAAAATTTCGACTTGAACTTGCGCGGCTGAAAATAAACCATCAGGCTACCGAAAGTTGTAAATTGCGAATTTATATTAAACTTACAGCGTTCATAGAATACTTGAATCACTGCGCAATTTTTGGTTGGTGTGCGGGCGCAGTGCGCAGGTAAATATTTAAAAAGTTGGATAGTGTAGCATTTAATATGCAATATTACTCGAAATTGCCTAATTTGACGTCACTAAACACGTGACCGTTGTCCACTGATGCGTGACCAAATCGCCGAACTGTGCGTTTTCAGCGTTTCGCAAGTGATTCTATTTGATGCATTATTGTATATACGTCTTATAAACTAGCGTTAAAAAATGTTATGCAACTTCAGTATGCGGCCCGCCAATTTTTTTTGTGCTTGTTAAGTTTCATACAGAAGTTTGCGCGGCTGAAGTTTTGCGCGTTTGCTCGAGTCAGATTTGCGCGGCTGAACACATTTTCTATAAAATGCGCGGCTGTGACCGCGGCTGAAAGTGCTACTGGGGCCAAACTTTCCAACCTGGCGCACGGCAGTGATAACTAAATTCACTACATTAATTGTGTTTGCGGCGAGTAAACAAAGCGTCGAAACAAAGTTGTGCTTATGGTGGAAAGAGGTTATAGTTTGCTACTTTTAATAACATTCCAGAGATTTGTTGTATCTAGCTATAACAATGCAAGGCAAGGCGGTTTTAACTTGGGCGCTGCGCTCGTAAGCTTCAACATTTTGCTCGCTCGTGTCATAAACGTGAACAACAATTTCTTTACATCACTGGTTCGAAAATCTTAACAAAGCCAGACAAAATAAACACGCTTTACGTACCTAAGAAGTTTCAAACGCCTACTCCAGTTTAAGCATTCCTGATGTAGAGTGTCATAAATATAATATAACTTTCAATGTACAAGACTAAGTATGTTGTGTAAGTTGCTAACATTATTAATCAACACTCGAACGATGGGATTGAGCGAATGCTGGTAAATAGCGCTTGAATTAAAGCCATACTCTAGGATAAAACAGGAAATACACAGCATTAAGTGTTTATGTCAGTTGTGGTGTTGCGCCAAAAATACTGGAACCTCCACATGACGGCATGTAGGATGCATGAAACGCTAAAGGAGAGTCTTATAATTGGATTAAAGGAGTCAGAACACATGCGATATATTAAATGCGTAAACGGTTTGCGGCCAACGACACAAAATGGCTCAAACGTTTAGTTGCAATTTCTAATGGTTCTCCCAGCCTCTCCAAACCTGACTGCCTTTATTGGTTTACAGTTTCCCGAATCGCCTTAACGAAGGGAAGAAATGGTGTAAGTGCCAAACGTAACTAATTATGATGCGACCACAGAAAACGTGATAAGATAAGAAACAAAGCGTGAAAGGTTAGGCGCAAAAGTCGAAAAGCGATATAATTTACGTAAGTGAGAAAAAAAGAAATGAAAAAACGAACAACAAGCTTTTCACAGTCTTTATTTAAGCGCCGTTCAATTTGATTTTATGACGTTGTGTCGGCTATTTTTGTTGGGTGAGGAATTTGATCATTCGGCAATAAAATTAGTTTAGCACACTTCTTGTTTTTTTTAGGAAATTAGTAAAAATGTCAAGCCACGGCTTTTTTGTAAAAACAAACTTAAAAAGGAGAACGAAGATAAATTTTCTGAAGATTTAATTGCTACGATTATAGATTCTTCATCACAAGAACATCAGTCTGTAAGTGAAGAGTCTGATTTTGAAGGACTAACTTACTTGAATCAAATGAATACTACTAATCAAAGCAAATATCAAAGCAAGAACCTGTCAACACGGAATACAGAGTTCCGATGCCACGTTTGCGAAAAGTGTTTCAAAGATCGTTACAAACTCAAACATCATTTGACTGGAGTTCACTTCAAGAAACACAAATGCAAGGTTTGCGGGAAAATGTTTGGAAGAAATAACGACCTTGAAATCCACGTGCGAGCTCACACCAGAGAAAAGCCGTTTAAATGTGTTTATTGCAATAAATGTTTCAACCATGCTCAAACCTTGAAAGAACACGAAGGAAGTCACTCTGGGGAAAGACAAAATGATTGCAAATATTGTGGAAAATGTTTCACTCAATTGTCTAACCTCAAAAGACATAGTAAAATACACATCAGAGAAAAAACATACAAATGTAAAGTTTGTGAAAAGTGCTTTAGCCAGGCAACTGCTCTTAAAGTTCACGAAAGAATTCACTCTGGAGAACGACCTTACAAATGTAAAGAATGCGGAAATTGTTTTAGCCAGGCAGGAAGTCTTACAAAACATGAAAGAGTTCACACCGGAGAAAGACCTTACGAATGCAACGTTTGTGGAAAGTGTTTTAGCCATATCTCAAATCTTAATAGGCACAAAAGAACTCACTAAAAAAAAACCTTTCAAAACAAAAACTTGTGGTATGTTTTAAATCTCACAACAAGTTATACTTTATAACTTTATTTCTCTAATATATTAAACCTAAAAATTGCAATTTAAAGGAAATGTGAATATGTGCGAGCTTCGTACATATATCCATAGGCAACTTTCTATAATGTACTTTATGCCACTTCAGCAAAAGTAAAACGAAGGAATAGTTAATTAGAATGTCTTTAATTTATAAAATCGATAAAGTTACAGAATTTTACATTTTCCCAACGAATCGCTGAGTATTTATTCATTGAAACAGTTGTCTTGAGTAGTGTAATCGTTATTTAATCCTGTTTTTATTCTTGTCGCAATAGTGTTAAATAAAGGATTTCTAATTATTCCTGTACCACTTATAGGTATAATATGCATAATGCGTTTCGAACCCTGTCATGACTTTTACTTTTCGCAATATCCAACCCATGTTGTCGGGCAAAGAAATATACAAATTATAGTTGCTTTGTTTCATGACACGCTACATGCTGGCGCTTACATAATGATTGTTCAATAAACACATTTTTGGGAGAAGTTTCGTATTTAAAAACACAGAGGAATTGACATTACAGAAAAACATATGAGCGCAAAATATTTGAGAAAGTTAGCGACTTAAACGGGAATGGTAAGACATAATCTGAAATTGAAAACAAAAGTTGATTGCAAAGCTTTAATTACGCACAACTAAACAATATTTTTAATAGATCCCAGTTATTAAATCCTAAAGTGTAAATAAGGTTTGGAAATGGCAAATACTTCTGTAAATGGCGTACGCCGGGTATATTATTTACTAGGCCTATAAATAAAAGTTTACGTTAAACCAATTTACAACAATTCTTAAATTGTAAAATGCTAAAATTATAAATTAAAGTATATATTTATACAACCACGCGAGGGCTCCGAAGCCACAACAGAATGTTGGAACATGAAACAAATGATGAATATGATGGTTATTTTACAGAGTAGGTTCTTTAAGCTCATATAACAGCCGAACATCGTCGTAGTTTTGTTCTTTTAAGCAGCAACACTTAAATGCTACAGTATAAACTAGTTTGCTGCGGAATTATATGAAAAAACGTTACTTGTAACAATATAATAATTAATAGATTCGTAACATAACTTTATCAGACTTTGATAAAAATATCTTAAAGAGTCGCAGTTTGCTACGTTTTGTAAATGTATTTTTCATTTGTACCTGGATAATTAATTCATTAACATAAGAAACACACCGGGTTCCTTGAACTTTTTATTGGTTTCAGTTCGCCAAACATTAACGCATAATGGTGTTCTATCAATATTGGTTCATTTTTCCTTATTAATGCTATAGATTTTTTTCGTCGAAATAGTAAAGATATAATGCGTTTCATTTTTTACCTGTGATTTAAACTATAGCTGTTGCCAAATGTATTTAAGCTGAATTTTGCAATCCAAGCAAATATTGTAAGTTGATTATGGACATTAATGTTTTAAAAAGCGTTACATGTTAAAAGTAAATATATATATAAGGTGATTAGTCCATTAAACACATATCCAATAACAGATCATTAAAGAGTTGAACCGCAAATGGCTCTTCGTATTTTCTACATGTTATTTGTGTTCGCAATTTCCATATACGTGTGTTGCTTAAATCAGTCATTTCGCTGTAAACGTTTGTAATGCTAATTTGAAATATATTTATTATCTCCGTAAGACATCGTTAGCATAAGCGTTTAATTGCGTGATATCCTTCCTACATTTATCTAATCATTATTAAGTCTCAATCTAAATATTAAGTGTCATATCTTATCATCATTAAGTATTTTAGAAAATTTTTCTAAAGTTTTTTGCTATGTACAAGAGAAAACCACATACGAGAATTCACACTGAAGAAAAAGACCTTTGGTCCCAACAATATTGAAATACTTTAAGTCGGTCAGCAAATCTCAATTTGTTCAAAATTGTAAATCTAACAAAGAAAAGAAATATGCTTCCTGAATTATGAATGCTACACAAACATCTAACTGTGTTATCTTTCATTATTATAGATTGTTGTGCAGCATTGGAAAACTCTCATGTGAATGGCAACATTATGTGTAACGGAAGTTATGTGGCCGTTCTTGGTGGTTTCTTACATTGTGTTTACACGCGCAAAAGGGGTTAGGGTTATATCGCGGTGTTTGAAGCAGTAAATACTTTGGTTTGGTACATTGTCAAATGTACAAGCGTCTAATCTCACTCGCAGCTGCGATAAATAACACTTTGCAAGCAGCAGCGTTGCGTGGATCGAACCCGTCGTTAATCCTGCTTACTGTGCAGTGTTCGCCGCTTTGTAAATCCCCGCGCCAGGACAATTAGCTCTCGTTTCCCTGAGCAGGAAGCATCTTGTCGTTCGACCCGATAAAACCGACCAAGACCAAGTAAATGTGTTTAACGTCATATTAGTGTTTGTAGTAAAGTGGAGTTTACTGTACAATGCTGTACTGAATATAGTTGCGGTTGTATATATATATAAATTATGTAAAAAGAAAAGATGTATTTGCTAATGTTCTGTGTTTACATTAAAACACAGCTGAGTATATTTTGAAATAAAAGCCACAAGGACTTTGTTGTTAATTACTGTCAGAAAATAAGAGCGTGGCATCGACCCTGTATACAAGTTAGTTAGTTAAGCAAATATCTACATTGCGCTTTGCACAATATATATCAAAATATTTATCATAAACCCAAGAGCCGCAAAAAACTGGGTAAATTCGCACGAGAATCTAGGCTTAATTTGAATAAGAGGTTTCCCGCAAACCTTGCATAGATAACAAATTTGTCGTTGTTTCCTTGCTTTGTTTTTTGAAAGACTAGAATTTTGCCAGATATATGCACCGACGTTTTTGTGCTTTTGTTGATTTCCGATAAGTTGTTTGCTCTATCCGGGCGCAATTGGTCTGTGTAGCTCAGCAATTGGTAGTGTGACGGTCCCTGTATGACCGAGGTTGTGAGTTCGAACCTCACCACAGGCTAGTTTTACGAACAGGATGCAGCAGGCAATGGTGCTATGAGTTTTCGCCACTTGCTCCCCACTGAGCATGTGTAGTTCAATCGGTAGAGCGACGGTCCCCTGTATGACTGAGTTCGTGAGTTCGAACCTTACCACAGGCTTGTTTTACAAACAGGATGCAACATGCAACGGTGCTATAATTATTTGTCGACTTGCACCCCTCTGAGCCTGTGTATAGTTTAGTTGTTAGAGCAACGGTCCCGGTACGACTGAGGTCGTGAATTCGAATCTTACCACATGCTAGTTTTGCGGACAGGGTGTAGCAGGCAACGGTGTTATAGTTGTGTCATCTCACAGTGATGCATACTTTTCACTTAATAGATCGACGGTTCCGCTACGGACAAGGTCCTGAGTTCGAAACTCATCACCGAGTAGTTTTGCGATCAGTTTACTCGCGAGAGAAAATAATTCAAAGTCCTTCTGTCTAAGAAATGGAGGATTAAGGTTATGGAAATTATGCGAAATAGGGTGGCAACAGCACTTTAAAGGTATAGACATGTCATTATTTTACAATTGCCTAATATTGCTATGTAATCTCATGAATCCTAAAAATTATAGGCAGCTTTGGTAAATAATGTGGGAAATGATTTTGTGAACAAAAATTTGATAATAAAGAAAATGTAAATATTGCGCGAGCGTTGAACACATATTTCAACTACAATTGTCGACATTCTTGATAAATGACGGCAAAGGTAAATAAATAACCAAATTACACCAGTTCTTTGAAGCGGCAACATTGAAATGCTACAGCACAAGATAAACTAGTTTGTTGCGGATTTATATAAAAAAAAACATTAATGTCTTGTAATAATTATTTATGAGTAACAGCATTTAAAAATATATATATATATATCAAAGAGCCGCATGTGGCCTGCGATCCTCAGTTTGCCAACCTCTGTCAATGTATGTTCATTTGTACCTGGATAATACACGAAATACATCGCGTTTTTTTAGTGAACTTTGACTTATTACTGGCTTCGCCCAACAAGACAACACGGTGTTCTGATGTGAGAATGTTTGATAATTGTATAAAACTAGTAAATCGGTTATATATTAAGATATCATCGTACAAGCGATAATCTCATTTGCAGCTGCAATAAACAACACTCGAGTGCGTCCTCTCTCGACCTCGTATTCAAGTTAGCAAGTTAAGGGATGCTTTACCTTCATTTTTTACAGTGCATATTAAACGATATGACATGAACGCAAGATCCGCAAAAATCTGGGTTAATTCACACAAGAATATAGACTCAAAGGAACTTACTTGAATACGAGGTCAACTCCCGCTTTAACAACAAATTTGTCGTTGTTTCTTTACTTTGTTTGTAGAACAATTATAGTATATTTTAATGCCCCAAAACGGCGCATTTATTTCCAAGAAATTTAATAAATTAGCATTTAGCCAGCCATATCCACAGACGTGTTTTCTGGCAAATTTCCCGGCAAGTTATTTTCACTAATAGGACTCTGCAGGCATTGGTCTGTGTATCTCAATTGGTAGAGCGACGGTTCCGGTATGACAGAGGTCGTGAGGTGGAACCTCACTGCAGGCTAGTTATACGAACAGGATGCAGCAGACAATGGTGCTATGGTTGTTTCTTGACTTGCTCACAGTGATCTGCATAGCTTTCACTTGATACAGGGGTCGGAAACCTATGGCTAGCAAGCCATATATGGCTCTTTTGTGACAACATATGGCTCTCTTGATAAAAGAATCTTGCTTGCAGAAGAAGCTAAGCTATCATTTCTCAGCATAATCTCCAAAATAATCATTTTTGGTGCATAGAATTAAAACAGAATAAGCAGCCTATAACTAGATGTTAAAAAAGAATTACATGGCTCATAGAAATACAGCAAAGAATTTTTGAACTATATGGCTCCCTGCGTGTAAAACAGTAAATGTAAAGGGGTTTGTTCATTAAACATCTGAAGTGATGAAGTTTTGCAATTAAACCTCACAGGAATTGACAAAAAACTTCAAATTAGTAATATACTCTTTTTTGTAAAACTTTTTCTTCCAAAAATATTTTATAATACACAAATACAAAACATTTGAAATTCGATTGCGTGTTGTTCTCATAAATTTTATTGTTATAGGTTGTGGTACGCGGCATTGAAACACCTCACAGTGGTTGTACAACATATCCTGTAGTGTTGATTAAAATGTCATTCCTTAAAGTAATTGAAAATTAAACATTAAGTTATAAAATGGCGAATGCCCTTGATAAAAGGCATACGTTGGGTATATTGTTAAGTAGACCAATTAATAATTCTCGTTACAAATTTCCAACAATCGTAAAAATGTAAAGTGTATATTTCGACTTCTTGTTATAACGTTTATAGATGGAAAAATCAGCGCTTTACTTTATCTTTGCGTGTTTCGGAAAAACAACTTTCACACAACACGATTTTTCTTTTCTCTAGTCAAAAGTAATTTCGTTAAAGTTGCGTCATTAATCTAAACAAAGTGAATAAAATTGGATTAGCTGGTTTGTGTTGTTTCCGTATATTTTTTATCTTTTGGATATATTAGCTGGTTTGTGTTGTTTCCGTATATTTTTTATCTTTTGGATATATCTTACAGAAAATTTGATATGATTAGGGTAAATTCAATTCAAAATTATTTAAACTATAGTTTTTGGATAATTTTGACTGAGAAGTGAGTAACTTTGTGACGTGACGTTTTCGCGCAATTCATGAGTTTAATCATCCGCATTGAATTAATTAAAGTAAATACTTATGCACCCACGCGAGGGCTCCGAAGCCACAACAGAATGTTGAAGCATGAAACAAATAATGAATATTATGGTTATTTTACAAATAGGGTTCTTTAAGGCCACTGTAACAGCCGAACATCGTCGTGTTTTCGTTCTTTAAAGCAGCAACACTGAAATGACAGGATAAACTAGTTTGTTACGGAATTATCTAAAAAAAACGGCAATGTCTTGTAACAATGTAATAAATTGATATATGTGTAACACAACTTTATTAATTTAAAAAAAATATATCTCTAAGAGCCACAGTTATCCAATCTCTGAAAATGTATATTTGATTTGTAGCTGGATAATAGACGAAATACACCGCGTTGTTTTCGTAGATTTTGACTTACTTCTGGTTTAAGATGACTTTACTACTGCTTTGAGTTCACCCAACCAGACAGCACGGTGCTCATTTCACAGTTGGTTTATTTGGTATAGGTTGTTTGATTTATGGAATGTGGAACTATATAATGATGCACAGAAAAAAACACATTAAAATTGTTATGTTCTAACAATGCACCAAACAAATACCTTTGCCTTTATATTTTATTGTTAAAAAACTGAGCAACTAATACTTATATTTAAATGATGATCCAGATTTTTTACTATCGACGCCAGGGTGGTCCAAGGTTGACAGCATCGCGGGCTACAATATTTCATGCATGTTCTTTGCAGGCCACAAACCTAAGGTTACAGGAGCGGATCAACGATTTTTGTTTGATCGGGGCACAAAATGTTAAAAAATGATGTCACAAAGCATCGTCGCTCCTGAAACTTGCACTATAGTTGGACTTGTGCGCAAAAGAAATGGAGTGTTGTTGAGACTGGGGAAAATCGTTCGCGCAAAGCGCGAAAAAATTGCGTATTTGACAAAACTTTTAATTTAAAAGACAGAAACTTTCAGATGTAAAAATAATAACAGCGTGACTGTTCATAAGTTACCAAAAATAAATGAACTGCGCCAACCATGCTTGGATGCGAAACCAGCTTAGCGCATAATAAAACCAGCCACGCGTTTCGGGCGTGCGGAAACGGAAGTTATTAGATTCAGACCAGCTGTTCAGTATGCATAGGGCAGTAGCACATATAGTAGCAATGTGAGGTAAAAGCGGTCAACATTACTTAAGATTATGAATAATAAGGTAAAACACATACACTTTAGTGTGCATATAGCACATATACACAGCAGTGTAACAGTTCAAAGCTTTGTATATCGACACAGTTGTCAACAGTGCTAAACCATTATAGGATGTTAGAGCCTTTCAGTAACAGTGTACATTAAGCTCAGTAGCTTATATGTGTAGGGTTGTATATAGTGCTGGTAAATGTGATGTTAGTTGGCGGCTTGCAGGTCAAGCAGTGGTCGGACTTCTCGAATGTCGAAGTCAAAACACTGAACGCTGCGTTAACGCTAGTTGGGCTGTTTTGCTGATTTTCAACTTTGCACATTAGTTAATAAAGGACTTACCTTACATCTTTTTGATTAAGGGGCGCTTTATGAACGCAAAAAAGTATTTGAAAACCTTGCTCCTTAAACTAGCTTCATATTAAAAACAATAATTTTACACTTAAACCTGAAAGTAAAGAACGTAGGTAAAAGAAAGTGAAAGACTTCCTAAGTTTTGGAGCATAATGGTTGGAGGTTGTAGTAAGACGTAATAAGAATATCAAAGCCCATACAGAAGTAGGTATCATTTTGAACGTTTTGAATAACTCTTTATTCATTTTCAACATCAAAATGAATAAAGTTGAAAATGAAGAAAGAGTTATTCGAAACGTTCAAAATGATACCTACTTCTGTATGGGCTTTGATATTCTTATTACGACTTCCTAGGTTTAATATTGTTATTTTGATAAAGTTAAGAGACCGCTGTTAGTCTCGTTGCATAGATTTTTCCATTTTGTTGTTGCGTTGTTATTTCATAAGTTACTGCAAACCAAGCATTTGGTTTAATATTAGAAAGCAAATTGCTATTTTACGATTAGGGTTCGATGAACGTTTTTTATGTTAATCGCGCAACAAAATAATAACAGTTTGGCAACAGATTGGGGCTGAGAGGACATTAATAATTAAGTCACATGAGAAAAAGGGAATTCAACTTGGTTGAATAAATAGGCACAACTAAGTATAGAATATGAAAGAGCATTGATTGGCAAAAGGTCGCCATGCAGTGCCTTTGTATTATTGGAGAGCTACTTTTTCCTTTCAGAAGTAAAAATAAAACATGTCAAACCAGCAAAGCGATTTAGTTACGACGGAACTGACGGAAGAGAGGGATAATGGATTTTCTGATGATTCTGTTGCTCCGATTACAGAATGTTCATCACAAGAACATCAACCTGTAAGTGAAGGTTTCGATTGTGAAGAACAAAGTGACTTGGATGAAATAAATACTAGAAAGGAACAAAGCAGATATCTTTCAACACAGAATGCAGAGTTCCGATGTCACGTTTGCGAAAAGTGTTTTAAATATCGTTACAAACTAAAACTGCATTTAGCGGAAGTTCATTTCAAGAAACACAAATGCAAGGTTTGTGGGAAACTATTTGGAACAACTTTCAAACTTGAAAACCACATGCGAATTCACACAGGAGAAAGGCCATTTAAATGTGCTTATTGCGCTAAATGTTTCAATCAAGCTCAAATCTTGAAAAGACACGAAAGAATCCATACCGGGGAAAGACCGTTTGAGTGCAAAGTTTGTGGCAGATGTTTTACCCAGGCAGGAACTCTTAAATATCATGCAAGAAATCACAACGAAGAAAAACCTTACAAATGTAAAGAATGTAAAAAGTGTTTTATACACAGAGGACATCTTACATATCATGAAAGAGTTCACACTGGAGAAAAACTTTACAAATGCGAAGAATGTGGAAAGTGTTTTAGCCGGATATCAAATCTTACTAGACACAAAAGTATACACTCTGGAAAGAAAACTTTCTAAACAAATAAGTGGCGAAGTAAAACAGCACCGAAAATGAAACACAACAATGGTTGTAAAACTTAAAGATGTATCTGAAATTTAAAGGAAATGTGAATAAGTGTGAGCTTCGAACATATCGAAGTACAACTTCCTATGCTGTACTTTATGCCACTTCAAAAGAAAGTAAAAGGGCGGGCCAATTAATGAGGATGTATTCCATTTCTAAAACATGGATTCTGCATTTACACTGAACCTATTAGTAATTTTACTTCCATTATTATCGTTAAACTGTTGCTTTAATTTGTGGAATCCTTATTTTATCTTGTTCTCATTCTCGTCGCAATAGTGTTTTAAAAATGTAATTACCCCTGTATAACCATTTATATGTATAATTAGTTTCAAACGCTGCAATTACTTTTACATTTTGAATTTTAAAATCGAACCAATCTTGTTAAGTAAAGAGAATACACAAATATCACTTGTTTTTTCAAGCGCTATATTTTTAGGACGTTGTGCACCCTTGTCTTTTTTTTTTCATTAGCTATGTATATTAATTCGCAAAAAAATCATTATAGTTTTATGTTCTGGCAATACACCAAACACCTTTGCTTTTCGTTTTTCCTATTTATTTAAAGTGACTACTCAATATTTAAATGTTGATCTAGGTTTTATTTGTTTCACAGCACAGCCTTGGTTACATTACAAGTTTAACTTGATTTTAGCTATTCTGCACCTACACCACACTAGCCCCACTAGCACCAATTAATTTACAACAAAAAACACCTCTTATGCTTTATATTCCATTTCCAGTAAAATATGAATAAAACTTTTTAATTGTTGGGCCTAGCCACACTACATAAATATCTGTGCAAATGCCAACAACTAGAAATGACTATTAACTATGGAGATAGTTTACATCAATATGATTCCAACATCAAATTGTCCACTTTAATCCTAGCTCGTACATAAACCTAATCATCCGTTACATAAAAAACAGTCTTCCGTTTCATAAAGCCGTCCATGCTTTTTTTAAACCAACCATGCATATATAAACCATGCGTGACGCTTGGGGCTCAACAAAACGGAAGTGTTTGGTTATACGAGTTGTGCAATGTGCTTAGTCGTACTTCTGTAATGCGTACAGTGGCATTTAGTTCAACACAGTGTTGCTATGAAACACACGGCAGCTATATATTTAAATTACATTATATTTTCATGTGGCTATAACAGAGCACTATATTAACAACACCTAGCAAACTGCTTCAACCTTTCTTTTATAAAACATGTATGTATTACTCCAGTTATATGTGTGTATGGTTGTTTACATTGCTGCAAAGTGTGATGCTAATCAGTGAAGCGAGTTAAATATAAATTTAAACAGCAAGACTGTTTGTCATTGGCTTATATGTGTTGGGTTGGGGAAGCAAGAAATCAATGCAACTTTAATGAGAGTGGCACCCGAATATAATAATAAGAACAAGGGCATTTAAAAAGCAGCATCGAAAACTCGAGCCATTGATTAAACCTTTCTTTATTGTCACACTCTCCTGCTACGCTCCAGTGCGCACGGTTGCTAGTACTATAGCCTGAGGCTATTGTGAGCTAACTTAGATCAAATGATTAAGCGACCTAGTACAGTTGAACAATTAGATCTCTTAATTTTACTAAAGTACAGCAAGATGGAAAAACTAGTAACTATTTCATCATATTGAGTCATTGGACAGAAAATGTTGCAAGTTACTTTTACAATCGGTAGAGCAGTATGTATAGGTTTGTACCTTTCTAATAATTTAGTAGAGCCACTTGCGACTCTGTGATGTTTTGTTTGGCTTTTACGTTAATGTTGTACTTCTGCGTTTTTAGAAGTGCAGTGCAGATTGCCTTAAGTTACTAATGTTAGCATTACCATTTTTAAATCGGATAAATAGAGATGAAAGCTTTTAGCCATCTTACATCCAATGGTTCATTAAAAGTAACGTTGTTGTGATAATTCTCCCATAAAGGTCTGGTGGTTTGCGAATAATACATGAATTTAGAAGTTAAGGAATTTGTTTTTGTTGGGGCATATTACAAGTTAAACTGTTGCTCAAACTTTGCTAATTATCTTTGGACAATTACATCTATTACGTCACACGTTTGCTTGTTTTCTGCTGCTATTGCTGCAGTTTGTTTTTATTGTTAACTATCTTTGTAACTTTGTTGCTGGCTCTTTAGTAGATTTCATTAAGTAGAAAAATTCTATTTGTAGATAGAGTGTTTAAAATACTTATGTCGATTATTACGCCGCAGATCCTATAATAGATTGGTAAATTTAATTGCTAGAATATTGGTTTTACTGTTTCATTGGTTTACTGATTTCGTTAGTATTTAGAAAGTAGGAAATGTGTTTCTTTGTGGATAATACATCAAGTTAAAACTAAGAAATATGGATCTTTGTGCATAATACAGTAAGTTTGAAGTATGGAATGTGTTTCTTTGCAGATAATACAGTAAGTTCGAACTAAGAAATGTGGCTCTTTGCGGATAATACAGTAAATTAAAAGTAATGAATGTGGCTCTTTAAAAAGTACTATTACTACAGAATTGTGTTGTGTTTTCATAGTTTAACTGCCTTGTTTTATTTTTGACACAACATAGGTTTGATTATACCATGATTAAATATTGGCTAATTTTTAATGTTTAAGAGAGAAAATATGTCAAATTTTAAGATTGAATTTGCGTCGAAAGGTTTAAAATATGAGAGCGATGATGGATTTTCTGGTGATTCTGTTACCCCGATAACAGATTGGTCTTTAGAAGAACATCAACCTGTAAGTGAAGAGCACGATTGTAAAGAACAAAGGGACTTGGGTCAAATGGACACTTTTAAGAAGGATATAATGAGTAAAGCTAATCGAAGAAAGAAGGAAAAATTGAAAAACAACAACGTGGAGTTTCGGTGTAACATTTGCGAAAAGTTGTTCAAAAAGCGTCATAAACTAAATACACATTTGTCTAGGATTCACTTCAAAAAACACAAATGCAAAAATTGTGGGAAACTTTTTGCAACAATTACCGAACTAGTAAACCACTTCCGAATTCACACTGGAGAAAAACCCTTTAAATGTGCTTATTGCGATAAATGTTTCAATCAGGCTCGAGCCTTAAAATCACACGAGCGAATTCACACTGGAGAAAGACCACACAAATGCAAAGTTTGTGGAAAATGTTTTACCCAGGCGGGAAGTCTTAAAGGTCACGAAAGAATTCACACAGGAGAAAAACCTTACGATTGCAAAGAATGTGGAAAATGTTTCACCAAGGCAGGAAATCTTAAAGATCATAAAAGAATTCACACTGGTGAAAAACCTTATGAATGCAAAGAATGTGGAAAGTGTTTTAGTGAGGCAGGAAGTCTTAAAGATCACGAAAGAATTCATACTGGAGAAAAACCTTATAAATGCAAAGTTTGTGAAAAATGTTTCAACCATAAAGGAAATCTTAAAAAACA
This sequence comes from Ascidiella aspersa, assembly GCF_963924565.1. Classification (NCBI taxonomy): domain Eukaryota; kingdom Metazoa; phylum Chordata; class Ascidiacea; order Phlebobranchia; family Ascidiidae; genus Ascidiella; species Ascidiella aspersa. The sequence continues at coordinate 5,278,940 of NC_139447.1, forward strand.
TGAAAGAATTCACAGTGGTAAAAAACCTTACGAATGCAAAGAATGTGGAAAGTGTTTTAGTGAGACAGAAAGTCTTAAATATCATAAAAGAATTCACACTGGTGAGAAACCTTGCAAATGCAAAGTTTGTGGAAAGTGTTTTTGCCATCCGAAAAGTTTTAATCGACATAAAAGAATCCACTCTGGCATTTAACACAGTCGTTAAAGCAAATGGTCTAAAATTTTGTTTAAATGTCACTCAATATATAACCTTTCAAACGTGTTGTTTTACAATGTTAACTTTGCAGGAAAATGGAAATTGTCAACAATCAAGAATGATTTTTCTTCAATGCTAATAATCTTTTTCGTCGAAACAGTATGGATGTAATGCGTTTCTAATTATACCCGTAACTTAAACGTATAGCTGTTGTCAAATTTCTCATGATTTTATATGAGCAAGAATGCACAAATAGCCTCGGAGTGTGACGAGCTAACTTATATCGACTGCTGATGCTGTTGTACAATATCACGGCTTAAACTAGCGAAAGCAATTTTTTGTACATTGGCGTTGTGTATAACTTTTACATTGCCTTCACAGTAAATGTTAGTGTTTGTGTTTTCTCACTGTTACAATTAGATATTCTACACTTTACACTAAAGTAGCCCCGCTGGTCCAATTAGTATAATAAAATACACTACTTGTACTTTATATTCCATTTCCATTAAAATATGCATAAAACTTTTGAATTGTGGAGCAAAGTCACATTAAAAACCATGGAAAAATACATAAATATCTGTGCAAATGCCAACAACTAGAAATGACTGTTAACATTGTGGATAGTTTGCATCAATATGTTTCAAACATTAAAATCTCCACTCTAATCCTAGCTCGTACATAAACCTAATCATCCGTTACATAAAACCAGTCTTCGGTTACATTAAGCCGTCCATGCGTTTAATAAAACCAACCATGCATATATAACCATGCGTGACGTTTGGAGCTTAATAAAACGAAGTTTTTGGTTATACGAGTTGTGCAATGTGCTTAGTTGTACTTCTGTAATGCGTGCAGTGGCATTTAGTTTATCGAAGGAGGGTTAAAGTGTTGCCTTGAACATGGCAGTAATATAATTTCGAGCTGCATAATTTCCTTTGGTAGTAATATATGTGGACATTACAGAATTATTGCTAGTAAGTATGATGATAATATCAGTGGAAGCAAGTTAGGCATATTTAAACAGCAAGATTATTTGTTAGTAACTTATATGTGTTGGGTTAGGGAAGCATCTTAAATTGTATCAAGAATAAATGCAGAAAACGTGACCAATCATTCAAATATAAGGATAAGAGCATTTAAAAAGCAGCATCGAAAACTCAAGCAGCCACTGATTAAACCTTCTTTTGTTGGTCACGTTCTGCTGCTACGCTCTAGTGCGCACGGTTGCTAGTAATATAGCCTGAGGCTTTTGTGAGCTAACTTATATCAAGTGACTGAGCGAGCTAGTGCAGTTAAAATGTAAGGGCTCTTACTTTTAAGTGTATTTTTTAGCAGTAAACCGCAGCACAGTGAAAATAAATAGGAGCTTTTTTTATGCTAAGCCATGTGTCAGAAAATCAAAAATGAGCAAGTAACTTTTACAATTGGTAGAGAGCATTATTTATAGGTTTATACCTTCCTAATAATTTAGTAGCCTCTTGCGACTCTGTAATGTTTTGTTTGGCTTTTACCTTCATGTTATGCTTGTACTTTTTCAGATGTGCAGTTCAGGTTTAAGTTATTTATGTTTGTATTACCATTTTTCAACCGGATAACTAGAGTAACTAGAAGCTTTTAGTCATCTTATATCCAATGGTTAATTAAAAGTAACGTTGTTGTAATAATCCTCCTATGAAAGTGGATAATACATTAAGTTAGAACTTAGATGTAGGGAAGGAACGTAGGATATGTGTTTTTTAGGCATAATACAGTTTAAACTGTTGCTCGAAATTTACTAATTATCTTAGGACAATTATCTACCTATTGTAACGTTCGTGAGAAGTTTTGCAACAGTCGACCTCAAGCTTGCAATTCTTTGTCTGTCGCCTAATTGCATTTGTTACGTCACTTACAACCAACTTTGTGTTTTTTCAGTTTACTCAGTTTTCCTTTGTAACATTTAACCAGCATTTTGATTAGTTTGTTAAACGAAAGTTAGAATGATAGCAAAACTAATACAAGCAGGTTGAATATTTTTTTCACATAACGTCAAATAACGATATTACCATTTTTTTTTAAATAGATTTGTTGTTGTTATATTGATCAATTTTGTTGTAAAATTAATTGTGTTAAGTGGTCAAAACAAGCGTAACAGAACGAAGAATAGTTGAACTACACATACTTTCAGAGGTTTACTATTAAAAAGACAAAAAAAAATTTACACAAAGCTTAAACACGATTTTGTGTTACCAAATGTCGAATGTTCGCAAATGGTGCGAGAGTTACGTCCCTTTTGGCTTCACAAAAGTTGGACAAGATGGCCATAATTGTGCGCAGTGTCTGCACTGCTCGGTGGTGATGTCAAATGCGTCATTACTACCCCAAATAATTAAAAATCACCGTTATAAAAGCATCCCCGAAGAAAGAATGCTGTCGCCTCAAATTCTAGCTAATTTGTTTATAATCGAGGGGACCCACGAGGATTAAAATCCTTAAGAAGGGGGCCGCGAGGCATAAAAGGTTAAGAACCACTGTACTAGACGCATGAATTAATGTTTTGCTGATTGGGTCTTTTTTTGAAACGACATAGCTTTGATGATACCATGATTTAATATATGTGCTAATGTTTAGGATTTAAGAGAGAAAACATGTCAAACTACGAGATTGAATTTGCATCGAACGATTTAAAATATGAGAGCGATGATGGATTTTCTGATGATTCTGTTTCCACGATTACAGATTGGTCATTACAACAACATCAACCTGTAAGTGAAGACTCCGATTGTGAAGGACAAAGTTACTTGGATCAAATGGATATTTTAAGAAGGATATAAGTAAGAATAACCCAACAAACAACAACATGGAGTTCCGATGTAACATTTGCGAAAAGTTGTTTGAAAAGCGTTATGAGCTTAATGCACATTTGTCCGGATTTCACTTCAAGAAACACAAATGCAAAGTTTGCAAGAAACGTTTTGGCGCTATAAGCGCACTTGAAATTCACATGAGAATTCACACTGGAGAAAATCCTTTCAAATGTGCTTATTGCGATAAATGTTTTAATCTAGCTCAAAACGTTAAAGCACACGAACGAATCCACTCTGGAGAAAAACCATATGAGTGCAAAGTTTGTGGAAAATGTTTCACTATATTGTCTAACCTTAAAAGACATACTAAAACACACTCGGGAAAAAAAACTCACGAATGCAAAGTTTGTGAAAAAAATTTCAGCGAAAAAGTTACTCTACAACAACATAAAAGCATTCACACTGGACAAAAACCTCACGAATGTAAAAATTGTGGAAAATGTTTTTCCCAATTAAGTGGTTTGCAAGCTCATGGTCGGATACATACTGGAGAAAAGCCATTTAAATGCAAAGATTGTAATAAATGTTTTCGTCAAACCGGTGGTCTAAAAGTGCATGAACTAATTCACACTGGAGAAAAACCTCATAAGTGCATACGTTGTGAAAAATCTTTTCGTCAATTAAGTGGTCTGAAAGTTCATGAAAGGATTCATTCAAGAGAAAAACCTCATAAATGTAAAGAATTTAGAAAATGTTTTGTTCAATTAAGTCGTATGAAAGTTGATAAACGAATTCACACTATAGAAAACAAGTTAAATGTAAAGAATGTGGAAAATTTTTGGGTCAAAAGAAACACAAATGCGGATAATTTAATAATACGTTAGGTATATGGAATGTGGCCAAATGTAAATCGTTCTCTTGCTAAATTCCTAAAATATGTTTTTCTTAAACAAATAAATTTGTGCCAACATTTGTTAACAACTATTTATTCTGTAAAACTACCAAATAATTTACTTATATCACCAAAATATTATGTAATACAAGTTTTTTTACTTTAATCGGAAATAAACGTTCAAAGTGCCTTGAATGTTTTTTGGAATTATTCAAGGTCAAAGTACATTTTTTCCTGAACTATGCAGAGCTTTCTAAGTGTACACATTACACAGTTACTTCGTCGGGGAAGGATTCCATTGTCTCATAGCATCCCGGTTATTATTTGATGATAAAACTGCCGATTCGAATTTGTTAATGGTTACATATTTTCCCGGGAACCAGTTTTATATGTTCTTAAAAATAGCAACCTGCTCATGTTTGTTCATATTAAAGCGGATTTTAGTGAGTTCTGTGAAACAACGCCCAACTATGTCATCTCTTATTTTGCTTTTTCAAATCTCAACCATATTTTCAGGTTACTAAAGTTAGCATAACCATTTTGAACCGGATAACTAGATATTTGAAGCTTTTAGCTATCTAATATCCAATGGTTATTTAAAATTAATAGTAACGTTGTTGTAATAAACCTCCTATGAAGGTGGGGTTTGCGAATAACACATGAATTCAGAACTAAGGACTGTGTTTTTGTGGATAATATATAAAGTTGGCACTGGAAGAAAGAAAGTTCAAAATTTGCTGATTAACTTACGACAATTACGTCTATTACGTCACACGCTTGCTTGTTGGCTGCTAATGCTGCAGTTTTTTTTATTTTTTATGGTCAACTACTTGTGTTGCTGGCTGATTTAGCAGTTGTATGTGATTCGTTAACGAGTATTTCTATTTGCAGAAAAGAGTTTTTTGAATGTTAACGTCTATAATTACGCCACTGATACATATAGTTCGATAAGGTAAATTGCTAAATTGTCTATATTAGTGTTTCATTGCTTTGCTGTTTTCGTTTGAGTTGAGAAATCCCATTCGTGGTGCGTATTAAACACGACGATTGGCATCCTGACTAAAAGAGACTTTAGAATTTATAACAGTTAAAAGAGCTACTAAGTTTTGCGACACAGTAAGTTAGAAAAAGGATTGTGGCTCTTTATAAATAATACAGTAACTTAGAAGTAAGAAATTTGGCTCATTGCTGATAATACAGTAACTTAGAAGTAAAGATTGTGTTTTTGCAGATAATATAGTTAATTAGAAGTAAAAAATGTGGCTAATTGCGAATAATAAAGCATCCAATGGTGGCCAACCCACGACGAGCGCATTGTGGTCTAAAGCACTTTTACTACAGACTTGTGTTGTTTTTTCAAAGTTTAACTGGTAAATTTGGTTGATTCCGGAGGCAAATGTCTGCTCGCCTAAAACAAACCGTTACAAACGACGACCTAAAATAAAAATACTGACTGTGCGAAGCGATATAGAAACAAACTATAACAATGACAAATGGAAAAAAATCTTAATGATTGTAAACAGATTGATTTCATACTAGTTGATTTTTCCGTTTCGCCCTGTATGCGCTTAGCTGCGCAAGACTGCAGGAAATATAGCCTCAGCATGTAGTGAGCCAACTTACCGTGTCAGTTCTGATTTATCACGACTAGACAAAATGCTTGAACTTAGTTTACATTCGCTTTCTTCTAAAAACAATCAGCCTTATACACAGGAAAAAGTGAAGTTGTTTTTAGACTAATTAGGGTGATTTTGCTGTCCGTAAAGAATATTAGTGCCAAGAAGTAAAGATTTCCAAAGGCCTGTTTTTGTAATTCTATTTTTTCAAAACTAGGCTCAGCACATCTTTTCACCATTTTAAATAAAAAAGTTATATTCTTTATTCTAAACCCTTTAAATTGATTTTTGTTTTTCAACCTTTTACAAAGCAACACATTTTTTTCAACCTTTTTGCGAAGTAATTAGATTCGCAATGTTATTTTTAGGTGGTGTTGAGTAACAGATAAAAAACATTGTTGGCAAGGTTTAAAACCGAATTACTATTAAAAGGTTTGACTTTGATAATTTGTTGGGATTTTAAAAAAGTTTCAGGAAATAAAAACATGTCAAACCGCCTAAACGTTTTATCTATACGATGGATCGGATAAAAGAGAGCGATTCGGTTGACACGATTCCAGATTGGTCCAAAGAGCATCAATCTGTAAGTGTAGAGTTTGATTGTGTAGGACAAAGTGACTAGGATCAAATAAATATCAGAAAAGAACGTTGTTGTGTCCAGTCTTTAGAAACCAGAGTTTCATATGATGGGACAGTGTGATTCGCAAGATGGGACAGGAAGAATCCGTTGTTTTAAATTGATCAATTTGTACCACAAGCATTAAAAACAACTTTAACTCCACTTGCTACACTTACATAAGTTTGAAACTAGCCTGTTTAGAACAATTTCACAGAATCTTAGAACGAATTTGCTGTGGTAAGCGAAAGTTATTTTTTTTTAATTAACAGGACAAGTGCGTAGCAAAGAGTGACTGTCTTTGAACTTTAGTTTTGTTGTGTCTATATTTTTACATTGAATACATTATACAAATATTCTGTCTGTGTTGATAGCACTCAACACACACGACCTAGGCCAAATCTTGTCTGTTTGCTCGTTTGTTATTTAGTGGACTTTTAAACAATAATTTTGTTTTAAATTGAATAAGTATGTATTTTGTTAAGTAAAGTTTCACCTGAATTTGCAATATTTAATGCAAATATGTTGATACGGTGATCCATTTTAACCAGGTGCATTTCTTAACGTATTTTATGGATAGGGAAACCGTATAAAATGTTTTACGTCATACATCAAAAATTTATAACCAACCATATTAAAATTTGTTAGTTGAAAACTTTTAAACTATAACAAAATGTTAGCTTCTTAAAATGAGGTAATGGTAAGTCCATTTTTTGTCACAATAACCCAAAATGTAGGTTGCAACAAATAGTTCCTCACTTGGGAACGGCCTGCCCCGTCTTACGCACCCCACATCACCATATACAGAAGATATACTGGCTGCTTATAGGTGCAAGATAGTATAAAAAACTTCCCTGTATAAGTAAGCCTGGTAAATTACCCATATATTAGTAAAAAATGAATTTTATACAACTTAAACAAATATGAAATACCTCAGATATAAAAATAAAAAAACAGCAAGAAAACACCCCTATTTTCTTTAGATTGATATGTTGTAAAAACGCCGTCAGCCTACTGAAATGTTTTTGTGTTAAAATGGTGGCTACCATTGGGTGCTTCAAAAAATAATTAAGAATTGGCGCTACCTAATGGCGCGTTGATGTAATCCCCAAGTCCCGACTCGGGCAACGTCCCATCTAGGTCAACCTTCCCCTACGTCTTAAAATATCATTTATGAAACGTTCACTTCAAAAAACACAAATGCAAGATATGTGGAAAACTCTTTGGGAGATATAACGACCTTGAAAACCACATGCGAATTCACACTGGTGAAAAACCCTACAAGTGTGCTTATTGCGATAATTGTTTCAGCCATGCCTTGAAAAGACATAAAAGAATTCACACTGGTGAAAGACCTTATGAATGCAAATATTGTGGAAAGTGTTTTAGCGAGAGAGGGCATCTTAAAAGACATGAAAGAATCCACACTGGTAAAAGACTTAGAAATGCAAAGATTGCGGAACGTTTTTTACCCATGTAGGAAGTCTCAAATATCGTGAAGGAGTTCACACTGGAGAACGACCTTATGAATTCAAAGAATGTGAAAAGTGTTTTACAGTACAACTTAAAAGACACAAAAGAACGCACTCAAACGAAGAAACCTTTCGAAACCACAACTTGTGATTAGTTTTAACAAAAAAAAAAAAAAAATTATACCTGTAACTTTTTACTAATATATTGAACGTAGAAAAAAAACTTTACTGAAAATGTAACAAAACATTGGTTGTCAAAGGTAAAAATATATCCGCAATTCATATAAAATGTGAATATGTGCGAGATTGGACATATATCGATGTACAACTTCCTTTGTGTAACTTCAGCAAAATTAAAAAGAAAGGACCAGTTCAATAGGATGTGTTCAATATTTAAAATCGAACAGAATGCCTATCACTATGAACTAAGTGCATGTATTTAAATAATTAAATCGATAAAGTTGTTTTGCTCTGCCCACTGAACCGCTATTCATTTTGATTTATCCACTATTATAGTACAATTAGTTGTGGAATATTATTTAATCCTGTTCTTTTTTGTCGCAATGATGCTAACTAAAGTATTTGTAATTATCACAATACCATTTTTTTGTATTATTCTTTTCAAACGCTTTCATGACTTTTACTTTTCGCAATTTAATATTTATGAAATCATCTTTTATGAATGGCGGCTATAATGTTAACCTGGCCAAAAGATTATATTTTACGTTACACAAATTTTAAACAATCATAGAATTTAAAGTGTTACTTCCGTCACTGGCTTATGGTTTATCTAAAATTGGAATTTAGCAAATTCGATATTATAAAGTTGATTTTAAAAAAACATTTAAATTATTTTGTTTTATAGTTTTTAGACAATTTCGACTGAAAAGTGAATAACATTGTGACGTCACGTTTTCGCGTGCATTTTGCAATTCAGGAGTTTAAACATCCGCATTAAATTAATTAAAAGTATATATTTATGCAATATTATTAGCTAGCAACAACCCTTTAGCATATAACCAACTAATTTAAGTTAAAACATACCTGGGAAAGAAGAGGCATATTAAGCTTGCTAAAGTTACACGTGATTCTGTATTGTATTTGCAATCCTAACCTATACGCTCTTAGTTGGTCACGATCCGCTTGTTAAGAACACTTTTTTATATCGAAGGACAGGGCTTATATTGTGTAACTACATGTGGTCTTAAATCTTAATTTAATGATGAGCTATATATATTGTGCAATATGACCTTATAATACAACAGTTACATCAAGCATTTTTGGAATTCGTGAATTTTATATATTATAACTGAACAGCAGAGTTTATTCTAAAGTAAGTTACTTTGAAAACTTTCAAATTGCCAAGTGTGACTATTAAAGAAGTAATTTTATATTTATTCATTCAAAACAATTAACTACCTACGCATAGGCTGTATGTATGCGAAACCAGTCATGCGTTATATAGAACCAGCCATGCGTTTCGGGCGTGCGGAAACGGAAGTTATTGGTTTCAGACAAGATGCATAGTGTGCATAGTCGCACATCTCTAATGCGTGCAGTGGCACATAAAGCAGCAATGTGCGATAAAAACATTTAACATTGCTTATATTTTAGTGTGCATATGACAGCCAGCTATATACGAACGACATCTAGGTAACAGTTTCCAAGCTTTGTATATTAACACAGTTTTTTCAATCTTGATCAACCATTATAGGACGTTGGAGCCTTTGAGTAAAATGCAACAGTACACATTACGTTCAGTAGCTTATGTGTATGGTTGTATACAGTGGTGGTAAGTAGGGCGTATAAGAAAGTAGCTTATATGTGTAGTGCTGTATACAGTGCTGGCAAATGTGATGTTAGTTAGGCGGCATGCAGGTCAAGCAGTGGACAGACTTCTCGAATGTCAAAACACTGAACGCCGCGTTTATCACTAGTTTGGCTGTTTTACTTATTTTCAACTTTACACATTAGTTAATAAAGGATTTACCTAACATCTTTATGTTTAAACGGCGATATATGAACTCGAGAAAGTATTTGAAAGCATTTGATTAATATTGTATTTCTTTAATATTGTTATTGTCATAAAGTTACGAGAACGCTGTTAGTAGTCTCGTTTCGATATTCGGTATAGCTTTCCATTATGTTGTTCAGAGATCGGCCGATATCATTTTTGGACCGATACCCTATACCGATTTTTACCTGGAAAATGTTTAAAACTTGAACTTATAAAAACTAAAATTCAAATAACGTTTTAGAAATTGGTTTATAACTTGAATCATTATAAATTGTTAAACCATTGTTTTGCCTAGATTTTTATCCAAAAATAGGTAAGTTTTGTACAGCAAAAATTAGATTATATTTTCGTACTAACATATCGGTCTACATTTACCGATACCGATATATCGGTAGAAGCTAAATATGGGCCGATATTATCGGTAAACCGATATATCGGCCTTTCTCTAGTGTTATGTTACTGATAAACTGAGAATTTGGTTGAAGGTAGAAAGCAAATCGCTATTGAAAGATTCTGGTAAACGATAAACGTTTTGCTGTTAATTGTGCAACATAACAATAATAGTCTGGTGACACATTTGCGCTTAAGATGTATAAGAAAGTTAAGACAAAAAAAAGTGAATTTAACTTAGTTGCATCAATAAATATAAAAGATCATTGAGCTACTTCATACTTTTCAGAAGTAAAACTAAAACATGTCAAACCACCAAAGCGATTTTGTTACGACGGAAGTGACAAAAGAGAGCGATGATGGATTTTCTGATAATTCTATTGCCACCATTACAGATTGGTCATCACAAGAACATCAACCTGTAAGTGAAGAGTCCGATTGTGAAGAACAAAGTGACTTGGATAAGAAAGATACTTGTAAGGAAAATATAAGAAAGGATCCAACAAAGAATGAAAAATTTGAAAACAGTAACATGGAGTTTCGGTGCAACATTTGCGAAAAGTTGTTCAAAACCCGACAAAAGCTTAATGCACATTTGTCTAGATTACACTTTAAAAAACACAAATGCAAAGTTTGCAAGAACATTTTTGGACATATAACCGCACTTAAAAGCCACATGAGAATTCACACCGGAGAAAAACCCTTTAAATGTGCGTCTTGCAATAAACGTTTCAACAATGCTCAAAACCTGAAAAGACACGAAAGAATTCACACTGGGGAAAGACCATATGAGTGCAAAGTTTGTGGAAAATGTTTTGCCCATTTTGCAAGTCACAGAAACCACGAAATAATTCACACCGGACAAAAAACACACAAATGCATAGAATGTGGAAAGTGTTTTAACCGTACAAGCAATCTTAAAAGACATGAAAGTGTTCACACTGGTGAAAAACCTTTCTCATGCAAAGTATGTGGAAAGTGTTTTAGCCATACATCAAATCTTATTGGGCATAAAAGAGTACACACTGGAGAAAAAACATATAAATGCAAAGAATGTGGTAAGTGTTTCAGTCATCAAGGACATCTTAAAGTTCATAAACGAATTCACACCGGAGAAAAACCTTACAAATGCAACGAATGTGGAAAGTATTTTAGTAATGAAGGACATCTTAAAGTTCATCATAGGATTCACACCGGAGAAAGACCTTACAAATGCAAAGAATGCGGAAAGTCTTTTAGCGGGGCATCGTATCTTAAAGTTCATCATAGGACTCACACTGGAGAAAAGCCTTACAAATGTGAAGAATGTGGAAACTGTTTTAGCCAAGCATCAAGTCTTAAAAGTCATAAAAAAACTCATACTGGTGAAAAACCTTATAAATGTCAAGAATGTGGAAAGTGTTTTGCCTGGATATCAAATCTTGTTAAACACAAAAGAACGCACTCTAGAAAAGAAACATTTGAAAAACAAAACTTGTGTTAAATCTCACAAATAGTTATACCTGTAAAAAAAATTTCAAATACATTAAACGTAGAAATTGCTTTACATAAAATGAAACACCAACAATTATTGTAAAATTTTAAACATAATTGCAAAAGGAAATGTGAATATGTGCGAGCTTCGAACATATATGGATGCATAACTTCCTATGATGTACTTTATGCCACTCGCGCAAAAGTAAAAAGAAAGGATCACTTAATAAGAATATATTCAAATTATTAAATCAATAAATGACCAGAATTCTGCTTGATTTTCGCACTAAACCCCTATTAGCTCTATTTATTTTGCGTTAACTATTATTGTTTTTATTAAAATAGTTCCTTTAAGTTGTGAAATATTATTTCCTGTTTTTTTCTTGTCGCAATGGTATTAAACAAAGCGCTGCTAATTATCCCTATCGTATTTATATGTGTAATGCGTTTCAAACGCTGTCATGACTTAAACTTTTCAGATAGCTGCGTGAAGGATTATACAAATGTTAAGTGTTGTGTTTTACAGAACATTACGTGTAAAATAGAGTATCTATAAAGGTGTTTAGAGTATCTATAAAGGTGTTTGTTTATTAAACATCTGAATTTTCTGGGTGAAGTTTTGCGATTCAAACACACAAGAATTGACCAAACAGAAAAATATGTGGAAAATTTTAATCAAAAATCTTAATAATATAGAAGAAACAAAGGGGGAAGTCTCAACGAGATAATTAAACTTATCTACGCCTTTTATATAACACATTAGTAATATAATCTTTTTGGTAAAACTTTTTCTTTAAAAAATCGTTTAAAATACACAAAGAAAAAACATTTCAAGTTCGATTGCGTATTGTTCTTATACATTTTAATTTTTATAAATTGTGTAACGCGGCATTGAAAAACATAAAAGTAATTGTACAACATATTTTGCAGTATTGAATAAAATTTCATTACAAAGGCTTCTTACATATTGCTGTAATTACACACTATTAGGTGATATTTTTAATAGATCTAAGTTTTTTTAAACCTACAGTTTACATAAAATTTTGCTATAGCGAATGCTCTTTTATAAAAGGCGTACCGTCAAAAAATCGTTAACTATACGCCAATAAATTATATTTTACGTTAAACAAATTTTAAACAATCGTAAAATTGTAAAAGGATCATAATGGTTGGAGGTTGTAGTAAGACGTAATATGAATAGCAAAGCCCATACAGAAGTAGGTTGCATTTTGAACTTTTCGAATAAGTATTTAATTATTTTCAACATAGAGCGAAGGCACTGATAACGGTGTATATTTGATGCTGAGACAGCCGTTAGAAAAAAGGAAACAGGGAGAGATACCCTTGCGACTTCTTGTTATAACATTCATAGACGGAAATTCAGTGGTGACGAAACAAGGCTGGACTGACTCATTGCCGTCATATATATTGAAAACATGTAGAAAGCAAGTGTACATTTTAAATTTTGCTTATATTTATTAAAACATTTATAAGAGAGCACAGAAAGTTCCAACGCTTATTAAAAGTTATGTATCTTGAACGCTGTATTTTTGACTTTGTTGTTAATTGCTGTCAGCGAATAAGAGCCTGATATCGATCGGCACACGCGAATATCGCACAAGTTCTAAACTGGCGCGATTGTTTTTATCTATTTTTCAAGCATTTTATTTTACATAAGTTTTAGTTTTAGACCGCTGTTAGTCTTGTTGCGATATTCGGTGTTGATTTTTCCATGGTGTTGTTGCGTTGTTATTTCATAAGTTACAGATAAAGCAAGCGTGTGGCGCAAGATTAGAAAGCAAATAGCTATTGAAAGATTCTGGTTTGACCAGTGTTTTTCATGTTAATCTCGCAACAAAACAAAAATAGTCTGGTCACACATATTGGGGCTAAGAAGTATATAAATTTAAGTCACATGAGCAAAATGGCAATAACTTAGTTGGATCTTACACAAAAATGATTATATAATACAACAGAGCATTGTCAAAAGGTCGTGGCTATGTAGTGTTTCGTATTATCAATCAGCGACTTGATACTTTTCAGAAGTTAAATTAAAACATGTCAAACCACCGAAGCGATTATGCAACGACAGAACTGAAAAAAGAGAGTAATGATGGATTTTCTGATGATTCTTTGCCACGGTTACAGATTGGTCATCACAACAACATCAACTTGTAAGTGAAGAGTCCGATTGTAAAGGACAAAGTGACTTGGATCAATTAGATACTTCTGAAAAGGATATAAGTAAGAATAATCCAACAAAAAATAACGAAATTGTAAGCAACGATATTGAGTTCCGTTGCAACATTTGCGAAAAGTTGTTCGAAAAGCTCTTTAAGCTTAATAAACATTTATCCAGAGTTCACTTTAAAAAACATAAATGCAAAGTTTGTGGAAAACTATTTGGAACAATTACCTCACTTGAAAACCACGTAAGACTTCACACTAAAAAAAAACATTTTAGATGTGTTTATTGCGCTAAAAGTTTCAACCAGCATGCTAATAACTTGAAAGCTCACGAACGAATTCACACAGGGGAAAGACCGTATGAGTGCAAATATTGTGAAAAGTGTTTTAGTAATGTTAGATATATTGAAGTTCATGAAAGAGTTCACACTGGAGAAAAACCTTACAAATGTACAGAATGTGGAAATGGTTTTAGTCAGGCATCAAATCTTAATAGACACAAAATAATTCACTCTAAAGAAACGATTGTAAAACAATACTTGTCGAAAACTCTTTAAAGATTCATTTCAAATGTTTGAAATATTTTATCTGAAACAGTTTTAACCTAACAAAAAATAACAAAACAAACTATTAATGTAATATTGTGGGAAATGCTCGTGTGACTTTAGCAAATTTTGTGACTTTTGGTAATAAAGAAAATGTAAATATTGCGCGAGTGTTGAACACATATTTAAAGTACAATTGTCAAAACTTTTGATAGACGACTTCAGAAAAATTTCAAATTAGCAAGTACAAATTAATCAAACCAAACAAACCTTTTTACCAGGTGGTTCTAGTACAAATATTTCATCACAGGCCACCACATTTGTGTTAAAATAAACCTAGTTATAAGGATGTAAACAAGGCAATGGTGTTCTAATGTAGAATATGTTTTAACTTTAATTAATGTTTCAAGTTATCACTATTCCAGGTCGATCATGTAATATTATTCTCGTAATCCAGATTGATTTGATCATCCAGACATTATTCCCAGCTAAAGTGGACACAAGTCCAAATATTTCATCCCAGGCCAACAAATTATTAGACAAATAAACCTATAAATGAAGATGTATTTAGCTTCGAAACTTAATAAAAGTTACATAAATCTACTTATCTTTCGTGTGGCTTTATAGAATCCTTGTCAAACAACTGATTACAGTTTTATCATATTTGCAATGTTTAATACTGAGGTATCATCGAACACACAATCAATAATCTGATTTGTGCTGCGACAAATAACAGCAGTAAGCCCGTTTATATGCACTTTTAAGCCGGATTCGAATCTGTTTCGTTAATTCATTCTCTCTCGTTTTGGTGCTGGAATTACTTAAGTTCTCTCGTTTCTTATTCGGCCAAAAGGAGTGGTTTTCAATCCGTTCGCCGCTTAATCTGTTCGTTTCGCAGACGGCCGAAATCGTTTAATGTAGAATGTCCTGCTTTAACGCAGTAAAACACGTCACTTTAGGGCATTATGACGTAACACGAACGGCTAGTCGTAAACAAAACAACAAGTTTAGCGCATAAAGAAAGAATATTACATACATTCGTTAGATACTAATTTGTGACAGAGGGGCTGGTCTAGAACCCCGAACAATTATTTGGGTTAGGATGCGGGTTTGGTTTAAATAGTAATACTTGGTCCACTCTCACCAAAAAATATTGTTCATTGCATTAATAATTATCACAACGCTGTGGTAGGATTTTAGACCAGCGCCAAATACAGTTTTCATTAGTCATGTTTGGTACATCTCATCACCTTCTTTTGTCCACTGTGTTTGACATTTTTCCATATTTTTATTTTTTAAATTGGAATTATAAACTTGCAAGAATATTAAAAGAAATGCCGGTAAATCAAAATAAAACGGGATCGCTTCGCTCGCCAGGTCTGCCTTGAAAAAATCAGTCCGGCATTATTTTCAACTATGGTACAAACATTTCAATCTGGGCCAAAATGGGGGAACACACAATAAGACCTAGAAAGCAACAATACATAAAGCCCAAAAAACTATAAAACCATAGTATTAAGACAAATGACATAATAAAGCCAAATACGCAGTAATATCCAGTACAGCATACGATCAAAATCGTCTGACTAAGACCTAAATCTGTCGGAATAAGGCCTAAATTCATCAGAATTAGTTCTAAATTCATCGGAATAAGGCCTAAATTCAACGGAATAAGGCCTAAATTCAACGGAATAAGGCCTAAATTATTTGGAATAAGTTCTAAATTCATCGGAATAAGGCCTAAATTCAACGGAATAAGGCCTAAATTCATCGGAATAAGTTCTAATTTCATCGGAATAAGACCTAAGTTCATCGGAATAAGGCCTAAATTCATCGAAAGAGGGCCTAAATGGCCAGAATAACGCCCGAACCTGTAAGTAGAGGGTATGGGACGATCGGGGGCCATCGGTCTGGCATCGGCCGTTTTGGTGACTACGTTTGGACGCCCTAGTCTGACCGGGGCCGTCAGGGCGCCGCTGTTTCGGCACCGGATTTTTTGTCCTGTTTGGGGTTATTGGTGGGTAATGGGTGGGGTTAGAAAATGGGTTAGTGTTGAAACTTTTAGGGGAGTTAGTGATGTACTTAGGGGTGGGGTTTGGGGTTAGTTAAGTGTTGTTTAGGCCTGATTTTGACCTTTTAGGTCTTATTCCGACGGATTTAGGACTTATTACGATTTAGACGGTACTAATACCATAGGTATTAGTGCTATTTGAGTCTTATTCCGAATTGTGTTTTATTCTGACGTTGGTGTTGTTCTTATCTTGGTCTTATGGCTGGAGTCCCAAAATGGGTGTCAAAATGAATGAAAGGATTCACACCGGCGAGAAAGCTTTTCAACTTAGAGCACGTGCAAGAATTTGCACTGGGAAAAACATTACAAATAAAAGTTTCTAGATGATGTTTGAAACGCTTAGCAAGAGATATCATAACACACAGAAACAAAATGAAAGTAAAGAATGTGAAAAAGGCTTAGTCAAATCGTCAAGGCTCAAAACTCATGAATTAACTTACACTTAAAAACCTTTAAAAACAAACTTTAAAAAAAATTACTTTTAAAAATGCAAACGATATATTTACGGAAAAAGAAAACAACAAACGTTTTTAATGCCAGGGTAAACAAATACCAACGATATTGTCAGCTGGTGAAAACATTCAGCATAAAACCAACTATAAGTTAGGTTAAAACATACCTGTAAAAGAAGATGCATATATTTAAGCTTACTGAAGTTACACGTGATGGGTATTGCTATTCCAGACCTAACCTATACGTTCTTAGTTTGTCACGATTCTCCTTTTTAAACAGTTTTAATAAAATCGAAGGGCGGTGGTTGCATTGTGTAATATGCATACATCTTTCCTCGCGCTGTAATTGCCTCGTTTTAATTGTAGATATTTAGCTATATATTGTTATAAAATAAAACACCAATTACAGAAAGGATCCTTTATATTACGTACATTCTACACATATAGTTTTTTAAATTGACGAAAAAAACGAAAAAAACAAAAAACATTTTGAATATTGACATTCGACCTCAACCACGACTATTCGTAAAGTATGTTTACATTTTTCCGATTCAATTAAATAAACTACCCTAAATTTCTTTGCATGTGAACTCATCCGTGCGTGAAATAAAACTAGCTATATGCGTCACATAAATCAGCCACGAGTCTTGGATTTAGGAAACGGAAGTTCTTGGTTTAGACAAGCTGTACAGCGTTCATATAGTTGCCTTTCTGTAATGCAGTGGTGTAAAGTTTAACAACGTGTGGTTAAGCGTTCAACATTGCTTAACAATACGATTTATAAAGTGAAACACAACTATACGTTAGTATACGTATGGTACCTATATATTAGACACAGTAAGGGAACAGTTGCAAGCTTTTTATATTAACACAGTTGTCAACACTGGTAAACCATTATAGGACGTTAGAGATACAAATGCAACAGTGTGCAGTAAATTAATCACAGTAAGGGAACAGTTACAAGCTTTTTTTGGCTGAATCGGCAATTTTGTTGTGGCGATAATTTATTGAAAAGTAAGTAATTAATGTTTTTTAGAAGAGGGATTGAAATATGTCAAACCAGATAACTGATTTTGTAACGACGAAGTTGAAAAAAGATAGCGATGATGGATTTTCTGATGATTTAGTTTCTACAAAAACAGGTTGTTTATCACAAGAACATCAAAATGTAACTGAAGAGTCCGATTGTGGAGTTGCAATTAACTTGGATCAAACGATTACAAGGAAAGAACAAAGCAAGAAGAGGTCAAAACGGAAGACAGAATTCCGATGCCACGTTTGTGAAAAGTGTTATAAAACGGGTTACGTATTAAAACAGCATTTGTCCAGAGCTCACTTCAAGAAACACAAATGCAAAGTTTGTGGAAAACTATTTGGAATAAGAAGCATACTCGAAACCCACATGCGAACTCACACTGGAGAAAAACCTTTCAAATGTAATTATTGCTCTAAATGTTTTAACCAAGCTCAAACCTTGAAATTACACGAACGAATTCACACGGGGGAACGACCATATGTGTGCAAAGTTTGTGACAAGTCTTTTTGTCGGGCAGTTGATCTTAAGTATCATGAAAGAGTTCACACTGGAGAAACACCCTTTATATGCAAAGAATGTGGCAAAAGTTTTTACCATTCTGGAAGTCTAAATGCACATAAAAGATTTCATACTGGAGAAAAACCCTACAAGTGCAAAGAATGTGAAAAATGTTTTAGCTGGTCGGGAAGTCTTCGAAGACATGAAAGGACTCACAATAAAAAAAAAGAATAAAAGTAAAACTTAAATCCGTTTCTCGTTTTTTTGATTTTTAATTAAAAAAATACTTTTCATGTAAATTTAACGAATTTCTGCTATACATATATATTGAAAATATGTATAAATAAAGTATATACTTGCTAATTTTGTATGTTTTCATTTAAACACTTATAACACAACAGAGAAAATTCTCATTGTTTTTAAAAGTCATGTATCTTTATTTTATATTTGAAATGCAAAACACAACGACTTTAACTGTGAGCAAAATAAATACGGTTCTAAAGAACTAGCCGATAGAAACGGCAATTAGGATCTTATTGCAAGAGATTTGCTTAAACCAGTTTCTAAGTACATTAGTGCCTAATTTATGTGTTTATTCAATACATATTTTTATTTAATGTAGCGATAAAAAACACTAGTTATATTCATTTGAAAGTTTATTTTAATCTCAACTAAATGTTAAAGGTCATATTATAGACGTGGCCCAAAGTTTTAGTTGGCCATGGTGAACTTTTACAACATGGTTGCCAGTGGTCCTTGACAAATAGGTTCATTCTAATGCAAATAATGTCTGACGGTTTAACTTAAGGTCGTAACGAATATTAACTGATTGTTTTATGGCGTGTTAAGTTTCATTAAAGACCTTTATATCAGTTTAAATAGCGTCAAGTTGCTAAATCGGGCCGTTAGTCGCACTGATACTGACACCTCCGTCTATGCGTGAGAACAATGTCACAGCGGAAACTTAAACCCGGTTATCGTCGCAGACAAGGATTCGGCGACATACCTTGAAAGCGTAAAAATGCGCTCAAAATTGCTTTGAGAAAGCCCAATAAGGCAAACGCCTTGTAACTAAGATCAAACTATAATAAGAGCAAGAAATTGATGTTTTATTACAGAAGTCTATATCAGAATATCCGTAGGGTAAGTCTAATACTGTGAGCTGAATTCTGTTTCAGCTGAAAAATTCTTGTTGTTAGTAGGCCTATATGCAGCCGTTGAACTTCTGATGAGTTGTTAAAGAGAAAAATACTAGTCTACTACTGAATAAGATGTTTCGTTGAAAGAACGCATGATTTGCCATTCCTAAGCAAAACATATTTATTGTAGAAGTAAAAGTGAAAATAGCAGCAACATTAAAACTTAATACAAGGCTGTCTGTAAACGACGGTAATTATAAGTTTTTTGAAAAGCAATGCAACAGATTTAGATAAATGATTGAAATTTCGACTTTTTATTGAACAGACTAAATGTCAAATATTACAATCATTTCCTGTAAAATATGATAAACTTTATCTTTCTGGATTATCCAATGTCGTAACACCATGAACAATAATGATTCGTGGTGTCCGGCTATCTACTCGTGTTGTAGCTAACGCGATTGCTGAGAAACGCTCGTTGTCCGACAGCACAGTCCTGCACCGGATGACTCCGTCGCGTCACAGCTTATCGCATACTTCAGCGACGTCTAGATTTGTTATTTTATCTTTTGTCTTTTTCATTTTATACTTTTTAGTAAATAATTTGTCTAACGCATTCTCGTTTAAAGTAGTAACCCTGATAAGGTATATGTTGGTATCTACTGCCGAAACGTCGGTTTATAACCTCGTTTACACCAGAAGAGCAATTTCTAGTTACTGATATGTTGCCTGGTGGATAAAATTATATTATTAATAGAGGCCAGTTTGTTAGACGACTACTTTTATCAATTTATTTTACAAACTACTACAATTCTAAGACATTATTGTTAACTAAGATAAACCATAGCAGGAGATTATGAATAGAGTATGTTGAGGGAACTACTAGTTGTAAACTATTTTGGCGAGGCCTTTATCAATTAAAGTATAATATAAAAGTAGGGTAAACGCAAGGCTGTTGAGAGACGAAGCAAGATTGTTTATGTGATTTAAAACAGTGTTTTCATTTTTTCTGTAGTTCTAAACTCTCGTTTTTTGCCACTCTTTGTATATTGTTACTGAGTACGCTGAACAAGAATGTAGGAAACATAGCCTCATGCAAGGTGTAGCAAGCCAAAGAGTTGCAGTTCTAGTTTATCACGACCTATGCTGACGCACTAGACAAGGTTAAAACTAGTTTCCGTCTGCTCTAAAGTTTGCCAACTTGTGACTTTGGTTAGCCCTAGACCAGGGTTACTTCAACTGGGGTCCGTGGAAACCTTGGGGGTCCGTGAATTAGTGTTAGGGTGTCCACGAAAGCCCTATTGTAAGTTTAGTGTATATTTAAGAAGTAGTAAGTTTAGCAAAAGAAAACGGTTTTGCCCTGAATGCATAGGCCTCCATTTCACTTTCACATTTTTGGACCGAAATCAGCAGATTAATGAAGTCTATTTGTATTGTAACGTTAATTTATGACGTTATTTTTGAAATTATTTGCCTACCATGGTCCACGCGAGGCGAGGCCAGAAAAAAAATTAGGGGCCCGCTGTAAATAAACTTTAGGAACCCCTGCCCTAGACTATCGCTTTCACATATAATTGTGAAAGATTAGCAGTCAACTATTTACACGACGTAATTCAGCTCTAAAAACAATCAGCCGTATGCACATGCTTTGTTTCGTATTATCGTTTACATTGTTGAGGAAAGCAATGAGTTAGTTTACATGACGCAGGTTTATCTTAGAAATTATTTGGTATCTGAAAAACTTTTTAATAAAGGAAAAAGTGATTCGTTCAATTGGAGAAAAAGTGATTTTGTTTTACACTTCTTGGGGTGATTATATTGTTTAGATTGCAAGGACCGTCAACGTTAAATTATATTAGTGGCAAGATGTAAGCATTCTAAAAGGCATGTTCGCAATTTTAATGTTTTAAGCTAAGCTTATCACAGCTTTTCGCCATTTTAAAATAACAATTTTCATTATAAAAATTGCTTTAGATTCTGTTTTTCAACCTTTTTCGAAGTCACAGATATCAAAAGCAATTTCCATGATGTTGTTGCAATGAAATTTTAGATGGTAGTGAGTTACTGATAAAATTCGTGCATTATATAGTCACAAGGTTTGAAATCAAGGTGCGATTTTGATAACAAGCAGTGTTATATGTCAATTGTTAAAGAAAAGCAATGTGTTATAGAACCTTAATTAAAACGCACCTAAACTTGATATTTTGTGGCTGAACGTGCATCTAGGTTTTTCTAATTTAATGTAGTTAAATTGTTGAGATTTGAAAAACCAAATTTCAGAAGATAAAATCGTGTCAAACCGCCGAAAAGTTTTAACTACGATGGATTCTATAAAAGAGAGCGATTCTGTTGCCGCGGTTACTGGTTGGTCATCCAAAGATCGTCAATCTGTAATTGAAGAGTCTGATTGTGTAGAACAAGGTGATTTTGAAGAAACGAATATCAGAAAAGAACAAAGCAAGAATCAAACAACAACAACAGGGTTGAGATGTCACATTTGCGAAAAGATGTACAAAAATCGTTACGCATTAAAAGAGCATTTGTCCAGAGTTCACTTCAAGAAACACAAATGTCAGGTTTGTGGTAAACTATGGGGAACTATAGCCGCACTTAAAAACCACATGAGAATTCACACTGGAGAAAAACCTTTTAAATGTGCTTATTGCGCTAAATCTTTTAACCTTGCGCAAAACTTGAAATCGCACAAAAGAACTCACACTGGAGAAAGACCATATGATTGCAAAGTTTGTGGAAAGTGTTTTAGCCATACAAGATCTCTTAAAGAGCATGAAAGAATTCATTCTGGAGAAAAACCGTTCACATGTAAGGAATGTGGCAAGTGTTTTATCCATACAAGATCTCTTAAAGAGCATGAAAGAGTTCACACCGGAGAAAAACTACCCGAGTGCAAGTTTTGTGGAAAATGTTTTAGTACTACAGGAAATCTTAAAATTCATGAAAGAATTCACACTGAACAAAAACCTTACGAATGCACAGAATGTGGAAGACATTTTAGACAAACTGGAAATCTTAATAAACACAAACTAACGCACTATAAGCGAAACTTTAAATTTGATTTTAATCTTACGTGAAGCTTTTTTCTTATTTAATTAACATTTTTTTTAATGAAAGTCAATAAACTTGGATTGGCTGGTTTCTGGTGTTTCCGTTTCATTTTGTTGATATATCTGTTTCTAGCGTATGAATTATCTAAAGTTTTAATTCTAGCAAATTTGATATTATTAAATTAACGTGAAAACAATATTTAAAGGAATATATTATTAATTTTGTTGTTATCACAACTAAAATCCCTTTCGGCAGATATGTTGATTTTTAAATTATTGAATCAACTAATCGAAAATATTGTTGGTTTCATAACATTAAACAACAAGTAAAAATCTTAAAGCGTAATTAAACATGTCAAACAATATCTTACACCCGCTAGCTATAAATCTTCAGCACTTTTGTTTTTCTTGCTATATATACTTTGTTACAGTTCGCTGCGCAATACTGTAGAAAATATAGCCTCAGTGTATGGCCAGCCAACTTTAAGTTGCAGTTCTGTTGTTTATCACGGCTTCTACTGGTTTCTGTCTGCTTTAAATCTATCCAACGTGTGATTTTTGTTGGCCCAATGTAATTCCTCCGTCACGCAGCCACTTTGACAAACTAGACACAAGTCCATTTCAAATATTTTTCGACTATTTTAACTACGTTAGTGCTAAAAAAACGAATGATCTTTCTACGCCCGGTTTGTTTACGTTATGATGCTGTCTTTTCAACTAGATCAGTGCTTCGTTACCGTTGCGCCGTGGAAGGCTGCGTCGCGGACAAACGGCAAACTTATTCAAAAATATTGGACATTTGTTGTTTAACTTATTTTATTTTTTTATTTTCGGCTATGTAATACGACTTTCAAACATTTAAAAGAAATGCCGGTATATCACGGTTTTTCAATCCATTACGAAGTAACAGATTCCAGACAAAGTTTTTGTGATATTATTGCAATGTTGCGGGTTGACAAAATGCTGCAATTAAAAAATTATTTGTGTTATAAGAAAGACGTTGAACTTGTTGCAAAACTGAGCTTTAAGTTATCCAAAGCAATTGCCGTAAAAAGAAACTCTGTTCAAGATAAAATTCAGGAATCAGCTCACAGATGAGCACTTGTCAAAGTCTATTTTCTTGGCAGTAAACTGCAGCAAGATACTACAGTGGAAAAATTTGGAGCTTATTCAATATACTAAGACTAAGTCATTTAAAAAAAATGTTGCAATTAAGTTTTACAGTCGGTAGAGCATTATGTATAGGATTGTACCTTTCTATTAATTTAGTATCTTGAGCCACTTGCGACTCTGTGATGTTTTGTGTTGCTTTTACTTTCACATTATTTTTGTATTTTTTAAATGCGAAAGGCGTATTCTTTAGAGTTACCAATGTCTGCATTACCATTTTTGAATCGGATAACTAGATATTAAAAGCTATCAGTTATATAATACAAATGGTTAATTAATAGTAGCGTTGTTGTAATAATCCTCTCATGAAGATGTGGTTGTTTGCGACTAAACATAATTTAGAAGTAAGAAACGTGTTTCTTTTTCGGATAATACAGCAAGTGTAATAAATGCGACTGTTTTTTGCGATTTAAACACTAAGTAAAAAGTAAGGAATGTTACACGGTTTCTTGTCTGCTGCGCAAGTATGCGCATCTATAGCCTCGGGGTGTGGCGACCTTACTTAAATCGACTAGCTGTTGCTGTTGTACAACATCAAGGCTTAAACTAGCGCAACTAACGTCAACAACAAGTAAAAATCTTGAAGCCTCATAAAACAAGCTGAGCAGTGCATTATACATACCGCTCGCTATTGAAATATTCAGCGCTTTTGTTTTTCCCACTGTTTACACATTCTTACAGTCCGCTGAGCAAGAAATATTCTCTATGAGTCTAACCAGCCTCAGGGTGTGGCGAGCCAACTGAGAGTTGCAGTTCCAGTTCACGGCTTGTACTTACCACTAGACAAGGTTAGTATTACAGTCACGTTTATTTAGAGAAGATAAAGCGTTTATGAAATCAGTTATAGGTATTCAAATGGTTTTCAAATTCATGTTAGCCTGCTTAAAACTAATCAATGTGCGTCTTGTTAGCACAAATTTTTAATGTCAATTGTTAAAAAATATTTTGCGCAAAAAAGGCACAGAAAAGAGTTAAGAAAAAGATTTAAAATTTTGTTAAAGAAACCATAACACTACACTATGTTATAGTTCGTTGTAAAACAACCATTAAATGCAAAATGGTAACCTGTGGCACTGTGTAAAAAAGTTTACGTCAATAATGCCGCTGTTCGTCTCGTTGAAGTATTCGTTACAAATCTTTCAGTAGTCTTGTTGCGTTGTTATTTTAGAAGTTACTAATAAACCAAGCGTTTGGTTTTAAGATTGTAACCAAATTGCTATTGATTCAGGTTCGATAAGCGTTACTCATGGTAATCTCGCAACAAAACAGTAATATCTGGTCACAGATTTGGCCTTGAATAATACATAAGAAATAAATCACATGAAACAATGGAATTTAACTTAGTTGCTTCCATAAGCAACTAATAGTAATTAAATTCTGTAAGTCATTAAATCACATGAGTATATCATACAAAAGACTATTGGCAAAAAGGCGTGGCTATGCAGTGCTTCGTATTATTTGTGAGCTACTTGATACTTTTCAGAAGTAGAATTAAAACATGTCAAACCACCGAAGTGATTATGCAACTGATAAAAGAGAGCGATGATGGATTTTCTGATGATTCTGTTGCCACGATAATAGATTGGTCATCACAAGAACATCAACCTGTAAGTGATAAATCCGATTGTGAAGAACCAAGTGGCCTGGATCAAATGGATACTTCTAAGCAGGAAATAACTAAGGATAATCCAACAAAGAAGGAAAAAATCAAAAACAACAACACGTAGTTCCGATGTAACATTTGCGAAAAGTTGTTCGAAAAGCGTCAAAAGCTCACTAAACATTTGTCCACATTTCACTTCAAGAAACACAAATGCAAGGTCTGTGGGTAACTTTTTGGAGAAATTAACACACTAGAACGCCACATGCGAATACACACTGGAGAAAAACCCTTTAAATGTGCTTATTGCCCTAAATGTTTTAGCCTCGCTCAAAACTTGAAATCGCACGAACGAACTCATACTGGGGAAAGACCATATAAGTGCAAATATTGTGGAAAATGCTTCACTCAATTATCTAACCTAAAAACACATAATAAAATACACACCGGAGGAAAACCTTACAAATGTGAAGAGTGTGGAAAGTGTTTTACCAAGACAGAAAGTCTTAAAGATCATGAAGTAATTCACACTGGAGAAAAACCTTACAAATGCAAATAATGTGGAAAGGGCTTTACCCAGGCAGGAAGTCTTAAATATCATGAAATAATTCACACTAGAGAAAGACCTTACAAATGCAAAGAATGTGGAAAGTGTTTCAGTCATACAAGAAGTCTTAAAGGCCACGAAAGAGTTCACACCGGAGAAAGACCTTACAAATGCAAAGAATGTGGAAAGTGTTTTAGCCAGACATCAAGCCTTTATAAACACAATCGAATGCACATTTCAATTTGAGAAAACCTAATTTTGTGTTTACTCACAAAGAGTTAAAAAAAGTTGAGAAACACTGGTTTGTTCTTTGCTTTGTACCACTTCAGATTAAGAAGGATGTATTTAATTTAGTAAATTGATGAAGCAACAGGAATCTGCATCTGTACCCACCGAAACTCTAAGTATTGATTATCGTAAAAAGAGTTGCTTCAAGTTGTGCAATCTTTTTTTAATCCTGTTGTTTTTTTAGTCTCAATGGTGTTGAATAATTTTTTAATTATCCCTACCATTGATATGTATAATTCCTATCAAACGCTGTCTAAGCAATCTTGTTGCGTAAAGGGAATATATAAATTAAAATGGTTGTGATTTATAAAACGCTACATGGCAAAAGCGCGTATATGAAGGTGATTGGTCAATAAACACGCATCTAAAGTTTCTCGGTGCAGTTTCGCAAGTAAAACCACACAGGAATTGACATTGGGAAAAACGGCATATGAGTGGAAAATATGTGGAAAGTATTTTAACCAAAAATAACAAATGAGAATCTTAAAGCAAGATGGTGTAACTAATGTATGCTTTTAGTAAATCCTACAATTAATAATACTCTTTATTTTGTATAGGTTTTAAATACGAAAAAAAACTAAACAATGTTCATACAAACATTTCAAAAAATGGTTTTATAATACATAAAAAGAAAAAGAAAGAAAATTTGATTTCGTGTTGTTCTTATACATTTTAATGTTACTAGGTTGTGATACACAGCATTGGAAAACTTCAACGGCAATGATACAAAATAGTTTGTAATTAAGAGGGGCACTTAAAGACTTAAGAGGGGGCACTTAAAGACTTCTTACATTTTGTTTGATTACGCACAACTACCTATTTTATTTAAAAGATCTCAATTATTAAAACCTGAAATAAATATTAAAGTATTAAAATGGCAAATGCGATTTTATAATTGGCGTATATCGGGTATAATGTTAACCAGGCCAATAAATTATACGATAAACAAATATAAAACAATTGTAAAGTGCTACTTTTGCCCCCTTGTTTATAATAACGTTGTAATGCGGAAATTCAGCTCTTTATTTTATCTTGCGTAGTGTGGGCACAACCGCTACTGATAAGAACCTTTACATAACACGATTTCCCTTTGCTTTCTAAGTCATCGCAATTTTCGTTTAACTAAAGCTGAGTCAATAAAATAAAGAAAATGAATGGATTGCCTGGTTTCTTTTGTTTCCGTATACTTTTCTTTTCATGTTTTCGATATATTTGTTTCTAGCTTATGGTTTGATTTGATTTACATTTTTATCAAATTTGGTATTATTAAGTTAAATTGAAAACAATGTTTAAAGTATTATTCTTAGTTGTTATCTAATTTTGGCTGACAAGTGTGTGCTTGTTAATCCCAATTCCAAGTAAAATGGATTAACCTCGAAAATTAAACATAAAAACAATACACCTAAAATCTGTCGACACAAGTTTAAATGTTTAAATTTTAGGCTTTTTGCATTAAATCGGCTAATCAAAAAAATATACATGGATTTTTTAAATTAAACAACATGTTAAAATATTTAAACCTCGTAAAACAAGTCTTAGGCCAGTTCTTTAGCCCTTCTGGTTTTCCCGCTGATACATTGTTACAGCCCACTGCGCAAGACTTATATATATAAACAAAATTATAATTGAAAAATATATACAAACTAGACGGGGGTGCGGTTGTTGTTTATTTTGTCAGGGGGTATACTTTCAAGGTTTAGTGTTATTTTTTTTTAATTTTTAATTTTTTTTTTTTTTTCAATTTTTTTTTTAATATTTTTGATTGACTTAATTATTTATTTTTATTTTTCAATATTTTTATTTTTTAATGTTTTTATTTTTATTATTTATTTTTTTTATTTAGTTTTTTTTGATTTTTGTTTTAATTTTTCATTTTTTATTTTTATTTTTATTTTCATTTTTTTTTTTATTTAATACTTTTTATTTTTTAATATTTTGTATTGTGTATTTTATATTATATATTTTGTTTTTCATTTTCCTTAACTTGTTTCTGCAAGCAAAAACAGATATGGGCCGAAAAATTCCCCACTTAAGCCTTTGATGCGAAAGGGATTCAAATATGGCGTAGATTTTGGGAAATGATCGAAACATATATTTGATAAATAGAATTTACGTAGATAGTGTGTATGGCCATTTTATTACATTTTGGCCAGCTTACGTGTTTGAAAAACAAATATTATCATTCTCCCAAAGACTTAAAATGGTTTAACGCCTATGGTTTGCTATACTTTTGCAAACTTTTACTCGGTAAATTTTTACCATGGCTTGGTCCGAGCAATCACTGTTAAAACAGACTTTAAATCTGTAGTTTTAAACAATATGAAACACACTATTATGTTCTCAATACGCAAACTATTAAATCGAAAGTTTTGCTAGTTGTTTAGGCCTGATGTTGGTAGGTTGGTTGGAGCAACATGCACAACAGGTGCTAACAGAGAGGCGTACGCTGCCTTAAGATTTCGCATTTAAATTTGCAGCGGACACTTGATTATTAGGCGAAGCTTATCGCAAAGTAATTGGTCGCCCGAAAAAATGCTGACGCTGCATTTAAAGCAAGCATTATAAATGTGTCGCCGATATTCTGCTTTGAACATCTCTACTCGAAATGCTTCCCTCCGTTAATTGTACGCTGGGTGAAACTTTATTCACGGCCTTATTACCTCTTTGTGTATTACCGCGACAATACGATGAAATACGATTTGGAGAATATTGGAAACATCGTATTTGGAGAATATTTGCTATTTGCACCTGTTCTGTATGTTACTCCAATCCAACATATCTACACACAATTATAAGTTGTGTATAATAATATAATAACTTACGGCTTTGAAGCGAAGGCGGTTCAAATATGGCGTAGATTTTGGCAAATGATCGAAACATACATTTGATCAATAAAAATTTACGTAGATAATGCTTACGGCCATGTTATCACATTTTGGTCAGCTAGCATGTTTAAAAAGTCAATATTTTCATTCTCTCTAAATGATTTAACGTCTATGGTTTGCTATACTTTTTCCAACTTTTACTGTGTAAATTTTTACCATGCCTTGGTCTGAGCAATCACTGTTGAAACAGAGTTTAAATCTGTAGTTTTGAGCAATATGCAAACACGTTTATGTGCCTAATAAGCCACGTTTTATATTGAAAGTTTTGCCAATTTAAATCCAATAAACGCAAGATTTATTTATTTATGACGCCATGTTATGACGTAGCTTTGTAACGTCGTCGTTAAGAATGCGTTAAACTTAAGCTTTTTGTTGTTGCGGCCCTTGTATAATTATATTTGCTTAGACCTGGTGTTGATATGTTTGAATGGTGCAACAATTACAACATGTGCTAACAGAGATGTGTACACTGCCTGTAGGATTCGCATTTAAATTTGCGGTGGTAAAATATTTTGTGTTGTAAGAGCAATAGTTTTTTTTACTTAGAGAGGCCTCTTTATGAAAGGCAAGTCGCATGTGCATAGTTTTACTAGGCAAGCCACTTCCAACACAAATGTTGCACGCGCGGGACAATAGGGCGCAGCAGGGATGCCAGTAGCCGCCTCGTCGCGACGCGAGCTGGACAAAGCAAGCGAATATGAACGAATTCTGTATGAAAGTTTTTCTGCTGCTAGATGGCTGTCGTTAGCTACAAAGTGCTAAAACGCAATATTTCAGGTTTTTACCCCCCAAGCAAAGGCCCCTGGGAGTGCAGCCTCATAAACTTTTACAAAGCACCTTCATACCACTCTACGCCATGTCTGAAAATTTGAAGGTTCTACGATGTCTACTTTTTCTATAAAGCTTCGGACAAAAGTCGGTCTGAAACAAACCATAGGAAACCATAGGAAACCATAGGAAACCATAGGAAACCATAGGAAACCATAGGAAACCATAGGAAACCATAGGAAACCAAAAAAGAACTAGACGGGGGTGCGGTTGTTGCATATTTTGTCAGGGGGTATATTTTCAGGGCTTAGTGTTTACTTTCAATTTTTACTTTATTTTAATTTTTTTTTTTTTAATTTTTTTTTTAATATCTGTATTGTGTACTTTATATTATATATTTTGTGTTTCATTTTCCTTAACTTGTTTCTGCAAGCAAAAACAGATATGGGCCGAAAACTTCCCCATTTAACTTATGCCTTTGATGCGAAAGGGGTTCAAATATGGCGTAGATTTTTGGGAATGGTCGAAACATATATTTGATAAATAGAATTTACGTAGATAATGTGTATGGCCATTTTATTACATTTTGACCAGCTTACGTGTTTGAAAATCAAATATTATCATTCTCTTAAAGACTAAAAATGGTTTAACGCCTATGGTTTGCTATACTTTTGCAAACTTTCACTAGGTAATTTTTTACCATAGCTTGGTCCGAGCAATCACTGTTAAAACAGGCTTTAAATCTGTCGTTTCAAACAATATGAAAAACACTATTACGTGCCTAATACGCAAACTATTAAATCGAAAGTTTTGCTAGATAAGTTTAGGCCTGATGTTGGTATGCTGGTTGGAGCAAGATGCACAACAGG
This sequence comes from Ascidiella aspersa, assembly GCF_963924565.1. NCBI lineage: Eukaryota > Metazoa > Chordata > Ascidiacea > Phlebobranchia > Ascidiidae > Ascidiella > Ascidiella aspersa. Next base: position 5,309,518 of record NC_139447.1, read on the forward strand.
TGCTAACAGAGAGGCGTAGACTGCCTTAAGATTTCGCATTTAAACTTGCGGCGGTAAATACACCCTATTGACACTTAATTATTAGGCGAAGCTTATCGCGAAGTAATTGGTCGCCCCAAAAAATGCTGACGCCGCATTTAAAGCAAGCATTATAAATGTGTCGCCGATATTCTGCCTTGAACATCCCTACTCGAAATGCTTCCCTCCGTTAATTGTACGGTGGGTGAAACTTTATTCACGGCCTTACCTCTTTGTGTATTACCGCGACAATACGATGAAATACGATTTGGAGAATATTGGAAACATCGTATTTGGAGAATATTTGCTATTTGCACCTGTTCTGTATGTTACTCCAATCCAACATATCTACACACAATTATAAGTTGTGTATAATAATATAATAACTTATGGCTTTGAAGCGAAGGGGGTTCAAATATGGCGTAGATTTTGGCAAATGATCGAAACATACATTTGATCAATAAAAATTTACGTAGATAATGCTTACGGCCATGTTATTACATTTTGGTCAGCTAGCATGTTTAAAAAGTCAATATTTTCATTCTCTCTAAATGATTTAACGTCTATGGTTTGCTATACTTTTTCCAACTTTTACTGTGTAAATTTTTACCATGCCTTGGTCTGAGCAATCACTGTTGAAACAGAGTTTAAATCTGTAGTTTTGAGCAATATGCAAACACGTTTATGTGCCTAATAAGCCACGTTTTATATTGAAAGTTTTGCCAATTTAAATCCAATAAACGCAAGATTTATTTATTTATGACGCCATGTTATGACGTAGCTTTGTAACGTCGTCGTTAAGAATGCGTTAAACTTAAGCTTTTTGTTGTTGCGGCCCTTGTATAATTATATTTGCTTAGACCTGGTGTTGATATGTTTGAATGGTGCAACAATTACAACATGTGCTAACAGAGATGTGTACACTGCCTGTAGGATTCGCATTTAAATTTGCGGTGGTAAAATATTTTGTGTTGTAAGAGCAATAGGTTTTTTTACTTAGAGAGGCCTCTTTATGAAAGGCAAGTCGCATGTGCATAGTTTTACTAGGCAAGCCACTTCCAACACAAATGTTGCACGCGCGGGACAATAGGGCGCAGCAGGGATGCCAGCAGCCGCCTCGTCGCGACGCGAGCTGGACAAAGCAAGCGAATATGAACGAATTCTGTATGAAAGTTTTTCTGCTGCTAGATGGCTGTCGTTAGCTACAAAGTGCTAAAACGCAATATTTCAGGTTTTTACCCCCCAAGCAAAGGCCCCTGGGAGTGCAGCCTCATAAACTTTTACAAAGCACCTACATACCACTCTACGCCATGTCTGAAAATTTGAAGGTTCTACGATGTCTACTTTTTCTATAAAGCTTCGGACAAAACTCGGTCTGAAACAAACCATAGGAAACCATAGGAAACCATAGGAAACCAAAAAAGAATAACGGCAAAAACAAGATATGTCCCGAAAATAAATTTTCGGCCCATATAATAACGGCAAAAACAAGATATGTCCCGAAAATAAATTTTCGGCCCATATAATGACATTGGAGAAATAGTGAGTATAACAAACTTTTAAGTACGAAAACACTAGGAAACCATCACCCAAAAATTTAAATTTCTTTCTATAATGCACAAAAATGGAAAACATTTAAAATTTGATGCGTGTTGTTGTAATACATTTTCTTTTCCAGGACTATAGGTTATGATACACGGCTTTGGAAAACTTAAACGTGAATGGTACGACATATCCTTTGATATAAAATACAGTGTCATTGCAAACATTTTGCTTACGCACCTGGAAGTATGTATTTATGCAACCACGCGAGGGCTCTGAAGCCACAACAGAATGTTGAAAAATGAAAACAAATATTGAATGTGATCATTATATTACAGAGTTATTTTTAATGCCATCATAACAGCTGAACATCGTAGTGTTTTCGTTCTTTCAAGCAGCAACACTAAAATGCTACACAGGATAAACTAGTTTGTTGCGGAATTATATGAAAAACAAAAAAACATTACTGTTTTGTAAAAATGTAATATATCAGTACATGCGTAACACTACTTGATTAATTTAATAAATATATGTTAACGAGTCTCATGTGCCCTGTGAGCCAAAGTTTCCAACGGCAGTAAAGAATATTTATTCATACCAAGATAATATACGAAACAAACATTCAGTGAACTTTGTGATCCTCTTCGCCCAAAAAAACAGCACCGAGTTAATGTGGAAATGTTTGATAATTGTATAAAACTAGTACACCGGTTATATGTTAAGACATCACTGCGCACGCAATAATCTCATTTAAAGCTGCGATAAATATCACTCTGCTAGCAGCAGCGTTGCGTGGATCGAACCCGTCGTTATCCTGGCTTACTGTGCAGTGTTCGCCCTTTGTAAATCCCCGCGCCAGGACAATTAGCTCTCGTTTCCCTGAGCAGAAAGCATCTTGTCGTTCGACCCGATAAAACCAACCAAGCAAATGTGTTTAGCGTCCTATTAGCATTTGGACTGAGTTGAGTTTACTGTAGGAGGCTGTTCAGACTAGTTACTATAAGTATATATATATATTGAAATGCAAGACGACTTTGGCAAAAATTGCTGTCAGCAAATAAAAGCGTCGCTTCGACCTCGCATTTAAGTTAGTTAGTTAAGCAAATATCTACCTTGCGCTTTGCACAATGTATAATAAAACATACAGCATAAACGCAAGAGCCGCAAAAAAATGGGTAAATTCGCACGAGAATCTAGGCTGAACTTGAATACGAAAAATGCCTTTTTGAACAAAAAATTGATAATAAAGAAAATGTTATTGCATTTCGTTTACCGACGTAAAACTTTATTAAAATGTCGCGGTGATTAAAAGGGTAAAAACTTTGCATCACGCCATTTAGTCAAGCACGTAGAAAGAAAATTAACTTAGCGAAAACACTACAGAGTGAATTTAACAAATTGAAGCGAACTGTAACATGTGCTACCTAAAAGCTAAGCAAGATTTGTACGAAGGCAAAATCTTTTTCAGATTCAGTCTAAATTGGCAATATTGTGTCTTTTAGGACGCATGGTCTGTTATTTAGGGTTGATGATAATTATATTAAATACATTTAACAAATCGAGCTTTAATAATAATTAATTGGAAGCAAGCAAAACTAAACTTCTATAAAACACGCATGTTACATATGTGTGTTTTGCTAATTGTGATTAGACACCAGGCTGTCTAATTGGGTTAACAATCCATGTTAAACAAATGCTTTCGCTTCGTCCAAACGGTGATATAAATGCGGAATATGTTTGATAATTGTGTGACAATTCTAAATCGTTCGTTTTTCTATAAAGACCCCACGAAATGTTGAAGGGATAATCTTATTTGCAGCTGCGATGAATAAACACTCTGCTAGCAGCAGCGTTGCGTGGATCGAACCCGTCGTTATCCTGGCTTACTGTGCAGTGTTCGCCGCTTTGTTATTCCGCGCGCCAGGACAATTAGCTCTCGTTTCCCTGAGCAGGAAGCGTCTTGTCGTTTGACCCGATAAAACCAACCAAGACCAAGCAAACGTGTTTAACGTTATATTAGTGTTTAGAATGATTGGAGTTTACTGTCGAAGACTCACTGATTATTGGCTTTAAATATATAAATTAAAAATATGTAGCAAGCAAGTATAGATTTGAAAATGTTGTATTTTCTAATAAGACTTTTATAACACAGCAGAGTAAATGTTCTAACGGTTTTTTAAAAGGTATGGACCTTTATTGTATGTTTTGTAATGCAGGACACAATGCTTTGTCGTTAATTACTGTGAGAAAAATAAGAGCGTGGCATTAATCTCGTATGCAATTTAGTTAGTTAAACAAATTTTACCTTAAGCTTTACAACGCATATTAAAATATATAACACAAAAGTAAAAGAAGCAAACAAAAACTTTTAGGCTTACATTAACTTACCTGAATACGAGGTCGACGGTTCGCTTTGACAACAGATTTGCCGTTGTTTCCTGCTTTATTTGCTTAAATATTATAGTACGTCTGTTTTTCATTTATTATCAAGGATTTAATGCAATTAGTAGTTAGCCAACAAATTTCTCCAGCGGTTTCCCAAATTTTGGACCTGCAACTTTTGGTATTTAAATGAAACACTTGCGGTCTCTTAAAACTACTTAGCGGTCACCCAAACCAAACCTTAAAAAAACCTGTACACCCTTCATCTTCTGGTGTTGGTCCGCGTAGTTCAGTTGGTAGATACATTCCCGGTTAGAGACAGTGCCGATATCGCCGGAAGACGGAGGTCTTAGAACCTCACCAAAGACTATTTTTCCGGATGCAGCAGGCAATAGTCCTATGGTTGTTTCTCGACCTTCTCACAGTAATCTGCATAGCATTCACTTGATATATCGACAGTTACTTTATTACAGTAGTCCAGAGTTTTAGTTTCATTACAAGGTAGTTTTGCGAACAGTTTACAAACGAGAAATACAATTTAACAGCCCCTCTGCCAAATAAATGGCTGATTAATGTTATGGTAATAATGCTTAGCAGGATCCCAAATAGTACGCATGGACATGATGTATACATCACATATTACAGCTACATTATATAGAATTATTGAAGATTTTTAGGATTGCATATTATTGCAAAGTAATCTTGTGAGTCTTAGAAACAAATTACAACAGCAGGTCCCAAAAAAAGAAGGTGTTTTATCCGAAACTCGCTTTATTTATGGTATTCCAAACTGCTGTAAATTCACTCAAAATGTTTTTCTATTACGGTTCAAATGACGCCACATAAAACAGTTGGACTGGTTCAGTTTGTGTGTTTTGTAATTAACCTGATTGCATTCTAATGCTTGTTTTAAGCAAATTACTTTATTATGTTTAGGACGGTTCATTAATTCTTTAAACACGTACGTTGCTAATTTGAATAATTGCCTAAACGTTTGTGTCTTCTTAGAAAATGGTTTCTTAGAATTGCGTAAAGCAAAACGACGATTTTTGATTTTTGTTGCTTGGTCCCTTCATGGTTTTGTATAATTATAATTAAGCGTTTATCAAATCTTATTGTTCAAGTGGCTATGTAACCTGCATTGCCAGGTGCATAAATTGTGTAACTTTCATGTGCCTTATTACCTTATTAAACTTGTTTTTTTGTTGTAAATGTAACGCGTTTATAGTTTACAAGAATCGTTAATTAGAATATTCAGGATAATTTGTTGTTACGAGGTTATGTCGGAACGGCCATCTCTGTTGGGCCGTTAATTTAATAAATCCGTAATAAAGGTATTATCACACATTTTTTGTAACGAAATAAATAAATATGTCAAACAACCATGTTTTTTAAAGATTCAGTTGCCATAACAAATTTGCCATCACGAGAAAAATAACCTCTAAGCGAAGAGTCTGATTGTGAAGGACTAAGTGACTTGGATCAAATGAATACTGCAAATCAAAGCAAAGATCAAAGCAAGAATTTATCAACACAGAATATAGAATTTAGATGCCACGTTTGTGAAAAGGAATTCAAAAATCATTACAAACTAAAACAGCATTTGGCTGGAGTTCACTTCAAGAAACACAAATGCAAAGTCTGTGGGAAAATGTTTGGAACAATTAATGCGCTTGCAATCCACATGCGAATTCACACTGGAGAAAAGCCCTTTAAATGTGCTTATTGCGCAAAATGTTTCCACCTAGCTGCAATCTTGAAAGTACACGAACGAGTTCACACTGGGGAAAGACCGTATGTGTGCAAATATTGTGGAAGATGCTTTGCCCAAGTACGTCATCGTAACGATCACGAAACAATCCACACTGGAATAAAATCTCACCAATGCAAATATTGTGGAAAATGCTTTTCTCAATCAGGAAGCCTCAGAAACCACGAAACAATTCACACTGGGTTACGACCTCACCAATGCAAATATTGTGGTAAATGTTTCAACCTTGCTGCACGTTTTAAATCACACGAAAGAGTTCACACCGGAGAAAAACCTCACGAATGTACAATCTGTGGAAAATGTTTTAGCCAGGCAGGACAAGTTAAAGTTCACGAAAGAATTCACACTGGAGAAAAACCGTACAAATGCAAAGAATGTGGAAGGCATTTCAGCCAGGCATCAAGTCTTGATAGACACAAAAAAACTCACTCTAAAGAAGAAACCTTTTAAAACCAAAACTTGCGACTAGTTTTAAATCTTACAAAAACATTTACGTGTATAACTGTTTTGTAGTATATTAAACATATAAATTGCTTTTCAACAAAAAAAACATAACAATTGCTGTAAAAGTTAAAGAGATCTCTGGAATTGAAGGAGCGTGAATGTGTGCGAGCGTAGAAAATATGTTGATGAACAACTTCGTACGTTGGTCTTTATGCCAATTTAGCTAAAGTAAAATTAAACGACCAGTTCGTAAAACTGCATTACATTTCCAAAATTAATAAAGTTTAAGAATTCTATATTTTTTTACCAACTGGACATCTATATATTTTGAGATATTATTATCGTTAAAACAGTGGCTATAGGTTGTAGAATATTTTTGTAATCCTATTCTTCTTGACGTCACAATAGTGTTAAATAAATAATGGTCCCATACCCACTCCCTACAATTTCTGGCGTTGTTTTGTCCATTTAGCGTACAAAAATATACCTGTAAAATTTATACTTCTATAATAAAATAATTAATAACCAAAACTTCGTAGAATATATAACATAACAATAGTTGTAAATAATTGAAAATATGTCTGCAAATGCGAGTTTCGAACATATATCAAAGTGCAACTGCCTATACCAGTGTTTCTCAACTTTTGACACAAAATTGGGTCTCTACTGCTGTAGTTCACTTGGGTAGATTACTGGGATTGGTTCTAGGCAAGATATAATTAAAATTTAAGAAAACTGAAAAGAGTTGAAATAAAGTTAACAAATACTGGTCTAAATTCTATAATCTATAATGCCATTTTCGCCAAGTTATTAAGGATACCCAAAAATTTCAAATCGAGAAAGTGACAGATTTCTATATCTAGTATGGTTAAATAAATCGTTTGTAATTATCCCTACATTTGGAGAAGTCTTTTTCATTTGCATTTGAAATCTTGCATGCTTTTGAAAATGTAAAAATGGTGGCATGAGCAAAATTTGGAAATCGACATTTCACCGAAGTCAAAACGGGCTTTTTTTCGTAAATTCACCGACGTGCTTCGTAATACCGTTTTCCCCTTCTTGAATTTCTTAAACAATAATCCATTGTAATATTATTTTCATACAAGTAACTGTTAACACTGTACTCAATTTCTAAAATCAAGAAAGTAACAGGTTTCTATATACACAATGGTAAAGTAAAACGTTTGTAATTATTCCCACATTTTATATATATAATTTCTATCAAACAATGTCGTGAATTTTATTTTTTAGATTTTGTAAGTAAAGATAAGCAATCCTGTTGTGTAAACATATACAAAAAAGTATAACATGTTGTTATAAAACGCTGCATGTCAAAGAGGCACATATCAAGGTGATATTAAACTAAACACGCATCTGAGATAGTCGAAGAAATCTCACAATTAATACCAAACTGGAATGACATTACAATGCAAATGTCTCAGTTACTGAAACCTAAAGATTTAAATAAAGTTTATAAATTGGCGTACGTCGGGCATAATGTAAAATAGACCGACACATAACATTTATGTCGGAAAAAACTTAGCAATCGGAAAGTTGTAAGCTATTACTTGCGACTCATTCTTGCAATTTTGCAAGATAAAAGTTAATCTTTGCGTCGTGCGGGTGCAACTAGCGATAAAAACTGTCTTTGTTGGTTGCTGATTAAACCTTCAACGCCTTTTTCGCTTTTCTAATCGCTCTAAAATATTTAATGAATGTCGTCGAACCTTTTTTTTTCTATTACAACATGCCTTTTGGTATTCAAATTTAGATTATGGAGCAAAACTTTTAAAAGCAGTTAACAAGTACGTTTAGTTAGGCTTGCTAAAGTAAAACGAGATACATACCGTTCACCAACCTCACCTATACGTCCTTAGTTTTCCATTATTTTACTTTTAAACAGTTGTTAATGGTAGCGATGGACAGGCTTTGAACTGTGTAACTCTATGTATATCTTTTGCCTTGCGCTTTAATTTTAATTTCTAATGTTTGTTTGAAGCCTTTATTAAACATCAATACTTTACATTGCTTAATTTGACGTCACTATGCACGTGACTGTTGTCTACTGACTCGTGACCAATGACCAAAGAGTGCATTATCGGCGTTTTTCGATGCATTCTACTTTTTAAGACTTATAGAATAGCGGCTTTAATAACCGCGTTGTTTTATCGTGTGTTCTGAGATTTGTAAATATATGCTCAACGAGCAATTTCAACTGAGTAAAAAGGATTTCCTAGAGATATACTGATACGCTATAAGTTCTTGTAATGTACCAGTTAAACGAAACAACTTAGTAATTCCATACATTAAAATCAAGCAGAAACCTATGAGAAAAAATAAACCTAAAAACTGCCAAATGACCCCAACCATGAATAATTTTAAAGTATGTTTGATTTATCCGTTTCAACCCAAAATAGACTACGCTTAATTAATTTGTACATGTAACTATCCATGCCTAACTTAAAACTAGCCATGCGTACATTAAATCAGTTATGCGTTTCGGGCTTGCGAAAACGGAAGTTATGAGTTTCAGAAAAGCTGTGCGATGTTTATAGTTGCATTTCTGTACATTTAGTTTAGCTTATCGCGGTAAAGCGTTTACATTGCTTCTTAAAATTAGGATTTAGTAGTTAAAAAAATGACAGCTATATACGTTGGCGTGGAAAATGCAGATGTGGTTATAATTATATATATATAATATAATGTTAGTGTTTATGTCGCAGCTGCATATGAATCAACCATAGCTACAATATCAAGCCTTCTGTATATCAACACAATTGTCAATCAGGATGCACCATCATTAACCCTGTAGAAGGTTAAAGTATTTTAGTATAAATTTACACATTACGCTCAGTGGCTTATTCAGCAATCTGTAGGTTGTAGGTTCAGAATAGTAATTTGCCCATCCATAGATTTTTGTTTATGCTTTAGATTACAGTATGCTGAAGCTTACGGTATTGTCTACAGTATGCCTGTAAAAAGCAAACAGACTGATGGAATGTCAACAACTTCCGCTGCGTTTTTTAAGTTGTTTGAAAAACTAGCCGCAAAAAAGTATGAAGCAAAATGTTATTAAAGCGAGTTTTAATCCGAAAAGTGTATACCGGTTATTAAACAGGTATAAACTATAGCGAAAAACATGTTTAGCCGATGATATGACGCAATAATAGGAGACGACATTTGGTGAAAGGGCCTAACTGTGTGACCAACAAACTTTTAGTTGCAGTTCTAGCCCTATACACATGCTTTGTTTATTAATATTGTTTACATTGTTGTGGAAAGCAATCAATTTAGTAACACCTGAAGGTGCTAGTATTGCTCCCAACTATAGCAGCTCAGAATGAAAACAATTGCGTCCAAACTTTTATAAGTGATGCTTGAATTACTACTTCTCAGTCACATTAACTGGATGATACAAGCTCATATCGAAACTTCTTAATCGAGATTCTTTCTATCTACCTGAACTTTATGGCTTCGTAATGCATTATCATCACTAAAATATATATTTTAAATCAGTATCAGACTGAAACACCCTAATAGCGTACAAGTTCCAGACTTGTTAGGTTTAGAGACCGCTGTTAGTCTCGTCGCAAAACTCGTTATCAATATACTGGTGTTGTTGCGTGTTTTTATAATTTCATTATAAACCAAGCATTTTGGAAGTTTGGAAAGCTTAGTTGCTAATGAAAGATTTCGGGTACGATAAACGTTTTTTTATGTTAATTGCGCAACTAAATAATAACAGTCTGATCACAGATTTGCGCTTAAGAGGAAAATAAAAATCACGTCACATGAGAAAAGAGGAATTTAAGTTAGTTGCAAAAATGAGCAAAACTATTTATATAATATTAAAGAGTATTCGCCAGAGGTTGTAACTATGCAGCTTCGTATTATTAGTGAGCTTCTTGCTACTTTTTAGAAAGAAAAATTAAAACATGTCAAAAAACCAAAGTGATTTTTCCACGACGGAACTGAAAAAAGAGAGCGATGATGGACTTTCTGATGATTCTGTTGCCACGATTACAGATTGGTCATCACAAGAACATCAACCTGTAATTGAAGAGTCCGATTGTAAAGGACAATGTGGCTCGGACCTAAAGAATACTTCTGAGAAGGATATAAGTAAGGACAATCCAACAAAAAAGAACGAAACTGCAAGCAACGACATTGAGTTCCGTTGCAACATTTGCGAAAAGTTGTTCGAAAAGCGCTTTAAGCTCAATAAACATTTGTCCACATTTCACTTCAAGAAACACAAATGCAAAGTTTGCGAGCAACGTTTTGGATATAAAACCGCACTTGAACGCCATATGCTAATTCACACTGGAGAAAAACCTTTTAAATGCGCTTATTGCGATAAGTGTTTCAACCATGCTCAAAACTTAAAATACCACGAACGAACTCACACTGGGGAAAGACCATATGTGTGCAAATATTGTGGAAAATGTTTCACTCAATCGAATAACCTCAAACAACATAAAATAATACACACTGGAGAAAAACCTTACAAATGTGAAGAATGTGGAAAGTGTTTTATCGGAATATCAAGTCTTAAAAAACATGAAAGAGTTCACACTGGTGAAAAACCGTACAAATGTGAAGAATGTGGAAAGTGTTTTGGCCAGGCAGAACATCTTAAAGGGCATGAAAGAGTTCATACTGGACAAAAACCTTTCAAATGTAAAGAATGTGGAAAGTGTTTTAGCCAAACAGGAAATTTTAATAGGCATAAAGTAACTCACATTGGAGAAAAACCTTACGAATGCAAAGAATGTGGAAAGTGTTTTGGCCAGGCAGGATATCTTAAAGAGCATGAAAGAATTCACACTGGAGAAAGACCGTACAAATGTGAAGAATGTGGAAAGTGTTTTAGCCAGACATCACATATTAATAGACACAAAAGAATGCACTCTAAAGAAGAAAAAACGTTTGAAAACAAAATAAATGATTAATTTTAAATCTTACAAAATATATACGTGAAATTTTTTTTGTAATTTATTAAACATAAAAATTGCAAATTATATCCTTATAGGAAATGAAACACAATGGTTGTAAACAATTTAAAAAATATGTGCAACATTGAGGGAATATGAATATTGCGCGAGCTTGGAACATATATCGATTGGTAACTTCCTGTTATGAACTTTAAGCCACTTCAAGTAGAAAAGACAGATCACTAAATACTAATGTATTCAATATATCCATAATGTAAAACAATTCTATATTTTTACCCGCCAAACGTCTATATATTTTGAACTATTATTATTGTTACATGAGTTGTTTAATTAGGGGAATCTTTATTTAATTTTTCCGTCGCAATGGTGTTCAATAAACGTTTGTACTTATCCCTATATTCCATTTATATGTAAAATGCGTTGCAAGGGCAGTCATGACTTTTACATTTTGGAATATTAAATCAAACTCTAGATTTACCGCGTTGTAGACATATCTAGAATTACCACGAGCGATAAAAATGACCGTTTGTCTAATAAAAGAATTGCATAATATTTTGGCTTAATTCCATGCTATAAGTTTGTTTTAACTATAAAGTGATATAATTCATTTTCGGATCCATTACACTATTATGTTTGGAGTTCGGGAATAATCTTCATAGGCCATATTTACCAATTAGTGCATTATAGCCCTTTTTTTAGTGCATTATATAACCTGTTTCTTAGGCAAAATGTTTCCACCTAGCTGCAATCTTGAAAGTACACGAACGAGTTCACACTGGGGAAAGACCGTATGTGTGCAAATATTGTGGAAGATGCTTTGCCCAAGTACGTCATCGTAACGATCACGAAACAATCCACACTGGAATAAAATCTCACCAATGCAAATATTGTGGAAAATGCTTTTCTCAATCAGGAAGCCTCAGAAACCATGAAACAATTCACACTGGGTTGAAACCTCACCAATGCAAATATTGTGGAAAATGTTTCAACCTTGCTGCACGTTTTAAATCACACGAAAGAGTTCACACCGGAGAAAAACCTCACGAATGTACAATCTGTGGAAAATGTTTTAGCCAGGCAGGACAAGTTAAAGTTCACGAAAGAATTCACACTGGAGAAAAACCGTACAAATGCAAAGAATGTGGAAGGCATTTCAGCCAGGCATCAAGTCTTGATAGACACAAAAAAACTCACTCTAAAGAAGAAACCTTTTAAAACCAAAACTTGCGACTAGTTTCAAATCTTACAAAAACATTTACGTGTATAACTGTTTTGTAGTATATTAAACATATAAATTGCTTTTCAACAAAAAAAACATAACAATTGCTGTAAAAGTTAAAGAGATCTCTGGAATTGAAGGAGCGTGAATGTGTGCGAGCGTAGAAAATATGTTGATGAACAACTTCGTACGTTGGTCTTTATGCCAATTTAGCTAAAGTAAAATTAAACGACCAGTTCGTAGAACTGCATTACATTTCCAAAATTAATAAAGTTTAAGAATTCTATATTTTTTTACCAACTGGACATCTATATATTTTGAGATATTATTATCGTTAAAACAGTGGCTATAGGTTGAAGAATATTTTTGTAATCCTATTCTTCTTGACGTCACAATAGTGTTAAATAAATAATGGTCCCATACCCACTCCCTACAATTTCTGGCGTTGTTTTGTCCATTTAGCGTACAAAAATATACCTGTAAAATTTATACTTCTATAATAAAATAATTAATAACCAAAACTTCGTAGAATATATAACATAACAATAGTTGTAAATAATTGAAAATATGTCTGCAAATGCGAGTTTCGAACATATATCAAAGTGCAACTGCCTATACCAGTGTTTCTCAACTTTTGACACAAAATTGGGTCTCTACTGCTGTAGTTCACTTGGGTAGATTACTGGGATTGGTTCTAGGCAAGATATCATTAAAATTTGAGAAAACTGAAAAGAGTTGAAAAAAAGTTGACAAATACTGGTCTAAATTCTATAATCTATAATGCCATTTTCGCCAAGTTATTAAGGATACCCAAAAATTTCAAATCGAGAAAGTAACAGATTTCTATATCTTGTATGGTTAAATAAATCGTTTGTAATTATCCCTACATTTGGAGAAGTCTTTTTCATTTGCATTTGACATCTTGCATGCTTTTGAAATGCAAAAATGGTGGCATGAGTAAAATTTAAAAATCGACATTTCACCGAAGTCAAAACGGGCTTTTTTTCGTAAATTCACCGACGTGCTTCGTAATACCGTTTTCCCCTTCTTGAATTTCTTAAACAATAATCCATTGTAATATTATTTTCATACAAGTAACTGTTAACACTGTACTCAATTTCTAAAATCAAGAAAGTAACAGGTTTCTATATACACAATGGTAAAGTAAAACGTTTGTAATTATTCCCACATTTTATATATATAATTTCTATCAAACAATGTCGTGAATTTTATTTTTTAGATTTTGTAAGTAAAGATAAGCAATCCTGTTGTGTAAACATATACAAAAAAGTATAACATGCAGTTATAAAACGCTGCATGTTAAAGAGGCACATATCAAGATGATACTAAACTAAACACGCATCTGAGATAGTCGAAGAAATCTCACAATTAATACCAAACTGGAATGACATCATAATGCAAATGTCTCAGTTACTGAAACCTAAAGATTTAAATAAAGTTTATAAATTGGCGTACGTCGGGCATAATGTAAAATAGACCGACACATAATATTTATGTCGGAAAAAACTTAGCAATCGGAAAGTTGTGAGCTATTACTTGCGACTCATTCTTGCAATTTTGCAAGATAAAAGTTTATCTTTGCGTCGTGCGGGTGCAACTAGCGATAAAAACTGTCTTTGTTGGTTGCTGATTAAACCTTCAACGCCTTTTTCGCTTTTCTAATCGCTCTAAAATATTTAATGAATGTCGTCGAACCTTTTTTTTTCTATTACAACATGCCTTTTGGTATTCAAATTTAGATTATGGAGCAAAACTTTTAAAAGCAGTTATTAGTACGTTTAGTTAGGCTTGCTAAAGTAAAACGAGATACATACCGTTCACCAGCCTCACACCTATACGTCCTTAGTTTTCCATTATTTTACTTTTAAACAGTTGTTAATGATATCGATGGACAGGCTTTGAACTGTGTAACTCTATGTATATCTGTTGCCTTGCGCTGTAATTTTAATGTCTAATGCTTGTTTGAATCCTTTATTAAACATTAATACTCTACATTGCTTAACTTGACGTCACTATGCACGTGACTGTTGTCTACTGACTCGTGACCAATGACCAAAGAGTGCATTATCGACGTTTTTCGATGCATTCTACTTTTTAAGACTTATGGAATAGCGGCTTTAATAACCGCGTTGTTTTATCGTGTGTTCTGAGATTTGTAAATATATGCTCAACGAGCAATTTCAACTGAGTAAAAAGGATTTCCTAGAGATATACTGATACGCTATAAGTTCTTGTAATGTACCAGTTAAACGAAACAACTTAGTAATTCCATACATTAAAATCAAGCAGAAACCTATGAGAAAAAATAAACCTAAAAACTGCCAAATGACCCCAACCATGAATAATTTTAAAGTATGTTTGATTTATCCGTTTCAACCCAAAATAGACTACGCTTAATTAATTTGTACATGTAACTATCCATGCCTAACTTAAAACTAGCCATGCGTACATTAAATCAGTTATGCGTTTCGGGCTTGCGAAAACGGAAGTTATGAGTTTCAGAAAAGCTGTGCGATGTTTATAGTTGCATTTCTGTACATTTAGTTTAGCTTATCGCGGTAAAGCGTTTACATTGCTTCTTAAAATTAGGATTTAGTAGTTAAAAAAATGACAGCTATATACGTTGGCGTGGAAAATGCAGATGTGGTTATAATTATATATATATAATATAATGTTAGTGTTTATGTCGCAGCTGCATATGAACCCCATATGAACCAACCATAGCTACAATATCAAGCCTTCTGTATATCAACACAATTGTCAATCAGGATGCACCATCATTAACCCTGTAGAAGGTTAAAGTATTTTAGTATAAATTTACACATTACGCTCAGTGGCTTATTCAGCAATCTGTAGGTTGTAGGTTCAGAATAGTAATTTGCCCATCCATAGATTTTTGTTTATGCTTTAGATTACAGTATGCTAAAGCTTACGGTATTGTCTACAGTATGCCTGTAAAAAGCAAACAGACTGATGGAATGTCAACAACTTCCGCTGCGTTTTTTAAGTTGTTTGAAAAACTAGCCGCAAAAAAGTATGAAGCAAAATGTTATTAAAGCGAGTTTTAATCCGAAAAGTGTATACCGGTTATTAAACAGGTATAAACTATAGCGAAAAACATGTTTAGCCGATGATATGACGCAATAATAGGAGACGACATTTGGTGAAAGGGCCTAACTGTGTGACCAACAAACTTATAGTTGCAGTTCTAGCCCTATACACATGCTTTGTTTATTAATATTGTTTACATTGTTGTGGAAAGCAATCAATTTAGTAACACCTGAAGGTGCTAGTATTGCTCCCAACTATAGCAGCTCAGAATGAAAACAATTGCGTCCAAACTTTTATAAGTGATGCTTGAATTACTATACTTCTCAGTCACATTAACTGGATGATACAAGCTCATATCGAAACGTCTTAATCGAGATTCTTTCTATCTACCTGAACTTTATGGCTTCGTAATGCATTATCATCACTAAAATATATATTTTAAATCAGTATCAGACTGAAACACCCTAATAGCGTACAAGTTCCAGACTTGTTAGGTTTAGAGACCGCTGTTAGTCTCGTCGCGATATTCGTTATCAATATAATAGTGTTGTTGCGTTTTTTCTTATAATTTCATTATAAACCAAGTATTTGGTGCAAGCTTGGAAAGCTTAGTTGCTAATGAAAGATTTCGGGTACGATAAACGTTTTTTTATGTTAATTGCGCAACTAAACAATAACATTCTGATCACAGATTTGCGCTTAAGAGGAAAATACAAATCACGTCACATGAGAAAAGAGGAATTTAAGTTAGTTGCAAAAATGAGCAAAACTATTTATATAATATTAAAGAGTATTCGCCAGAGGTTGTAACTATGCAGCTTCGTATTATTAGTGAGCTTCTTGCTACTTTTTAGAAAGAAAAATTAAAACATGTCAAAAAACCAAAGTGATTTTTCCACGACGGAACTGAAAAAAGAGAGCGATGATGGACTTTCTGATGATTCTGTTGCCACGATTACAGATTGGTCATCACAAGAACATCAACCTGTAAGTGAAGAGCCCGATTGTAAAGGACAATGTGGCTTGGACCTAAAGAATACTTCTGAGAAGGATATAAGTAAGGACAATCCAACAAAAAAGAACGAAACTGCAAGCAACGACATTGAGTTCCGTTGCAACATTTGCGAAAAGTTGTTCGAAAAGCGCTTTAAGCTCAATAAACATTTGTCCACATTTCACTTCAAGAAACACAAATGCAAAGTTTGCGAGCAACGTTTTGGATATCAAACTGCACTTGAACGCCATATGCTAATTCACACTGGAGAAAAACCTTTTAAATGCGCTTATTGCGATAAATGTTTCAACCATGCTCAAAACTCAAAATACCACGAACGAACTCACACTGGGGAAAGACCATATGTGTGCAAATATTGTGGAAAATGTTTCACTCAATCGAATAACCTCAAACAACATAAAATAATACACACTGGAGAAAAACCTTACAAATGCAAAGAATGTGGAAAGTGTTTTATCGGAATATCAAGTCTTAAAAAACATCAAAGAGTTCACACTGGAGAAAAACCGTACAAATGTGAAGAATGTGGAAAGTGTTTTGGCCAGGCAGGACATCTTAAAGGGCATGAAAGAGTTCATACTGGACAAAAACCTTTCAAATGCAAAGAATGTGGAAAATGTTTTAGCCAGACAGGAAATTTTAATAGGCATAAAGTAACTCACACTGGAGAAAAACCTTACGAATGCAAAGAATGTGGAAAGTGTTTTGGCCAGGCAGGATATCTTAAAGAGCATGAAAGAATTCACACTGGAGAAAGACCGTACAAATGCAACGAATGTGGAAAATGTTTTAGCCAGACATCACATCTTAATAGACACAAAAGAATGCACTCTAAAGAAAAAAAAACGTTTAAAAACAAAACAAATGATTAATTTTAAATCTTACAAAATATATACGTGAAATTTTTTTTTGTAATTTATTAAACATAAAAATTGCAAATTATATCCTTATAGGAAATGAAACACAATGGTTGTAAACAATTTAAAAAATATGTGCAACATTAAGGGAATATGAATATTGCGCGAGCTTGGAACATATATCGATTGGTAACTTCCTGTTATGTACTTTAAGCCACTTCAAGTAGAAAAGACAGATTACTAAATACCGATGTATTCAATATATCCATAATGTAAAACAATTCTATATTTTTACCCGCCAAACGTCTATATATTTTGAACTATTATTATCGTTACAAGAGTTGTTTAATTAGGGGAATCTTTATTTAATTTTTCCGTCGCAATGGTGTTCAATAAACGTTTGTACTTATCCCTATATAGCATTTATATGTAAAATGCGTTGCAAGGGCAGTCATGACTTTTACATTTCGGAATATTAAATCAAACTCTAGATTTACCGCGTTGTAGACATATCTAGAATTACCACGAGCGATAAAAATGACCGTTTGTCCAATAAAATAATTGCATAATATTTTAGCTTAATTCCATGCTATAAGTTTGTTTTAACTATGAGGAGACTTGAATCTTAGTGGAAGTGATATAATTCATTTTCGGATCCATTACACTATTATGTTTGGAGTTCGGGAATTAACTTCATAGGCCATATTTACCAATTACTGTATTATAGGTCTTTTTTTAGTTCATTATATAACCTGCTTCTTAGGTCCGTAAAGGGAATTTGTTTTTTGTTTGTTTTCTGTACAACTATCATGGACATTGAAATGGATTAAAACCAATTAGTTTGTAAATAGGCTAAAAGTTTTATTTATTTTTTGTTGGTTGTTGCATGGACCACAAGCAGCTATCCAAGAGCAGCCACACACGAACCAAAAAATTAGCAGCGCTCGGCGCAACCACCATTCATTTTTCGCCCGAATTGTACATTTTTCGCAACTTAATCTACAGCATCCACAACATATTTTTGTAATTTTATTTAGTTGACAGTTCACAGTAGTTTGAAATGACTTTCTCTTTCTGCTTCCGTCAACCATCGAATTGTGATGCGAATTGCTGCCTGGAAATTATGAACTCGCAAGTAACTAAGTGTTACCAGCTACTGAAGCAATTTTGCTAAGGTTGTTTTGAAATAAGAACAACAAAAAGCGATTTTAATCGTGAAGGAATTAGAATTTGCTATCCAGTCGAAATGACCGTTGTCGGTAAATCGCAGTAAATCGATTTCCATCTCATACCGTGATTTTTCTAATAAACTAAGTAATTTTGTAAAAGGTGGCCAAGGCTTAAGAAAAGTCGGAAAGTTTCAATATTCTAACAGTTACCTAAGCGAGATATAAACGATTACAAATGAAAACTTTTAAAATGACCGCACCAACATAAAGGTTGTATTGTAAGGCTATATATGTGTATTTGACTATACGATGTAATTTCCAAAACAGTTGTTTAGTGGCATATAAAGGACAATGGTTGTATTGTGTATGTTTCCCCGAGCCGTAATGCCCTCGTGTTAAAATGTTAAGCCGTACTGTTGCGTGAAAATATTCACAAAATTCTTTTCTGACAATACACGAAAAGCATAGACTTTGTTATTCCATTATTGTGAAGTTGTTTAGAACACTTTAGATTGTAAGTGTCTGTTAAAAACTGCCAAGTGATTATTCACAACACAGTGATTTACATATTATATATTACGTTGCTTCTTACTGTTAAAAAACTACACTAACACTGCAAAACCAGTCATACGTTTTGGACCTGAGAAAGCGGAAGTAATTGGTTCCAGACAAGCTGTACAATGCGCATAGTTCTACTTCTGTAATGCGTGCAGAGACTTGTGTTTGGAATGCGCCCTTTGCAGTTGAATACCGACATCGGCTGAGCAACGGTGGTTGTAAGCATTTTTATCAACACAGCACAGCTGTTGAACGTATTTTAAGTATTGAGATGTAAGAGTAATTAATAATAATAATAGTTGAATACTGGAATGTACCGTATAAAACTACCAGAAAACTAACGCAAAATGCAGCAGAAAAATAAGTTATGAACTAATACGATTTATGGTCCATTACCTATGCTTATTGCATTTATACATGAGAGATATTATTTACGAGTAGCCTATAGTGTTTTCACAGTGCTGATTTATGTGATGCCGGTCAAGCAGTAAACAGTCTAGCCGGATGTCAACAAACTGACCACTGCGTTTATCCCTAGTTGTTTATTTTGACTTTGCCACCGTCGATAAATTGACTTGTTTTCTAATATAGGTGATATATGAACACGAGAAAGTATGTGACAAGACATACTTGTTTATTTTTTATACGTCCGTCGGGGGGGGGGGGGGGGTCAATTAAGATGACGTCACTGACCAAAGGGGACATATAAACTAGGGGAGCACAATTTCAATGCTTTCAGGGATTTGCGAACAACTTAATAAATGGCGATTAGAATGACAGTAAAAGTTATTAGAAGCAGCATATACATGCCTTTAAATGTATTGTAATAAATTAGGTCGGCGTTCCTTATATTGATAAACAGAACATAAGCTAATTTCTATTTTAAAGGTGAAAAAATATTTTACTACAAAGAAAAAATATTTTACTTCTACTTTTGTTTAAGTAGAAGACTCAATTTACGGAAGAAAAAGTGACTTGGTTCAAATGGAAAGTCAAATGAAAATTGGCCATAATAACACTGAGTTCCGATGTCACGTTTGTGAAAAATGTTTTAAAAATAGAAAACTGCTAAACACCCATTTGTCCAGGATTCACTTCAAGAAACACAAATGCGAGGTTTGTGGAAAACTCTTTGGAGCTCTAACTAATTTTAACTACCACATGAGGATTCACACTGGAGAAAAACCTTTTAAATGTATTTATTGCTCTAAAAGGTTCAGTCGATCTGATACCCTTAAATCACACGAACTAATTCACACTGGGGAAAAACCATACGAGTGTAAATATTGTAAAAAATGTTTTACCCAGGTAGGAATTGTTAAAGTTCACGAAAGAATTCATACTGGAGAAACACCTTACAAATGTAAAGTTTGTGAAAAATGGTTCAGCCGGAAGGGAGATCTTAACAGACATAAAATAATTCACACTGGAGAAAAACCTTACGAATGCAAAGTTTGTGGAAAATGTTTTAGTCATTCGGGAAGTCTCATGAAACATAAAATAACTCACACTGGAATAAAACCTTACAAATGCAAATATTGTGGAAAATGTTTCAGCCAGGCAGGAAGCCGCAAAGTTCACGAAAGAATTCACACTGGAGAGAAACCTTTTAAATGTAAAGAGTGTGGAAAATGTTTTAGCCATGCAGGAAGTCTTAAAGATCATAAAAGAACTCACACTGGAATAAAACCTTACAAATGCAAATATTGTGGAAAATGTTTCAGCCAGGCAGGAGGTCGCAACGTTCACGAAAAAATTCACACCGAAGAGAAACCTTTTAAATTTAAAGAATGTGGAAAATGTTTCAGCCACGCAGGAAACCTCATCAGATCTCACAAAATAACTCACACCGGAGAAAAAGTTGTTAATGTGGGAAGTGCAAAGAATGTGGAGAATGCAATATAAAGAAATGCAAATAAACACTGTTCTATAAAAAGGTAATGTAAATATTGCACGAGCACGTGGATGCCCCACCAAATTGTACATTTTGGATATTTCAACTATTTACGTAAAAGTATTTTTCAAATTTCGCGCGATTCCGGATGCGTTCCAAGTAGGCTATGTCTAACCCAGTGGTTTTCAACCTTTACCCGCTTAAATAGGCTCTCAACTCTTGTGCCCCTCTGCTTTTAAAAATTCCCAGTATTGTATTTAACGTCTTTTCACTTTTTTTTCTTTTGGGCAAAATACAGTCATAAATAACAAATTCAGTCAGTAATCAACGAACAAATGCACCTACTTTTTAAAACAGGGGTTCCCAACCTTTTTACGATCTCGTACCCCTTGGGACACTCTGTACTGCCACGCGTACCACTTCGTTTAGAACAGTGGTTTCTAACCAATTTTCTGCCGCGCCCCTTTGATAATTGTTCTGTTCCTTGCGCCACCCTTAGATATTAAACAATAAAACAAAAGAGATTCGGTATTTTTAAAAGTTAACTTTTCCTGGCGCGAAGCGCGAAATAAATTGCGTTTATTTGGTTTGTATTGGCTAAACTTTAATTTGGGAGACACAAAAGTTGCTCGTGCCCGAAGGCTATTTACTGCAAATAACATTAAAAATTGGTGCAAAAATGTCTGAGTTCCCCCCAATTAGTGATGCGTAAAAAAAAGTAATTCGTAGTTCGCGCAAAGCGCAAAATGTTTACGTAGTTTTGATGTTAAAATTGACAAAACCAAGTTTGTGGAGAAGGTGGATCTTCTTCAACTTTATCATACTGTTCTGATTAAACACAGCCCCAATAGACAGTAATAAGTAGCAAATATTGATCCAAAATTCGATAAACTATATTAAACATAAGTAACCTCGAAGTTCGCAATTCGCAAAATTATGATTTTTTTTTTCAGTTTCTTTTCTAAACATGTCTAATTTTGATGTTATGCATAGGGCGGCATACAAGCATATTTAATGCCTATCGCAAAGTGAAACTGAAAAACTCAGTATAAAAAGTTAAATATTGGAAGGTAGACCTTGCGCCTACCTACGAATTGCTTGGCGCCCCCTAGGGCCCACTGTCCCACAGCGTTGTACGGCTATTTAAAGCAACTGTGCTCCTTGTTGACAATTGACATGACCTGTATTTCGAAGATCGTAATGGTACAAAACAACGAGAATAGTTACGTAACAATGAATAAGCTTCAGGAGTTTTTTTGTAAAACAACAAATAAACAAAATATAAAAGTTGTGCACCAGGTTTTTAAAAACAAAAAACTTCTCGCGTATTACCTGAAAACCTTCGCCTACCACAGGTTGGGATCCCCTGTTCTAAATAGTAACAAATTAACTTAGTTAGTCATTACCAAGTTGTTCTTAGATTCCGCCAAGGTATTTGTTATATTCCATTCTGTTTTGTGCAGAGCCAACCGATATCACACCATTCGATGAGATGATTTTTGATGTTCGTTTTATTGATGCGTTAGTATATTACTTGACAAATAAGCTGTGCATAACCTCGCTGAATATTGGCCTAAAATTAACCTGAGGTAATCCTGCAGCGTGTGTTTTCCTATGGAATGTTTCTTATGCAACTAAACGCCCTTTAAGGAAATTGCAAAATCGTTTCACCTGGCATTACACGTTATAGTTGCTTGCCCAACCGCATTTTCCGGATACTTATAGGCGAAGGGTATCAGCAAGTAATTGGCCGCCCTAAAATGGATAGTAGCCTTCTCTCTCTCGTGTGCTTTAGCGTTTAATTTGTTGGTTAGAGTTGTGCCGAGCTACAAGGTGCGGTCTTTTGTGTGCTAAAGCGAGTGGTAAATTAAGTAGAGTTGGGTCAAAGTTTATAACCTCTGGTAGGAATCAGAAATAAGAAGTCTCGGGGACCTTATAATATTCCCCTAACATCATCCTAAACCCACTACACAGTGGTTTTCAACATTTCATTAGTTGTGACCCTTTCCATGGGCTAAAAATAATGACATAACAGTAAAAGAAATATATATCGTTGAAAGTAATGCATAACCTCAAAAGAGCAAAAAGAAAATGCGTTTAACTGGGTATTAATAAAGCAAAATACTCTTGTTCCCCTGAAGAGTGCTCCGTGCCCCCCTCGGAGCCAGGGCCACGGAGAAACGCTGATCTAGGGGGTCGCGACCCCAGGTTGGGAACTACTGGTTTAAAGGGTTGAGGTCAAAGGTTAATTAGATCAACAGTCTAAAATAAAACTCACAAATGATCGCTTGGAATAAAAACACAAATTCCTGGGTATGTTTACATTGGTTTAGTACTAGGATTATAAACCACCCACCAATAAATATATTAACATGACTTTATAGCTTATTACAGAGTTGAGGATTTTTTGACACTGGCTGTTATCATTTTAGAAATTACGTTGATTAAGAAAGATGTGCTTTAGTTCCACAAGAAACCTCTTAACAAACATGTATAAGGATACGCATTAGGCAATGCACATGTACAGTGCCGTGTTTTGCATTCGTTGGCGTTTCAACGAAAATTTGAACATTACGTTATATTTCGGCGCGTGGAAAGGTTATTCGGTTCATGCTGTTTTACATTTCGAAACAGCGGTAATCAAGAAAGCTTGTGCTTCAATTTACAAGAAATCGTTTAACAAATCTGTAAAAGGCCTACGCATTAATCAATACACATTACAGTGCTGTTGTTTTTCATTTGTTGGCATTTAGAGTCACTTCTCGGAAGTGAAGGCCTCACGATCCGACTGTTAGTGACGCAAATAAACAACAGACGCCGAATATAGAAACGCTAAGCTAATACAATGAACAGCGATGAATGTGCACACTACATTCTTATTAACAACAACCGGTTCAAAAACAAAAATCACTTTGTATTACACCTGTGCATTAAACGTTGTTTCACTCCAATTTACAAAAATATCGTGCATGTGTTTCTAACTAATTTCAATTTATAGAACAGTACAATTAGTATTGGAAAATGGATAAATAAATGAAGCAATAAATACCCAGTGAATGTAATTAGAGAAACTATTAAGTATACGATATTGCTTTCAAATGGAACGTTTTATATTGAGTAGTAAGACATCGTTTTAAAAAAGGTATCCACGACGAGCAATAGACTTGGACGTATTTAACTTTACGTCAAAAAAAAACAAGATTCAATTTTAACTTTTCATTTAAATTTCGAATTACTGTTCGTGAAAATATCCATCGAAATTATATCGAACACTGATTTTGTGCAAAAAATACTTAAAAAATGGTAGGAAATTGTCAACTGGTTGTTTTGGATTCGATATGTGACGTTTATTGTAGTTTTCAGTTGAAGATTATGAGAGAAGTTTGCTGTATATAAGATTATCCAAGTATTGTTACAACATTGTAATATATAACTTAGTTTGAGTTGAACTATATTGTTTTTGATAAAATTAAGGTTTAGATTGGAAACCCAAACAACGACCTACATTCAATCACCAAACAAATGAAACCACGATAACACTAGCAAAGAAAAGATATTTAACCATAAAGTAAGGGTGGTTATCAACGTGGAAAAATGTAATTACAAAAACACACAAAAAAACTGAAAAAAAACAACCATTAAAATAAACACAATAATGTGGGTTAATATGCATTAAAATCATAGTTGTTTTTTAAGTTGATTGGAGTTTCGTCTGGAAAATTAATTGTTTAAATTTTATGAACCAAACCACACGACAAAGCTGTCATAAAATATTAGTAAAGTGTACTAAATGAAAAGGATAATTCAGCTATAAAATAAAGATGCGGAAAATTTAAATAAACAAAGGAATATAGATTAACAGGCATTAAAATTCTGTTTTTAAAACTCAAATTTCAAGTGACGTTTGACAAAATCACAACAGTTTTAGATTTAGACAGTGTTTAACGTACGGCCGTCGATGAATCATTGTGCTGCCTTTAACACATATTTGAATAAGAATGTGTTGGCGGCCGTTCACGTGCTGGCATGGGTTAATGGTTGATAGGCTAAATAGAGATTAGAATTTTTTACGACTGATGCCAAAAATATCAGTGTACAATATGTGTAACAATCTGATTGGGGATGTCACATAAAGATAAAATAAAAAATGATGATACATAAATAACTACTGAGTAGGCATGTGGTATGCGAGTTGTGAGTGGAATCAAGGCACAATTTTCGGACAGGTTTTTAGTTATAGAAAGTCGTGGTTTAACGAATAAGATTGTGTGAGTGTTTTTGGAACTATTGGAAATGGAGAGAAAATGTCCATACACAAAAAAAATCTGTATTTAGTTTTCAGGCCAAACACACCAAAAAGGATTAAATCCTAAACCACAGACAGTAGGCCCGGTGCCCCAGGGCAAGAACTTGGTACCGCTCTGGAACTGCATGCGCGCCGTTTCGGCGATCAGCCGCTTAGCTGCGTCACGTGTTACAT
Source organism: Ascidiella aspersa (assembly GCF_963924565.1). Lineage (NCBI taxonomy): Eukaryota > Metazoa > Chordata > Ascidiacea > Phlebobranchia > Ascidiidae > Ascidiella > Ascidiella aspersa. The sequence goes on from NC_139447.1 coordinate 5,334,894, forward strand.
TGAAAAAACAATAATTACACCCAATAAAGACTTTTATTTTCGATTAGACTATATTTTAGTTCTATATTTTTGCCCGAGATCATTAGAGAACAGCAAGTATACGTTTAACAATGTTCTATGACGTTTCGTTGTGACTTAACTTTCTATAGTCATCCCTAAAAAAATTACTGGTGGCCGTAAGATCAATAAAGACGGTCAATGCAGCCGTCATCAGCTAAAATGTTGGGCACCCTTTACGAAATGTAAATAAAATGTTCATTACAAAAAAATTGTCTTTTCATTGTCGGTTATTTATAAAAAGAGGTAAATATTTCAAGACTGGGCTCTTGCATTTTGTGCGTTGGGACGATTCGGCCCCACAGGAATCGGGGCTTGTGGGCGGTTTTGGCAGCACTTCAGTTTCTTGACGATCACGCTGTTTCGGATGCAATAGACGATGAAGATTGCAATTCCCTGCAGCCCGTTGATCGACGTGTGGATGTACCTCAGCACAAGTGACGTCACTGCATTTCCTAGACCTGTCGCAACAACAAGGCGGCTGGTTATTTCGGATGTTACGTCGTCTTTATGTGGATGGTTTTTCCATAACACTATAAGCAACACTCTTCACAAGTAAGCATGCAAAATCACGGTATATAAACATATAATATAGCTTTATACAAACGTACAAAATTATCTTATATAAATGTGCAAATCACTTTATACAAAGGGGGGGGGGGGGGTCAGCACATTGCTAATCCCACCACCCCTGAGGTACCTGAGCCCTAAAAAAAATCACTTTGTGCAAACGTGCAAAATCACTTTGTACCTGTGAGGAATCCAAGGCCCCAGCTCGATCCGAGAACCAGCATGACGAAGACGAAGGAAGAAATGAACTTTTTTGCATTTTCCATCTCTTCTCCTTGTCTCCGCTCCTCCTTTCCCCTGAATGGGAGCGCTGCATAAGCGGTGAGGAGAGAAGCCAAGAAGTTCACCACAAGAACAATACCGAGCGGGGCAGTCACCGAGAGAATGTACACCAATGTACCAGGATCCAACCAGCATCTGGCGTATTTCAGAATTCCCTGAAGGTGGAATATTACTGTTTAAAGGCATAAACATTGAACACCAGTTTATATTGATTCCGCAGTAATTAATCTAATTAAACCTACGAGCAATTTTAAGTCACCATATATGCTTTTACAGCTTGCTGCAATTTAATTTTCTTGATTTCTTACCTGTTGATATTGGTGGCACTTTTCGTAGTGGGTGCTGGGCTTTATGTAGTCTCCCGAATACAGCAGACCGACGGCGAGCGCCGAGCCAACTATCAGGGCTGGAACGAACCATCCCAGCGTCAAGAACGCTCTGTTTCTCTTCTCGGGATCTTGGGCACGAAAGCTTGCTGGAAACTTGAAAGCTATTATCATCCGGATTCCATCGAACATGAACCAGTTGCCTATATGATAATAAAACGTATATTTGTGTTCGGCTGTTTTAGGTGTTTGCTTTTCAGTTATTGGATAAATTATTAGTAATATTTTTGTGCTTCATTTCGTGTCACATGACAGAATAGCTAGCTAAAGAATTTTTTTGAAAGACTGTTAATGTTTCGCTGTAGATTAGGCCGGAAAGGGATTTTCAAACAAGCGTTAATTACCTGTAGCAAGAAGGAAGTAGTGAATGGCGGCCGTTAGAATGAGGCACATGGTGTCGTTGTTTACAGCGGCATCATGAACAAGATTGGCCACATGCAATAATGTAAGGGCGATGGCGACGTTAAGCTGAATGAGAGTACGGTCGCTGTTGATCTCGCGTTTGTGAATGCTCAGGAGTACGATGGTGGCGACGAGGAACGCGACCGAAATCGATTCGCAAACGTACGAGAATATCTGTAAAATAAAATTGCAAATATTTAAAAAAGATACAGCCCTACATCAGTGGATTTCATTGCCTACTTATCCATATACTTATTAACACACAAGGAAAATAACTATCACACTTTTACCTTGACGTCCTGTGTTAAAGCGACCATCTTTACAGAGAGAAGTACAGCAAACACGGTGTGGTGATCACATTCGCACAAGACCTGGCTCCCGTGCACTCTAGTGCGACAACCAGCGGTAGAGTAGGCTCCAGATGACTGCTCGATGAAAACACATGTGAGTTGAACCTTATCCAGCGTGAGACCTGTCGAGGAAGTGTTGGAGGTTTCTCTGGAAGCTTTCTCACAAACCCTCTTGGCGCTCTCTTTATCTTGAGTGACGTTCCTCGACAGAGAGATGGAACCATTTAGGGTGGAGTTTGCTGTGACGTCGTAGCCCGAGACACCGGTAAAAATCATCGGAGAAAGATGCACGAAGTGAGTTGTCGGGTCCTTGAGACTGCTGGAAGCATTTTGTTGGAATCTGGATGCTGAAGTGTTGTAAACACTTACCTCAAATGCCAGCACGACAACATTGGAGCCGTTTTCAGCCTGGAACGTGGAATTGAAGGAAGTGAAGTTGGTCAACCGGATCAAACCGGTTTCAGCTTGACCACCAGTTGTATCCAAGGATTTGATGATAACCATAGCTTTGCCGATGATTTTATGAATGAAAATATTGCCGGCCTTGGCCGCCACATTTACGAGAACTCTCTCTGCTGACAGCAACTTGCCCGAACTCAATGAATCATTGATTAAACCAACAGCCACTTGCTCAATCCTATCCTCAGTCGAGGGCGGGACCGGATCTGGAAATCCTGCAAATAAATTCATATGCCTAGTAAAAAAGTGACATTGTAAAAATTGTAGAATTAATCTATTTCAAAAATTTAACGGTTAGGGAAAAATAATCGAGTAGGATTGCAAAAAGTTCACCAGATAGTAGAGGTAAAATTCTTTATAAGCCAGGGGTTCTAAAACTTTTTTACCGCATCCCCCTAAATTTTTTTTGGCTTCGCGTGGACCGCGGTAGGCGAGAAATTTTACGAGATTACGTCACAAATTGATGGCACAATACAAATAAACTTCATATTTCTGTTGATTTTGGTCCAAACAATGTGAAAGTGAAATGGAGTCTTAGTATATTCAGCGAAAAACCGAAAACAGTTAATTTAGCTGTTTTTGTTTGAAAAGTTGTTTACTTTTTAAATGATACACTAATATTTCGAAAAGGCCTTCATGGACTCCCTATAGGTAATTCACGGACCCCCAAGGGGTCCATGGACCCCAGTTTAAGAACCCCTTGCTAAAAGCTAATCAACAACAATATTGTAATTTTCTCCACTGGATTCGGTTATTTTCTATTGTTAGATTAGCTCAGTGACATATTAAAATGATTTTACACAGAACCCATCGCATTCAAATGTTATTGTTTATTCTAGTCGCAAGTTTAGTTGTCAGCAAACCACCACGAGCTGACATATTGGTGTCGTTTTACTTGCAGCTGTAAAGTTGATGTAGCACCCGGGATATCCATTAAATGCACAAGGAAAATTGTAAAATTGAACGTAGCGTAAGTAGGCGCAAGTGTCATGACCAAACGGATCTTCCCGTAGCCTTCCCCACGGAAGGTCAGTGTTGACCGATGAACCGTCAGGCCACTTCCATAAACTCCTGTTGTAAAGCTGGCCACCGCCTTGGTAGGTTAGACCTGTTCAAATACAAACCGTATTGTAGAAATCTTTAATTGAAGAAGGACGTGTTAATTTCTATATGTTTATTTTGTATTTGCCTTGGACCGTTGCCTTATATCGGATCGCAAAGACCATTTGGTCTAAGGATCGCAAAGACCCTTTGTTCTAAGGGCCAAATGAAACCATATATTTACCCGCGGACCGCAATCACTAGATCAGGATGCCCTAAAACAATGCTCCGCAAACTATTTTAACTTGTGGCACACCAACAGAGCTAAAACAATTTTCGGCGGCACACATAGTGCGTCATAAGAGGGAATTTGTTATTTACGTCATGTGGCTTACCATCAGTTTTTGCAGGTTTTTTCTTGTTTAGAACGGTGCATTTAACAACTTTGCTTTATCAGCTTAACTAAGTTAAAAATTTTTTTAGCACATTAATATAATGTTTTATGCATGATAGGAAATTGTAAAGACGACTCACCCATCCATAAGTCGTTGCTAAACAAACAATTGGACAACCCAAGTTCTTGTGATGTTTCTATCTTTAGCAGCTCAGCTCGTGGATCAACTTGTTTGCAGTAAACTTTGGCATCTGACTGGTTCATTGCTGCACCCTTCACCCAATAAAACCTTCCTGTGTGAGCCGGCACACCTGCAATATAAGGCCGACTCGTGTTTCCTACATCTTCCCTGTTAGCAAAAAGTGGTGCAGGCTTTTTATTGATTAAAGCATTTTTATTATATGTTTAAATACGGACTTTTAAGCGAAGTTATTCAACCTAAAATGATATTTACAAGCCTTTGTTTAATGCAACTATCAATTAGACGTTACATTTGGGAAAGCGTAAACATTTGGAAACATAGTATTGTTTATTTTTTCTTTTAATATAGCAGTGCTTACCAAGAAAGAGTCTAATATTTGTATCATATCTGCTGTACTTTTCATTGTCTCTATTGTTCTAAATCAGGTGTGGGCAACGTTTTCTAGTCGACCTTTTCTAGTCGTATTACAATGTCGGATTATTTTGGCCTTAAAAACGTGATTTTTTTTGGTATAACGGCATTTGTTTAATTTTTTTGCAAGTTTTTATCACAATACCCAAAATAAAAAAAATAGAAAAATGTTAAACATTATATAAAAAAATAGAAAAATGCAAAATACAGCATCAAAACTTAAACTAAATCGTAGGTAGAAAGACCATCAAAATGTTTTGCACTCATGTAGTTAAAATAGTCAAATTGTATTTAAAATGGGCTCGTGTCTATTTTGCCAAAGAGGCGGCGGGCTGGATGAATTACATTGACGGGCCGTAAGTTGCCCGTACCTGTTCTAAAATGTTCTTTACAGGGTAGCATTGTTTAGTGTTCCCCTTACACTAGTGCGCCGCAACAAGCGAAAAATACTCGACATACATTTTTCCTATTTTTTTTATTTTATTCAATGACTTAGCTAATTTAACCCAGAGTACTTTTAAGATAATTCAGCTATAAGACCAATATAATAGTATAATAAAAACTTACTAAAAATTCTTAGATGAAAACTTTTCACATGCGAGTCAAACATACATAGGGTTTGTAGAAAAACGGTAATATATTGAACAGAACAATAACGAACCTCTTTCTAATAATTTGTCGTGAAGTTTATCGTTGGAGAAAAGCTGAAGGCAGTCTTGGACGAACTCGGTCTGATTCGCTGACTCTAAGTCTGTTACAATTGAAATAGTGAATAACAATTTAAGGTTACAAAACAATTACCACAGTTGCAGAATTTACCGTCTAATGCAGAAGAACAAACAACTGACAGTTTTTATAATAATAAAGTCAAATATATTATGTTTAAATCTTATAAAATGACCAAAAGTACAACAAAATACCAACTTACGTTTATACTGGCATGTTTTCTTATTGCGGAATTCGTTGACAACCGAAGTAAACTCCACTTTATTGCTCTTACTTCTGAACATCGAAACCGAACATCTGATGTATTCATCGCACAACCCTCCACCACATGCCACTGTAAAAACATAAGTTGTATATTTACTATAGACCAGTGGTTCTTAACCGCCAAACTTGCCTGCCGGTCCGCCAAATATATTACAATTTTATATCTCAATTGCAAAATGCAAGATGTTTCTTCCAGTTCCGTAATTTGCAGAATTGTGACATAACATAGAGTTGATGGTCTACTTTAGAGTTTATCAAACGTCACAATGCTGCAAGTGTTGTGCCCAACTGTTTAAAGATTGTTACAGCTGGCTAAAGTCTTAAAATTTAAGACCAGTGTTATGTAAAAGCTAAGAAGACTTTTAGTAGCATACTTTTGTCGTAACTACATTTTGGTTTTGATTTTTGTCCACCGGTCCGCAAAATTTTTTTTGAAATTTAACCGGTCCGTAAGCTAAAATGGTTGAGAACCACTGTCATAGACCACTTATTAACGACCGCGTAAAGTTACCTCACCTGCATTAACAGTGTAGCTCTCATAACAAAGAAACAGCAAAAAACAAAATTCCAGTTTCCAAAATAGCTGCATTTTTACGAATACACCTTATATTTATAAACCAACTATTCGCAAATGACAAACCACGTTTAATTTTAAATACAAACGGTTCGGAATACAAAATGGTTGATTATAACAACAATGTCGACAATAACAACTTTTTCAGTAGTTAGGAAAGCAATGTAGCGACACTTGAGTCATATAGTTGTAGATATTGGAAAACCCTAAACCCTAAACAAGGCCTTTTAACGTAAGAAAAACTTTGGATTATTTAGGTATTTTTTCGGAGAAACCACACATAATCATAACCACAGTTTGTTTTGCTTTCTTAAATGCTGCGCCTGCATTGCAATAACATATCTAAATACAAATCATGTTTCCAACGTCTTATGTGCAACCACACAGGAACAAGGCGCTAATTTATCGAGAAAAAATCGACAAACATACATCGCTATCCTACGTCACTGAATGTACCTGGTAAAACAATAAACAATGCGTCCACCCAGACGTTGTTAAACTGGAGTCGTGGCCGCTTGGGGGTATGTTGGCTAGTTTTAGGGATTCCATGAATACCTGAATGTTAGTGGTTAATTTGATACGTATTGTATTTTTTAACAGAAAGAGTTTAATTACTCTGGCATTTCCCTGAACGTATTTAGACTTGCTTTTAGAGTCGTATTTACAGATAACCTTCACATACAGCATATCCAATTGTCGTATGACGTAATTTCGAAAACTTTAATTCTGGCCCTGGTACACGCGAACCAATAAAGAACCCCTGTATTAAGCTATTAACATCGGGTGAATTCGAGCCCCCCCCCACACACACACACAAATTACCCCAGTTATATTTCGAACCCAAAGTTCATTGTTATTGTTACCAGGGCTGTTACTAACACCTGTGTTTGAATAACTGGCTATCTGTGATGTTTTACCAAGTTCAGTGGTATCCTGCTTTTTTCCCAGGGAACCATGGGTTTAGGGGCAGCAAACCAACTAAAATATCTAAACATTTACTACTTACTACCACCGCCGATGCTTGCTCAATCTGTTATTATAAGCAACTTAATATTGAAGGGGATCCACAGTACCGTATCATTTATTTAATGAAACATATGTAGGCCTACACACATATGTGTGTTAACAACTGAGATCTAGCCCTTCTGAAGATGCTTTTTGACGTATTATATCTTACGTATTGCTTTTCTTATACGTAAGTAGTAATCGTTGGTCAAAAAGCAGCTTCAGAAGGGCTAGATCTTAATTGTTAACACACATATGTGAAAAATGAAATGGTACTGTGGATCCCCTTCAATATGAAGTTGCTCCTCTGTGAGCCTGCATGGCTCAGTTGGTAGCGCGACGGCCCCGGCTTGACCGGAGGTCCTGAGTTCGAACCTCACTGCAGGCTTGTTTGTTTTTCTAGCCTGCCTTGCTTGTATCATTCATCGACAGATTCGATGAAACTGCAATGGCTCTTAGGAGCATTATTTTAATTACGACTTTTGTATTTTTAACTACGGAAATACAATTTATTTTGTGCTCCGCGAAATAGGAATGTCCGATAATATCGGATCGGAGCCGATACCCGATGCCAAGTGATTATATCGGTATTTGTCCGATACTATACTAATGTGGTATCGGTGCCGATCTGAAACCAATTTAATTTTGGAATTCAGCCATGATTTGCGATTTAATGCCGCGATTTTGATTTTGAAGATAAATTTATCAAATATTAGAAGGTTAACGCTTAAAGTTACTAAACACCTTAACTCAAAAGAAAATTTCGGATATAAGTCCAGAACTTATACGTTCAAACGTTTACTTACTTATCGTCACTAATATCAGCATCGGACATATCGGACGTCTTTACCGAGAATCTAAACTCAGTTTTAGTCTGACTTACCCCATTATGTTGAAATCTTTTCCCCAAAGGCTTCATGCGTTTCATCGCATTCCACGAAAAACTTAAAGTTCCATTTCCGAAGATGGCGGTTTGTCAATGGAATCCAGTTGTTCTCCAACTTCTTGAGCTTGCGGCTCAATAAACATTTATTAAAAATCACGGCATCGTTGTTTTAAAATATAACATTACTTAAAATTCCGAAACCAATGTAATTTACCCGTATTGCAAGGAAAAGTAAATACCACAATACATTTAGTTAATCCGACAAGAAAGTACTAACATTTAAGTTTGTAGAAATGTCTTACAAGCGTTTATAGAAAACAAAGACGCCTCCAGCAGTGGCGAGAAATTACACTTGCATTTTAATGGTTTGTGGCGTACCTGTTAATTATCAAGACATTTAATTATTAATGGTATAAGCTGCTAGGCATTTGTTAAAAGCATTTTGCTCAAAATATTGTGTTTTAGGAAGTTAGTTAATTGAAAATAATTGGGGACAACAAACATGCTATTGCTTTATTTACCCGACGTTTCGGCTACCTATGCTGTGTGCCTTACAAAAATACACCGACACCACGCAAATACGACACAAGAATGGGGCAACCTTGTGGAGTTTGCACTATGACCCAACTCACCAAGTTACGACCTCACTTTTTCTTACACTTTTTTTTTTTTATTTATGCCTTCTTTTTTTAATGATTTTAAATGTTTAGAATGTTTAAGATCTTTCAGTTTTTTCTTGGGGATAGATCTACCTGGTTCCTTTCCTTTTGCTTCTGTATCCGCTTCAATTTGGCCTTTTATCCGTGTTTTTTTCTTCCTCATTTTGAGATTTATTTTTTCATAATTTTTAGTTGCGTTACTATTTAGATTTGTACATTTTTGCAACAGTTTAACTAACTCGTTGTAATATTTTGTCAACATTCCCTTATGTTTGCCGTGGTTCATCATTATTGCTTTTCCCAAAGTCGTTCCGCCTAATTGCCTTTAATATTTGTTCGTTTGTTCATATCCTGTTATTTTTGTGCAAAGGAACTTGACTAAGTTTTTCAATTTTGTTACATATTTACGTATTGGATTTTTAATTTTGTGTAAAAAAGTTATGTTTCTCTCATTTATCAGACCAACGGCCAAACAGTTGGACGACTCCGCCCATAAATCCGACCAATCACTGTCCTGCAATCACCATGGCGTATTTGGAACAGTTCGAACGTTGGCGCCCTCTAGCGGAATCACAAAATATTTTTCAAAATATCCAAATGTTTATTTGTTTTTATTTTGACCTGATATAAATATTAAAGATACGAAATATGGAGAAGCAAAACTACAACATTATACATATCCTAAAAAATACGATAAAACTTTTACGAAATAACAAGATTAATTACAGTTTACTTTGCAAATAACAATCTTGGTTATGAAATATCGGAGTTTCCATTCGGTTAGAACATTTCCGGAGAATCTCTTAGATCTTTAGATTTGTATAAATCAACTTATGTGTGAAATATGGCAGCAAATGTCTACACACTTCTGATTTTTATAAACCATGTGTTTTTTATACCTCTTCAATAGATTTTTCTCGTTGGCCAAACTTTTTGTTTATTTTAATCCTGGCGACTGATTTTTCGTTGGATTAAATTATGCAAATCTAATTTTTTGCTTTTCGCAGGGGACGGGCAACATACGGCCCGCGGGCCGGTCCCGGCCCGCAGACAGCTTCCGGTTTTACATGATAATGTGGCCCGACAGTCTACCCCGAAACAGAGCCAAAATATTTGGGTACCCTTAAAACCTACCCAAGTAGAATTGGGTAGCGTGTTTTTCATAAGAAATTTCCCTTTTTTGTTGGGTAAAAAAACATGCTACCCAATTGGAAGAAAATGTTTTTATGAGTAGTAATATTTCATACCCAATTATTCATGGAACGTTTCTACCCAAAACAGGAAAATTGGGTACTCACAAGTACCCAATTCCAATTTCTCGAATTGGGTAATCATAGCACCCTAAAATAATTAGGTCTAAACTTTTATACCCAAAACGCATGTACCCAAAATCGGTGAATTGGGTAAGGTTAACAAATATCTAATTAACAAATTGGGTACTCTTAACTTCCTAAAAACAGTGGTTTCAGCTTAGCATAAAACAAGCCTCCTAAGCAATTTTTAAAACGTACAGTTTAGTTTATTTACAAAATCAAGTCAAAAATCGGTGAATTGGGTAAAGTTAACAAATACCTAATTAACAAATTGGGTACTTATGACTTCCTAAAAACTTAAATACACACAAGCAGACTGTTTCAAGGATTCTAACCTAAATTTTGGACAAACAAATTCCTCAAATGAACCAAATGGGGATACTATACATAAAGGGTGAGAAAAAAAATATTGGTTACTTCATTCAGTTTGGGTAGTGCATGAGTTTACCCCGAAAAACGTCAAAATAATTTGGGTACCTTAAAAAACAACCCAATTAGAATTGGGTAGCGGGTTTACTCAATATAATTTTGATTTTCTCTTGGGTAAAAAAAAGTGCTACCCAATTAAAGAAAAATAGATTTTTGGGTTGTAGGATTTTATGCCCAAATTCGGAGCCGAGATTTGTACCCAAAATAAATAAATTGGGTGTAGTCTACATGTACCCAAATAATATCGGTAGAATGTTGGGTAAGGAATGCTCACATAATTGGGTTTGGGAACTTTGGGTATTCTTAGATTTAACCCAAAACAGACTTGGGTAAAATCCAAAAGTTAAAAATAAATATGTTTAGCACCGGGTATAAAAAACAAATTAATGGATCATACATTTATTGTTCATCGTAATGATCAACACAAAACTTGTTCGATAGTGGCTGTGTTGGAAATATAACTTGTTATGACATTGATTAATGCGACTGTTTTAAGATGAAAAATCGGCGGACCGTAACGTCCAGTTTCACTTATTAATCTATAAGGCATACAGTTATGAGTTATTTCAGTAGCTTAGATTATAGCTTATAGCCTAACATACATTAAATACTTCAGTTTGTTATAACGCTTATTAGGTGTACAAATATTTAAATAACGGCAAATTGGTGTGTCGATTTTAAATTTTGAAAGTTGGAGCGAGATGTCACACTCCGATGAGCGAGAGGCATTCTTCGCCAAGCGCGCGTCTAAAAACGCCTTTGTCTCGCCAAGCGCTTAGTTTGCAAACCACATAAGTTATGTATATCTGGGAAGTGTGATAAACATCAGCCAGTTGCAGTTATCGTGTTTTCAACTTTAAAAAGATTAGGATAAAAAAGAAAAGGAAGGTGGATATGTCTAGGTCATGCCTTTTTATGGTAAGTTAAAACATGTCTGTTTTTTATTTAATTTGTATGTCAACACTTTTGTTAAAAAAAAACATGAAAGATATGCCCCACTGATATTTTACTACTTGTCCTGTCAAGATTTTTGGTGATCTTATTGTTGGACCCAGTCAAGTTTACACCAAAAACTTTATCGAGTAATTTATGAGCACACCTTAATCTTTTGGCGCCGGTCGTCATTATTTTTCTTTTGTTACCCTAAAAAAATGGAAGGATTCTAATTTCCAGACCAACGCCAGAGTCCTATACCACATTACCACAAAGAATTTTTGTTTGTTTTAGTTTGGGTGCGGTTTGACATGTGAGTTTGGGTAGGTTAAGCAATGTTAACAAATGGAAGGCTTAAGCTTGTTTCTAACAAAATATAGATTATATAATTCAATAAACGCAACAGAACGTAGGAGTGAAAATATTTGGAAATGCTTTACCCAGAACTTCTACAATTAAACCAACTCCCATTAAAGAAAAATTAAAGCAATTATACAACTTGTTTGCACCTATTACTAGAGCACTAGAGCTTCAGATGACTGAAAAGTTTTTACGCAAAATGGAAGCAAAATATTGTTATTACAAAGATACAAACAAATCTTAAAATCCACAAAAAGAGAAAACATTTAAATTGGCATAATTAATGCATATATAGCGGTGTTCGGGATAATATAAATTTCTTGTATATTTTAATGTAATATGCTTTGACATGCGGTAGTAGGAAACGTATAATTTCTAAAAGTTATGGTACGGGTATAGTTGATGCTGTTGTTGGAATTGGGAAAGTTAAAGAAAATTAAACGAGTGTCTCACGTTTACAAAAATGTTGTTTACGTAAACACCTTAGTTTGTTTAAAATTATTGAAATGAAAAATGTTTTGGAACACTATATACGGATCTGTTCATAAGTTTAATGGTGAAAATAACGGCCCTAATAGACGTTAAAAGCGACATGCGTTATACTGATGATGGCATGAGAATTTGCCGAAACGTTTTAGAAAAATGTTTTGTTAAATAAATTAGGTTTAATAATTGTAAAAAAAACACAATGCGTGAAACGTAAATCAAATATTACTACGATTGTATTCTCAAAATATTGAGGTTATCGCAACAGTCGTGTTCAAAAGAAAAAAGTAAAAGTATATGCCACTTTTATTACTTAATAAGTAGCTTAGATAAGGCTCCCAAAATTTAAACAAAAAATGGACTGATATTTCAACTGTTGATCCTCGCAGTTCGTAAAAGAGTAATCATTGGTTTCCAAACTGGGCGCCTAACATGTTTTTAATAATGGATTGGGGAATTCAGCTTTAGCTTTAACTATCAAAAACACAAACCACATTTAACAAGATATATCCAGTCAGGGGTTGTTTATCACTGTCAAAGTTGTTATTTTATTCGTTCTCGCGATGATGATTGTTTGTTATTGCAGGAAATGCGTCTGTGTCTTATCACACTGGACATACCAATGAAACTGTTCGTACAAGCTCAAATTACTTTTGTATGAGTCCTTTCGTGAACTTTAAGATTTTCTCCCTGGGAAAAGCATTTTCCACAAACCATACATTTAAAAGGTTTTTCTCCAGTGTGAGTTTTTTCGCGGTATTGTAGATGTCGTTTCTGGCTGAAACTGATTTCACAATCTTTGCACTTGTGTGGTTTTCCTCCAATGTGGATTCGTTCGTGTAATTTTAGGTACCTTGCATTCCGATAAAACTTCCCACAGTAAACGCATTGATAAGGTTTTTCTCCAGTGTGAATTCTCATGTGCTTTTCAAGTCTGATATTTTTCCCAAAGAGTTTCCCACAAACCTTGCATCCGTGTGTCTTGAAGTGAGTTTGGGACATGTGTACTTTAACAAACCTACGCTTTTGGAAACACTTTTCGCAAATAGGACATAGGAACTCCATGATTTTACCTATGCGATTGTATATTACTTGATTCATAAAAACATCTATGCTTTTGTGTTTCTTCTGAATTTCAATTTGATCCAAGTCACTTTGTTCTTCACAATCGGACTCTTCACTTATTGGTTGATGTTCGGATGTTGAACAATCTGTCATCGCGGGAACAGAATCCGAAAAAGTCTTTAGAACTTTTAGAACATCCGAAAAGTCTTTAGAACTTATATTCAACTTTGTCTTTCCAAAACCTTTAGGGTTGTTCGTCATGTTTCTACTTCTGAAAAAAATTTAAAGCCTTTTTATTGTCGTTCCAAATTATTACCAAAGCTAGCCGATCAAGCCTCATAACTTCGAATTAAATTACGTTTATATTTATTTTAGGTTATGACAATCGTTCATAACAATTACTCGAATGCCTCGGACGAGAGCGATAATTCCGAACCAACCCACTAAGTAAATTAAATTGCTTTGCAATTTCTTAAAAGCCAGTAAGATGTTTAACAATGCTTTGCATTTTTAAGAAATTATACTGGACATCAACAAATCCCTGTTCTTGCAATGCTAATATATGTACAAAAATATTAATTACATCTTTCATTTTCACGATTATCTTTCCACCATCACCAACGTTTTGTTTTGACGCTATTTTCTCGCGTATGAAAGTCATTAATGTCGCAACGAATGGACCTTTGTTTTGCTAAAATGAATCCATTGTTTTGCTCACCGCAACTACAGTAACTATAATTATCTTGATAACTATTATGTGTTTTAGTTATTTACCGTGCTTAACGTGTTAGCCAGGGCAATTTTGGGAGTAGGCATTTATGCGCTAATGGGCTGAACTTTTTCTCAAGAATTTTCAGACGGAAACACAGTTATGTCTTTCAACCCTAAAACACGTGGAATGGAGTTCCTCTATTTTAAGGGGTAATAGCTAACAAAAACAAAACCCTTCTCTAGGTAATATTACTCGACACACGCTTAGCTTCGCCGGCCCAAAATTTGCGGATGGCGACTTCTTTTTATCCACATGATGTCACACGAATTATACAGTCCATATGTTGCTGTTATTATGTAGATTTCAAGTGCACATTTTGTTTCAACAAAACGGAATACAAGTTTCAATGAACGCTATTGTTACATTAAAAAGAATGTTTCAAAAATAATATTGATAACCCATTAGTTCTGTATGGGTAATACTATTAGGAGACTGAGTAAGAATAAGAATAGATGTTCAAAATGAATAAAGAGTTATTCAAAACGTTCAAAATGCTACCTACTTGTATGGGCTTAAGGATTCTCTTACTACGTGTTACTATTACCTCCAACCATTATACTCCAAAGATTATTAGGTTAATTAATTTCTCAAGCTCCATATTGCTTATTGTAACAATATACATGTGACCTAACTCGAATGCAAGGAAACCTTATCTTGCGTTAAATTTTTAGAACATTCATGTTTTAACTCGCCAAATTAGTCTATTCTTAGCTGATTCGTAACTAAATTTTACCAACAATTACCAATGACAGAACTTCCAAAAACGTAAAATATGGTTGTGATAGCTTGTTATCACAATCAGACTCAGCTTGACTGTAAAGAAACGTGAACAACTCGCCTTGCCCGCTACACGTTGTAACTCGCTACGTTAGTCAAAATTCTTCTTAGGTGGTTCGCAACTTCTAAGAAGCCAAGGCAATCTAACACAACGGTCGGTAATATATACCTAAAGTACTTCATTCGTAATGCATTGCTGGTTACCCGATTGCTTTTGCGTCTTCAGCAGATTTCACACCGCGTTGTTATTGCTTTGTATTAGGAAGCGACTGTTTAACACAATAGTGTCTGGAGCGGAAACTTCATACCCCGCTGCCTCTACTTTGTATAGCACCAACTTGATACAATTTTTTTACTTTTCGCAAATAGGACATAGGAACTCCATGATTTTACCTTTGCGATTGTATATTACTCGATTCATGAAAATATCCATGCTTTTGTGTTTCTTCTGAATTTCAATTTGATCCAAGTCACTTTGTTTTTCACAAACTTTTTACTTACAGGTTTATTTTTGGATAATGAGCAATCTGTCATCGCGGGAACAGAATCATCCGAAAAGTCTTTAGAACATATTTTCAACTTTGTCTTTCCAAAACTATTATGGTTGTTTGTCATGTTTCTACTTCTAAAAAAAAGTTTTTTAGGCCTCTTCATCGTCGTTTTATATTATTAATATAATAAAGCTGGCGGATCAAGCTTCATAACCTTCATAACAAATTACGTTTAATTTTTTTTTATATATAGGTTGTGACAATTTTTTTTAACAATTTATTTAAAGCCTCGCATCAACAAACAATCTCTACGTTATTGTTATATTTGATGTTGCCAGCGCAATATGTTCTATACTTAGTTAATTATTGTAATTCATTAACAAGCGTTTAACTAGCAAATTTAAACGTTGAAATGTTTAAAATTATTTTCCCTGATCTATTCAAATCTCGTCATAGAACTATGGCCACTCAATTCCTATAAATTACATGCTTTAAATTGTATTAAAGTAAACTGTCATATGTTTTTGTGTTATACTCACGTTACTTAGCAAATGTTGCAACTGAATGCCCTTAAGTTGCAAAATATTTTTTGAAAAATATTTACATAAACATCACTCAAGGCGGCCGAAATTAACTCTGCCACAGCGACTTCGTCAGTGAGCTTGGAATTATAGAATAATTCGCTTTGGCGTTTTTTTAGAGCGCCAATTCGTAATAAATGTGTACAGTAAATTTCTTTACAATTTGTCGAAAGACAGAAATATCTAAAGCCAATGTACAATTCATTATTTTATGAAATCAAGTTATACTAGTACTGTGGTGTTTTTCCGTAATATTGATTGAATAAATTTGTTGTTAACGATGACACGAACTAGAACAAAATTGAAACTCATAAACAGCATATTTATGAACTAAACTAGATATCAACAAATACCTGTTATTGGAATGTTAACTTAAATATATCGAACTTTTACATCTTTTCACCATGAGAAAATAAGTAGCATTTTGTTTTAACACTGTTTTGTCGCCCTTGAAAGTCATTAAACGTCTGTTACGCGACGAATGAGCATTTTGCAGTGTGACGTTGCTCGAAGCCACTGCAGTAACTATATTGACTTTTGTGTACGTGCTTAGCATAGTCAGGGAAATTATGGGCTTCAGTATTTCATCTACTCTAGCTGATATAACTCGTCACAGGTTTGCTTCGCCGACCACATGTTGTGGTAAGTGACTTCTTATCGACATAATGTCACAGGATTTATACATTCCATACGCTGTTGATATTATGTAGATGTCATGCGCACATTTTGTTACAACAAAACACGATACAAGCACCATTAAACGCCCTTGTTAGATTATTACGTCTGATAAAGTGTTAATTCTGCATGGGTAATATTATTAGTAGACGTTGTAAGAATCTCAGTAGACTATGTTGAAAATGAATTAGAAGTTTTAAAACGTTCAAAGTCCAACCTACTGCTGTATGGGATTTGATATTGTAGCAGCTTGCGCTGCCCCATATTGTTACCGGCTTGAAACCCCGGCCAACCAAATGAAGCAGGCTGGCCGGTTGTGACGTCGTCCCACCAGCCTCTGTGAATTCATCAAATTGACAGCTTATTGCCTGATCGTGTTATCGTCGATTGTCCGAGTTTCCTCTTTTTTTCGATGCGTCGCCGAATCGAACTGTTATGAATTGTAATTAACGCCATCTGGTATTAAGTATAAAAGGGTTTTTGTTTTATGCCAAAAGTAGCAGTCCAAACTGTTCAATTGTTGAGTCCAGATCGCGTAAGTACCTGTAAGTGCTGTTTGTCGTTTGTTTGTTTATTTGCAATAAATATTCTTTCATTGTGGCTGCGCCCCACAATATCTATTCTATGTCTTAACACAACCTCCAACAATTTTGCTTGAAACCTAAAAGTGTTATCGAATTTTAATGCTGATTAACCAAATTACCAGTGTATATTACAACAGGGTGGCATGACCGCCGTGCTATCTAAACTCCACTAAATCGAAACAAACAAACTGTCGTTGCATTAAGTACATGCTGTCAGGTCGCTTATAAATTTATTGCACATTCGATAAATTCAGCATAACTCTGCGTTCAATAAAACAGCTTACAGCGCAGTAAAACACGTTTGCCAGCAAGGCGTGCTTTTCGTTGTGTCTGCAGTTCGCCGTTTTTCCAGCAGCCGCGTGAAACTATATAGCACAAGAGCGACTGCGTTTGATGCTGAGTCGAAATGTCGGCTGGATTTGCCAGACCGGCCAGGAAAGGAAAAGAGTATCAAGGTGAAATATTTAACACTTTACCAGGCGAACACGCTATTATCAGAAACACAAACCACAAGCGTTAAATAACTTTTTCGAATAAACACCACTCATACAATGCTGTGTAACAATTTTAGCAGACACAGGTACTGAAAAAATATGCAAATCCATACTTAGGGTTAGCTTAATTCGTAGTAAGGAAGGACATATTACGTTCTTTTGAATATTGACTTGTCGATTTAGCAAACTATCTGGCAAGCAAATACCGTAGTGCTTTAAGTAACTATAGTTCAAGTTGTTAATTTACAGTGGTTTCATAAACACGTTGATACGTTTTAACGATACTGAATGCAAGATAAAGGAATAATGCAAAGGAGCCGAGATTCTATAGAGGAATAAAAGCATTAAATACCGAAACTCAAATAAATGTTTCTTGGCTATACAAACAGGTCCTATAATTATAATACGTTTTCTCAAATATGAATTGCATTTAAAAGCTTTAAAAATGGGAATACGCAAAATCTAAAGCCTTTGCAATACAAAGGGATGTTGTTTATAAACACTTTTCAATATTTGGTCAAAAATAAAACTTAAATTAGAACGCCCTTTTGGAAAACAACTAAAGATAAATATACCGAGCCTTTGATATGATGTGAACCCAGTACCTGAACCATTAGCATACAGGATTATCTAAATGTAATGAAGAAATCATGTCAAAGTTAGAAAGCAAATTAAATTTAGCAATTAGAATATGCCCTATAACACAAAGAATATTTTACACAAACCAATTTGATTTAGAGCATAGTTTTTTATCTGAAAGTTCACATCATTGGTCCAAACTTAGAGACGGCTCCTTTGAAGCTTGTATTTGCTTGTATTTTTGTGGTTACAAATTTTATTTAGCTATTTTGCCCCAAAATTTCAGTTTACTGAATTATCATAGCTTGCCGCACTTGATTTGTAGCATAAAAATGAAATTAATCAAGTGATTGACCGGCAGGTCGCGTAACTAACATCATATTTACCAGCACTGTAGACAACCTCATATAAGCTACTGAAAATAGTCTTGCAAATTGAATTAATGTCTGTAGCGGCTTCCTAAAATCAACGTAGACGCTTACGTAAGCGTTTTTATTCACCCATTTAAGACGTCTTGTCGTGAAATCGTTTTATTTTGTGTTTACAACTGGAAATCTCTTCTTTGACTAAAACTTGGCGTCTTAGAAATGTCTTCAGACGTTTTTAAAAATACACAGAAAATTTGCGTGGCTCTTAGGAAGACGTCTACACGTTGTAATATAATCGGATTTAAAACCATTAAAACCGAATAAGTTCAACCTTAATACATAATAAGTTCTAATCAAAAAAAAATGCCAGGTTTCCAAAATGCGTGAAAAAGTGTTTAATAATCGTATTCAAGTTCAAAAATGTCGCGGTGTTTTTTGTACATAAACTAGTTACAAATAAATACATACGTCACAAAAAAAAACGGTTTTAAAACCTTTTTAAAATTGGAAAAAAAAACAAAAATAAACTTAATAATAAAATTTCACCCTTTAAATTATTTCCTTATGTGTATTAGATTGTTTAAAGATTTTATACCACACTTCATTTCTATAAGGTTTGTTACTTGATGTGAGTCTTTTCGTGTCTGCGAAGATTTCCCCTCTGAGAAAAACAATTTTTACAATCTTTACATTTGTAAGGTTTTTCTCCAGTGTGAATTCTTTCGTGATTTTTGAGATTACCTGTCTGGCTGAAATGTTTTCCGCAATATTTGCATTTATAAGGTTTTAATCCTGTGTGAGTTTTTTCATGTTGTCTGTTACTTCCTGGATGGGTGAAACATTTTCCACAAACTTTACATGTGTAAGGTTTTTCTCCAGTGTGAATCCTTTGGTGAACGTTACGAGGTCCGGCCTGACTGAAACACTTTCCACATTCTTTGCACTCGTATGTTTTTTCCCCCGTGTGAATTAGTTTGTGTGATTTTAGGATTTGTGCTCGACTAAAGCGTTTAGAGCAATAAAGACATTTAAAAGGTTTTTCTCCTGTGTGAATTCTCATGTGATTGGTAAGATGACTTAGTGTTGGATAAAGTATCTTACAAACCTCGCATTTGTGTTTCTTGAAGTGAAACCTGGACAAATGTGACTTTAGTAGTTTTCGACTTTTGAAACACTTTTCGCAAACGTGACATCGGAACTCAATGTTGTTTTTGTTATTCTTCTGACTTTCCATTCGATCCAAGACACTTTGTCTTTCCTTAGTTGGAATGTTTTACTTACACAATGTTCCCTGTGTTACAAAGTCTTTAAACGTTCAATTGTTTTGTTACAAACTAAATTTGCAGTTTAAAATTTTTTAACCTTAAAAAAAATATTCTTTTTTAACTTGGAAAATTAGCTGACGCTTCAAATCAGTTGTATTATCGGTATAAATGACCGACCTAATTTACAAGAATGAACTAAAATGCATTTAAATGCTTTCTCCTAGCAACTGTTCCTGTAAATCTAATCACCATTTAGTTCAGTGACATTCATACCATCACAAAACTAAGACACTGGATATATTATTACCTAATTTAAATGTAGGCTCCAACTGCAGCAATTGAAAAATACTTAGACCAAATAAACCTTAGGTAGGTTATAAGGTATGACGTAATGCCTAATTATAGCTGTAGTAAGCAATACGTCATGGGTCATATCATATCCAGCCTAATATTTATTCAAATTATTTTCCGCAGCAACTAAGTTAATTCCCCTTTTAGCAGTGACGTCATTTTCATCGCACTCCCACGTCCCTATTGTAAATAGAATCATCAAATGTGCTATCCTATTGTTGCGTCATAGTATCGCCTAAACAGAATATGTCTCTATAGTAGTTTATATCCTTTTTTATAACAGGTATAAACTCTCCGAATTAAAACGCGGTTTACTAACATTTTGCTACATTTTTCAAACAGCTAGAAGAAACGCAGCGGAAATTTTTATGAACATCCTATCAGTCTGTTCACTACTTGGTCGGCATACTGTAAGCAATACTGTAAGCTGAAACACAAAAAAATCAATGAAATACATTTTTAGGTGGCATGTGCAAATTACTATTTTGATCCTACAAGTTACAGATTCCTGAATGAGCCGTACTGATGTATATAAGCTACTGAGCGTAATGTATACATTTGTAGTGCTTTTACCTCCAACTGGCCCAATATGATGGTGCATCGTTATTGTCAATTATTTCGTTATACAAGGATTAATACTGTAGCTGCGGTAGTTGATATATAGCTGCCATATATACACTGATGTATGTAACTGCCATATATACACTGATGTATGTAGCTTCCATATGTACACTGATGTATGTAGCTGCCATATATACACTGATGTATGTAGCTGCCATATGTACACTGTTGTATGTTAACTGTCATATGTAGGCTACACTGATGTATGCAGCTGCCATATGTACACTGGTGTATGTGATATATATAGCTACATCTACAGTTTCCAAGCAAACGTATATTATATATATACATATAGCTTTCATTTTTTTTAACTAATAAATTATATAACCTTAAGAAGCAATGCTGAACGCTTTTACTGCGATTAGCTAAGCTAAATGCCACTGCATGCTTTACAGAAATGCAACGATACACATCGCATAGCTTGTCTGACACTGATGACTTCCGCTTCGTTGAGCATGAAACGCATGGCTGATTTTGGGTAACACCCGTTAGCTCTAGTTAACGCATGGATGGTTTCACGCACAATCAGATTTAGCGTAATTTATTTAATGTTTGAAAAATCCAAATTTAAACCTACATTATGAAAAATAGTTATGTGTGGGGTCATTTGGCAGTTTTTAAAGATGTTTCTTTTTTCTTAAAAGTTTCTGCTAATTTTAATATATGGAATAAACAAAACAGCTTCGTTTAACTGGTGTATTATCAAAACAACGTTAAATTACACATGCTAATTGCTCAGTAGGTTATGGTCGAGACACAACTATAGAACCATTTCATTCTGCATCCTGTTTGTACATACAACCTTAATTAAAGGGGTTCACAGCCCGTATCCAGTAACTGAGCATTCACAATTCACCTACACGAATTCGTTTATTGGGCTGTATTGTTGCACTGACTAAGTAATATTTAAAATAACCTTGACCCTTGCAGGATATATGTTGATCTCAATTTCCTAATCAATAGGTGATTTACAAAAAACACTCTCTCTTTGTCATTTTGTGAAGTTAAGTTTAAGTTAACCTTAAACAAATGTAACTAATTTTAGATCAAAGAATGTTAAAACATATAGTTACCCACTTTATAATAATGTTTACCAAATGTTAATGCACCAACTTACATGTAAATTCTATGTCGACTATGCTATATTTTATCACGACGCTATGTGCTGTAACCTATATACCGAGCAATATTCGGCTTGTACTAGTTGGTTACTTTCGGCGTGTAAAACGAATACAGAACGTTTATATTTGCGTTGTATGTTTCAGGAACACAATAATTAATCCATATTGAAAAGGTGGGCCCAGAGTTGCGAAAAAAATATAGTATTACTACTCAACAGTCCACCGGATGACGAATAGTTGCAAAAGGCGTCCTAATAAAATGTATTGCAAAAATAGCAAAGTTGTACTAATAAACATTTTGCACATTAGCAACATTTTTATAAAGTTTGCATCCACAATCGTAAACGATGGTTTTTGAAGGATATATTCCGGTGTCTTATTACGTATCAATGGAACTGTTTCTACGAGCTTTGTTTCCAAGCCAATACTTCAGTGTGTTTTCTTTCATGTTTTCCAAGACTGCCTTTCTGAACAAAGGATTTTTCACAAACTTTGCTTTTATAAGGTTTATGTCCGATGTGATTTTATTCGTGATGTTTAAGACATCCCCAATGTCTAAAACACATTTTACAATGGTCTGAATTCGTTCATGCTCTTTCAAGGTTCGAGCTAGACAGGGCGCAAAAGAAATTACAAAATCCCTTCTCCGGAATTTAGGAGTTTGTAAGTAATTATATGCTTGACACGTAAAGTGATTGTAGTGCTCTCATTATGATATGCTCGATGTCGCAATTAATTGTATGCTGTCATTATTATGATAAATCAACACGCAATCAATATTTTCAACGTTTTATCGTTTTGTGTTGTCTAAAAAAATGTTTAATAATTCCATATAATTTGCACTCATATGCTTTTCTGTAATGTCATTTGCGGTTTTGTTTTAGTTGCAAAACGTCAGCCCCTCGAATTCGTGTTTATTGAACAATCACCTTTATATATGCGCCATTAGCAGATTTTATAAAACACAACGCATTATTTTTGAAAAAGTTTTTACGCAAAAATGCTTATACATTGAAAACCGAAAAGTGAAAGTAATTACAGCGTTAGAAGATAACAACACATTTCTAACACTAAATTTAACACGTTTGCGACAAGAAAAAGAACAAGGTTAAATAGAGATTTCGCGATTTAGAGCAATGCTTTAATATTAATAATAGTTCAAGATGAATAGAGGTTCTGTGGGTAAAAAATAATTTTGTTACTTTATCCATATTAGAAATTGATTACATCCTTATTGAACAAAGTGAAGCATAGACCAGTGTTTCTCGAGCCGTTTTTTTTAATTTTTATAATATCTTGCCTAGAACACATCCATTTATTTTACCCAAGTGAACTACTGCAGTAGAGACTCAATTTTGTGTCGAGACCCATAGATTGAGAAACGCTGGTTACACGAAGTTCATTCATGTTCGAAGCTTATGCAATATTCACATTTCCATTCGCAGATATATTTTTAACTATTTACAACTATTGTTGTGTTATATATATTACGTAAAAATTTAGTTAGGAGTCCATTTGTTTAATATACTACAAAAATCACAAGTTTTGTTTTTGAAAGCTTTCTTTTTTACAGTGCATTCTTTTGTGTCTATTGAGATTTGATGTCTGGGAAAAACACTTTCCACATAGTTTGCATTTATGGGGTCTTTCACCAGTGTGAACTCTTTCATGATCTTTAAGATGTCCTGTCTGGATAAAACATTTTCCACAATATTTGCATTTGTAAGGTTTTTCTCCAGTGTGAATTCTTTCATGATCTTTAAGATGTCCTGTATAGCTAAAACATTTTCCGCAGAATGTACATTCGTGTGGTTTTTCTCCAGTGTGAACCTTTCTATGTGATTTAAGACTTGCGGCAAGGGTGAAACATTTTTTGCAATATTGGCAGTGGTGAGGTTTTAACCCAGAGTGAATTTTTTCGTGGTTTCTGAGATTTCCCGATCGAGAAAAGCATTTTCCACAATATTGGCAGTGGTGAGGTCGTAACCCAGTGTGAATTTTTTCGTGGTTTCTGAGATTTCCCGATTGAGAAAAGCATTTTCCACAATATTTGCATTGGTAAGGTTTTATTCCAGTGTGAATTGTTTCGTGATCGTTACGATGATGTGCTTGAGGAAAGCATTTTCCACAATATTTGCACTCATACGGTCTTTCCCCAGTGTGAATTCGTTCGTGTAGTTTCAAGTGTGAAGCTGAGTTGAAAGATTTTGCGCAATAACCACATTTGAAAGGTTTTTCTCCAGTGTGAATTCGCATGTGAATTTTAAGTTCGGTTTTTTTTCCAAGCATTTTCCCACAAACCTTGCATTTGTGTTTCTTAAAGTGAAATCCAACCAAATGCTGTTTTAGTTTGTAATGATTTTTATACAACTTTTCACAAATGTGGCATCGGAACTCTGTATTCTGCTTGGGAAGATTTTGGCTTTGTTTTTTTACAGTATTTATTTGATCCAATTCAATTTGTTCTTCACAATCCGACTGTTCACTCGCAGGTTGATGTTCTTGTGATGACCAATCGGTAACCGTGTCAAAAGAATCATCAGAAAATCCATCATCGCTCTCTTTTGTCAAATCCGTCACAACAAAATCGCTTTGCTGGTTTGACATGTTTTAGTTTTAAAAAGTATCAAATAGTTCACTATTAATGCGAAGCACTGTATACAAACGACCTTTTACTAATACTCTTTCGTATTATATAGTTAGATTTGCTCATTGATGCAACTAAGGTAAATCCCTTTTTCTCATGTGACTTAATATTTTTGTATTATTCAAGGCCAAATCCGTGATCAGACTATTATTGTTTTGTTGCGCGGTTACCATGAAAAATGTTTGTCGAACCCGAAATTCCAATAGCAGTTTGCTTTCTAATCTTCAACCAAATGCTTTGTTCATTAGCAACTTATAAGTAACAAAGTAAAGATGAAACTTTCACTTTCTTTCACCTACGTTCTTTACTTACAGATTGAAGTTTAACATTATACTATAAAATGTACAGCTAGTATAAGGAGCAAGGTATTCAAATACTTTTTTGCCTTCATAAAGCGCCCCTTTTTGAAAAGCTGTTAGGTAAGTTAATTAGCCAATGTGTAAAGTTCAAAAAGATAGTAGAACAGCCCAACTAGAGTTGACGCAGCGTTCAGTGTTTTGACATTAGAACTGCCTGTCCACTGCTTGGCCTGTAAACCGCCCAACTAACATCACATTTACCAGCACTGTATACAACCCAACACACATAAGCTACTGAGGGTAATGTACACTGTTGCACTTTCCTCTAAGGCTTTAACGTCCTATAATGGTTTATCAGTGTTGACAACTGCATTCATATACAAAGCATGGAACTACTAGCTTGCTGTGGTTAATATTATATATGGCTGTAATATACACACTAAAATATAAGCAATGTTGAACGCTTTTATCGCACATTGCTACTTTATGTGCCACTGCACGCATTTCAGATGTGCAACTACTGTATGCACATTGTACAGCTTGTCTGAACCAACAACTTCCGTTTCTCATGCCCGAAACGCACTGCTCGTTTTATAAAGCGCAAAGCTGGTTTTACATACAACAGGATTAGCGTAGGTTATTTATTGTTGGTAAATTATGGATAGTCGTGCTGTTATTATTATTATATTTGACAGTTTCCACAGATGTTAATAGAAGACGCCCGAAACGCATGGATGGTTTTATTTAACGCATGACTAGTTTCACATACATACATACAGCCTTTGGATGGGTAGTTTATGAATAAATGTAAAAATAGGCCATGAATATTCATACTTGGCAATTTGGATGTTTAAAAAAAGTTTATTAGATTAAACTCTGTCGTTCAGTTATAATAATTATCTAGAACGAACAACTTGCGTAACAATATATAGCTCACGATTAAATTAGGATTTAAGATCACAAAATCATTACAGGGTTTCTAAACAAATATACATGGAGTTACACAATACAACCCTGGTCATGGGATATCATTAAAATGGATCATAAAGAGGAATCATGACCAACTAAGAACGCATAGGTTGTTAGGTTTGGGAATACAATACAGAATGAGGTGTAACTTTGACAAGCTTTCATCTTGTTTTACAATTACAGGTATATTTAAAAAAATGTTTGTTAAGCTTAATGTTTACATCAGCTGGTAATATGGTTGGCAGTTCTTTACT
Organism: Ascidiella aspersa; assembly: GCF_963924565.1. NCBI lineage: Eukaryota > Metazoa > Chordata > Ascidiacea > Phlebobranchia > Ascidiidae > Ascidiella > Ascidiella aspersa. The sequence goes on from NC_139447.1 coordinate 5,360,996, forward strand.
CTGGTAAGGCTTATTGAAACTTTTATTGTTTATTTCTAATATGGAATTCGTTTCCTCGTTGTTTCGTATGTTAGAAACAAACAAATTTAAAATCATTTTGTGCCTTTAAAACGAAGTATAAAGCGTTTTTCTACTAGGTTTGTTTTGAAAACTTTTCCCGATGTTAGTAATTTTTGGCTCCTGCAATTACATTCTCGTTGAAATTAATAAACATAATCAAAGTCTTTTTTAAGTCTAAGACGTCCTTCAAAAATGTTTCAAATGTTTTATCTTTACAACTTTGTTCCGATGCGAGTTCGTCCTTCCATGTCTTCGAAGATTTCCGGCCTGAACAAAACTTTTCTCACAGTATTTACATCGGTGAGGTCTTTCTCCAGTGTGAATCCTCTCGTGTGTTTTAAGATCTGAAGACGAGCGAAAGCATTTTGCACATTGCTTGCACTTGAAAGGTTTCTCGTCGCTGTGGATTCGTTCGTGAGTTTTAAGAGCACTCGACTGTACAAAAGCTTTAGCGCAACGATTGCATTTGTGAGGTTTCTCCCCGCTATGGATTCGTTCATGTCGTCTGAGGTGTCCCAACTGGGAAAAACGCTTTGCACAATGTTTGCATTGATACGGCTTTTCTCCAGTGTGAGTTCTTTGGTGCTCTTTAAGATGACCTACATGACTGAAATATTTTCAACAAACATTGCATTTATAAGTTTTTTCACCAATGTGAGTAGGTCCATAAGCTTTAAGACTTCCTGTATGGTTAAAACACTTTCCACAAATGTTGTACTCATATGGTTTTTCCCCTGTATAAATTCGTTCGTGTGCTTTCAAGTTGCCAGCATGGTTGAAACATTTAACGCAATAAACACACTTAAAGGCTTTTGTCCGGTGTCAATTCTTTTATAAATTTTAAGAACTCCTGCCTGGCTAAAACATCTTCCACAAACTTTACATTTGTAAGCTTTTTCTCCGGTGTGTATTTTATTATGTCTTTTGAGGTTAGACATTTGAGCGAAACACTTTCCGCAAACTTTTCACTCATGTGTTTTTTTCCCATTGTGAATTCGTTCGTGTAGTTTCAAGCTATATTTTCGGTTGAAACATTTATCGCAATAAGTACATTTGTAAGGTATTTCTCTAGTGTGAAGTCTTTTATGTTGTTGAAGATTTCCTGCCTGGGTAAAACACGTAGCACAAACTTTACATTTGTAAGGTTTTGTCTCCAGTGTGAGCTTTTTCATGATATTTAAGATGTTCTGCCCGGCTAAAACACTTTTCACAGTCTTTACATTTGTAAGGTCTTTCTCCAGTATGAACTCTTTCATGTTGTTTAAGATTTCCCGCCTGGGTAAAACACCGGCCACAAACTTTGCACTCATATGGTCTTTCCCCAGTGTGAATTCGTTCGTGTACTTTCAAGTTTTGAGCTACTTTGAAACATTTAGTGCAATAAGAACATTTAAAGGGATTTTCTCCAGTGTGAGTTCTCACGTGGTTTTCAAGTTCGCTATTTCTCCCAAACAGTTTCCCACAAACCTCGCATTTGTGTTTCTTGAAGTGAGATCTGGACAAATGTACATTGAGCTTAAAGCGCTTTTTAAACAACTTTTCGCAAATGTTACATCGGAAGTCCATATTGTTGTTTTTCATTTTTTCCTTCTTTGTTGGATTATCCTTACTTATATCCTTCTTTGAAGTATCCCTTTGATCGAAGTCACTTTGTTCGTCACAATCGGGCTTTTCATTTACACGTTGATGTTCTTGTGATGACCAATCTGTTATCGTGTCAACAGAATCTTCGGACTCCATCTTCGCTCTCTTTTTTCAAATCGGTCGTAGCAAAATTGCTTTTGTGGAATGACATGTTTTAATTTTACTTCTAAAAAGTATAAAGTATGCTAATAAGTATTGATATTACGAAGCACTGAATACCTACGACATACTGCCAGCGCTCTTTCATAGTATATTGATTGAACTTAGATAAAATCTCCGTTTTGTTATGTGACTTGATTTTATATACTTCTTCAGCCCCGAGAATATTATTCTTTTGCTCGATTAACGTGAAAAATGTTTATCGAACCCGAATCTTTAAATAGCAACTAGCTTTCCAAAGTTGCACAAAATGTTTGGTTTATCAGTAACTAACAACGCAATAACAACATTAACGTCTGTTAGCTTTATGGCAATACCAATGTAATTAAAAAATTCGGTAAACAAAAATAAAACTTCTTTACCTACAGGAGAAGTTTATTATTTTCTTTCACTTACGGTACGTTCGTTACTTCCAGGTAGAAATGTAACATTATATTCTAAAATGTACCGCTTGCTAGTATAAGGAGCAAAGTTTTCTAAAAAATTAACAATTCATATACGCCCCTTAGACAAAAATCTGTTAGGTAAGCGATTTATTAACTAATGTGTAAGGTTGAAATATTAGTAAAACAGCCCAACTGGAATTGAACGCAGCGTTCAGTGTTTTGACATTAGAGAAGTCTGTCCACTGCTTGACCTGCAAGCCGCCCAACTAACATCACATTTACTAGCACTGTAAACAACCCTACACACATACTAAGAGTAATATACACTGGCGCACTTTATTAAAAGGCTCTAACGTCTTATAATGGTTTATCAATGTTGACAACTGTGTTGATATACAAAGCTTGGGACTGCTACCTTGCTGTGGTTCGTATAAAGCTGGCTGTATTACTTATTACTGGCTGTAGTACGTATTACTTAATACAGCCAGGCATATATTAACCACATTGATATGTATTACGGCTGTATTAAAATATAGGCATTGTAAAACGCTTTTATCGCACATTGCTATTTGTGTGTCACTGCACGCGTCACAGAAGTGCAAATACTGTATGCACGTATAACAGATTGTCTGAAACCAACAACTTCCGTTTTCTCATGCCCGAAACGCTCGGTTGGTTTTATAAATCGCAAAGCCGGTTTTATATACAAGCAGAGTTAGTGTAATGTATTTATTTTTGGTAACTTATGAACAGTCACGCTGTTATTATTATCACATTTTGCAGTTTCCACAGATGTCAATGAAAAAAAACAAGCTTTCGTTTTCTCAAGCCCGAAACGCATGGATGATTCTATATAACGCATGACTGGTTCCACATACACACAGCCTTAGCGTAGGTAGTTTATTGCTTTAAATGAAAAAATGTTAAAATACTCCATAAATAGTCATACTTGGCAATTTGAAAGTTTTGAAAGAAGGTTATATTAGATTAAATTATGTTTTAGTTATTATAATATATAGAAAGAAAATTACAAAGATGCTTGGTATAACTGGTGTATTATAAGGTCATACCATTATGTTTAAAATTGTATTACCCGTTCCATACCATTTCCGAAGTTCAATGAAAACAACTGTTTTCTATCTCTAATTGGAATTCCTACACCGAGATAGCGGAATGACGGGTTAAGTCATGCCAGACCTTTGTCTGCATAGGGTTTTTGTTCACTTAACCGTTTTGGACCTACAAAGAACGCAAGGGAAAAATTGTTATTTCTTATTCTGCGAGTTAGTCGAAAGTAGCAGCATTTTATCCAGTTTAATAATTTATTCCCAAACCCAAACGCGTTAAAGCTGAATAAATAAAATCCCAACTTATTGTATCGAACGCTTTGTAAATGTCCAAGCTAATACCGCTCCTGTAATTTCATAAAAATTGTACAAGACCATGATGGAAAAAGGACACGGATATTACGGCCTATGTACCTCCGCCTCAGAAAACCATTTTGGTCTTCATTAATCAAGAGTTCAATGTATATTTTAAGTCTGCTGTTAATAACTTTAGACATTATTTTATAATAAGCGTTTAATAACGAAATAGTGCGGTAGTACGCTGAAAGCCATTGCGGATTCACCAAATCTGTCGATCATTGATGCAAGCAGGGGAGGTACAATCAGTGTATTATTGACATGTAAGCTGTAATCGTTGGTCAAAAAGCAGCTTCAGAAGGGCTAGATCTCAGTTGTTAACACTCATATGTGTCTACATATGTTTCATTGTATGTAGTGCGGTAGTTAGTTGTAATTAAGGGGTCTTTCTGTGGTTTCGGTATTAAGGTCACGACCCCTTGTGACGGACTTTGGCTAAATTGTCCGATATGCTTAGTGTAGTCCCAAGCTTCGCAAAACAGCGATTTTATATCTGGCATGTTTATACTAGCTGGAAATAATGCCTGACTGATTTTGTCATACCCTGGCGAGCGTAGCAATCCCGATTTTTTTTGGTATACCGGCATTTCTAGTTTTTAATTCCATTGTCGAAAATAAAATATGGAAAGAAAAGCATATGTCCAACAGTTTTGAATACGTTTTCCGTTTGTCCGCTACAAACTTGACAGCCTTCCACGGCACAACGATAAAGAAGCGCTGATCTAGTTAAAAAGAAGATCAAAACGTAAACAAACCGGACGTTGAATGGTCATTTACGCGAAGCGTACTTTCGTAGTTAAAATAGTCAAAAAGTATTTAAAATGTACTGGTGTCTAGTTTGTCAAAGAGGCGGCGGGACGTCGGATGTTATTACATTGGCGGATCCGGCCCGCGGGTCATAGGTTGCTGACCCCTGCTTTAAATATACTAAAATTTTGCCGCGTATAAAACGCTGAAACGCAACAACCAACAATCTTACATAAGAAATCAAATTATTACGCAAGAAATTACTACAAGTTCGCATTATTAAAATTGCCATTAATGCTTAAATGTTTATTACAGTGATGTTTGTACTATTTTTATGTGATAAAAAATTCGGAAAAGTTCGTTTATGTAACGCCCCCTTAAGTGCGTTCAGCCCCACACCCCCAAATGAGAGAAAGAACAAACGCCCCCTTGTAACTCGCCAACGTATTTTTCGCGCTGATTTCGAATATACCTTTAGTTTTTACCTAGCAAATCACATTTTTTTAAATATAGTCAGATTTAAATTTTCTGAAAAAACGCATTGAAAACAACGCACATAACTCAAGTAATCATTAAAGAACTTCTATGATTCAACCTTTTTTTTTTTTTTTTTAAATCCTTGGTGACGGGATTTTATTGCTTAAAATGTCGTTTTTGTTCGTCACTAACTGAACTCAGGTTTTCTGGAAATAAGTTACACTATAACTGTGCAAAAACTAAATTTTGAGTGACATGCATAACCATCTATATTCTAAGCTAGGCAGAACATCATCACCAAACGAAAAATAGTGCAATTTGCATTTTATAAAAGTTAGCGCACAGTCATCAAATACCAGCCAAACGCGTAATTCCACCTTTAGAGAAGTGCTAAACATAGAACTGCAGTTTTTTATTCCTTTATTTCTTCTAAAAAGCGTAATTTTTGTAATATCAGCCACTTACGGTTATCTTATTGGCTTATAGTCTCTTTGTAATGCAGTTGGTAGTACGGCTGGTATAGCAAATAGGACCATCTACTGTAGGTTGTCTAAGTTTTATTTTCGTTAGGTAATAATACTACATCAATCTCAAGCAAATGGTTTTATTTTAATTGTAATACACGCAGTTCTCTTACTTTTCTTTATAAAAAAACATGCATTTATTGTAAGGCTGTTTAAATCGGTCTAGAAAACAGAATTGGTTGGGACCTTTCGTTTTGTTCTTAATAACTCCGTTCAATCTTTAACATTATCAGGGAGAATTCAAGACTTTCATGAAGAGGAAATGAAACACACACGTGGGCATCAATCTAACAGCCTACAATTGTCCAACTTATAATGATACCTGTCGAACACATTTAATTGCAACAGTGAGAAAATACAACACTAAAATTTACTGTGAAGGTAATGTAAAAGTTATGATATTGTACAAACTGTAATAGCTATAGTCCAGGGATGTCCAACATTTTATTATAGTGGGCCGCATTGACACTTGAAATAATTGAATGGGCCGCAGAACCTATTACGTTTTAAGAAAAAGTATTATTCTTTAGAGTTATAACGGGCCTTTAGAGTTATATATTTTTTTTTACCCAAACTATACTGTTAGTGCGCCCCTAAAAGCTGACTGGAACATTTTAATTAGGCTAATATTGAACGTTTAAAATACTACTTGGGAGTGAAAATGACTAGCGGGCCGCACAAAAATTTCAGACGGGCCGCACAAAAATTTCAGACGGGCCGCAATGTGGCCCGCGGGCCGCAGGTTGGACATCCCCGCTATAGTCGATCATAGTTAGCTCGCCACACGCAGGAGGCAATATTCCTACATACGTTTAAATTACAGGTATAATTAGAAACGCATTATATCAATACTGTTTCGTCGAAAAAGATCATTAGCATAAAAAAATTAACCATTCTTGATTTTTGATTATTTCCATTTTCCTGCAAAGTTAACATTGTATAAAAAAACGTTTAAAAGGTAATATATTGAGTGACATTTAAACAAAATTTTTGACCATTTGCTTTAACGATTGTGTTAAAAGCCAGAGTGAATTCTTTTATGTCGATTAAAACTTTTCGGATGGCAAAAACACTTTCCACATTCTTTGCATTTGTAAGGTTTCTCACCAGTGTGAATACTTTTATGATATTTAAGACTTCCTGCCTCACTAAAACACTTTCCACATTCTTTGCATTCGTAAGGTTTTTCACCAGTGTGAGTTCTTTCATGTTTTTTAAGATTTCCTTTATGGTTGAAACGTTTTTCACAAACTTTGCATTTGTAAGGTTTTTCTCCAGTGTGAATTCTTTCGTGATCTTTAAGACTACCTGCCTCACTAAAACACTTTCCACATTCTTTGCATTCATAAGGTTTTTCACCAGTGTGAATTCTTTTATGATCTTTAAGATTTCCTGCCTTAGTGAAACATTTTCCACATTCTTTGCAATCGTAAGGTCTTTCTCCAGTGTGAATTTTTTCGTGACCTTTAAGACTTCCCGCCTGGGTAAAACATTTTCCACAAACTTTACATTGGTGTGGTCTTTCCCCAGTGTGAATTCGCTCGTGTGATTTTAAGGCTCGAGCCTGATTGAAACATTTATCGCAATAAACACATTTAAAGGGTTTTTCTCCGGTGTGAATTCGGAAGTGGTTTACAAGTTCGGTAATTGTTGCAAAGAGTTTCCCACAATTTTTGCATTTGTGTTTTTTGAAGTGAATCCTAGACAAATGTGTATTTAGTTTATGACGCTTTTTGAACAACTTTTCGCAAATGTTACACCGAAACTCCACGTTGTTGTTTTTCAATTTTTCCTTCTTTCTTCGATTAGCCTTACTGATTCTATCCTTCTTAGAAGTGTCCATTTGATCCTCGTCCCTTTGTTCTTTACAATCGGACTCTTCACTTACAGCTTGATGTTCTTCTAAAGACCAATCTGTTATCGTGGTAACAGAATCACCAGAAAATCCATCATCGCTCTCATATTTTAAACCTTTCGACGCAAATTCAATCTCAAAGTTTGACATATTTTCTATCTTAAACATTAAAAATTAGGCAATATTTAATCATGGTATTATCAAACCTATGTTGTGTCAAAAATAAAACAAGGCAGTTAAACTATGAAAACACAACACTATTCTGTAGTAATAGTACTTTTTGAAGAGTCACATTCATTACTTTTAATTTACTGTATTATGCGCAAAGATCCACATTTCTTAGTTCGAGCTTCATGTAATATGCACAAAGAAACACATTACCTACTTTCTAAATACAAACGAAATCAGTAAACCAGGGATTGGCAACCCATGGCACGCGTGCCACTCGTGGAACGCAAGATGATTTGGCGCTCTTTCACTATTGTACGTAAAAATTAATAAAAATAAAATTTTCTTAAAATGCCGCATACCACAACACATATTGTTTGGGTTAGGGTGCGGGTTAGCGTTTGGTTGAGGGTGGGTCAAGTTATTATTATATTACTTGACCCACCCTCACCCAAACGCTAACCCGCACCCTAACCCAAACAATATGCGTTGTGGTATGCGGTAGTATTATTGTTTTTGCATAACTTTTCACGTACAATAGTGAAAGAGCGCCGATGATTTTGCATGGCACGCCAATTGATTTAACGCGCACGTTATATCACCTTGAAAAAGTGTAACCATTACATCACTACCACATCATTAACATCACTATTACATCACTTACACTAGCGCTAACTGAATGGTTGCACACACTGCCAGTTCGTGTCACAAATAAGTGTCTTAACTTGTGTTGTACCAATAACCGTTCGTGTTACGTCACAATGCCCCAAATTTGGCGTAACGTTTACTACGTTAAAGCAGGGCATTCTACAACAGTGGTTTTCAATCGCCAGTCCGCGTCAACTTTCCTGGCGGTCCGCCAAATATATTACAAATTTATATCCCAATTGCACATAGCAAGATGTTGAAGGCGGCTTGTCCATCAAATTTAGAACTTAGCCAGTTCCATAATTTGCAGCATTGTGACGTAACATAGAGTTAACGGTCTACTTTGGATTTTATTGGACGTCACAATGCTGAAAGTGTTGTGCCAAACTGTTTAAAATTAGGCTACAACTCGTTTAAATCCTAAACTTTAAGACCAGTTGAACGTGAAAAACTTCAATAGAACCACGTATAACACGTATGATATCAAAAAAACAGTAGCAAATTTCTCGTTACATAGAAGTTTTCGTTATTTACTTTTAAGTTGCATAATTTTGTCATAATTACATTTTGGGTTGATTTTAATTTTTGAAGGTCCAACGGTTCGCAAAAATTGTTTTAAAATTTTACCGGTCCGTTAGCTAAAACGGGTGAGAACCACTGTTCTACATTAAAAGTAAGCACGTGTGTTTTTGTGCGACTGAGAAACCAACAAAAAGCGAAACTGATAAACTTCTAGGTACGGCTTAAAAGCATTGAAGTATATTTCGAAAAAAGATACGTAAATTACATGTCAGATCACAGCAGGGCTGCTGAGTCGGACTCGGGAGTCGAGTAAGATCAGGTAAAACTACCCGAGTCCGACGTGTGCACATGCGCAGTCTCAAATTTCGAAACTGATAAGGCAGAAAAATGTAAAAATGTAAATTGTTAAGGTGGAACAGCATATGCTCGTGGCATTTTCCATGACCCTAGAGTGGATTGCGAAATATCCACCTTAAATTAGTTTAAATTGGTGAAATACAGAGGCTGAGTCGGACTCAGGACGTGATGAAATCTGATATTTGGACTCGGGTTGTTTTTAACCAACTCCGAAGCCCTGATTGCTAGTGCGAAACCAAACATAGAAAAATGTTTGGCACGCGAGTTGTGTTACGTGCTTAATTAGCAACCGGTGACAACCGGTGATAATTTTGTAGTGCTAATTAAGCACGTAACAAGTTGTTAATATTTTGACATTATTCATAAACTGGCACACTGCGTACGAAAGGTTGCCGACCCCTACAATAAACCATTAAAACAGTAAAACCAATATTGTAGCAATTTAACTTACCAAACTATTATGGGATCTTTGGTGTAATGATCGACCTAAGTATTTTAAACACTCTTATCTACAAGTAGAATTTTTTTTTTTTTTTTTTTTTTCACTCTTATCTACAAGTAGAAATGAAATCTACTAAATAAGTAGCAACAAAGGTAAGGTAGTTAACAATAAAAACAAACTACAGCAATAGCAGCAGAAAACAAGCAAACGTGTGACGTATTAGATGTAATTGTCGAAAGTAATTAGTATAGTTTGAGCAACAGTTTAACCTGTAATATGCCCCAACAAAAAAAAATTCCTTAACTTCTAAATTCATGTATTATTCGCAAAGACCTTTAGGGGAGGATTATTACAACAACGTTACTTTTAATTAACCATTGGATATAGGATCACTAAAAGCTTTTATCTGTAGTTATCCCCAGGTTGGAAAGTTTGGATAAATCCCCCGCGCAGTAGCACCTTCAGCCGCAGTCTCAGCCGCGGTCACAGCCGCGCATTTTATAGAAAATGTGTTCAGCCGCGCACATCTGACTCGAGCAAACGCGCAAAACTTTAGCCGCGCAAACTTGTGTATGAAACTAAATTACCTAAAAATGAGTAATACTGCTAAAATATAAATACGGGCTTTAACAAACTTTACTATTTACGAGAAGTATATTAACATAATAGAAACGTTAGTATGGCTCCTGTAAAACTGACGTCACATTTATTCACTCATCACTCGTGTATGACCGAAAATGTGTCACCTTAAATCAGGCCTGCACAACTAAAATGGTACAAGGGCCACAACAAGCACAAAAAAAATGGTGGCAAATTATTGTAGTTTTACCCCAAATGGGTGAATTTAAACTTAGTGGGCCGCATACTGAAGTTGCATAACATTTTTTAACGCTAGTTTATATGACGCATATAATATAATGCATCATATAGAATCCACTGCGAAACGCTAAAAACGCACAGTTCGGCGTTTTGGCCACGCATCAGTTGACAACGGTCACGTGTATAGTGACGTCAAATTAGGCAATATCGAGTAATATTGCATATTAAACTACACTATCAAACTTTTTAAATATTTAGCTGCGCCCGCAAACCAACCAAAAATTGCTCAGAGCTTCAAGTATTCTATGAACGCTGTAAACCTGTGGAAATTTTATTTTCAGCCGCGCATTTTTTCAGCTGCAAAACATCTCCCCCGCGCAATATTCAAAGTTTCCAATCTGGAGTTATCCGGTTTAAAAATGGTAATGCTAACATTAGAAACTTAAGAAACTCTAAAAAAAATAATTTAAAAACATACGGATATAACGTAAGCATAAAAGCCAATAAAACATTACGTGTCGCAAGTGGCTCTACTAAATTATTGTAAAGGTACAAACCATAATGCTCTACCGATTGTATAAGTTACTTGCAAGCTGCAACATTTTTGATTTTCTGTCACATGGCTTAGCATAATAAAATAGCTCCTATTTTTATTCACTGTGACATCTTGCTACGGTTTACTTCCAAGAAAATAGACTTAAAAGTAAGAGCGCTAACAGTTCAACTGCACTAGCTCGCTCAATCACTTGATATAAGTTAGCTCACAAAAGCCTCAGGCTATATTACTAGCAACCGTGCGCACTAGAGCGTAGCAGCAGAACGTGACCAACAAAATATAGTTTAATCAATGGCTGCTCGAGTTTTGATGCTGCTTGTTAAATGCACTTATTCATATTAATATGTTGAAATGGGTCGGTTACGTTTTCTGCATTTATTCTTGAAACAAGTTATGATGCTTCCCAAACACATATAAGCCACTAACAAATAATTGTGCTGTTTACATTAATACTTAAATTGCTTTCACTGATTATCATTATACTTACCAGCAATAATGCTGTAATGTTCACATATATCTCTAAGCGAAAGTATGCAGCTCGAAATTATATTACTGTCATGTTCAAAGCAACACTTTAACTTTCCTTCGATAAACTAAATGCCACTGCACGTATTGCAGAAGTACAACTAAGCACATTGCACAACTCGTATAACCAAAAACTTCCGTTTTGTTAAGCCGCAAACGTCACGCATGGTTTACATACGCATGGTTGGTTATATTAAACGCGTGGACAACTTTATGTAACGACAAAGGGATTTTATGTAACGGATGAATAGGTTTATCTATGAGCTAGCTACGAGCATATTAATGCAAACGTTTCACAATGTTAATAGGAAATGGAATATAAAGTACATGTGGTGTTTTTTTTTTGTATACTAATTGCTGCTAGCGGGGCTAGTTTGCTGTAAAGTACAGAATAGCTAAAATCCAGTCAAACTGGTTATATAACCAAGGCTGCTCTTAGGAAGGAAAAACAAACTAGATCAACATTTCAATATTAACGGCTTAGTTTTAATAAATATCATAAACTAAAAATTGTAATTTGTGTGTTCTTGCACATTAATGGACATAGATCCACAGTACATAATTTAACCATCTTAACCAAATGAAACAACTGTGTAATGAAAAGACAGGGGTACACAAAGTCCTAAAGATGTAGCGTTTGATATTGAAAACAAGTTATATTTGTACATTCCCTTTACTTAAAACATTGCTTAGATTTTAAAATCCAAAATGTAAAAGTCATTACAGCGTTTGAAACGAATTGTACACATAAATGGTGTAGGGTTAATAACCCTTTGTTTAATAACCCTTTGTCTACGAGAATAAGAACTGTGTTAAATAAGAATTCCAGAAATGAAAGCAACTCTTTTACCGATAATAAATGCGTAGAGGTTCGGCGGGTAAATGCAGAATTATGTTACTTTATCAATTTTAGAAATGAAAAACTTCCTAATGAACTGGTCTTCTACTTTTTCTGAAGTGACATAAAATACAGCATAAAAAAATGAAAAAAAAGTTTCACATCGATATATGTTCGCAGCTCACGCAAATTTACACTTTTGCTAAATTGTAGGTATATTCTCAATTATTTATAACCATTGTGTGTTTCATTTACCGTCAAGTTTTGTTCACAATTTTTTTTTAAAAAGAGTTTTTCATGTACAAGTTTCGGTTATAAATTGTTTCTGCTTTATAATGCATAGTTTTGTGTATATTAAGACTTGATGTATGGCGGAAACACTTTCCACATTTGTTGCATTCGTAAGGTTTTTCTCCAGTGTGAACTCTTTCGTGAACTTTAAGATTTCCTAAATGACTAAAACATTTTCCACATTCTTTGCATTCATAAGGTCTTTCTCCAGTGTGAATTCTTGCATGAACTTTAAGACTTCCTGCATGGCTAAAACATTTTCGGCAATGTCTGCATTGATGAGGCTTTATTCCATTGTGAATTCGTTCATGTACTTTCAAGTTGTGAGCTAGACTAAAACATTTAACGCAAGAATGACATTTAAAAGGTTTTTCGCCAGTGTGTATCTTCATGTGGTTGTTAAGGTTTCGATTGTTTCCAAAAGTTTTTTTACAAATCTCGCATATGTGTTTTTTGAAATGGACTGTAGACAAATGTTTATTAAGAGAGTTTTGACTTTTAAAACATTTTTCGCAAATTTGACATCGGAACTCTATTTTGAGTTTTAGGTAACTTTTTTTTGTTTCTTGTGTCTTGATTTTTTTCTTCTTTTGCGAAACATTTTGTCCTTCACAATCAGACTCTTCACTTAAATGCTGATCCAATGAAGACCAATCTGTTATAGTCGAAATAGAATCATCAGAAAATCCATCATCGTTCTCGTTAATCAAATCCGTCGTTACAAAATCTATTTGGTGGTTTGACATGTTTGTTTCTGAAAAATATTAATTGCTAACTCTTCATAGTGTTATCGTTTAATTATAAAACCAACGATGGTCGATCCAGCCACGAGTTATTCAATATAAGGAAGTTTTGGCAAAGGCTATAGCATAATATAATTGAGTTTTGGGATGGTGTTTAAGCTTAAACAAACTCTTATCTGCCCCATTTCTCTAACAATTGACGTAAAACACTGCCTGTTTTAGCTTGTATATACAGCCCAGGGCTGTGGTAGACGGGTGAAAATAACCCGAGTCCGCCTGTATTCCGTTAATTTGCGTAACTAAGATAACGTGGATATTCAGCTATTCACATTTAGGGTTGTCATATAATTCATTCATTCACAATAAATGGTTGGAAAATGTTCCACCATATGCTATTCCACCTTTACTATTTTTAGTTGGCGGCCATATCACTTTTAAATTTGATTCTGCGCATGCGCATGTCGGACTCGGGACTAGGGTAGTTTTACGTTGTCTTACTCGAGTCCCGAGTCCGACTCTGCAGCCTTGATACAGGCTGATCCTTTTTAGAACTGAAAATTAAACAATTTACGTGCTGTATATACTTCACTGTTGATCTTGGTGTTGACTAAAGTTAAAGCAGACAGAAAACAGATTTAACCTTGTCTAGTGCATATGTACAAGCCGCCAAAAACTAGAACTGCAACAATAACTTGGCTCGCCACATCCTGAGGCTGTATTTCCTACAGTCTTGCGCAACGGACTGTACCAATGTATGTAAGTTCAACAATTTTGTGGAACATTGTTTAAAGGCTTTTCCAAACTCCTATCTATCCCTTTTTCTTCAATCAACTTTTAACACTGCTTGTTATCGCAATCGAACCTTTGACTTGTAACTCGGTTTCAAACTTGCGAACAACGTTTTTATCAGTAATTTAACACCATCTAATAACATTGTAAGAACATCATGAAAAAATTGTTTGGGATCTGACAGGAATGGTACAACATAGTCAGTTTGGGATGTTACTATGTTGTACCATTCCTGTCTAAGGTTTCCAACACCGCGTAATAACTTACTTTGTGATTTTACTTTTAGTGGATTTTAAATTTAAAAATGCATAAACTTATTGTTTTAATAATGTTTTTCTCGTTTTTCGCCTTCTCAAGAGTTACAAAAAAAAGGCATAAAGAAAGCATAGACCAGTGTTTCTTAACCATTTTAACTCATTGTAAGTGAAAACAAAGTTATGTTTTTTTTTTAATTTTAATAATATTTTGCCTAGAACCACAGAGGTTGTAAAACTGTGGTCGGTAGGCCACATGCGGCTCTTTGAGATAATTTTTTTAATAACTGATAAGGTTGTGTTACACATATATTAATTTATTACATTGTTACACGACAGTAACGTTTTTATATATAAGTCCGCAACAAACTATAAATGTATTCTGTGTTGTAGCATTGCAGTGTTGTTGCTTTAAAGAACGAAAACACGACGATGTTCGGCTGTTATAATGGCCTTACAGAATCCCCTCTGTAAAATAACCATAATATTCATCAATTGTATTCATGTTTCAACATTCTGTTGTGGCCTCAGAGCCCTCGCGTGGTTGCATGAATATATACTTTAAATAATTTAATGCGGATGTTTAAACTCATGAATTGTGGAATGCAAGTTACACGGAAACGTGGCATCACAAGTTACTCACTTTTCAGTCAAATTTATGTAAAAACTAATTTTCAAATTTAACTCGAAGATACCTAATTTTCTGTAAGATACATCCAAAAAATGAAAAATATATGCGGAAACAACAGAAACCAGCCAATCCAAGTTTATTCACTTTCTTTAGTTTATTGAAGCAAGTTTAGTTAAACAAAAAATGCCATAACTAAGGGAAATCGTGTTGTGTGAAAGTTCTTATCAGTAGTCGCACCCGCACCACGCAAAGATAAAACAAAGAGATATATTTCCATCTATCAATGTTATAACAAGAAGTCGAATTTATTGCTTAACAAGTTTACGGTGGTTTAAAATTTGTGTAACGTACATTAACGGTTAACATTATACCCGACGTACGCCATTTATAAAAGCACATTCGCCATTTTCAAACTTTTATGTAAACTTAAGGTTTCAATAACCGAAGAATTGGTAATAATATTGTCTATAGTTGTGCGTAATTAAGCCTTTGTAATGTCCTTATTTGAAATAACAGTTATGTCTTACCATTTCCGTTTACGATAAAAAGGAACACGATTAAATAAGTTCAACTTAAAGCCACTGTTTTAACGATAACCGTGGTTAACCTAAAATGAATAGAGGTTAAGTGGGTAATTTAAAACATGCAGAATTCTGCTACTTTATCGATTTAAGAAATTGAAGACATACTAATGAACTGGTCCTTACTTTTTGCTGATGTGGCATAAAGTCCCAGCATAGGAAGTTGCACTTATATATTATGTTCGACGCTCGAGCAATTTTTACATTTTCTTTAAACTGGAGTTAGTTTTTAAACTATTACAACCGTTGTTGTGTTTATTTTCTGTAAACTTGTTCGCAATATCTACATTAAATAAATTAGAAAAAAATGTTGTACAGGTATAATTGTTTGTGAAATTCAAACTAATCACAAGTTTTGCTTTCGAAAAGTTTCTTCTTTAGAGTGCATTCTTTTGGGTCTATGAAGATTTGACGTCCGGCTAAAACACTTTCCACATTCTTTACATTCGTAAGGTTTTTCTCAAGTGTGAACTCTTTGATGATCTTTAAGAGATCCTGCCTGACAAAAACATCTCCTACAATCTTTGCACTAATATGGTCTTTCCCCAGTGTGGATTCGTTCGTGCGTTATTAGATTTAGCTAGATTGAAACATTTATTGCAATATGTACATTTGAAGGGTCTTTCTCCGGTATGAATTCGCACATTTTTTTAAGTGTGGTAAGTTAGGCTACTGAGCGTAATGTGCACTCTTTACAGAAAAGCTCTAACGGCCTATAATGATTTATCACTGTTAACAACTGTGTTGATATACAAAGTTTTTAAACTGTTACCTTGCCGTGTATAAAGTGCCATGTGCACATTAAAGTATACTTGTGTTTGACCTTATAGTTCATAATCTAAAGCAGAGGTTCCCAACGTGGGCGGTACCGCCCCCCTTGTGGGCGTTGGCGAGTTACAAGGGGGCGTTTTGGGTCTGTTTCTAATTTGGGGGGCGCTGAATGCATATAAGGGGGCGTTACATGAAAGTACTTATGGCAAAATTAATTAAAAAGTTCACATAAAATAGTAACAAACAGGACTGTAGGTAACTTTTAACCTTAAATGGCAACTTTCGTACTGCGAACTTGTAGTAGTTTTCGGACCATTGTTACGTAATAATTGACTTTCTTATGTAAAGTTGTTGGTTGTTGTTGCGTTTCACAGCTTACGGCCCGCCACCTCTTTGAAAACTAGACACGAGTCCATTTTAAATACTGTTTGACTATTTTAACTTAGTACGGGCAAAAAATTTTCGCGCTTCACGCGAATGATCTTTCTACGTCCAGTTTGTTGAAAACGTATTTTTTTTTTAGCAATGTAATGAATACTAGCACGAAATTTAAAATAAATGTTAGTATACCCCCAAAAAAAATCGCGCTCGCTTCGCTCGCCAGGTGCGCCAGGACTTAAATAGCTTAACAAACACTGAATTACACTATCTATTAAGGTTATCGCGTTAAAGTAGCTTTATTACACTTTTCATTAGTAGTGGTGGATGAAAAAAATCGGAGGTCCGCCTGATTCACAGTTGTTCTAACATTCCAATAACACAATTCTTAGTTAACATTTTGTGCGGCCCACAGAGACCTCTATGAGTTTGATTAGTGCCCGTGACAAGAAAAGGTTGCCGACCCCTGATTTGAAGTATTGGTGCAGAAATTTGAATTTTTCCTGGTAATGACATAACCTGGTGAATTAATGTATCTATAAATTCCTAGTATAGTGAATGTATGTTAAACAACTTAAAATATGACTGACAGCTTATCGAAAAGAAAGTGAAGACAATATGATGTTAGACAACGATTAATATAATACTTTACTGTAAAGCAAGATGAGGGGGGCGATATGAAATAATATTGAGCCCAAGGGGGCACTAGTGTGAAAAAGGTTGGGAAACACTGATCTAAAGCAATGTTGAACGCCTTTATCGCACATTGCTACTTTACGTGTTACTGCACGCATTACAGATGTGCAACTATGCACATTGCACATCAGCTCGTCTGAAACTAATCCGTTTCCGCACGCCCGAAACGCATGGCTGATTTAATGTAACGCATGGCTCGTTTTAAGTTAGGCATGGATAGTTACATGTACAAATAAATTCAGCGTAGTTTATTTTTGGGGTTGAAGCGGATAAATCAAACACATTTTTGGGGTTGAAGCGGATAAATCATATTTTGGGGTTGAAGCGGATAAATCAAATACTTTAAAATTATTCATGGTTGGGGTCATTTGGCAGTTTTCAAAGACATTTATTTTTTCTCAAAGGTTTCTGCTTGATTTTAATGTATGGAATTAATGAAATGCAAAATCGCTATGTTTAACCGGTACATTATACCATCAGATTCGATACCAATGATATCAGTATATGTTTAAATAAACAAAATAGATCAAATTAAAATGCTGAAACGCATCTTTTCCAGGTTATTACCCATACTTTGATTTAGCGTGAAGAGGTTTAATTGTTAACTTACTAATTTTGACAAATTTATTTTTTTATTGTTTGCGAGGGTTTTCGTACATTCAAAAGCGAATCAGCTTAGACACGATAAAGCACCTTGTAAAATCAAAATTCAACCTGTTTAATTAGACTTTGAAACTAACGCGGGGCTGGTTTTATAAAGCGCAAAGCCGGTTTCACATTCATACAGGCTTAGCGTGGAATAAATTCAAAAACAGTCCACCAATAGTCATACTTGGCAATTTGGAAGTTTTCTAAGAAGTATATATTTTAGATAAAACTCTGCTGTTCAATTATTTTATATGGAATTAACGAATTGCAAAGATGCTTGATGTAACTGGAGTATTATAAAGTCAGTGTGCGCAACAATATATAGCTCAACATTAAATTAAGATTTAAGAACACAAATCATTATAGCGTTTCTAAACAGATATGAATGTAGTTACACAATTGACCCTTGTCCTTCGATACCAATAAAACTGTTTAAAAAATAGAATCATGACAAACTAAGAACCTATAGATTTGGTTTGGGAATAAAATACAGCATCCGGTGTAACTTTAGCAAGATTTCATCTTGTTTTACAAATACAGGTATGTTTTTAAAGAAATAGTTTGTTAAGCCTAATGTTTACATCAGCTAGTAAAATGGTTGGTAGTTGTTCACTCTGACTTTAGTGAGGCTTAGTGAAAATATTTCACTGTTTTTAAAATAGAGATTTCGTTCGAATATTCGTCGTTGTTTTACATGTTTGAAAAAATATTTAATTTTTTTGTGACTTTTAAAGGGTTTATAGCAGGGAGTCGAAACGGAACCGAACCGGAACTTTATGAACCAGTTTTGGGTCAATTTTATCCGAACAGTAACCGAACCTGAACCGGTTTTTATAAGATTTTAAGGAGCCGAACCGGAACTGAACCGAATAATTTGAAAGTACCCGAACCTTAACCGAACCCGAACCTGTAAATAAAAGCGGTTCGCTCCTGTATAACGTCACAACTTCTATTTTACAGAGTCAAGTTCCGCCAAATTCGAAATTTGATGAAAAAAATATGAATATTGAATAAAAAAATCGTTGATTTTTTAGTTTTTTAGACATTTTAATAATGAGTTGCTGTTTTCTTAATACGTCACGTAACTTAGATTAAATGTCTAACAATTGAAACATTATTCTCTACATTTATCGACCCACATTTTGACATTTAACGCAAATTATATAGTATGCAAACCGGAACTTTATAAACCGCTTTTAAAATAACGATGGTTGAACTGGAGCTGAACCGGAACTTTTAAATTCCTCCGAACCGAAACCGGAACTAAACCTGATTCCGAAAAAATCCTTGAACCCGAACCGAACCTGAACCGGAAAAGTCAAACGGTTCGACTCACTGGTTTATACAGCTTCGCCACAAGGTATGCTTTTGAAAGCTTTTTGCGGTGTAAGTCATTTTAGGCTCCTGTATTCTTGTTGAATTTGATAAGCATAATCAAAGTCGTTCTCATGTCTAAGACGTCCTTTATAAAATATTTTATATCTTTACAGCTTTGTTGCAATGTGAATCTTAATAATAGCTAACTCAAATAAAATGAACTGTAAATTGCTGAAGTGGCATAAAGTACATCAAAAGAGTTGCACATTAATATATGTTCGACATTTCCTTTAAATTATAGATAAATTTTCAATTATTTACAACCATTGTGTTTCATTTTCTGCTAATATATAATTTGCAATTTCTATGTTCAATATTTTAAGAGTAAAAAGTGTTTACAAGTATAATTATTTGTGAGATTTAAAACTAATCAAAAGTTTTGTTTTTGAAGGATTCTTCTTTAGTGTGCGTTATTTTGTGTCTATTAAGATGTGATATCAGGGCAAAACACTTTCCACATTCTTTACATTCGTAAGGTTTTTCTCCAGTGTGAGTTCTTGCATGAATTTTAAGATGTCCTGTCTGGATAAAACATTTTCCACATTCTTTGCATTCGTAAGGTTTTTCACCAGTGTGAGTTCTTGCATGAATTTTAAGATCTCCTGCCCGGGTAAAACACTTTCTACATTCTTTGCATTTGAAAGGTTTTTTTCCAGTGTGAACCCTTTCATGATCTTTAAGATGTCCTGTCTGGATAAAACATTTTCCACATTCTTTGCATTCGTAAGGTTTTTCACCAGTGTGAGTTCTTGCATGAATTTTAAGATCTCCTGCCCGGGTAAAACACTTTCTACATTCTTTGCATTTGAAAGGTTTTTCTCCAGTGTGAACCCTTTCATGATCTTTAAGATGTCCTGTCTGGATAAAACATTTTCCACATTCTTTGCATTCGTAAGGTTTTTCACCAGTGTGAGTTCTTGCATGAATTTTAAGACTTCCTGCCCGGGTAAAATACTTTCTACATTCTTTGCACTGATACGGTCTTTCCCCAGTGTGAATTCTTTCGTGGTATTTCAATGTTTGAGCATGGCTGAAACATTTATCGCAATAAGCACATTTAAAGGGCTTTTCTCCAGTGTGAATCCTTTGATGATATTGAGGAGGTGCGGCGTGGGTAAAACACTTTCCACATTCTTTGCATTTGTAAGGTTTTTCTCCAGTGTGAACTCTTTCGTGACCTTTGAGATTTCCTGCCTGGGTAAAACACTTTCCACATTCTTTGCATTTGTGAGGTTTTTCTCCAGTGTGAACTCTTTGATGAATTTTAAGACTTCTTGCTTGACTAAAATACTTACCACATTCTTTACATTTGTAAGGTTTTTCATGAGTGCGAGTTCTTTCTTGAACTTTACTACTTCTTGTATGTCTAAAAGATTTTCCACAATATTTGCAATTATATGTTTTTTCTCCAGTGTGAATTCGTTCGTGCACTTTCAAGGTTTGTGCATGGTTGAAACATTTGTCGCAATAAGTACATTTGTAAGGTCTTTCTCCGGTGTGAATTCTTTCATGACATTTAAGAACTCCTGTCTTGCTGAAACACGTTCCACATTCTTTATATTTGTAAGGTTTTTCTCCAGTGTGAATTCGTTCGCGTAATTTCAAGGTTTGAGCGTGGCTGAAACATTTATCACAATAAGCACATTTGAAAGGTTTCTCTCCAGTGTGAGTTTGCATGTGGTTTTCAAGTTCGCTACTTATTCCAAATAGTTTTCCACAATCTTTGCATTTGTGTTTCTTGAAATGAACTTCAGCTAAATGCTGTTTTAGTGCGTGACGATTTTCGAATAACTTTTCGCAAACGTGACATCGGAACTCTGTATTCTGTGTTGACAGATTCCCGATTTGTTCTTTCCTGGCATCCAAGTCACTTTGTTCTTCACAATCGGAGTCTTCACTTACAGCTTGATGTTCTTGTGATGACCAATCTGTAATCGTGGCAACAGAATCATCAGAAAATCCATCATCGCTCTCTTCCGTCAGTTCCGTCGTAACTAAATCGCTTTGCTGGTTTGACATGTTTTATTTTACTTCTGAAAAGTATAAAGTAGCTCACTAATAATACAAAGCACTGCATTATCACGACCTTTTGTCAATGCTTTTATATTATAAACGTAGCCTATTGATTTTTTTGCTTTTTTATTGAATTTTTATGTGGATCTTAGGCGCAAATGTTTTGTTACGTGATTAACATAAAAAACGTTTACCGAACCCGAACCATTTAATAGCAATTTGCTTTCCAAACTTACACCAAATTCTTGGTTTATCCATAACTTATAAAACAGCAAAGCAACAACATCATAGAAAAATCTATACCGAATATCGCAACGAGATTAACAGCGGTTTGGAAAATTAAAATTATGTCCAATAAAAATCGAAAGAAGCCTAACAAAATCGCGTCAGTTTGGAACTTAGTAAACCGAGTTGTAAGCCGCGATCTTTGGTCAAAAAAGCCGCTTCAGAAGGGCTAGATTTCACATGTGTGTGTTCAGGTTTCATTGGCAGTTTAGAACTTGTGTGATATTCGAAATTCATGAGAAAATATTTTATTTCAAAAAAATACACAGCAACTCGGGCCAATTAATACGTTGAAAATCATTACTTTAAATTTATCAATCTGCAATTAGATTCTTCGACTATGTTAACGGCGTCATTGCCAAATATGTCGGTTATCGGAAATCCTTAATGAGTTATTTGCGTGTTAAAGAAGGACAAATTGCCAAAACGTATTTCCAAATAGTAGTTAAATCTGCATGAAACTAGACAAGGCGGTGTTATGCAAAATTTAAATTGTTACAGGCTGAGTTTCGTACAAAATGTTTGCAAGGACTTGTTCTTAACATTCTTAGATCTTGCCACAAATATGTAAACACGTTGAAAATGTTTGATTCTACCTATCAAGCTGACTAACAATGCTTATCATAAACGACTTTAGTTTAGAGTTCCTTTCGAACCTTGTCCGGTGCGTAAGTATAAAAGAACCTTGACAAACATGAAACTGCCATACCTGGCTCTCGATATAAGTTTGCTCGCCATACCCTGAAGCTATTTTATTACAGTCTTGCGCAGCGAAGCGCATACAGTGCGAAACAATAAAAGGAGAAAATGATCAAATCGCATTTCTAATTTAGTAAAACGATGTTGTGTCTGTGTATGGTCAAGCGTTCGCATGACAATGTTGGTTGATTATCTTTAAGGTATTTGCAATAACCTCAAGCTTTAAACTCATAAATGGTTTTCAACAACTGATATAAAACCTTTCTATTTTTCAAATGGCTACAAAGCAAGAAATATATAGCTATCATCCTTGTTATATTACGTTTGTATATCGCTTCGCCCAGGTTATTTTATTAAATTCTTAGGTCACAGTTTTTAGCGTGTTTTTTTAGCCGCGCAACTTACCCGTAATATTTGCACTGGTGCACTTTATCAAAGGCTCTAACGTCCTATAATGGTTTATCACTGTTGACAACTCCGTTGATATACAAAGCTTTTGAAACTGTTACCTTGCACTGTATAAGGTGCTATGTGCACGCTAAATTGTACTTCACCTTATAATTAAGAATCTTAAGCAATGTTGAACGCCCATATCACACATTCCTACTTTATGTGCAACTGCCCGCATTACATAAGTGCGACTATGCACACTGAACAGCTGGTCTGAAACCAATAACTTCCGTTTCCGCACGCCCGGAACGCGTAGCTGGATTTATAATGCGCAAAGCTGGTTTTTACATACAAACATGGTTGGCGCAGTTTATTTATTTTTTGGTAACTTATGAACAGTCACCCTGTTATTTTTTTACATTTGGCAGTTTCCACAGATGTCCCTGAAAAAACAAGCTTTCGTTTTCTCATGCCCGAAACGCATAAAAAAAAGCCTTAGCGTAGATAGTAAAATCTAGATCAGCATTTAAACATAGGTATTAGTTGCTCCGTTTTTTAACATAGAAATATTAGCTAATCAGGAAAACGAAAAGCAAAGGTGTTTGTTGTATTGTTAGAACATAAAAAAACGTTCCACATTCCACAAATCAAACAACTTAAACCAAATAAAAGAATTGAGCAATGAAAAGTCAGGGGTGTACAACACCGTTCTGTCTGGTTGGGTAAACTCAAACCAGAAGTAAGTCATAGTTCACTAGAGCGCGGTGTGTTTCATATATTATCCAGCTACAAATAAAATATACATTTACAGATGTTGGCAAACTGTGTCCGTAGGTCACATGCGTATTGTTTTCAAAGATTAATAAAGTTGTGTCACACATAAATTAATTTCGTACATTATTACAAGACAGGAATGTTTTTTTATACAATTCCGCAACAAACTAGTTTATCCTGTGTTGTAGCATGTAGCATTTCAGTGTTGTTGCCTTAAAGAATGAAAACACGACGATGTTCGACTGTTATTATGGCCTTAAACAACCCACTCTGTAAAATTATTATAATATTCATGATTTGTTTTCATGTTTCAACATTGTGTTGTGGCTGCAGAGCCCTCGCGTGGTTGCCTAATACTTTAATTAATTAAATGCGGATGTTTAAACTCATGAATTGTGGAATGCAAGTTACGAGAAAACATGACGTCACAAATGACTCACTTTTCAGTCAATTTTAATTTTACTTGATAATATCAAATTTTTCAAAAATTAGGTTAAAATTTGAGCCAGTAACAGATATTTCTAAAAAGTAAAACGAACAACTCAACGGAAACAATAGAAACCAGCCAATTTAAGGTTATTTACTTTGTTTAGTTAATTGACGAAAATCTCATTAAACAAAATTAACATGAATAAGAAAGAGAAAGGGAAATCATTCGTGTTGTTTGAAAGTTCTTATTAGTAGTCGCACCCGCACCACGCAAAGATAAAACAAAGAGATGAATTCCCGTCTATCAACGTTATAACAAAGAGTCGGAAGTAACATTTTTAAATTTTGGGTTTGTAAGAAATTTGTTTAACGTAAATTAATATTTATTGACCAAGTTAACATTAAATACCCGACGTAAGCCATTTATAAAAGGCTTTCGCAATTTTCAAACTTCGCTACTTGATTAAAGCGGTTTAACAAGAAATAGAACAATTTATATTGGCTGGAATCAATTAGAAGTTAGATGGGCCCAATAAAAACTGACGTCCATCCAAATAAATCATCGGCGTACTTATACAAACCGTTGTATTTTTATCGGCTCACAGTGTTATAAGTAAATGTCTTGTACTAAAAACATAAAACTAACAATTGTAGAAACTTTTCTTATCATATATTTACTGCAAATATAGCCATTTCAGACTTGTATCATTTCTTTTTATTCATATTTCTAATGGATACAAACAGTAACTAGTCGGTAGTAAAGCCTTGTACAGTAAACTCCACTCAGTCCAAACACTAATATGACGTTAAACACATTTGATTGGTTGGTGTTATCAGGTGGAACGACAAGATGCTTCAAACACTGCATAGCAAGCCAGGATAACGACGGGTTCGATCCACGCAACGCTGCTGCTAGCAAAGTGTTATTTATCGCAGCTACAACAGCGTGATTTACTTGTACGTTTGGTGATGTTTTACTTCAAACATTGTAAACATTAGAACACCGTGTTGCCGTAAAAGGTAAACTCAAATCAGTCGTTCGACAACTACAGTATTTGGTAGAAGAGAATTTAGTGTTGTGTTATAAAGTTACAGTACCATAAGTAGACCTAGATAGATGTTGCTATTATCAAGTTTACAAATGAAATACATTTTCCTTGAAAGGTTTATTTAACAAATGTTTAGCCTGGGATGAAATATTTAGACTTGTTTATGTCCACTTTAGCTGGAAATAACGCTTGCCTGATTGAATAAATATGCAATTTTAAGGTAGCAGTATTAATTAAAGAAAAACCTTTAAGAGTATTAAAAGTTAAATCGCTTTTAATGGCCTGGTACAATTTATTGGAACACTAATCACTGATAAAACATATTTTACATTGGAACACCGTTGCCTTGTTGGGCGAACCATACGTAATGTCTTGTGAACTGTTTTTTTATAATAAACTCGATGATAATGATAATATCAGAAAGTGTGAGAAAATAATTTAATTACTTTGTCAAATTTAGTAATTAAATACATCCGTGAACCAGGTTTATTTGTACGCAAATGTGCTGGCTTGTGATGAAATGTTTGTAGTAAAACTAGCTGTTAAAATAATGATGCTTGTTTGATTTAATTACTTTTTATTTTTGTCACCTTGAAAATTTTATAAAGTAATCCATCAAAAGTACACTTTAAATATGTGTTCAACGCACGCGCAATATTTATATTTTCTTTATTATTAATTGTCTGTTCAAGTTACAAAGGCATTTTCCACATTATTGACAATTAATAGTTTGTTTTGTTAGTTTTAAAATATTTCGTCTGTTATCTCAATGTTTAATGGGTTAAAAACGTTTCAGAAATAAAATATTTCATACGTTTACAACGAATCTTCAGAGCGCTTTTGACAAGATTTGTTTTACTATGGTTTCTTTAGAGTGAATTTTTTTGTGTCTACTAAGATTTGATGTGTTGCCAAAGCACTTTCCACATTCTGTACATTTGTAAGGCTTTTCTCCAGTGTGAATTCTTTCATGATATATAAGACTTCCTGCATGGCTAAAACATTTTTGGCAATATTTGCATTCATAAGGTTTTTTTCCAGTATGAACCCTTTTATGATTTTTAAGACTTCCAACATGACTAAAACACTTTTCACAAACTTTGCATACGTTAGGTTTTTCTCCAGTGTGAATTCGTTCGTGTCGTTTACGGTTGTTTGCTCGGTTGAAGCATTTATCGCAATAAGCACATTTAAAAGGATTTTTTCCAGTATGAACTCTTTCATGATCTTTAAGATGTGCTGCCTGGTTAAAATATTTTCCACAAACTTTGCACTCATACGGTCTTTCCCCAGTGTGAATTCGTTCATGTAATTTTAAGGTTCGAACTCGGTTGAAACATTTGTCGCAATAAGCACATTTAAAGGGTTTTTCTACATTGTGAATTCTTTCATGTTTATTAAGATGTGCTGCCTGGATAAAACATTTTCCACATTCCTTGCATTCGTAAGGTTTTTCTCCAGTGTGAATTCCCATGTGAATCCCAAGTGCGGTTATTGTTCCAAAGAGTTTCTTGCAAACTTTGCATTTGTGTTTCTTAAAGTGAAATCTGGACAAATGTGTGTTTAGCTTCTGACGTCTTTTGAACAACTTTTCGCAAATGTTACATCGAAACTCTGTTTTTTGGTTTGTAATTTTGTTCTTCTTTGTTGGAGTATCCTTACTTGTTTCCTTCTTAGAAGTTTCATTTTGATCCAAGTCACTTTGTTCTTTACAATCGGAATCTTCACTCACAGGATGTTTTTCTTGTGATGACCAATCTGTAACCGTGGCAACAGAGTCATCGGAAAATCCATCATCGCTGTCTTTTGTCACTTCTGTCGTAAGACAATCGCTATGGTGGTTTGACATGTTTTAGTTTTACTTCTGAAAAGTGTGTAGTAGCTCACTTATAATACGAAGTTACTGAATGGTTTAGCAGCAACTTATAAAAATCACAACGCAACAACTAGAGATGGACCAATGTATCTGTTTATCGATAATGTCGCCGATATTGGCTACTACCGATTTATCGGTATCGGTCAATGCGGGCCGATATTTTAGTTCGGAAATATGATCTAATTTTTTTTCTGAACAACAAAAATTTGTGTTTAGCATCACGCGTAGTTAATAGGCAAAATAATAGTTAAATAATTTATAATACTGTAGCTAAAGGTATATAAGCTAAAACTTATTTATTTTTATTTTTAATTAGTTCAAATTTTAAACATTTTACAGGTATATAAAAATCGGTATCGGGTATCGGTCTGAAAAAAATTATATCGGCCGATCTCTAAACAACACAATGGAAAGCTACACCGAATATCGAAACGAGACTAACAGCGTTCTCGTAGCTTAATGACAAACAATATTAGACAAATGCTTTCAAATACTTTCTCGATTTCATATATCGCCCCCAAAAATATGTAAGGTAAGTCCTTTATCAACTAATGTGTAAAAATGCAAAATTAGTAAAACAGCTCAACTGGCGTTAAATACGGCGTCAGTGTTTTAACATTAGAGAAGTCTGTCCACTGCTTGACCTGCAAGCCGCCCAACTAACATCACATTTACCAGCTCTGTATACAAACCTACATATATAAGCTACTGAGCGTAATGTACAGTGTTGCACTTTACTCAAATACTCTTGTCCTATATACTGCATCATGTTGACAACTGTGTTGATATGCAAAGCTTGGAACTGCTGCCTAGTTGCGGTTCGTATATACCTGGCTGTCATATGCACACTAATATATGAGCAATGTTAGACGCCTTCATCGCACATTGCTACTTTATGTGCCACTGCCCGCATTTCAGATATGCAACTACTGTATGCACATTGTACAGCTTGTCTGAAATCAATAACTTCCGTTTCCGCACGCCCGAAACGCGTGGTTAGTTTTATAATGCGCAAAGCTGATTTTACATAAAACACGGTTAACTTATATTGTTGGTAACTTATGAACAGTCACGCTATTAGTACTAGTATCACATTTGGCAGTTTCCACAGATGTCCAACATATTTGCACACAAATGTTTCTTCTTAAATGCCAATTCCCGTTTTGTTTAATTGCAAAAAACACAAAAAAAATATAATTTATGTTTCGTTTACGCAACAAGATTGTTTATATAATAAAATCCGAAAAGTAAAAGTCATAGCAGCGTTTAAAGCGAATTATTCACATAAATGTTATGGATAATTAATCGAAAACGCTTCATTTAACACCATAAGGACGAAAAAATAATTGGATTAAAAATACAGAATACTGTTACTTTATCGATATCACATCCTTATTAACCGGCCGGTCTGTTTTAGTTTGGCGTAAATTAAAGTATAGACCAATGTTTCTCAACCTTTTTTAATTCTTTCTAAGTAAACAAAAATTTAGTTTTTTTCAAATTTTAATGATATCTTGTCTAGAACCAACCCCTGTAATCTATCCTAGTGAACTACAGCAGTGGAGACCCAATTTTGTGTCGCGGCCCATAGGTTCAGAAACACTGGAATAAGCAGTTGCACATCGATATATGCCCGAAGCTCGCGCAATGTTCATATTTCCATTTCCACTCCTATTTTCAAATATTTACAACTATTGTTATGTTTGATATTTGATAAAGTTTTGGTTCGCAATTATTTTATTATACAATTATAAAGTTTTACAGGAATATTTTTGTTCGCTAAATGGACAAAACAACGACAAACATTGTAGGGGGAGGGTATGGGACTATTAATTTCCTTAACACTATTGCGACAAAAAATAATACCCTTAAATAGATATTCTACAACTTAAAGCCACTGTTTTAACCATAACAATAGCTCAAAGTGTATAGATGTCCAGTGGGTAAAAAAATATAGAATTCTTAACCTTTATCAATTTTCGAAATCGAACGCAGTCTTACAAACTGGTCCTTCACTTTTACTTTTGCTGTAGTGGCAAAGTCAAGCATAGGAATTTGCTCAACATATATTCTACGCTCCCACACATTCACACTCCTTAAATTTCAGAGATCTCTTAAACTTTTACAACAATGGTTGTGTTTTATTTTCTGAAAAAGCAATTGCTATGTTTAATCTACTACTAAACATTTATACACGTTAGTGTTTTTCTCGGATTTAAAGCTAGTCGCAAGTTTTGGTTTTAAAAGGTTTCTTCTTTAAAGTGAGTTCTTTTGTGTCTATTAAGGTTTGATGATCGGCTGAAACACTTTCCACATTCATTGCATTCGTAAGGTTTTTCTCCAGTGTAAACTCTTCATGATTTTTAGGACTTCCTGCCTGGGTAAAACACTTTCCACAAACTTTACATTTGTAAGGCTTTTCTCCGGTGTGTATTTTATTATGTGTTTTGAGGGTGATCAATTGAGTGAAACATTTTCCACAAACTTTGCACTTGTGTGTTTTTTCCCCATTGTGAATTCGTTCGTGTAATTTCAAGGATTGCGCATGGTGAAACATTTATCGCAATAAGTACATTGGTAAGGTCTTTCTCCAGTGTGAATTCTTTCATGACATTTAAGATTTCCTGCCTTGGTCCACATTCTCTACATTTGTAAAGTCTGTGTCCAGTATGAACTCTTTAATGCTCTTTAAGATGTTCTGTCCGGCTAAAACACTTTCCACATTCTCTACATTTGTAAGGTCTTTCTCCAGTGTGAACTTTTTCATGTTTTTGAAGACTTCCTGCCTAGGTGAAACATATGCCACAAACTTTGTACAAATATGGTCTTTCCCCAGTGTGAATTCGTTCGTGTACTTGTAATTAGATTGAAAAATTTATCGCAATAAGCACATTTAAAGGGTTTTTCTCCAGTGTGAATTTCATGTGGTTTTCAAGTGCGATTATAGTTGCAAAAACTTTCTTGCAAACTTTGCATTTGTGTTTCTTGAAGTGAAATGTGGACAAATGTCCAATTGGCTTACGACGATTTTTAAACAACTTTTCGCAAATGTTGCATCGGATTCCGTGTTGTTTGGAATTTTGTCTTTTGTTGGATTATCCTTACTTACATCCTTCTTAGAATTATCTATTTGATCCAAGTCACTTTGTTCTTCACACTTGGACTCTTTACTTAAAGGTTGATATTCTTGTGATAAATCTGTAATCGTAGCAACAGAATCATCAGAAAATCCATCATCGCTATATTTTTTCAAATATTTCGTTGGAAAATTGGTCTGGTGGACATGTTTATTTATTTCCTGAACGATAAAAGTGTCTTAAACTATATTTATTACTGATTTATCAAATTAACAGCCCAACAAAGATGTCCAAGCTAACCTTATAACATCAAATTACGACGCGTTTGAATAACGACTGTGACAATGTACGATGTCAGCTGCCGAAACAATTCGTTGTGCAGAATGCAACATTATTAGCGTCGATTCTGCATGCCCATGTGAAACTATACAACACCGTTGATCGACCCGAATATTTTAGTAACCTCATACAGCTTATCTTGACGATCAAGTGTTACTTTGCAATACAAACGCATTTCAAAGAAGCGCATTGAACTTACAAGTTCGCCACTTGCCCAATAACATTTGATTGACACTTGATTATAATTAGACGAAGGCAGGAAGGATAGTAGTATGACGTCATGCTCTGGCGGTATAAAACAAATAAGCTAACAAACTTGTTATTACGTTTGAAGTTTAAAAATTGGCAATTTAAGTCGAATTTAGAAGACGTCGTGAAACAAATGACACTATGTTTGTTTACCAACATTAATTAGGATTCATAGGGGGACGTGACGCATTGCACAAATACAAAATGTACATATCTTGTTGATGTATTAGAATTTGTCAAATTGTGGGGCGCGTTGAACCAAAGGGCAAGATTAAAATGAGTAAAAACGTCTCACAAAAAACTTGTTTTATTTTGCTTTTTGAGGCTTCAAGTTTTCTGGTACAACAGCCATATTGCAAACACGGTATAAATCGGGAGAAACATACAACATAGCATTCATTAACTAAATCAGGTTGACAAAATGCGAATCGGTATGTTTCAGAGTTTGGAAATCGGCTAGTATTTAGTTCATATTTTGTAGACGGAATACATTCGACCGAAGCGCAAAAAATATATAAATATTAGGATAGGTTTGTTAAACTTTCGTTGGTGAGAGTAGCATAATGCAGAGGACGCTTTTTGTCAGTAAAGATGCAAAAAAATTGCGTGGCACTTACGAGAAAGACAGAAAAGATTCGCGCGAACCGCGAAAACAATTTTCATTGTAGTATTAAAAACAGGCTAAAAATAGAGTTTTGTATAGGGTCATGAATAGATCCATCTTTGGAAAGAGCGTTTAAGATGCTTATATGTATTTTAGCAAAAACATTGCGCTGGCCGGATTAAATTGCTTGGCGGGCCGGATTAAATTGCTTGGCGGGCCGGATCCAGGCCGTATGTTACCCAGGTCTGGTATATAGAATTACAAAGCTCTCTAGCGCATGTAAACGAGCTTTGCATGAAATTATATCTCTCCCAACTACTTTGTATTAACAACGACTGCTTGAAATAGATCTTGTTCTTATGATATAAAAATCTACTTTAAACAACCTTAGCTTCCCCCTCCATTGTTTCTAAAGCTTTGAACAAATTAAAGCTACCGGATTAAAGTGCTTTCATAAGGAATATCACCAACCGCTTATCAAATTTATATCTGCTGGCATCAATTAGAAGTTAGATAGACCTAATAAAAACCTGACTCGGCGTACTAAAAAATGTTGTATTTTTATCGGATGCCAGTGTTGTATACAAACGTATATAGTTTAAATATTCCTTTCAGCTTTAAAGGCTTTTATTTATTAAAATTCCCACAAGATATTTCCAGCAACTAGTCTGTACAGCCTTGTACAGTCAACTCCTATAATTCTGAACTCTAACTTGACGTTAAACACGTTTGCTGGTTGGTTTTATTGGGTCGAACGACAAGATGCTTTCTGCTCAGGGAAACGAGTGCTAATTGTCCTGGAGCGGGGATTAACAAAGGGCGAACACTGCACAGTGAGCCAGGATAACGACAGGTTCGATCCACGCAACGCTGTGCTAGCAGAGTGCTATTTATCGCAGCTGCGAATGAGATTAGACGCTTGTACCATGATGTCTTGATTTATAACTGATTTAATTTTAAACAATTATCAAACTTTTTCACATTAGAACACCGTGCTGTCTTGTTGGGCGGCCAATATTCCTAAACTTACTGTATTATTCACAATTTAGATGCACATTCTTTTTTTCTAACTTACTGTATTATTAGCGATGAGCCACATTTCTTGCTTTTAACTTACTGCATTATTAGCGATGAGCCACATTTCTTGCTTTTAACTTACTGTTTTATCAGCGATGAGCCACATTTCTTGCTTTTAACTTACTGTATTATTAGCGATGAGCCACATTTCTTGCTTTTAACTTACTGCATTATTAGCGATGAGCCACATTTCTTGCTTTTAACTTAGTGTATTATCAGCGATGAGCCACATTTCTTACTTCTAACATACTGTATTATTAGCGATGAGCCACATTTCTTACTTCTAACTTACTGTATTATTAGCGATGAGCCACATTTCTTGCTTTTAACTTACTGCATTATTAGCGATGAGCTACATTTCTTGCTTTTAACTTAATGTAGTATCTGCAAAAATACATTCCTTACTTCTAACTAACTGTAAAGCAATGAAATACTAAAATGGACAAACTAGCAATTTCATTTTCGAACTATTATACTTCCTATTAGGAAACAGTTGCGTAGTTATAGACGTTAACATTTTCAACACTCTTATTTGTAAATATAAATTATCCGTTAGCGAATTACCTACAACTACTAAATCAGTCAGCAAGTGGTTAACAATAAAAAAACTACAGCATTAGCAGCAGAAAACAAGGAAGCGTGTGAGGTAATAGACGTAATTGTCGTAAAATAATCAGCAAATTGTGTTGAACATGTATTATGCAAAAAAACCATTCCTTCTTCCAGTGCCAACTTAATATATTATCCACAAAAACACAGTCCTTAATTCTGAATTCATGTGTTGTTCGCAAACAACCACGCCTTCGTGGGTTTATGACAACAACGTTACTTTTAATTATAACTAACCATTGGATATTAGATAAAAAGCTTTAAACGTCAAGTTATCCGGTTCAAAATGGATTATAGCTAACATTAGTAACTTAAGAAAATCTGCACTGCACATCTAACAAAACACAAATATAACGTGAACGTAAAGCCACACAAAACATCACAGACTCGCAAGAGGCTCTAATCAATTTAACTATTAAAATGGTACAAACCAGGGAGTCGAACCGTTTGACTTTTCCGGTTCAGGTTCGGTTCGGGTTCAAGGTTTTTTTCAGAATACGGTTCAGTTCTGGTTTCGGTTCGGAGTAATTTAAAAGTTCCGGTTCAGTTCCGGTTCGGAGTAATTTAAAAGTTCCGGTTCAGTTCCGGTTCGGAGTAATTTAAAAGTTCCGGTTCTGTTCCGGTTCGATCATCGTTATTTCAAAACCGGTTTATAAAGTTCCGGTTTGGATATAATATAAGTTGCATTAAATCGAAAAATGTGGGTCAACAAATGTGGAGAATAATCTTTAAATTGTAAGTCATTTAATCAAAGTTACGTGAAGTATTTACAAAACAGCAACTCATTATTGAAATATCTAAAAAATGAAAAAAAAATCAATATTTATATTTATTCATAAAATTTTAAACATGGCATAACTTGAGTCTTTAAAATACAAGTTGTGAAGTCACGCTGGAGTGAACCGCTTTTGTTCGGGTTCGGTTAAGGTTCAGTTCTTTTAAATTATTGGGTTCAGTTCCGGTTCGGCTCCTTAAAATTGTTCAAACAACGGTCCAGGTTCGGTTACGGTTCGAAAAAAATTGACCCAAAACCGGTTAATAAAGTTCCGGTTCGGTTCCGGTTCGACTCCCTGGTACAAACCCATATTATAATAGTCTAATTGCAGAAAGGTACACTGAACCTATAATACTGTAATTGCAAAAGTTACTTGCAACATTTTCAGTAAAATACTTGGTATAATGAAATAGCTCCTAATTTTTTTAAGCTTGCTGCAGTTTAACCGGTGCGAACCGGCTGAATCCCACTACTGGCTTCATCTGTTTTGATGTACAAGATTGAAACTGTGGCCTACCTGTTGTTAGTATTGTGCTGTCAGGTCCACCATAAAATATAATGTATTTTAAATATATAGCTGACATGAGTACGCAACACTTTGACTTTACTTTGTTAAACTATATGCCACTGCAAGCATTACAGAAGTGCAGACTAGGTTTCCAGCGTGGGCGGTACCGCCCCCTTGTGGGCGTTGGCGAGTTACAAGGGGGCGTTTTGGGTCTTTGTCTCATTTGGGGGGCGCTGAACGCACATAAGGGGGCGTTAGTACTTTTCGCAAAATTTTATAAACATTTTAAATAAAAATAGTAAAAAACAGCACTGTTATAGCATAGAATGCTAAGTATACTATGGTAATAGAGTATGTTTGGCTTAAATGGCGACTTTCGTATTGCGAACTTGCAGAAGTTTCCCGCCCATTATTAATTTCTGACAGCGCTGCACAAACTCTGTTTTTGCCAACTTTTACATTGGAACTGCAAAAAATTTCCCGCTACGCGCGAATCTTTTGCTTTTTTCTTTTCTTGACCACGTTTTAGCCAAAAGTCTCTTTGAGTGCCGCTTGCAACAGGGGTACTCAAACTTTTTGTCCGGAATCTATAGTGTTTATGCAATATTGCCGTTGTATTGTGTTTCGTCCCTTCTTTGAAACATAATAACGCAACGTTTAGTTTTTGCGCTTGACACTTTTATTTGCTTTTGACATCACAGCCTTACAACCAGGGCTGGGGAGCCGGAGCCGGAGCTGGAGCCCGGAGATAAGCATTTTCTCTGGAGCCAGAGCTGGAGCCGGAGCCATTGTTATTATTTTTGTGGAGCTGGAGCCGGAGCCGGAGCCGGAGCCATTTTTATTATTTTTGTGGAGCCGGAGCCGGAGCCGGAGCAATTTATATTATTTTTGTGGAGCCGGAGCCGGAGCCCTTTTTATTATTTTTGTGGAGCTGGAGCCATTTTTCAATTTGTGGTGCTAAAGCTAAGAAATTATATTTTGTTCCATCTCCAACGTTAGTTAGACAAAAGCAATTTTTAAAACTTGCCATTGAATAAGTGACTGGTGGCACCGGAGCTGGAGCCGGAGTCATTGGGTGTGACGAGTATTTGACTGGTCAAATGCCCAACCCTATAGCAAATACTAATTAAAAATCACAATGAAAGTCATTAGCATAAGAAGAGGAATATTAAGCTGTTTATAAACTAGGCAAAGTTACTTTACCAACGAGCTTTTTGTATCACAGTACCAAGTATTTATAGAAATTGCAAACTAACAACCTAGTTTGATACAATCAAGAACAACAAGAGCATTTAAAAAATATTAAAGTATTTGAAAAAGATGATTTGTTCGTTCTATCAGATAAATGGCTGATTACCTTTTCGATATCTTAGTCAATGTACACTAGTTAAAAAGCAATTTGTTCAACAATAAATCTTAACTAAGTGCTACGTTCCCTTCATAAAAACAAGTGTACGATGAAGAGGTCGATAAACTAACACCGAAGTATTTGTCATTGTGTTACGGAAGCCATAACCTCGATTTTCGTCCGAGATATGATGCGAGTGTGTCACAAATTTAAAAGAAATGCCTGTATACCAAAAAAAAATCGCGCTCGCTTCGCTCGCCAGGTGTGCCTTCACTTATAAAAGTTAACAAATACTGAGCTTGATTAACTCTCGCGTTTTCTCAAAGTAGTTTTATTACACTTTTTATTAGTAGGCTATAAATGACGCCGCGTGAAATCGAATTTTAAACCAAACAAACGCTTTTTGTTCGCGCATTGTGCCAACACTTTACTGCCTCCTTACATGTAATTAAACACGTTTTTTGAAAAAAGGATGCAAGACCCGCCTTAATCACGATTGTTCTAACATTTTAATAGCACAATTCTTAGTTAACATTTTGTGCGGCCCGCAGAAAACTTTTTGAGTTTGGTTTTGGCCCGCGACTACAAAAAGGTTGCCGAACCCTGTCTTAGAATAATTATTAAAATTTGAAATTCTTTATGCTAATGCCTATTTTTTCTTCGCTTACAAGAAGCTAGTTTTTATTTCGCTTACAAGAAAAACCAATTGGGTCGCCAAAGCTTAGTCGTCATACTTACTCTTAATATTTGTGTCGCCGCGAAAAAAGGTTGAGAAGCACTGATCTAATGGTTACGATTAACCGATATAAAATTGATTAGCAAAATGGAAGATAATTTTAAGCGTGCGGAAAAACTGTACTTAAATACTAAATAATATGTATGGACCTGTTCATTTTTTAAACCAAAATTAACACCTACATGCGTGATTGTAACTTTAAAAAAATATTAAATCAGTTTTCTGACTAGATTAAATCAGAAAGAAATCAATTTCAAACCTTTACAACCACCATAACTCCTATATCTTCTTGTGATATACTTGACTAATTCTAACCTTACCTAGTGCGTAAGTACAAGCCGTGATAAACTAGATCTACAAGTTTAAGTTGGCTCGCCATACCCTGAGGCTATATTTCCTACAGTCTTGCGCAGCAAAACAAGAGCGCTAAGTCTTTAAACAGCTAGCGGCTGTAACGCATTGTATAACCTGTTTTATAAGGCAGGTTCTACAAGATTTTGTTCGTTGTTTTTAACGGAATGTCGCTATGGTAAACTAAAATTTTAAAATATATATTAGACAAACAACGGCTAGAAATGGACCTTTAAAAAATTCAAAATAACATTTAACTTTTGTCTAAATACTTTGTCGTTTTCTTCTTACACTATTATATGCTTGACTGCTGATCTTTGAAAACAAGATAAAAACCAATGGGATGGTTTCCACCACTAGGGGTCGCGCCGACCGACTCATTTTG
This sequence comes from Ascidiella aspersa, assembly GCF_963924565.1. NCBI lineage: Eukaryota > Metazoa > Chordata > Ascidiacea > Phlebobranchia > Ascidiidae > Ascidiella > Ascidiella aspersa. Next base: position 5,397,879 of record NC_139447.1, read on the forward strand.
ACCGGTTTAACTGGTAAGTTTATCCCTGTAGTCACTGTCAGACCATTTTTTTGTTTTTATCGCAGAGACAAATATATGAATATCGCTTTTTCCAGTCATCAGACTGTCCTGGCAATAAATTGTTGTAATTAACGCCATTTCCATTTCCCGAATCAAAGACTGGATTGTTATTTAAGTTAGTTCACGATTTTAGCTTGTTGTCACACGCAGAAAATCTTTCACGAGAAACATGGTTGGCAAGGGGTAAGCTTCTAGTTATTGATCCAGTAGTGCATTGAACTAACGTGCATTTACCAAGTGAAAGGGTTTACCATACTAAAGTTAGATATATTGATCAATTTTTAGTAATAATGTTGTTTATAATTTTCTGAAGTTAGTGAGAATTTTGTGTAAACTTCTAGAAAATACTTGTTTGGTAATATTAAACCTGCTATGCATTCTCTCCCTGGGTTAGCAATTTATGGAACTAAAGAAACTGGTACTGGAATACAATTTAAGCAGATGCTGCTTTCCAAATGATCTTACAGGTAAAACTTTATTTTCTACCTGTGGTGCTCACTGATTAAATGAATTAAATTAGTTTGTGATATGCAGTTTTTATTAAGTTGTGAGATTCTTTAACGGTGTTTGATTTAGTTGAAATAAATAATGATCTATAATTCCCAAAATACACTTGTTTAGTTGCTATACTGTTGTATTTGTAGCAAATAATCATTATCTTACAAAAAATATTTATACTTTTTTAACCAGACAAATTTGGAAATATAACTTCTACGATGGAAGATTCAAACAAATCATATCTTGATGTCATATGCTACAGTTTACACCTAACAAAAAGTCAACAGTTTTGCTTGTTTTATTAAACTTCATAAATTAATATGGATTTATTTTTTGTATGATACGAAATGAAACAAAATTATACAGTTGATCAAACTACTGCGAATTAAATTGATGCTTTGCAAACCTGAAGTACGCAAAAATTTTTTTCGGACACATGTTGTTTTTGTCTGAATTATTATGTGGCCCGAAAAAAAAATTTTTTTTTTGGACACATGTTGTTTTTATCCGAATTATTTTTATGTGGCCCGAAAAAAACCAATTTTTTTTTGGACACATGTTGTTTTTGTCTGAATTATTATGTGGCCCAAAAAAAATTTTTTGGGGGGCACATGTTGTTTTTGTCCGAATTATTTTTATTTTTATTTTTTTCAGTCAATTTTTTGTGGCTCACTTGTTAGAGAACGATTTATAGCTGATGTTAAAATAAACATTTTACCTCTTGAAAATAGGGGAGTATTTTAGGGGGGCAACATTAAAATTCGGCCGTTTTTGTGTTTAGAGGTGTCTAAAAAACTAAAGAAAACATTGTTAAATAGTTTTCAATTATAAAGACAAATTATAGGTTGCTTCACAGCAAAATTTTGACCTTCAACTCAAAATAATTAACCCATGGGGGAAAATAATTAACCAAAAATATAGAAATTAAAGTGATTTTTTTAAGGAAAAAAAATTGCAAACAAAGTGGTGTACACTGCCTGGCAGATGTTTTATTTAAACTTACGGCGGTAAAATATGTTGTTTTGTAAGAATAAGTTAATTCACTAAGCAATAAGTTAATTCACTAAGAAAAGCCTCTTTCTAAAAGACAAGTCGCACGCGCTTAGTTTCACTAAGACGAGACACTTTGCACAATGGATGTTGCACGCGCTGGACAAAAAAAGCACAACAGGGAGCCAGCCGCTTAGCGGCCAGAATAAGGCAAGCGATATGAACAAATTCTGTATTGAAGGTTTTTTGCCGCTAGATTAGAGTAGATAGCTGTAAAGAACTAAATCGAATACATCACACTATTGATTTTTGTCCCCAATTAGAGGCGTATAGGGCCATAGGGGTGCAAGAAAAAATTGTCAAATATTTTTTAATTATAAAGACAAGTTATAGGTTTGATTCGCAGTCAAATTTATATTAAGACCAGTGGCACTCAATCTTGTAAAAGTGCACCATGTCCAACCTATAACACGCAACTTCGGGCCACATCCGCTTTTGCCTGCTAAAGCACCGAAACTGGAAGCACAACATTGGGAGTATATGGACACTGACAAATAAGACCCGTTCAAAGAATATAGAATAACTAAGGAATAACACCCTGGTATAATATAGTAGAACCGCGCTAGAACCCCCTAGCAAAATATACAAAAAACGCACACCCTGTCTATTTTTTTTTTCAGTCAATTTTTTTGTGGCACACTTTTGACAAGGAAAAAAACATAGTTGGAACATGAAAATTTTACAACTGTTAAATACCCTTCCAAAGTTGTTTCTAATATAAAAAAAAATTGCCCAGGTTCCAAGGGGTGGTTTTTAGGGGGGCAAAACTGTCATTTTTTTTAATTTTGGTTTTGAGCACTTTTCAGAGATAAAAAAATGTAAAAAAAATCTGATATATATATGGATGATGGATACATGACATATATATAATGCTAAGTAACAAAATTGCAAACTTTACCCCTGAATTGTTCATCCGGGGGTCAAAGTAAAACACTTTAGGAAATGTCAATGATATATTTACACTAGAAGGAAATGACATCAAAATCTGAAAAATTTACAAATATTAGAGAACCATTTAAAGCTGATGTTAAAATAAACATTTTACCTCTTGAAAAAAGGGGAGTATTTTAGGGTGGCAAAATTAAAATTCGGCCGTTTTTGTGTTTAGAGGTGTCTAAAAAACTAAAGAAAACATTGTTAAATAGTTTTCAATTATAAAGACTAATTATAGGTTGCTTCACAGCAAAATTTTGACCTTCAACTCAAAATAATTAACCCATGGGGGAAAATATTTAATCAAAAATATAGAAATTAAACTGATTTTTTGATGGAATAAAAATTACAAACAGAGTGGTGTACACTGCCTGGCAGATGTTTTATTTAAACTTGCGGATTTCGCTATAATCGTTTAACGCGATCTTTTGAGGCTGACATCATTTTACGACGTTGCAGAGGTTCACCGTGGTAAGCTTCAAGCATTCGTTTCGACGATGAGTCTATAAGGTTTTGGCGAAATTCAGGGTTTTTATGATACTCCGAAAGTACTCGTTTTGATGATGAGTCTATAAGGTTTTGGCGAAATTCAGGGTTTTTATGATACTCCGAAAGTACTCGTTTTGATGATGAGTCTATAAGGTTTTGGCGAAATTTAGGGTTTATATGATACTCGGATTGTACGCGTTTTGATGAGGACGCTATAATTTTTTCTTTATTTTTTCTGTAGTATTTTGCGTTGGCAGTTTTCTTTTTTAGTTTTCGTATTACTTGTTTTTCTAACTGTAGTTGAGATAACGTTGTGATATCTTCTGTCGAAGGTTTAGGTTCTGCTAACTGAAAACAGAAAAAATGAGTAACTAAAGAGAATAATATAATACGATTTTAAGACGGTGCCTACCTTGTTTTTCCTCGCGACGCGCATACGCAGCTTTTTCTCCGCGCGAAGTTTGGCAAGGTTTTTTCGTTTTTTGGCCATTGATGTTATCACTATTGACTGGAAAAAAGATAACAATAAAATTATCGTTAATAGGAGGTTTGCATAATACTGATTTACGCTGAGGTGCATTCGTTTTCCAAATTTTTGACGAACGATTATAAACCTACAAAATACCTCAACTTTCTGTTCTGTTCCAGTCATAAACGCCAATTGTTGACAGTGCTGCATAAGAGAATCATATAAATACATTTAAACTCTCACACACATTTAGATTTTGAAATTGGAGCTCGCCATAGTACGATGAAATATATTTGTTTTTACATAAAAGCAAATTACAGCAGCCTGTGGTTTTCGAGAATTATTCATCGCCGCACAAAAGCTTTCATCAATAAGAACGATACTTAACAAAACCAGTTATTTCAACTAAGTTTTTACGAAGTTTACGGTTTATAATTCGAAACTTTGCACAACAGGTGTCTGCATATAGTAAGAATAATATTGTTTTTACTGATACATAATTCTGCTAACAGTATTACACTTACCGTATGTCGGATATTCAGATATGCTCTTCTGTAATAAAACTTCAACTTTTTGCTCTTTGATCTTAGTTTTATTAGTTTGGTCTTGTGACTTTAGTTCGTTTGCTTTATAGGGCTTTTGGCAAAGCAGTTTTGAGTGCATTTTTACGCTTTCAATGAATGTTGCCGATTCCTTGTCTGCGACGATAACCGGGTTCCAGTTTCCGCTGTGGCATTGTCCTAACGCATTGACGGAGGTGTTAGTCTCCCCGCGATTAACAGCCCTATTTCGCAACTTGACACTATTCAAACTAATCTTAAATGATGCGCGGGTCTAAAAACTTCAGTTGATATTCCTTATATCCTTAAATTGACCCTTCAGACACTATTTATATCAGAATGAACTTGTTTGACAAAGACCGCTGGCATGTTGGAGAAGTCCACCAGAGATAAAAAGATGTAAAAAAAAACTGATATATTTATGGATGATGGATACATAACATATACAATGCTAACAAAATTTTAAACCTTAACCCTGAACTTTTCATCCGGGGGGTTAAAATGCAAAACACTGTAGGAAATTTCATTGATATATTTACACTAGAAGGAAATGACATAAAAATCTGAAAATTTTACAAATGTTAGAAAACCATTTAAAGCTGATGTTAAAATAAACATTTTACCTCTTGAAAAAAGGGTAGTATTTTAGGGCGGAAATATTGAAATTCGGCCGTTTTTGTGTTTAAAGGTGTCTAAAAAACTAAAGAAAACATTGTTAAATAGTTTTCAATTATAAAGACAAATTATAGATTGCTCCTCAGGCCAATTTTGAACTTCAATTTAAAATAATTAACCTATGGGGGAAATACAGAAATTAAAGTGATTTCATTCATAGAATAAAAACTGGAAACAGAGTGGTGTACACTGCCTGGCAGATTTTTTCATTTAAACTTGCGGCGGTAAAATGTGTTGTTTTGTAAAAGCAATAAGTTAATTTACTAAGAGAAGCCTCTTTCTAAAAGGCAAGTCGCACGCGCTTATTTCACTAAGACGAGACACTTTGCACAATGGATGTTGCACGCGCTGGACAAAAAAAGCACAGCAGAGAGCCAGCCGTTTCGCGGCCGGAATAAAGAAAGCGATATGTAGAAATTCTGTATTGAAGGTTTTCTGCCGCTAGATTGGAGTAGATAGCTGTAAATAACTAAATCGATTACGTCACACCATTGACTTTAGTCCCCAATTAGAGGCGTCAAGGGGTGCCAGAAAAAATTGTCAAATATTTTTTAATTATAAAGACAAGTTATAGGTTTGCTTCGCAGCAAAATTTATATTAAGACCACTGGCAATCAATCTTGTAAAAGTGCACCATGTCCAACCTATAACACGCAACTTCGGGCCACATCCGCTCTTGCCTGCTAAAGCACCGAAACTGGAAGCACAACATTGGGAGTATATGGACACTGAAAAATAAGACCCGTTGAAAGAATATAGAATAACTAAGGAATAACATCCTGGTAAAGTATAGTGGAACTGCGCTGTACCCCCCTGATATAATATAGTAGAACCGCGCTATACCCCCCTAGCAAAATATACAAAAACCGCACACCCTGTCTAGTTATGTGGCCCGAAAAAGCATTTTTAAACACATTTTGTTTTTGTCCGAATTATTATGTGGCGAAAAGTTTGTTTGACGAACGTGTGCCGCCACAACAAAAACGACCGCGCAATTACGTCATAAACACGGAATTTTACTGATCCTTTAGAGCAGTGTTTCCCAACCTTTTTGACATTAGTGCCCCCTTGGGCTAAATATTATTTCATATCGCCCCCCTCATCTTGCTTTACAGTAAAGTATCATATTAATCGTTGTCTAACATCATATTGTCTGCACTTTCGTTTCGATAAGCTGTCCGCAATATTTTAGGTTGTCTAACATACATTCACTATAGGAATTTATGGATATATTAATTCACTATAGGTTATGTCATTACGAGTAAATATTCAACATTCTGCACCAATACTATCAGGGGTCGGCAACCTTTTCTTGTCACGGGCACCAATCAAACTCATAGAGGTCTATGTGGGCCGCACAAAATGTTAACAAAGAAAGTGTAATAAAGCTAGTTTGAGGAAACGCGATAATCTTAGTGTTTATAGATAGTGTAATTCAGTGTTTGTTAAGCTCTTAAAGTCCTGGCGCACCTGGCGAGCGAAGCGAGCGCAATATTTTTGGGGTATACTAACATTTCTTTTAAATTTCGTGCTAGTATTTATTACATTGCCGAAAAAAATAAAAAAATGTTAAAAAAGATATGTCTAATACTTTTGAATACGTTTTCCTTTTGTCCGCAACCGTAAAAAAGCGCTAATCTATTCCAAAGACAGCATTAAAACGTAAACAAACTGGACGTAGAAAGATCATTGGCGCGAAGCGCGAAAATTTTTTGCCCGTACTAAGTTAAAATCGTCAAAAAGTATTTAAAATGGACTCGTGTCAAGTTGTCAAAGAGGTGGCGGGCCGTAAGTTGGCGACCCCTGCTTTAAATATACAAACATTTTGCCGCGTATAAAACTGTGAAACGCAACAACAACCAAGAACTTTACATAAGAAAGTCAATTATTACGTAACAATGGTCGGAAAACTACTACAAGTTCGCAGTACAAAAGTTGCCATTTAAGGTTAAAAGTTACCTACAGTCCTGTTTGTTACTATTTTTATGTGAACTTTTTATAAAATTTAGCCTATAAGTACTTTGATGTAACGCCCCCTTATGTGCATTCAGCGCCCCCGAAATTAGAAACAGACCCAAAACGCCCCTTGTAACTCGCCAACGCCCACAAGGGGGCGGTACCGCCCACGTTGGGAACCTCTGATTTAGAGCTTTTGTGTAGCTCCAACTCAAAACACATTCACCTTTTTCATTACCAAGGGTCATTTGGGCTGTTTTTAGGGTAGATCCCTATAAACAAAATGTGAAGACTTTTGAAAAAACAGGACTTTAGGAAAAAAAATAGGAAAAAATAGGACTTTTTTCAAATAAATTGAATTAATAAAATCTTATTAGGTCTCTCATAATAAATATCACAAACGTACCGAATCCTTTGGCCAATTTTGTCTGAACCGTAACTAACCTGAACCGTTCTTTGTAACATTTTAAGGACCGGTAGGTCTGCCTCCTGGATATTAATTGTTTTGTTTGTTTTACTGTTTGAGATCGTTTTACTTGTACCACGGGTTGCTTGCTTAAAGCGCGAAATCGAGCGTCCGGTTTTCCATAATATGCATCCCAAGGCTGTCATAAACCTTCCATAGGGGGGTCGGTTATTTATCATAAATTTGCAAAATAATCAATACAACCTTACTCGTAATTTGATGGTAAATTGGGTTCTCAGTTAGGGTAAATAATTAAATTGAAAGAAAAAAAAATGGCATTTAGATTAATGGCCTTTTTACCAAATTTCTATTGGGTATTAGCCTGTAACTTGTTAGGGTGGTCAGCTTTTAGAATCAGCGTTCGCAAATAAACATTCATTAGAACTGCACATTAAACTAATACGTTTCGTGGCGATGATTTGAAAGGCTTATGCCAAAGCAACAAAGGATTAACAACTTTACTATTTGTCATTTAATTTAAAACCGAGATTATTCATCTTGTAAGCTAAAATAAATAAGAAGTCGGCCAATAAGTTCACGTGTTTTATCTGCTTAAAGATGACCTGAGGCTCATTTGGAAAGGTTAGGAGGTTTTCGTGTTTATTTTGGAAGTTTAACAAGCCTACATATGTATTTAACAAGCCTCCGTATGTATTTAACAAGCCTATACGTATGTATTTCCAAGATGTGGAACAGCAGTACGGTTTAGCATTTCTGTAAATTTGCTTTTAAAGCGTTGAGTTTGTTATTACACCATTTTACTACAAGGATTGTCAAGATATAAAAGCGGTGTGGGACCCGTTGCGTCACAATCCGTCAGTCAGTCGCATATCTCGTTAAATTGTTGTTTTACCTTTTTTTCCTTCTAGCTCATCTTTTCTTCTTTCTAGCTTTTTTTTACTGAGCTAAATGTTTCTCACTTGTTTATTTCAAATAGACATTTAAATTGTTCCTTTTTAAAAGTGGTTTGATAATATGGTTCGATTTTTCTTTAATGCAAGGGCCTTAATTGTTGGGTAACGGAAATTTTACGTATGTCCAGTATTCTTCATTCTGTCCGCCACTGCTTGTGGTTATTTCTTTAAACTTGCTCCTGGTACCATCCATTAAACATGACACAGTGTTAGAACTTTAACTTCATTTTTTTACCATCTTTTAACGGGTTTTCCTGATTCTCCAGTTGTATATTTAGTTATATACGTTCCAGTACTTTGAAAAAAAACTTTAGAAGGTTGTACACAATTTGGGTAAGGTTTTTTTTAAGTTTGCCTACTACATCCGTACACAAACAGGAGTATCCAAGAAGCTTAATGATTGACCTAAAAAAAAAAGTTAGAAAACGGTTTAAATATCCTAATATCTCTTTTCTCGGTTTTGTAAAAGACACCTCGATTAGGAATCACAGTTTAAAAACATATACACAAACAAATTGAAAACGCGTGTAAATGATATTTTCTTTACCCACATAGTCTTATAAATTTATCGTACAGCTACAACAAATCGCGGGTTCAGGATTTTTTTGGAGAGGTAGGCCCACTAGTTTTAGATATGACAAGGCTTGCTGATCTTGGACAAACTCGTGCTCAAATGTCGCATAAAATCGAGCATAAATAGCAGGACTCAAGGCGGTTTCAGGTCATTAGGGTTAAATTGCCAAACTTTTTATTTAGAGGAGACGTGACGTATCGACCATATATCAAGATGACAATAGGCCCTTAAACACGACTGGACAACAGCCAATCACGACATATCAGCAGTTTTATAATTGACAGTTGGAATTCAGTGTAGCATGCGTGCCGGTAGAGTTTTATTCTAAAATTACAATTTCACGGCACACTTAATATATCTAAAAGCGCACTAATGTACCGCGGCACAACGCTTATCAATCGGTCTGTTCTTTGAGCACAAATATGCTGGCGTAGTAGCACATCAGGTCCTATTTATTCGCTAGTATAGGAATGTTGTCGATCATTCCACTACACTTCCTGCCAACCGAATGCACGGTAAGCAAATTAAGGACATTGGTGCGGGCTTAGTAGGCTAGTGCCATGAAAGTGCCGCCTGTGCTTCACAGTACAGCTACAGCAACTTATATATTAGAAGGCACTTGTGTTGTATGTAGAACTTAAAAAGATAACGAAATATGCAGTTTCGGATTTGGGCTTCTCTAAACTTGATCAAGTACACAGGAAAAAGAGAGTAATACCTTATATTGAATCCTATTAAAACCCTGAGCTAAAATACTGTAGCCTACCTATGAACCCGTTACTGCTGAAGCAGAGGCTCATTTTGGATCATCAGAGCTAAATAATGCGGCCACCAGATCAGATATTATTAGCAGTGTTGAATGACTGACTTGACTTAAGTGCAATTAAGGCACTGTTTTCAAATGACTTGACTTCACCTAAGTTTTTTCGGTAAAAATGACTTGAATCGATTTAAGTCTTTTAGACAAATGACTAGGGTGAAATAAGTGTTTTTATTTTAAAATTTGATTATTTATTCTAATTTTTGCACAGAAACAATTTGCTTGCTGTATTGCTTATAATAGGACGGGAACGTGTAATTTTTATGACAAGGACTTGACTTGGGATTGACTTAAATGCAACTCGAATATTATTTTAAAAAGACTTCACTTGGACGTAAGCTATTTTACAAATGACTTGACTGGGACTGTGTAGCCTACGTATTTTTCCATATTATATTGTTTATGCATACAATTGCACCCGTAAAAAAGCAACAAAACCTTGTCTATCTTTTCATTTCTATGCAGTTTTTTGTAGTTTTTGAAAAAGACAAAACTAACAGATTTAGCATCTTCCAATTTGCTAGACTTGGGCGTAACTTGGTATTTTAATTCCAAAAGACGAATACAGTTTAAAGCAGGAATTCGCCTATCTACTTAACCCCTGTACCTTTTTGCATGACTGAGTTTCTCGCTGAAGCGAATTTAATTTTGCTAGACAGTTCTTCGCTAACTTCATGTGTGGTGACTTTCGTTGGCGTGGACCCAGTTAAAAACGGAACAAACTGCTTGATAATTACATACTTGTTGTAATAGGCGTTTAGTTGTGATAGGCCTTTCGTGGTGTTTGGAAAGGCTGTAGGCGTATAGCCAAAATAGCTTGTGGTCTAGAAACCTACCACTTTTTTACAGTAACGAAACGCGTTGTCAAACTGAAATTGCGAGGAAGAAATATATATGGGGAAATAAATATAACAATAATACTTGACTTAGCCAAACCCAAGCGCTAACTCGCACCCCAACCCAAATAATGCTAGCAATATAACCCGCTTGCGAAAATGTGATGATTCTAGACCAGCGCCACGATTTCGTCATATCTTTCTTATCTGCAAAGTTTGGCGTCAGTAGCAAACCAAGCATAGTCAGTTAAAGATTACCAAGACATGTCTGTCTGATAAGTGCTATCGCATTACTACGTATTCTATACTTTTCATCCGTCTTTGAATATTTGGCATGTACATGTGTATAGTAATAGATTGTATACTTGCAGTAAAACTTGAGAAAATTTGTAGTTTACTGAATAAGCTTCTTTGTCATTCGTTAGCCTTCTATGGCTGTTCATGTGTTTCTTTTGATATGCTAGACTAGAATTACCGACCTTTGTACAATTAACTTTTAATATAATTTCAAATTTATGAAAAACCTTGCTTTTATGATAACCTTAGTTTTTCATGATATTCCGTGATGTGCTTTTGTATTCAAAATCCATGTTAAATGCGAACGAAATATGGTTTGTTCCGTAACAAAAAATCAATATTTGGAGCTGTTTCCACTTCGAGAACCGCACATTGTTATTGTTTTTGTTGTTGCTACGCTTAAAACTTTGTAATGCCTAAGGGTGCCAAGTGATAGTTAAGAATCTTGAATCTGATTTTTTGCTCTTACAACTTTTGTGTAGGATTAGAGTGGCATAAATTCAAATAAAACTTTCTACGTTGAGTAGAGTTGATATGTTTTGTTCTGGTTCCATTTATTGTGACATACTAGTGATTTACCAACGGAAAAATCTTGTAGGGGTGCCGCAATCTATTAATTATTTCTGAGGGGTGAGAACCACTAGTGTAACGTGATCGTTATCCGTGCATAAAGTGGGAGTAGTTGACTTTGCGAAAATCAATACACATGTCATGAACTGACATCTAAAGCAGAATCGCGCTCGAAAAGGGCTGCTTGCCGCAATTCGAGAGGGAAATAACCTGAATGGCACTTCAGATTTTTGCAGTGCCATTGAAGCTAGATTAGGTACAGGCGAATCTCGGGTACCATGCACGTTTTGTTTTGTTTCTGGCGAGAATATGTTTTATATTTTAACTGATACTCTTTTAATGATTTTACAATAAACCAAATTTCAGCCATTAGTCCTAAACTAAACAGGTGAAGTGGTTCAATTCGGTACATTTATCATTTTTGCTATGTTGTACAATGCCATGGTTAAGCTTCTTCTTGAAGTTAACCTTCTTCTGATATTTCTGAACGTTTTTTTGCAAATCAATAGAGATTACAATCAAATCGAAAACTAACAAAATACCCTCCAAAAAACCAATATATGCGTTTTAATTAAATTCCACTGAATTTCTCTCAGGCTTAACAGTATAGTTTGTATTATCGAACGACTGCCTATACAGTTATACACGACTGTCAGTCGCATTTGGCCAGTTTACGCACAAAAAATATGACGCGACGCATAAAACAACAAACTTCCTCGCGATTTCAATATCTGCACCTGACGCTTTCGCTATTAATAGCCACCAGCTTTGGCGGCGTCTGTAAATACATAACCGCATGTGATATCGACGCAGGGCTACTATGCGTTAAGCGGTTCATGCAAGCCAGGAAGTGGTCGAATTTGGCCTTACGCTGCACCCGCTGCGCTTCATTCGGCAATTATGCGGTTAAAAGCGTTCGTCAGCTCGCGTTAGGACTTGAAAGAAATTTATTAGCGCGAGACCGCTCGCAGCACGCGCACAGCTATTCCGTGGAGTGCGGTGACTGCGGTGAAGTCTGAGTGCTCGATTGGCTGGCGAACTGTGCTGACGACATGTTTGTTAAGTGATCTCTAGTTTAGCTAAGTGAGGCGAAGTGCAGAACAGCAGTTGTACCTTAATCGCCTGAAAGACTATACAGTTAAAATGGAATTCCATCGTACGACTACAGAAAGTTAACAAGTAGTATAATATGGCCGGAATGCCTTTACCGATAACTGTCATCTATAAAAGCAGTGGTTCTCAACCGTTTTAGCTTACGGACCGGAAAATTTCTGAACAAATTTTGCGGACCGGTGGTGCTTCACAAATCAAAATTAAACCAATATTTAATTACGATTGTAAAAGTATGCCACTTAAAAGCATAGTATGGAACTTCAATTCAATGAGTAATTTGTTGCTTTTTGATATCATACGTGTTATACGTGTTTCTATGGTAGTTTTTCACATACAACTGGTCTTAAGGTTTACGACTAAAATGTTGTAGCCTACTTTTAAACAGTTGGGGACAACAATTGCAGCATTGTGACGTATGATAAAGTCCAAAGTAGACCATCAACTCTACGTTATGTCACAATGCTGCCAATTACGGATCTGGCGAAGTCCTAAATTTGATAGACAAGCCTTCAACATCTTGCATTTTGCGATTGGAATATAAATTGTATGTAATATATTTGGCGGCTGTTTAGAACCACTGATTTGAAAAGAGCAAGGAAAATATTGACAGGCACGACTGCAAGGAAGGATGTATCCGCGACCGTTGTTGCTCGCAATGCAACTACAACGAAAAGTTTGTTTGACGAACGTGTGCCGCCACAACTAAAAACGACTGCGCAATTCAACACGTACGTTTAGTCTTCATTTAGAGATTTTGTGTACCTACGAATCTAACTCAAAACACATCACCTTTAGACATTACCTAAGAGTCATTTGGGCAGTTGTTTGGGTAGATCCCTATGCTAGGTAGGGATGCCTTCCGGATACAAATAGTTTCGTTATGGGTTCGTTTTACTTGTATTGCGGGTTGTTTCTGGAAGCGCGAAATTAAGGCCCGATTTTCAATAATATGCAACCAAGGCGTTGATAGACTTACAATGGGTTGCCGGATAATTTATCACAAATTTGAAAAATATTAAATGGAACATTACTATGAAAAAAAGAAAAAGTATCTTTCCGATTTGTCCCTTTAACCAAATTGTGGTCAGCTTTTAGAATCCGCCTTTGTGAAAAAAGTTCATGTTTGAACTGCACATTCAACTCATAGGTTACATGGCGATGATTTCAAGGCTTATGCTAAGCAAAAGATTACCAACTACTTTGCATAATGGTTGGAGCTGGAGGTTGTAGTAAGACGAAATAAACGAATATCAAAGCCCATACAGAAGTAGGTATTATTTTGAACGTTTCGAATAACTCTTTATTCATTATAATCAGTGCCTTCTTACTAAGTTTAAAATGAGTAAAGAGTTATTCGAAACGTTCAAAATGATACCTACACTTCTGTATGGGCTTTGCTATTCTTATTACGTATTACCATTATCATTTGTCATTTACATTAAAACCGAGATTATGCATCTTGAAAGCCAAACACCATAAGAAGTAGGCCAATAAGTTCACGTGTTTTATCTACTTAAAGATGACCCGGGGCTCAATGTATTTCCAAGGCGTGTATCAGTAACAGGGTTTCGCATTTCTCTGAATTTGCTTTTAAAGTATTGAGTTTGTTATTATACCATTTTACTACAAGGATTGTCAAGATAATAATGCGGTGTGGGACCCATTGCGTCACAATCCGTCAGTCAGTCGCAAATCTCGTTAAATTGTTGTTTTACTTAACCTGACTGAAGGACCTGTCGGCCTGACAGGTCGCACGTTCCCCTTGTTGAAAGTAGACACTTGCCGATTGATTTTTCGATTAGCGCTCAAGGCTGCCCTTGCTTTACGTTGCGTACACGTTTTTTCGCTCTTCAACTCGTCGCCATGGTCGATAATGCGGAAAACTCGAGAATAAAAAGGCAGTATTCGTTTTTCCGAGTACAAAAAGCCGAGGTTAAGTCAGTATCTTTTATTTCGTGGTATTAGTATTATCTATAGCAAAGTAGCTTTAGCGTGGGCAATTTTCAAGTTAATGCCAGGAACGGAGTTTGTGCAATAGGAACTTTTCGGTTTCGTTGTTATTCTTATTCGTTAAGTATTTAGCAATAAATCTACCTTTACAAGTGATATATTTTTATCGCGATTAAAATCAAAACACAGGGCATTACATTTGCATTGTACCAAATCACAGAAGCAAATTGCGCAATTTGTACCTGATTGAATGGAAATCATTAGATTGTTCGCGACAGTTTACTTGGTACTCCAGACATAAGACCTAAATAAGAACAGCATCAACGTTGAAAAAAACACAGCTCGGAATAAGACCTAAATAGGACTAATACCTAATAGTCGTAATACCGTCGAAATCAGAATACGTCCTAAATCCGTTAAAATAAGACCTAAATGGTCAGAATCAGGTCTATATAACCTTTACCTAACCCCAACCCCAATCCTAACTACATCACTAACTCCCCTAAAGTTTAACCATAACCCAATTCTTAACCCTTACCATTATCCCCCAATAACCCCTAGCAGGGGCAACAGTTCCGGTGGTCAAACTAGGGCGTCCAAACGTCGACACCAAACGGCTGATGCCTGACCGACAGCCCCCGATGGTCCAATATCCTCCAGCTACAGTTGCAGGCGTTATTTTGGCAATTTAAACCGTTTTCCGTTGAATTTAGGACGTATACAGGTTAAGGTCTTATTTCAACGATAAAGATTTCATTCTATCGGGGATGTTATTGTATATTGGTATTATAAATTATTCTGCTTGACATTGTTGCTTTGTAGGTCTTATTGTGTGTACCCTTTACGTAATCGTAAATCGTGCATTGTAAACCGGTAACGTTAGGTCACAAAGATGATTTTTGCAAAAAAGGTTAACGCATACATTGAGACAATTTGTATTATTGAGAAGTTAATACCGTATAGTACCTTAATTTTAAAACACGTTGCTTACTTAAACAAGGTGCGTATAAAGCACACTCGCTATAGACCAGTGGTTTTCAATCAGGGTTCCGCGGAACCTTAGGGTTCCGCTTGTACAGTCCCGGGGTTCCGCAATTTATAAATTCTTTAGCTCATTGAGGTGTTTTTGTTACACTGGGGTTCCTCGAGCCAGTGGAATGTTTCCATAGGGTTCCACTCCAGCAAAAGGATTGAAAAGCACTGCTATAGACTATGGTATAGGTATGTGCACGACTGTAGATCAATCCTTAAGCAACACTTGTTAGCAGCAATTAAATTTGCTCGGCCAAATAATCGATAAATGGGCTGTTCCCCAAAATCCACGGGTAAGGTTTTTCCTGTGAGTCAGATTTGGTTATTAGCCCGTGTAAACACGCTTGTTTTCACGATGATTAAATGGAGTTGTTTACGCGATGCGGAAATTTCACATTTTAAAACCAACAAATCGTGTTTGAGGAAGCAGAAGGCTAAACGTCGCACACTGAGCTTGTAGTTGTCGGTCTTCTCGTTTGTGTAGGCAAATTACTTGGCCTATATATTAGAAAGGGTTGAGTATGTTTGACTGGAAAATATAGCCGCTAGCATTTTGTATGGAAATATAGCCGCTAGCATTTGTAATTTATTGATTAGATGGGCAAGAGTGCAACAGAGATTTTATTAATTTAAAATACCGTGGTGCTGCTACTTGATTTAGATTTAGCAACACAGGAGGCCTATGTTTCGGTTGGCTATACAATTTGTGTAAAGGTTGAATATAAATAAGGAAACCGCAGGCTGTGAGTACAGTGTTCAACCAGCAGTCCCCCACTGAGAAAACTCTGTGAATATGTAGAAAGTATGTAACAATGCAAACCACGTTTGTGTACTTACAGCAAATAGCAATCAGAATTCCAAAACCCTTGATAATTATTGTCAACATAAAAAGGCCGAGGATATCGTTAGTGCCGTCAATTTATCCTGAGCGACACGCCAACCACCAATCAATGTCTGGCCTAATATTGTTACGGTGCGCAATCTATAAATCAACTGTCATGTGAGCTTGTAAGGCGTTTCGTGCTGCATGTCAGTTCGTGTGTCGCTTTTACTAACCACAGCATACGTTAAAACAATAAAATCGTTTAAAATGTGGCCAACAGCTCCCCCTTTAAAGAAATGTTCATACTTGGTCAGAATTTGTAATGAGCAAGGATATTTTAACGTTAATTTGGTAGTGTAATGGATAAATTACTAACTTTGTGAATTTGTAGACTGATTTTAACGTTTACTCGGACATGAACCAAGTATTTTACATGGTTCGCCTTGCTGTAAGGCCTGTGCTATTTTTTGAGTTGATTGCTGAATCTTAATTATTGCTCTTCGCGCAAGACTATTCAAAGTTGATAAAAGTCTAAATTTAAAACAATATAACGCCGAAAAGCCGCAGACCACTGGTACGTTATTACCAACGGTCCAACGCGCATATATCTCTGTCATCTCTTTGATGAAATTCTCACTGTACAGTTTCCAATTTTTTTCGTCGGCTCTTTTGTCATTGCAGTGATTGCAGTGTGTACCCGGGGGCACGCTGCCCAACTGTTTCGCGTATTTGTCCCAAGGAAATACGCCTAATTTTACCCGATCTCAATAACTAGGCGGGTCGATCGGGGCCGCGACAGTGGCGTGAAAAGATATTGTGGCAAATTCCTCTTCTTTTGTGCGACTGTCACACGAATTCCTTAACGTCTTTGTGAGCAAGGCATTGGGCATACACGCGATTGTCGTTCAAGCCGGTGATTGCAAAGCGCCTTTCTCCGTAGTGTTGACTCGATCGATGGTGTTTTCCGGGGGATGGGAGAGGGGGTTTGCAACTGTGTCCATTCCGCGTGAACAGACAACAAGACAAAGAAGACCTCTGTATCGCGCGCCGCCTTTCCTTTGCTTTACTGTATTTTTTAAGTGCCGAGTCGCAGATGGTGAGCTTTCGCAAGGATCAGGAATATTTCGCAATTTATAACGAAACTGGAAATTGATTTTTAGCGTTAAAGACTTTTATTTAGCACTTCACAGTGTTGTACACAGGTCATTTTGAAAAGACTTAAATATCGGTTGAGTCATTATAAAAATAAATTAAATCCTATAGTCAAGTAATTTGAAAAATAACTTAGGTCCTAGGTCCAAGTCAGGTATTTTGCAAAAAACGAGTCAAGTCCCAGTCAACCATAAAAAGTAAACTGTTAAACTATTAAAATTGGTAAACTCGTCCGTTTATGAGCAACAATTCAACTAACAATGACATAAACGCAAAATATATCAATTACTTGTTTTAACCTACAAAACTTGAGATAAATTTTAATCAAACACTCTTAATTCCAAGTTATTCAACAAAATGACTTTAAGTCAAATGATTTGTCCCAAAGACTTAAGACAAGTTATTTTAGTTAAAAAAATGAAGTCAAATCAACTCATTTGCGAATGGTGACAAGTCAAATCAGTGACTTAAGTCATTACAACACTGGCTTTTCATCATCGGAAAAGTTTTTAGGCTCTTAGAAACATTAAGTATTTTACCTAATTTACTAGTGTGCAACAAAAACGAGTTATAGTTACCTTCGGTTTTGAACGACATGCATGTACGCTGTACTGTTTTACAGTAGGTTATTTTGGCACGCGAAATGACGTCTCAAAATTTGTGGATGGCATAATAAGGCTAACCCTTGTTTGAGCAGGATCCGGGGTATGAGAATGGCCAAACAGGAAAGGTTTTATCACCATTTTCCAGGCCATTGGCTATTTTTGTTGAGTTTACGGCGCGTCGCAGCGACTGCTAAAATTTAACAGTCGCTCGCTTTCCGTCACGCGCAAATCGAACTCTGAAGGAATTGCCGAAATTGTTAAATTGACATGCGGAGGTCCATACGTCAGCTACAAAACCGCCTGCTACGCACGGCAGCTGGCCAGCCGGCAAAATTGTCACGTACAACGGGCCCGTTTTTCCGGAAGCCGAATTTGTAAACTGCCCTTATGTGCCCGCACTTTGATTGTTCTTATCTTGATGTTGAAATGAAGGTTTGCCGGACATCTGAAAGCCAGAACGTCGGGTTTTTTTCGTACAATAACGTCGATAGTATTGAAGCTGGAATAAAAAAAGCAAATTAAACAATTCGTTGATTTTTGAACGCAATTTCTTTACGTGCCGAGATACTAAGTTGAAAGGAAGGTTTGGGCATCTGACACCCATATGTGTGGATTAGTCCATACTAAGACGTCGATAAATTACCAGAGCTGCGAGAAACCAGAGTCAAGTTAAACGAACAAAATAAAACAGTTTGAGTTTATTTTTGACGCGCTTTTTTTTTTTATAAGGAACGCTTCACAATGTTGCGTGTCATCGTCGCAGTAAAAGGCAAAAGATTTACACGCTGTGAAATCAGACCAGAGTGTTGCGTTGTGTTTTGCATTTTAGTCGTAAATTACGCACGTGCGCGAAGAGACAAAAAGTCGCTGGATGATTCCAGTAGCTATATACCAAGGTTTCCATCACGTGCGCATCCTGTGGGACTGTACCTACGGGATGACGAGCTGCCCTTGTGTCAACACTGGGCCGGTGATTACACTCGGAATTTATTGACCACTGAGAGGCTTTGAAACGGCTGGGGAGGGTCGTCGTTTGGTCGGTCGCCCCCGATCGCGTAAAAGCAGACGCGTTGGCTCGAGAAAGGGATGTACAGCATGTTTTTTCGATGGGTGTGTCGAAGTCCAAAGGCAGGCTTCTGTGTCGTGTTTTCTGGAAGACATGCTCGCGGGTATATATAGCCGTAAGAGGTGGACCATTAGTTGGACCAGAATAGCGGGCCGGAGCTGTGTCCGAGCGTATTACTGAGATGGCAAAGTAAACTTATGATATCTGACAACTACTCTTTAATTGCGGTTATGGTCTTGAGAAGGCTTGCTATACAGTCTTAGTTTAACTTTTAACTTTGCGAATATTTCGCTACAATGGAGTAATGAGACTCTGGTATTAGTCTGTGCTGGTTTGCGCACTAGGTTTGTTTTGTTATAGTGTCTTGGTAAGGTATTTTATTTTGTTGGAATAGTTTCCCTTGCTTAATATTTTTCAGCAATCGACCTTTTTTAGTTTAGGCTTTTGCGGCAAGTTTGGAAATAAGTTGTAATGTTTACAAACCATTTGGCAATACCTCATAGTAAAATGCAAGTGGCAATAATAACGATAATACATACACAAAAGAAAAAGGCAAACAAATAACACGAAAAAATGCGATGTAAAGGTCAGTAAGTACCACTAGGTGTTAAAAAGATACAAAGGTGCCGTGGTATCGATGTTAAGCTCTGGTTTGTGAGGTTTAGTCAGTAGAGACTCCAGCAAATATAAACGGTATTTGTCATGCCGTAAACTCGTTTGTATCTTCACTTGTATTTCTACACTGATGATGGCTGATGTATTGCCGAAACGTTTCTAAACAACGAAATGTCGATTTTATCGAATATAATGGCTTTAGTATTGTTATTAAAATTGGAATGATTTATTAATACAAAGACAAGCCATATTTCCATTAAGTTGTTAATCCCACAGCAAAATCAAGATTATTTTTCAGCAGGTTAGCCGGCAACAAACAGAACCATAAAACGAATCTCGCCATTGCTGACTTTACACTACCCCCCAAAAGCTTTTTGCATAATATAGTCAGTGGTGTGTCTGTCAACGTTATGGATGACTCAAGCGACATGCCGACATCTGTTCAATGTCGATCAGTCATTTTCAACGACGCCAATACAATGGAATACGCCAAATCGTAGAAAAACCCTAGGTAGTAATAAAGGCAAGATTTGTCACGCAAATACCACCAAAAAATAACATTTTGCCAAAAAAGAGATTTATTTTCAACTTGATGCGAGTTATTTTTTAGTATAAGTCTGGTTCAGATTTCAGATATCAATTTTATCTCATTTTTTTTATATTAAGCTGTCAGAAACAATAAGTTTGACGCTGTTTGTCTGAATAATTAATGGAGGAGCGATCTTCAGTGATTAATTTAGTTTCGAAGCGTTGAAGTCAATCCAAAATAGATCAAGCGCCAAAACACCTTCCACGTTGAGAATTAACAGCGTAAACGGTGTTTGGTGGGTCGTAGACTGCTTTAGTACACAAACTTCTGACCAAGCGGGGATTAAGCTTTTGTCGTATGTCAACACAAAATGTTACTTGTGAGAAATTGTATGGTATGCTTTCTACGCGAATTGACCCGTTGCAAATCTTTTTAGGGCATCATACATTTTTAATGACGCGGTCCAATGCAAGTAAATCAATCTTAATGGGGCATTAGTGCTAAACGCAGTATCACATTGACATGTTACACGCAATTTACATTTGCCAAAAACTTACTGAATAATGCCGCTAAGACAACAGCACAATCTTTATTTGAAATGATCTTGTGTCTTTTTGTTTCATTTCCAACCAAAAAAATTCTTTAAAAAGGCTTTAAAAATGTTGTTAGGAAGCTATCAGTTCAACACACAGTAAACATGATTGATTCTGCCAGCCAAATCCAAAGCATTTAAATCCATATCTATGTGTCCTGATGTCACCTTTGTGAACTTTGTTCCATAGCAATATAGGTGCACGCTTTTGCGGTTTAAATTTAAACCGTACTTTTGCACTTCGGTATTACAAAAAGTCCGATATTGATTCCCCTGCTGGCATCTGTTTCCCTGGTCATTTACCGACTATACACAGTGCATGCTGGACGGTCGATTCTAATGCCATTTAATGGCTAAAGGATTCTTCCTTTTTTGTGCCCTTTGGCGGTAGAAGCGGTTTGGCAAGGTGCGTGGATGGAACAAGTTTTGTCAACAACAAGTGTAACTGAAAACATGTAGGAGAATGTTTGGTGCAAATGAAAAGATCTCGGAATGCTTATAGCATGGTAAAAGCCTATCGCCGTAGCTTGAGTACAGATTGAGTTTCCGCGGTAGTTTTTCTCGGAAAAAAAATTATAATCTATGTATACTGCGGTTGTACACTATACTGTAGTGCAGAAAATTAAAATTGTTTTAACGTCCGCCGTTTTGGATTAACTAACTTACAAACGCAGTTGAAATGTCAAGAAGGTTACACGCAGCCCATTTGTTTTGCAAAATGATTAAGCAAAACTATTATTTTTGTGCGAATTAAAGTGATAGCTATTTTGCCAATTACCATGCTTGTCTGTGTAACATCTAAACATAATCGTTCAATATTAACGCGTCAGGGTAAAATTTGAGTTAAATCGTGGGGTGTTTATTGCCGACATTAGCAAACAAAGTATTTCTGGTTGTAAGCGATAATGTACATAACGTTCTTAAATCACGCGGTCCATTAAATTTGCAATAATCGTGTCATGTCGTTGATAAATAACCTGGTCATTTGTGGAAGTATAAACATCCTTCGTCTGTTTCGTGTAGTCTGTAAACAGAAGTGTATACTGACGCTCTGAGTTTATTGACCAACCAAAGTGTACCCAGTATTTTCGCAAGCATTTCTTCGGTGTAATCCACTGTTCGAAACTTTAAAAAGCCGTCTTAGAAGAAACGTGACGTCACAACGTTCGGAAATATAGCTCTATAAAAATCTCGGCGCGCTCAATTCGGTCAGGTTTATTTTCTGTATTGACATCGAGCTTGAACTCAGGCAAGTTTGAGGTGTTTAGTTCAGTAACTTAACTTTGGACAACAGAACGCGTTAGGTAAAAATAAGTCGTGATATGGTTCTTACCTGGGCATATATATTAAAAGGGTTGCTATCTTTATGGTCTGTTTTTGGTTAGGTATCGCTAGGATTGTTTAAAATTTTGTAGATTTTAAAATATTTTCGAACGAGTTTATTTTCTTAAACTCAAGTTTTGTGCTGATGTAATAACTTTAGATTTGACTTCATATCATAGAACAGTACTAGACAGTCACTTGACTTGTTTTGAAATGACCTTCGCCAAGTCAAGTTGTAAATGAGTTACTGGAACAACTGTCAAAAGCGCTTTTAAACGAGTTGTTTGTGAGTTTTATCTGACTACATCAGGCCTAGTTCATTACTCGGGCTGCCATCTGTTCCGGTGTATTCTTAAACTGTGTATTTCTTAAACTAAAGCTCCTGTCGAGCGAACGCGAACGCGAATCTTTTTGAGTTTACCGGTTTTATTCTTGAATTGCTGGCATACTTTCACTTCTTTGGCTGTATAGTTGCATATCTTGAAAGTACAGTGGAATCAATGAGCTAAGCCGAATAGAAAAGTAAAAAAGTATATGTTTTATATATTAAAATATTCTCACTTTTGAGAAAGCGCTGATCTATTCCATATAGCCTGAAGACTTTATGTAATTACTCCAGTTATGTTGCTTAATGTGAGTCTGGGTTTATAATATCGTTGTAAATGGTTTATATAATTGCCACGTAGCTGTATCGGTTTATTTAAACATCATAGAGCTGAATTCATTTAAATGCCATAGATCTGTATCGACTTCCAAAGCAACGGACAAAGTCGACCACTAAGTTGAGATGCGCCTTAACCACGCTGCTTGTTTGTGATTGGAGCGTGTGATGTAGTGACGTATGCGCATAGTTTCATTACCGCGTTTTAAAGCGGCACGCGTGCAGTCGTACTCTTAGATTAGCCTTCTTTGGTCCTTTGGGACGATAGTGTGTTTACGTTTGGCACCCAGTAACCATGGGACGACACGGCGCTCCCCAACACTATTTAGCGCTGCTTAGCACGAGCTGCCACTCTGCCTATATCGCGTGAAATATTGCGTCACGAGCATTAGGCTCTGACGTGCGGGAGCAGACTTTAAAACAGCGAGCTTAGGATTAGTGGATTGTTGGCATTGTGTATTTACAAGTGTTTGCTTTATCCCAACTTTAAAACCCGGATCCAACCCGAGCTTAACTAAGGCTAAGAACTTGAAGTAGCTTTGAAACTTTAAGTCTTTTTGCTTGTTTCTGGTAATAACAGGTCACTACATCCAGCAGTGCTGTTTATTAATGTTCCGGCAACAATATAGCGATTATTAGGTAACACGACTGACGGTTTGATAAGCGGCCAGCAATCAGCGGCAAAGCTCGTGCAGCACGTTATGGACACGTTTAAATTTGATTGACGAGGAAATTCTTCAACGGTGAAAACGATGACAACCACTACGACTTCGTTCAACGAAAGCAGCTCAGAAAATGAGGTTAGTTGGTTATTTAATTTTTCATGTCGTATAGCCGTATATGAAAAGGTTTCTGCTAATAATCCACCGTTTATGATTTATTGTACCTATTTTTAAGGAAACTACCGATTGCATTAGGGTAACCGTTCTTAACCAGTGGGCCATGGCTTACGCGAACTTTTTAGGTGGGCCACAGACCAATTTAAAAAAGCTGGGTTTATTGAAGAATTTTTTTTATTTATTTCACTACACCTAATTTTACAGGAATAAAGGCTTGGGGAGGAATTGAGAAGGACTGTAAATGAACGTAAATTTATGGTTCAGAAGCAAGTGCCTCACTAATGCACGGTTGAATAAATAATCTGTATTAAAATATTCTCCGCTGTTTTTTGTTCTAAACCTTTTTTATACTTTGTTCTTTCACAAAAAAATATTTGACCACATAATTTTTGTTTAACGAAAATGGGCCACGAAAGACAAAAGGTTGAGAACCACTGTATTAGAGCCAAAGCATTCAAATAAGCCACTATAAATGTTTTAGTTTTCCAGGCCTCGCCTTCAACATCATCACTAATTCAACTAATAACTAAATCCTTAACCAAACTTTTAACCCTGTTTACCGTGCAGTTGACTAGGCAGTTTTTTCAGACCCGTAGCTGCTTCGGCCGTATCGCTCTTGAATATGTTTCTTATTATAATTTGTGTATTTCTTTTACACCGCGAACGGAAACTAAACATTACTTTACTTACTATATCCGAGGGCAAACAGTACGGTACTCGAAGCGTCGGCTATGCGGCGACGGACACAACAGCCGGTGCCAAAAGAGTGGCAGCCAATCACCCCATACCCTATGGGAAAGATTAGATCAGTGGTCATTAACCTTCGTCCACCCCTTTTAAATCATCAACCAATTCTCGCACCCTTTCTAGAATTGTTTTAATAGCAAACGGTTGTGATTTGATTTTTATACAGGTAACTGATAACGCAGTAACACAATACGAAAATGTGTGAGTTAGTTTTACATTTAACTGAGCAAAGAAAGTCTCAGGACAGATGAATACTATTTTTCATGACGACCCTTCATAGCGATAACATAACAGGTTGAACCAGGGTACACCAAACTAAAGCCCGAGGGGTTAATTCTGTCGGCCGCGGCATGTCACCCTAATCATTACAAAATACAGTTGAAATGTCGTCGGATTCAAATCCAAGCTAACGTTGATGAATTTAAAGTGAATGACAATTCCATAAAGCAGACTATAGTTTTTAGTAAATACAGTAGTTATCTATCTTTCATTTATTTAACTAAATAATCAATTCAATAAAGTTTGACACGCCGTTTTTATCCGACCCGCGATGGTCAGGTCTAACAGCTATTCGACCCTTTAACGAACTTTAAACCAACAAAAAACAAACGGCGCAAAACAAAACTGACCTTTGGGTAAGTGAAGGATGACAATGGAAATAACCACACTGTCATTTTAGCCATAGATAGTTATTCCATGGGCATACCAAACTTCCGTCAATTGTGCTGATTCTATTTCTATCTTTTCGATGCCTTTATTGATGATTTTCCGTGAAATGAGTCATTTCGCATAATTTGCAAATTCTATTGCGATTTAGATTCATATTTAAAATATTGCTTACAATCGCCACAGGAAATCGCCCAAAGGCATTGAGAATATGTAAAGATAAGCTAACCCGCAAGTAGGTTAGGCCTGAAATAAAAACAATTCATTTCTCTTCGGAAATTCTTGATATATTTTGCTTGCTAAAAATAGCATGCGTCCGGCACCACGTGACAGATCAATCGATCAAATTAGGGTGCGTACCACAAGCGATTTGGCCCACATTACAAGTCCTATGTTGGTAAGCCAGCTTAGTTAGGACACTTGCTTCAATAGCTTTGGCTAAACTATTGGATGTAGCTGGGGTTGTACAACTGATTTTTTCTTTTAATGTCCACCGTTACCGAAATTGATATGATATGATCATCCTAAAAAGTTCATTTGCTACATATTGCTGCTTCGGCCTACTTGTTCAGTATTTTTCACAACTTTGGCCCGAAGTTAAAAGCGTTACAATTTGGCGTTCGCTTGTATAAATGTGGCGCGTTCGAATCTTTAAGGTCTCCATAGCACATTACAACATAAACCAGCAGACAATTCTGCTGAAAGCTGTAGGCTAAATTCAGCCACTGTGTAGCGCAGCAATTATCATGTTTATCAAGTCATTTAAGACACAATATCCCAGGGGAGGAAAGCTATTGGTACTGCCACTCAGCAAACACTCAACCTTAATAGTTTTGTAAACCAAGATTGCGCCTCTCGACCGCAAAACAGAAATGTAAACTGCAAATATGCCTGTGCATTTTTTTTACGTTTTGCTTTTATAGGCCTTAAAATTCAGCTACAAATCGTTTCGACCAAAAGTTTTAATTTAAATACTTTCGATTGAGTCACTAAAAATGTTGTTGAACAAAGTAGCATGTTTGGTAAAATCCAAATTAGATGAGAACTAGCATTAGTCGCATTTTACTCTATTTCATTGAATTAGAAAACTAGAATTATCTAGTTGCCCAAGTCTGTTGCTAACATCGTGGCATCTATATAGCTAACCTTGTCTTATGTAATACCTCTTGTATCAGCTTCAAAGTCCAAAGGTCAAAGTATATGTTATCTTAATAACTGATCAAATTTAACATTTTCCAGCATGCCTCGGAAGAGATGGTGATTTACATCGCGGCCGAAATCCTGATCGCCCTGATCGCCCTCTTCAACAACTCGTTCGTGATACTGGCAGTATGCAAGTTCAAGCACCTGCGAACGCGGACCTACACCTTACTTGCCTGCCTGGCCTTTGCCGACATCGGCGTGGCTCTTTTTGCAATTCCAAGCGCCATCTTGCTGAGGATAGGTGAGAGTGATTGACTGACTGCGCTGCACGGTTCCAGCAATTATTGAAAAAAATTACTTAAGTCCTAGTCAAGTCATATATAAAAACCTAAGCCTAAGTCCAAGTCAAATATTTTAAACAAAATAGCAAGTCGAGTCCCAGCCCAACTCATCAATTGCCCAAGAATATATATATATTTTAAAATGTTAAATAAAAGCATCTAATTTCAACCTAAGTTATTTGACTGAATGTTTAAAGTCAAAGTCAAGTCATTTGCCCGAAAGACTTAATTCAGGTCAACCATCAAGTAAAGTCAATTAAAAACAGTGACCTATGTGTCATTACAACTGGTGAGTTCAGCGAATGAGTGATTGTTACAGCCTTTTAAAACACGCTTGCTTCCTAAAAAAGGCTTTAAATTATTTTCACTAGTTGAAGTGTATGACGAGCAATGGTTCACAATCCCTAGTAACGTTGAGCTTAGCGTTATGGACTTTACATAGATTCATCACATTTGTGACTGTCACATCCTTTGCAATCGGCATGCCCATCGACATTTATTTCCCGGAGTTTATGCCTGTCATAATTATGCAGCAACACACACACCGGCAACGTCTTAACGAAATGAAATTTGACAATGAATTGCAAAACCAAAAAAAGTCGAGCAGATCGACATTATCTTGATTAATCAATACGAATTTGTACCTTCTTCAGTTAATTAAACGAATTTTACTAACGAAAACCTGATTTGTCGTGCTAAGTCTAACTATAAACGTTATACAACCAGGGCTGGTGCGTTCTGATGGATCCCCTGACTCAGCACAAATCGGAGCAGCGGGCCGCGCTTCCGTCGGTCGAGAATTTTGCTTCGTCATAATCAGCTCTGTTATCTTCCTTACGCAAGTATCGATCTTCAATCTCCTCATCATCGCAATTGATCGCTTCGTCGCAATTTACTACTCTTTAAGGTGAGACGGCGGTAAAGTTGTTCAAACTTTGGGACATCTTTCATAATAGCCCCGGCTAAAATACAACTGGTATTTCTTATCAGGTTATTAATTTTTCACTTTGTTTTGTTTCTACAGAGATTTACTATTAAACTAAAATGCGGGAATTTGATTACAATATATTGAAAGTGAGACGGTGCTCAGGGATGTATAAAACTTTACGACCTCTTTCATTATAGTCCCGGCTAAACAAATCCATGCTTTTTAGTACCAGCAAAATACAACTAGTATTTCCTAAAATTAAACTAAGTAAAGAACTCGGTAAACCGAAAACATTTTGATTTAATAAGTTCTGTACTTAGTTTAATCTTTATCATTAATGTGCAACCACAGTCGTTTGTGCTTTACCATTGGGATTCAGGCAAATTCTATTATTCGAAAGAAAATTCTAATTACTGATATTTCAGGTGATTTATTTTCCACCTTGTTTTATATCTGCAGACATCAACTATTAAACTAAAATGCAGGATTTGATTGCAATATGCAGATCATCTAATATATGCAAATCTCGTCTGCGAAGCCATGATAAAGTTTACGTCATTTGTCCACAGGTACCGTGCCATTATTACTCGCTTTCGCGTCAAACTGGGAATAGCTGGAGCTTGGGTATTCGGCGCCCTCATCGGATTTCTACCTCAGCTCGGTTGGAACGACGCCAATCAAGAAACCGCAGAGTACGGACAATTGTGTAATACGCATATATTCATATATACTTGTGTGGTTATGGGTGGGCCCATCTTTTACATTTTACGCACGATTTCGTTGGTTGAGCGCGACATGCTAATAGAAGCAAACAGCCTCACGCAATGCTGGTAACTGCATAGATCTTTCTGTGTTACACGAACTGTATAACGGCCCTAAAGTACAGAGGAAACCATTTGTTTTATCTTTTATCGAAAAGAGAGAAATAATATACTAAATAAGCCCTCAATATGAACAACATCGTAGGAATGGTAGCTTTTTGGCTATGTAAGACGATTAATTATCAAGAAAGTCAAAACACCGACATTACCGTGTGTATAGGTTGACCCTTTGGAGATTTTGCTCTTAACAAATGTCCTACAGACAAACAACCCTAGGACTGAATTACGATATTGCATCATTGAAACTTTAATGTTTTGCTTTAAATTATTTTTTATCACTGTTAAAACCAAGCACATTTTTGTCACTGTTTTTGGTCGTGAACCACATCCATAAAACTTCCCAATTTGTATTTTCAGCACTTCACCTATACAATACTGTGCATTTGAAGACGTGATAAACATGGAGTACATGGTCTACTTCAACTTTTTCGTTTGTGTCCTTCTACCCCTTACAATCATGTTTATTCTATACATACTTATATTTCGGGTAAGTGGAAATATAGTATAATTTATCATACTTTATATATACATAAACACAAACCACTTCTTTGCGATATAAAATAAAACAGTAGAACCAAATATTGTGCATCGTGATTTTTATTTGGGGGTTTATTGGTCCATGTTCCTCATTTTTCAATATTTGTAATGAAATTGGTAGCAAATATAATTTAGCCACTGGCAATATTCGCATCACCATGTCACTATTTGCATTTGGAAATTATTTAAAAACTTTATTGATATTTGTAGAGTTTTGGGCTAATGTGTTAAAACTGTATAAACCATTCAAAAGATTATACTTTATGATTGATTCGCGTTGTTTAAAAAGGACATCGATAACGGGGTTAATGTGGTTCATGTGGTTGCTAGCGATAAGAAAACGACATCGATATCAATTAAAACCAATATTTAATGTAGATAACAAATTTCGTAATTTGGTCTGCCAGTTACTGGAGTAGTACGTAGGGGGATTTGTATTTTTTTACATTTACCTGATTTAGAAGATTTGGAAGAAATAGATTTAGAACAGTGGAACTTTTTTTACCGCGGACCCCTAAATATTTTTTTTTGCTTTGCACGGTAGGCAAGAAATGTTTAGAGATGACGTCATAAATTGACGTCACATTACAAATAGACGTCAGAAATCTGCTGTTTTCGTTCCAAAAAATGTAAAAGTGAAACAGAGTATAAATACATTTAGTGCAAAAAAGTTTAATATTTAAGCAAAAAGTATTTTCCTTGGAAAATTGATTACTTTTTAAATATACACTAATATTTCAATTATGGGCTTTCATGGACCCCCTAAGACTAGTTTACGTACCCCCAAGGGGCCATGGATCCCAGTATGAGGAGCCTTGATTTTGAAGAAACGCAGGGCTATTTTTAGCCTTTTCGGAGAGACTACATTTTTAGTGTTTTTGTCGACACTAACAAACCCTGCATTGTATAGGAAATAATACCAGTCTCTATTTTCAGTCGGCCAAAAAGCAACTGCGCAAAATCTACTCTGACGTCAGGACTTCGCGCTGGAAGTTTTCCAAAGCCTCATTGGCCTCACTGCGCGATGCCATTCAGCCGATTTCGATCAGGGGGGCAATCACCCCCATCCTGGAACGTGTTTGTCGCCACTCAAAGGCCAGCCGATGCGGCGCTCGCAAGTTCAAGCAAAACCAGAGAAACGACACGGATACGTCGATCCTGGACAGCGGGGTGGCCACCGGCGACCCTATCGCTTTGGACTTACTGGTGTTGGACGTCCCGGCCACGCCAACAAAAGTCGTGTATTCCCGCGCGGACCCAGACAGAATGCTGCACAGGTCCTCGTCGACGCCCAAGGTAAATACATATGGTAGCTTTTTGAATATGATATTCAGTTCCGTTATATTTCAAATATATATTTTTATGCGGTGCCTACTCGAAACAGTTAGTGGACGATTTTAGTACAAAAACGTTGAAGCAAGGAAAACTCCCCGCGATGCAGTCGCTCTACTAACTGAGCTACACAGGCTCAGAAGGGTACAGGTCGATAAATAACCGTGACACCGTTGCCTGCTGCGTGCTGTGTATGCATAGTAATTGTATGCATAGTACAAGTTGTTTTAAGGCGGATCTACAGTACACCGTATTTAGTCACTGAGTTTTACGTCACTGAACCAATTTCAGACACAATCAGCGGCAAACAGTCAGGGGACGAGCAGGGCCTTTTCTGTTTTACAATGTAGATACATGCCGTACGATCATCGCGAAATACAAAACACACCTGTTATAAAATTTATACTCACCCAACGTGTAGCAAAGCAACGTAGTGCAACGTTTAGGCATAAGTTTTGAATCAAGAGCGGCCGAAAGGCATTTATAACTCGTATTCGACATTTAAAGAAACAAAACCCTCAATTTTTGGTCTGATTGCCGCAAATCCCACACCGCCTTTTGGCAGCAAATGAATGTCAGACGCTGTATTTATTTTGCATTTCCAATTTCGCGGCGGTCGCACGGGTCGATTAGGCCGATTTACTTAGGCTGTTGTCTATTTATAGAACTCGCTGCGATCGAAATAGCCCTATTGAAATCAATTGAATGTCGCAGACAATGAAACGCCTGGAATTATTGGTCGAAATCACGTTCTCAGGACTATCGGGCGCTCACCATTTTCAGCCACAATGCTTCTTTGTTCTTAACTGCCGGTTTGTCGCCTGTTTTATACATTGATGCCAATCATACTCCAGGAAAAAAGTCAAACATAGGACATATTGCATTTGATTTCAGCTCAGAAATTTGTGGGTTCGCAAATAATGATGCGTGTAAGATTGAAAGTAACAAAAATCATATATTACACGTTCTGACAATCCTTTATTAAATTTAGGCCGATAAACTGTCCACGGCGGGTTAAATTTTTGATTGTACAAGCATTTGGAATTGCTAAATGTTTAGGGTTGTTGAAAGAGTTTAGCGCGATACAACATTGTGCGTTGCCGCAACGCTTCGGATTTTTTTGTATTTAACAACAGTTTGTGGCTTGGTACAAATGTCACATTTCAACAACATTTATTAGGCTGTTTTGCACGAAAATAGCTTAAAATTTTAAAATTAAGTAGATGCAGCACACATGACATCAAATCAATAAAATAGTGCATTTAGCAATTCACACAATTATATCAATTACTTATCTAAAGTTCAAAAAAACGTGATAAAAAGCCATTTTTCGTACAAAACAGCCTAACAAATGTTATTGAAATGTAACATTTGTACCATGACTACTCACTTTTTTACTGCAAAACAGGTTTGTTTATAGCTATTCAATTGCAAAGCAATGCAAAAAAAATAAGAAAAAAAAATTATTTTAGGGGTAAAATAATTTATTTTTTTCAAAAATTTTAGCCTAAAACTGAATTTTCAAATTGACGTAGCAAACGTGCTCAGATTTGTTTTTTAGGGTTTTCAGACGCAACCTAACAACTCCAGGGGGTCCCCACTGAAATTTGACAAAAAAGTGTTTTTCAACAACCCTAATATACAGCAATCCACTTATAATGGTGTCATATAATTTATCCAATCACAATACATGGTTAAAAAATATTCAACCATATATTCTATTCCACCTCTACAAATTACAGCTTACGGCACTATCAGTTTTGAAATTTCTTACTGCGCATGCGCACGTCGGACTTGAGACTCGGGTAGTCTTACGTCGTATTACTCGAGTCCCAACTCCGCACCCCCGCTTTAGATAGTGGTAGTTTGAACATTTACAGTGCATTAAACATTAGTCATTGTTTAAAAATTTCGGTTCATTTTCATTCAAATTTTCGGGTTTCTCAACCAATTAGTTTAAACGTATTAAATCATTATTAAATTCGCTTTCTCGGCCGAGCTCTTTGTTAACAGATACGCATACACTAATTTAAAAAAAAACTCCCGACAGATTACTATACACTAATTAATAAAGAAATCTATCCATATTTTCTTAGATCGCGAGTTCGGGCGAGGAACGTGACCTGCAAGTGCTACGCGTGGAAAGGTCTCTGTCGCAGCCCGAGTGCTTTTACAAGGGAGGCAAAGCACAGGAGCGCAGCCCCCCCAGCGAGTACACCTGGCGCGGTTACGTCACACATACCCCCTTCGCGTCGGGCTTCAACTCGAACGCGTCCACCCTGCCGCGCGAAGCTGAGACCGAGTTCGACTCGCGCCGCTCGAGTTGCTACTCGTCAGTTGCGGCTGCTGGCCGACTAAACTCGGACGCGTCATCCGTCGCGGCGCTGAGTCGAAACTGTGACGAGAACCCTGAAGCTCACCAAGGACGCAAGTTTAAGCGCAAGTCCAAGCTGCTGCGGCGTGAGTTCCGTGCCGCGCGCAGTCTCTGTACAGTTGTGGGGGTCTTCGCGCTCTGCTGGCTGCCCCTACACGTCATCAACTGCGTCACGCTGTTCTGCGCCACTTGCGTAACCCCGGCCTGGCTCAAGGACTTCGCCATCTTGCTCTCGCACGCCAACTCGCTGGTAAACCCGATCATCTACGCCTTCCACTTGAGGGACATGAAGCGCGCCTTTCAGCAGATCGTCAAGCAGGCGTGGAGAGGTGCCGGCTGTCCGCCACGCAAGAACACGTGACCCTGCGCAAATGACGTCTGGGACACGTCACGCAACGTAAATGACGTCAAGGACTCATGACGCAACGTATAGGGACGAACGTAAAGCTCACGTGACCCAAGTTCGAATTCTGTTCACTGTTTCCTTTTGCACTATTTTATTGTTTTCGCTGCTCTTTTAACATATCGAAATAAAATTCCCTTTGCTCGCTACTTTAAAACCACAAAGTTGATTTTTTTATGAAATTATAGCGTTAAACGTAAAAAAATGTTTAATCAGCAACCATTAATATAAATTCTCTCAACACAAACTTATATGAAAACTGTGTGGAGTTTTAGATTTACAAAGTAAACAACGACGAATTATAAGTTCATTTATCCTTTTTCCTGTTTCTCTCGTCCACAAAGCGGCTTTTTATTTGCCAGCATTATTCGTTTTTTTATTGCCAGATTTTTGCTATGTAACTTAAATTTTACCTATTTTAAATTCGCATTGCACCGAAATAATAAATATGAATTTCGCCACAAATAATCTGTTCCTCATTTTAGGGTGATTACTAATTAAAAAGCCACGCTAAAAGCCTGGAATATTCCTAAAATAAACTAAAAACATATTTAAACCGTACATAAAATTCCAAAACAGCCTTTAGAACAGTGGTCGGCAAACGCCGGTCCGCGAGGAGTTGGTTACCAGTCCGTAGCAGGGTTGTCAGATTAAAATTTTGTTACACGAACTGTACGTAAATACCTGGTAAAAAGTAAAAAATAAATAAATGCATTTGTATAATTAAAACACATTTAACTTCGTTTTAATATAGCCTCCGTGGTTGAATGTTATGATAAAAAAAATCACAATTAGTATCAAGCTCTCGTGAGGTTCAATACAACCATATGAGTTACATAGAACGTTCACAACATCCATAATGCATATTTTTATTACAAAATCTTACTTCAAGTATACTTACAATATATCAAAAAATGGGCTAAAATATCATGTGATTTAATTTTAAGCGTATTCACCTTAAAGTGCAATACAATTTCATGCAAACAATATAGGCTTTTTTTTTTATATAGGCAGGAAAGGTTTCGAAAAAACCTATATATATTAATTAGTTTTAGCCTCTATAATTGTAATGTAGACTCTTTAAAAATGACAAAAAGTCAAAAAGCCTAATGATTTTTCTGACATCAACCACGTTAAAAAATGATTTTTGTTGCCATTCTGACAAGCCTTGTACGTATGTCTATCCTATACTTTTCAGGTGTCGGTCTGTGGTTCGTTATTATTTTTTTCGTTTTTATATTAGGTAGGCTAACTATTTAAAGTGTCTTGTAGGGCCTGGTCAAAAATGGGATCATACATCAATATATGTTATACAAAAGTGTGACTTCTTTTAAAGGAATGCTTTAAATATTCTTTTTTTGACGGGCTGGCACGAATATAGGAATTGACAATAATGGTATACAAGTGTAATTTAAGAATAAACGTGAAGGCCTAAAAGTTTTGTTGAAATGAGCTGCGGGCTGAGTTAAATTAAATTGTTTGGCTGGCCGGATGCCGCCCGCGGGTTTCGGTAAGTTCAATAATTCCTAGATGGGAGCATCTCTTTGCGGCAAAACAAGCATAACGTTCGCATTGAAAGTTGCAATAAATTTCACTTTCCTGAACATTTGTTTTTTAAGGCCGGTCCGCAGTGCAAAAAAGGTTGCCGACCCCCGCTTTAGAATGTCGAATGGATACTGAAAATAAGTTCTTTTGGTATTTATTTGTTCGTCCAACGTTTCGGCTACGTATCCAGAAAGCCTTCATCAGGGAATGTTACACACCACGCCCAACAACACTCAAAGTAAAAAATTATACAGTTCTTCAATGTTGGGCCTGCTGAGTTACATTCCCAGATAAACGCTTCCTATGGATACGTAGCCGAAACGTCGGACAAATGAAAATATGCCAGAATAACTTATTTTCAGTATATACTGTATTATGCCTGGTAACAGCAGCATTTTTTATTATACTGAAAACGAATTTAACGAGAATGACATACGACCAATTAGGTCGAACAGCTATATACTGTTACTACATATGTTGCTTTCAATTGAATACTGTTTCTCAAATAATGCGTGCCAGTAGATTACGTGTTTCACAAAACCGTTACCAAAACTCCAAGAGGATAAAATTACTTTTAATTTATTAGTCTGACGAAAAGAGTTTACAAATGAAACTAATTATTTTATATGCAACTAATAAACGGTTCCCCCCAAACAAAAACAAATAGCAAGCAAGCCCTTTTACGCCAAAATGTGAAGTATATCCCAATTTTACCAAAGTTGTAGGCCTATTCTTTTTAAAGCACTTAATTTTAATCTAAGCCATTTGCTGATCTGACTTCAGTCCTTACTCATCTGTGTAAAATACCTTAATTAAGTTAAGTCATGTCAACCAGATATTGCTGACTTAACGGTAACACCATCGCAAACAGCCCTTTGCTGAAATCAAGATAAGAAGCTATACCCTTAAAGACTTTTTTTTTCAACATGTCATACGCATCAACATGTTTCAACATGTCATACGTACTTTTATAATTTTTATACACAAAAAACGTTTTGAAAAGCCTAAGAGTGCCTTCGTTAACACCAAAAAGTCGCATTTTAGGTGCAAACAAAGTTATAAACCGACGTTTCGGCAGCAGAAATCTGGCCTCATCAGGGCTAGTAATCAAAACGAGGGCGTTTGAGTGGTATCAAGTTAAGTTCGCATCGATAAGGCCACACACTGTCAATCGCAAAGGCGAAATAAGATAAGGCCTTATATATCTAGCCACAGTTTATGGGTGGGTGGGTTGTATGAAACCCCTTTGATGTTTGTTGTATACCCACCCTCTTTTGATTTCCGGGATGGGTGAAAAAATAAAGAGCTATTGGTTTGGATCAGGAAAAGAGAAACGACGGAGAGGTAATGTAATGGTGTCTGACTATACTTTAATTTTTAGGCCGGAATCGGATGTAAGGCCAGAATAGGAGGGAGTCGGACTCACACCGGCTCCGCAGCCGTGTTTATTAGCAACACTTAACCAAAGTAGCCCGTTTATTTGATGTTTTAACTCAAGTTGTCATTTTCACCAAGGAATTTGGACTATCCGGCTCAATTACAGATATTGAATTGTTCGAGGTGATTATACTCTCCTGAAGGCTTTCATTAACCATGAATCCATCTTAAATATAGAGGAAACAATAATTATGTATTTAAATGGCCAGTAGATGGCGCTACAGAACAATAATGTAGCAAGAGAGCAAGTGAATGACAAATATCTGGGGTAATCTTTAAAACATTTCAAAGCATCACACCCTACGATTACATGGATACAGACATATTATTAAATATACTATAGGACTATCTGTTTTGTTATATTAAAATAAGCAAAAACGATCCTATGAAAGGTATTTTTTTGTTTACTTAACACACATTTCGACACATGGGATTTATTAGGCCTAGCTGTAACTTTGTGTATCCATTATAAACAGGATAAATCAACGGTAAAAAAAATGCCTTGCAAACGAAGTGATACGTTTTGGACAAAGCTTGCGAAAATAACGACATTATCGATCAGAATATTTTAAATCAAATTAAATTCAGTATTAATGGCAACGTCCAAATATTGTGAAGAACAATTGGTATTACAGGAAAAATCAAACCACTAATAAGGTCCTCAGAAAAAGCAATCCTACCACTACGCTTTTGGAGATATATTTAAACAATAATTTATTTTGTGAGAGGTAATAATATAAAGAGTATAATATCGGCCATTTTTAGGAAATATTTTAGAATTATTTTGAAATTATCTGATTAAACGTTTTTAAGACTATTAGGTATTAGTCCTATTTTTATTCCGACCTTGGAGTCCTTATTTCGTTCTTTTTTTTTCCTTTTTGCCTAGAAATGCACTAATTTATGAGGGATCTGTTTTTGGTAGTCTAAAAAAAAGGCCGTAAACGCCGCGCTAAAAAGGCTGTGTTTTATTCCAACGTTGTATCGTTCATATTTCATTCTTATAGCTGTAGTCATTTTTTTGCTTAGAAATGCACTGATTTCTAACGGATCGCGTGTTTTGTTAGTCCGAGAAAAGGGCGGACCAATTAAGCGTCGACTTTCGTCATCAATAAAAGCCACACACTTCCAATCGAGCGTCTCCGGTAGTCGTTCGTCATCGTCACCCCCTACCCTGCCGCCCGGCGCCGCTGCGCCCCCGGTGGCCGGCCTACCGCCCGCTGTGACGTAACAGGGATCATCGATTACCGACAAAGCGCTACAAGCGATCGGACGACGGCGCGTTGGCCCTATCCGTCTGTTCACCTCCCATTCGCCTCGGGAACATTGCTTGGGTGTGATTCCCGCGCTCTCTCGACTTGCTTCCACCTTTGCACAACACACGAGGATCCAATGCGATTATTATTATTGGCTGTGTGTTGTGTGGCCGGAGGCGATGATAAATCGTGTCGCGAAGGGCCTGGGAAGCTTTTTCTGGCTGCCTTCCGGTTTCGGCGGCGACGGAAGCGACATAAACGCGACTGGAGGCTTAAAAATCAGTTTTGGCAAACTCGGCAACACAATATCGCTATTTCTTATCAGTTCGGAATAATACTGAAAATCGCGAACTCTAAGTAGCGGCTCGTCACATTTTTATTCTGCCGTCCTTGTGGATTACTAATATTTTTTCAGCATTAATAAAGACTTCCCGGCCAATGGAAATTACTTGGATCAGTGTTTCAGAAGTCCAAAGAGGTTTAAGGGTGTCCACTCAACGTGCTTTAAGTTCATTGATTGACAAATTGAATTTGCTGCATCACATACGTTTTATCAATTTGTGCCTCAGATTAACTATTATTAGGATTTTTTTTTTATTCTCCTTGTATACAATTAGAAGAATCTAAAGGTCAGCCTCGTACAAAGTTCGTGAAACCCTTGGCTTACAAAGTGTTATATGTAATGAGTTTGCTAACCCTTAACCTACGTAGCAATAAAGCTTTAAAATACTTAGATAAGGAGACAAAAGGTATACAGTAACTTTCCTCACTTGGTAACAGATTGGAAAGTAGATTTTTGCGCGCAGTAGACGATTTAAAAGTTGGGCGTCTGGAAATTAAAGTTGGGCGTCTGGAATATGTTTTCGCCAAATTTTACGTGGCACTAATAGCGTTATTTGTAAAATTTGCACAACTGGAAATATGGTATACGGAAAACCGTTACCGCAACTAAGCGGGCAACAGGCCTTACTTTCCAAACCTGGACTTAGTACCCATAAGAGTCTAATTTGGCACCATTTTAGTGCCGTCATCCAGGATTAGGATTACTGCCCAGGAGAAATCGTAAGCTACCGATTGCACGTTGCTTCGCGAAAGATAGATGAACAAGTTAAAAAGGCCGCTCCATAGATACTACAGCAATTCGCTCCAATAGCTATTTATCATTGGGGCAAATGTAATTTCCGTGGGTTTTCGTTCCGACATATAGTAATTTGCGCACGCCTAATCGCAACAACAGCAACATCAACAAAAGCAACACCGGGAATAGGGGACCTGCCTGGCTCTGTGCCACAGGTGCGCCAGGCCGCGGTGCCAAACGCAATCTCGGCAGTCATTGTCAAGCACCAAGCTGCGGCGCGAAGTACAAGTGCGCAGACTCGCGGCCCCTGTTTGCTTAAGCCGGCCACTCGCTCATCATCAACGTTCGCCGGCTTACGATGGAAAAGCAGAGGCGGCCAACAAGCAATGGACGGTGATCCGTCACCGTTTCCAAGCTCACACAGACGCTCATCGGCCGACAGTTCCTCTCTTCCGCCCGTTGAACTTGTATGCGGGAGGTTTGGACGCCGCATACTTTCCTCACTTATGCGATAATGCCGGCTCGTTGTTATTGCGCGCCGCGAACTTTTCCCTTCCAGCGTGGAAATGTTGATGTATTAGCTTTCGGACGGCGCTGCGAGCGACCTTGAGCAAACCTGAGTCGGTGTGTGATTTCGCCGGTTAAACTATAACACCTCTGCCCGTTTCTCTATCACTCAAAAACATTAATGTGCTATGTACATATACTGTAGGTAAAGTAATTGAGGTTTGATATTAATCCGTAACTAAGATTTCTTGACCTCCTACTGCTTGTAATAAGTGAAAAGGGAAACTTTGTTTTCCTGTTTTATACATGCTACGTTGCTGGGGATTTAATTATTGATAACCGCAATAATTGACACAGTTTTCCGATCACTTTAATATGCGCCAATCCCGGCTGGAACTGTACAGTTACCAAAACAACAATGTGCAAGGAACTGAGTTGCCAAAATCGGACAGGTTTTCCCTCACACTCTATAGGTATAGCCGTTATAATGCATCAATTGCTGGCCTGCATCGCCGTGCAAAAGCATCAAGGGAGTATGTTGCCTTTAGGAACGATGCCGCCTACTGAAAAACAAGGCTACCAGGATAAGAGTGACAGGCAGCAGCAACGCGAGCCGCTCTTACAAAGTTTCATTGCGCCGAGAAGACGAGATGCGAAAGTAATCTTTTGGTTCCGATCGGTATCTTCTCGAGTTTTGACGCGTTGCAGTTTGTGGGAGTAGGGCGATGAGCGGCTAAGGACTCCTGGTGTGTCGATTTCAGTGTTTTCTTTCTGGCAAAGCGGAGCCAAGTGCATCTGTCATCGTATTGCAGCTCCCCATAAGCAGCCGATGCGGTCAGCGTTTAACGCCACACTGCTTGACCCATGTCTTGTGCTTGCGCGGGTCCAGCTTAGCGAAAACTTAAATACAGAAAAGTTCCCCAAAGTATTTTTTGTAAATTCTCCCTTGTCACATGCGTCAATTGAGCCATAAATCATCAGCTGTGGAAAATTCATAAACTTGGTTTAAAATGTAAAGAATATTTAATTTCTCATATCGCTGTCTAAACTCTAAAGAACACTTTTTAATTTTGCAAATAAATGATGTTTTAACCATATAACTAAACAAATGAATCACTTTGCGAAATAACATTTCCGTAAGTTATTAACTTCAAAATCCAACAATATGGTTCAAAGTGTTAACACTATTAATTTTATATATTTGATGTTAATGTCATACTACCTTTACATTTGACAAACTAGACCAAATACGATATATTTTAACCACACATATTTATATCAAAATTACTTACAAAATGACTGGGTTTTATTAGGTAAGTACATGGTCTAAACCTGATTAAAATATTATTATATTTTTTCGAAATAGCAAAATTGATAGGGTTACCTTGCGTCCCCAATAAGCTAGCTCCGTCAAATCATATTGAAGTAGCATCGACAAAGTCCCAGAATATGTTCCCAGAAGCCTTCAATCTGGCGCAACTTGAAACCAAGCTGTAGCCAGTTGTCAACAAAAAGGTAACCCCAAACCAAACAGGACACTTCACATGTCCGAGGGTCAAGCCTATAGGTTCTCTCAGCGACATCCTTTCAATCTTACGGACAGCCTAGATTGGATTAACCCCTGGTCGCGCAACTTGTACGCAACTATACGTTTCTTCACATTTTGTTTTACCTTTAAATGGCCCAGGTGTTAACCTCGGCGTATGACTCTCAGCTTGGCCGCTGACAGCACACTGTTGAAACTGCCACGCGTCATTGAAATCGTGGAGTTGGATTTCAAGGCCTTCTCTAAGGCGTTTCGTTTCGAGCTGGAAACGAAGCACGGCGCTAATTGTTTTTTTGCTCTAAAAATAGTTTGATGCATCGGCTTCTGTTAAAAACGCTCGCTTGCTGATTGTTTGCCGTGTATACGCCGTTGTTTAAAGGGGCACTCGAACGAGAAACCTAGGGTCAAGTTATCGCCTTCAAACGGGCCGACTGTCTTGGTCTGCAGAGATTTGAACTTGGACTTAACGGACACGTGTAGACATTCTATGTACATTCCCATAACGAAGCCACCAAATCATTAAATTCTACAGGTAAACGTATAGTGCATAAGAGCATTAGACAACGTACATCGTTGTTGACTTGCAAAACATTCAATAAACCCATCAAGGGCAATTTGTCTTTCAATAAACCCATCAAGGGCAATTTGTAAGGATGAGGGTTGGACAGGCCCGGTATGCATCTGAGGAATAATCGACTGAAATAAACTAATTTAGTTGGTCGCTATTTAGTCAAAGAGCCACTGATGGCCTATTTACAATTTAATAGATTCGTTTTTTTAAACATTTTAGGAGACACATAAGGTTTAGGCAAATAGTTGCAGGCGATATATTGCAACCTTAAGTGATACGATTACTGTTCGTTTTATGTTCCTCTTGTAATAATTAACCCCACATAGGCCTGGTGCTGAAACTTTAAGTATCCGGTTAAAACACGTTCTGCCCAGCGATAGATTTGTGCGTCTGGCAGAACCCTCGCGAGACGTGAAAATTCCAGCACCCTTAGCAGCCCAGCAGCCCTATCACGGGACTTGGGCGTCACTGCGTTTGGCAAAAGATAACGGTAATGCATAAGCCGCTATAGCGCTACTGCTGGCTGCCTGGCTGGTTTAAACTTATATACAGCTCTCTGGGTTATGGTTCCACGCTGGCACGTCAAGTGTTATAAACGAGCGGGCGGGATTAGGAGGCCTGCACTGGCGAACCGAGCGATGCTGTGTACAGGTCTCAAAGCCCAGGGTGTTCTGTGTAGATCGGGGTGTGCGTTGGCGTTAATGGGGCGACGAGTTAGACGGCGCAGATGATGCAGCTAATTTAGATGGAGCGATCCGAGGGCCTAACTCCTCTTGGGCGATGCGACGTTCGGCAAACAAGGACCGAGAAAAGCTCGCGACGACACGTTTCCGCCGCGTGAATACAACTCATCCACCGTCGCCACGTCATCAGACAACTGAATAGGGTAAGGCCCTGGAAAGCAATTCTTATCGGCGCTTATTCAGCTTTGTGTGGTGTTGAAAATATAGTGATGGAACCAAGACGAGGCGACCATTTTTTTTCAGTACAAAGTCGGCAACAGTGCGGTCATTTTTATTAGTAAGTTAATTACA
Source organism: Ascidiella aspersa (assembly GCF_963924565.1). NCBI lineage: Eukaryota > Metazoa > Chordata > Ascidiacea > Phlebobranchia > Ascidiidae > Ascidiella > Ascidiella aspersa. The sequence goes on from NC_139447.1 coordinate 5,439,672, forward strand.
GAATTTTTAGGAATAAATTACAGAACTCGCCTAAAATAATCAACAAAAAAATGTGTACGCCTTCGGAACTCCCTGTTTTATGGTAGGAAAAAGTAGCAAAAAAGAGGAAAATTGTTTTATTGTAGCAGTAAGCACCTAAAATCGAGTGTAAGTGCAGGTAACTTTCTGTATAGTACGCTATGACATCAGGTGTCTAGAATATTTACTTTAGAAAGCTGGTGAAATAGAGAGGCGGAGATCAGTCAAGTCCACCCCTTCTGTCCGTTTCTTCTTTTTTCTCAAGTCTGTCACTGTTGCAATTGATCGCACGTGTCACAGCCTTGGCGCTGAAAATGCCGCGTTACAGCAGGCCGCCGCTGCTGCCATGGACAATTAACGCGCCAGGGATGCCCCATCGCCTTGCGTCAAAGCGGCAACGCGGCGCGCCACTTGTCTTCCAGTGACTCTAATCCCGGCCTTATCTGTTTTGCTGCCGTCGCGCCGCGTCCAAGGTAATCGAAGCCACCTGTCGTTAATTGATGGCCGAACGGGCGCGGGCGAATGCGCGGAATGGCAAGCTCAGGGTAATGTGAGGCAGAAGCCACTGGCCATTGCCCCGTCGGTCAGTCAAAACTGATCTCAATCGTCCGCGCAATTAATCACGGCCGCTGCGAAACTCGAGCCGCGCGATTGGTCCAATTGCGTGAGAGGTGACGTCATGAAACGCGACTGTGACCGATGACCCCCCTCGCTTTACTCTCTGCCTTTTGCTGAAGTGCCCCGCCAATTTTCGTTTTTTAATTTGGCCTGTGACGCGATTACCTGGGGTCACATGTCGGATTTAATTTCCTTGGAGAATATAGATAGAAATTGCACCGAGTTAACCCTTAGCCACGTCTTTTAATTGCGCTTTTTAATTTAAAAGCAATTTTTTTGGTCCTCTAAAGGCAAATAACTTCATCGTACAAAATCATTACTATTCTGATCGAATCAAAAAGCGAGAAAGTATTTTTTTTAATTCACTATAGTTTTTGCTGTGTTTTACATGATATTGAATCATACACATGAACATGTATAACAGCAAATAACTACTGAGAATCCAGGAAACAACAACATTGACAAAAATAGCGCATGTGTTAAGAGTCATTCCTCGTGTATCGTGTGTGTATGAATATAATTGTTGCTAGATGTCAACTTTCGTCTGCCATAGTGCAAGCAACTGTTTTAAATTGTATTTTGAAAAAGCACGTGTAAATGCGCTTAAAAAAAGCGCAATGTCAATTGCCTTCTGGTTTGCATCATCGTCTTAGGCCAATTACAGAATGAGGAAAGCCTGGTCCGGAAAGTAGAGACTGAAAGTTCCTCATTTCGAAAAAGTACCGAATTACTGGCGAATTACAAAACATCAAATGGAAAATTTCTGATATAATCTAGAGGGAATTTACGCATGAATTGAAACTTAGGCATTTTAAGTGTTTTGAGCCTTTAAATAATATCGCCCATGTTGGCTAAACGCTTTGAACAAACGTAATCTATATTATGTAATGGAGATTTGGCATTTGTTCGTGTTGAAAACAACGGAGTTTTGAATCTATTTTTGTGCCAACAAAATTCCCCAAAAGTCAAGGTGCGACCCTTAACTATTGATTACAAATATTATGTTGATCAATCCTTAAAAGGTGCCCTATCTGGCGAAAAGTATGGCATAATTGGTTGAGATAATCCTAAACCCTATTTGAATTACTCCAGGTCTACTGGTCTAGAAATTTGGCAATGGACTTTGATATGCCCGTTACGTGTACCACCCCCAGCCCAAACTTTACCCCCTACCCAGTCATGATCTGCAACAGCCATGAGGGGGGGGGGTAGAAACCTCGCCTTCATAATCCCCAATCCACCCACCCACCCCAACCCCAGGCGCCTTCGAACCATTTGAGGGACTTTAATTCCTCTAAACGCCTCCACGGACCTTGACTGGCCGCTTCCGTCCGCAGACCCCAAAACGTTTTGTTATCACTGCGGAGACAGTTAGGCGACGGCGGGCCGCTGCCAGTGCCGGCGCTTAATACATCTCGGCCGCGATATTCTTTGCGCGTTTTTCCGCGCTGTCGAAATCCGAACCCGGCTGTTTTGCTTGGCGAAATTTACGACCTCCTATTAGTCTGACGTTCGGTGGTGGCTCCGGACGGCTTTAAGTGTATTTGCCCCCGTTTGGCTTCCGCCTTTGGGATGTGACGCTGCAATTTCTGGCAGTGATTTTTTGCGCAATTAATAACGCTGCGAAGTTCGGGTCGGGTCGGCCTGATCTTAATCTCCAAAACGCGTTTTTCTTATTTGTTCAATGCTCTATCGTTGTAATTTCAACCGCTAGGTAGCAGTCGAGTGTCTTTTTGACGGTTTGTAAAATTACGGCTGACGTTTTGTAAAAAGAAGGCATAAAGTCACGACTCTCGTTTAGTTTGAACTGAAACTGTGCTTTTTAATGTCATTATTATTATTTTGAAGCGATTACAATATTTATCTTAGCAACTTATAATTTATTGCTTACGACTTTGGTTTGGCTTGCTGCATACAACATGTAGACGGTATGTTAATCTGTATGGCCAGAAACACGAAAAGTATGTTTAGATACATACAACAGTTCACCGTCAAGGGTGAAAAGACACAATGAGACTGAAAATCCATGTGAACTTCTCGCGAACCTGATTTGTTTTGGGGTTTGGCTCAAATTTACCCTTGTTTGGTTCACAGGCCTAATTAAATATCAAGTAACCGTCTCGCTTGTCTCACAAATATCTCTCCAGACGGAAGAAAATGTACTAGATTTAAACCTTTTAGTTTTCAAACTACTTTTTAAAAGCTTCCTTTTTTTTAAAAAGCCTTTACATTCGCATAATATGCGTAATTTCGCGTCTGATAGATAGTTTGTAGTTCTCGATATTTCTTTCATATTTGTTGTACTGTTATTTACATATCTTACATATCTAGTATATGACTCAGTCACGTGATTAGTCGAAGACAAGATGCAACGGTTTGGAGGAGTCAGGAGCTAAAAACCCCAGGGTAAGGACGTCTTAATGTCTAACAGTAACTTTCTTACTAATTTTGCTCATACGTTGTGTAAATTTGTATTTCGTTTAGACTACAAGGGTATACATAAGAAACAAAATAAATGGCTTGTTTTTGGTTTATTGCATTGTTACTACTATGATGGCTGTCACTAATACTAACTGAACAAACTGTTTTTGCTGGTTGGTTTTTCAGTTTTCTATTTTTTGCAAATTTGCCGTTAAAGTTTATCGCAATATATTATATTGGCATCACCGCCAATAGTATTCACTTTAGTTTGCAGTCATTTATTTAATGTGATTCTCATGCATTGAGGTTTTTTGTCAGCACACGAAATTCGGGTTGAATATACGAAAGAAATATTCGCTCACAACAGAGCTATAATGATTCAAATCAATATCTTGAAATAGTTCAGTCACTGTTTTCAAAGTATTTGACTTGACTGTAAGTCTTTTGGACAAATGACTGGACTTTTTTTCATTAAGCATTTTTTTTTATAAAATTGGTTATTTATTTTGGATTTGGCACATAAAACAATTTTCTTGCTATATGGGTTATATTTTAATTGAGTTACTGCTCGTAATCGGACTAGTTTACCAATGTTAATAGTTCAGCGTTAAACTCTTATGAGAAAGACTTAACATGAAATTGACTTGTTCTAATTATGACTTGATTTTGACTTGAATTGTTATTTATTCAAAATGACTTGACTTGGACTTAATTTTTTCAGAAATGACTAGACTTGGACTTATGTTTTTTTACAAATGACTTGACTTGGACTTTTTTTTTTACAAATGAATTGACTTGGACTCAGTTTTTTTATGAATGACTTGACTTGGACTCAGTTTTTTTAGGAATGACTTGACTTGGACTCAGTTTTTTTAGGAATGACTTGACTTGGACTTGAGCCAATTCAAAATAACTTGCTTACAATACTGGCTTACACTCCACGAACCATTAACTGCAGTCGAGCCAACGAGGTGGACGGCGACGACTGCGCAACACGCCAAGGCACAGCGCCGCCAGCCATTTTGACCTCACCCTTTTCGCGGGGTCAGCCCGATCCCGGCCCAAGGTTCCGCGGTGATCCCTAATCGAATTTCCCGCCGATCGCGCTGCGCCCGCGCCCGTCAGAAGCGCTTAAGTTCAGCGCCCTGATTTCATTAACGCGCGATCCCATTGCGAGGCAGCAAGCGGTTTGTGATCGGCCTTAGCGGCAGAAAGCGGCATAACGAAATTGCGCCTCACCCAAGGGACGTTTCCACACCTTGATCGCTGCCTGGTTTTGCTGGTTCCTCCTCGCTAGAATCGAAGAGGACGCCCGATTATCCGAAGAGACATTAAATCGCGCCCGCACGCGGAATTTGCCCTCGATATGCCAGATTTTCCGAGCGCAGGCGCGCGCCGAAACAGATTCGAATATCTTCTTAGCAAGCTGTTTTTCTGTGCTTTGCACACCTGGCAGATGCAAGCCGCTATATTCTGTGGGTGGCGATGTTTGAACACTTTTTTGTCGAGTTTATTGAGGCAGCATTCTCAGCAGAACAGAGGAAAAATAAAATACGGTACATTTTTTTGGAGAAATTAGTATATTGGCCATGTGATCAGAGGTCAGAGGTTGGGAGCTCATTTGCATTAACGAAATAAATTACAAATCGTTAAAATTAGTAATATCGTTCCGAGCAGTCTTTCATTAACAAAGTAAAGACTTTTCTTGTCAAAAGGTAAATAACTCCATCACTTTGTAAAATAATTACAGTTAAGTCGTTTTTCAACTTTGCTCCAAAGTCTAGATTTTTAGGTTTGACGAAATAAGTGCTGACAAATCATTTTTAGATTAGGTTGTTATTCTATTTCAAGTGTCTCATAATCCACAATTGACGAATATTTACAGGTTTTGATATATTGAAACTCGTGTAAACAGCTCTCATTGTTTATCTGACATTATCCACTTAATGTATGAACTAATAAGTTTTTGTGATTCATCGAAATTACTCAGAGATTCACGTAATGTTTACAACTGTTTATCGTCACTTTTGGCTAGTTTTTGATGATGCTTGATTAGAAGCTTGATTTTACGTTTGTGTGTTTGCTGGAGAGAAACCAAGAAAACCAGACCTTTTAAGTCGCTTGCCTTGTGCTAGGTGACATCATATTCTACAGTACGTAAACCTAAAACACGTTGAAGACTTTCTCATCAGAGCCTTATAACCAGCAATCAAAAGGCTCAGAATCACCGCACACTTTAAAACACGTGCAATTACCAACGCCCAATCGCATGTAGGTATTTATAGTGACGAAGAAGGTATTTATATGTCATGTTGAGGATTTTTTCGGAATGCTATAATCTCAAGAACATCTTTATGCTGATAAAAAATGCATACTACTCACCTTTCAAAGCTTACATATTTTCGGCATGGCGAAAATACCAGCGTTCGAATGCGATTTTGCCTCGATTGCCTAAAAGCTTTAATAATAATTTATATTTATGAAAATCTTATTTTTTTGGTAATCTTATGACGTTCATATGGTACTACTTCCAACGTGATGTCATCATGTCAAAAAATGTTTAAAGGTTAGTTTGTCAATTTGCGGCAAGTTTCATTTGTTTCTAATGCGCCAAATTTTCTTGTCAAACGTGCGCCTTAAAAGTTCGCCCTGGCAGTTTTTGGCAGCACTTAAAAGGCCGGTCGAATGGAGCCAAACAGATAATAGCATCGCAAGCACTTCTTTTCGCCACCCAGATAGCACCGCCATAATCGCTTTGTTTTGGGCCGGAGAAAGCGTCTTTACTCAACGCTTTAGATCGAGGTCCCCAACTTTGGCAAGCATGGGATTTGCGTGTAGTGGGCCCAGTGTTGACATGACTTAAGTTCATGACTTGACATAAGTACACTTAAGTCATGTTTTTTTGTTTTAAATGACTTGACTTGACGTAAGTCTTGGACTTAAGTTTTTAAGGAAAATTACTTAGCTTATAATTAAAGTTTTTAATTTAACACTTAATTATAATAATGAGCTATACATCTCAATTTTTGCCCCTGAAACGATTAAATTGCTGAAAGTTGTTTTTTTTTGGTTGTTTTCTTTTCTCATGGTCAGGCGAGTTAACCAATTTTAAAGATTTATCGTTACATTTTTATATCAGTGATTCGACTTGTAGTTGACTTGCTATAATAATGACTTGCTATAATAATTAAGGTATTTAACAAATGACTTTACTGGGACTTCAGTATAATTTTAAAATGACTTGTTTACACATTTGTGCGGGTCCTTGGTACGTGGAAGCCGGCCCTTTCGGCTCTTTTGCCACATGATGTGTCAAATCACGAAAGCTCGCCGCGCACCGTAATAACGTGCAATTACAGTCAGGCGGCGATAGCCTAAGTGCCGGGTGCGATGAGCGCAGGCATTTTAGCCTTGGTGATTGCCGGGTGGCGGACTGCTGGCGATTGGCGGCCGCATTTTTCGAGTGTTTACTAGCGCGTTATGAGCGCGACGTCGCCAAGGCACAAGAAATGACCGCCGCGGTGGTGACACCTGCGCCTAAACGCGATCAATCTCACAAACACTCCGCGCATGTAACAAGTTAATGCATAAGATGTAAGCGGCTGAGCGTCGTCCTTTTGTAGCGGTTTTTGACTAGGCGGTAATCGCGTGTTTGAAAATAGCCTTACTCGAGATTGATCGTTGTCGCTATTGTCTTACATTACCAGCTTAGCGTTAGCCACACACCCACACCCAGTAGTGGAATTTCTCGCCGTACAAAGCGACAGCTAGCACCACATTGCAAGCATTTTATGTGCCATGGTGGTAGTGTGTGCTTGTCTGTAGCGGTTGCTGCTTGTAGTTGACCCTATTTAAACTTCATCGCAACCTTCTTGCGGAATTTGTTTAGATTTGCAGAGAGAGAATAACTTAACGTCTGGTTAACGAAAGGTGTATGACTCGAACCATTACTTCACTGCGGATTCAAAAATATTTATGACATTGTTGGCAGCTGCACTATTTTCTAATTGGTTTAAAAAAGCTAACGGCTTCTCCAATTTGCGATTTTGCACCCAATCCGCCAGAAATTAGTGCAGTTCTAAGCAAAAAGGGTACGACAACTACGGCATCCAAGGGCACGAAAGTCTGGCTTTTGGACCTTGAGATCGTGGCAGTGCACTAATTTCTGACTGATCGGGTGGATTTTGCGACATGGCGCAGATGTGCGCGGCTTAACTTCAAAAAACAACTCACAAACCAGCAGTGACCCTGTTCGATTTTGCGCACGACTCTCGAGACCTGCGTGTAAGCCCCTTAGACCTTGCGTTTATTTGGCGAGGTTTTTTAATTGTCTCCAAACCTATCCGATTGCTGGCGTTTACCGGGCACTCGATTAAGGCGCTACAAGGCCAACAGCTTGTAAATTGCGTTATCTAGCATGTCCTTGGCCTGAACTCGCCACTGCATTGTTGTGCGCCCAATGCCCCCTTGCACAACACAGCAGGCCGGTCACAGAGGCTTTACATTAAGCCGGCGAGGGGTCGCGCCGCAGTGCCCGGGCCACCATAAATCTTCGTCCGGCCACTGGTCATTGTGACGTCATAGCGCGTGAATCGAACCGGGGTCGCGCGGGGGTCAAGCGCCAAAGTACGTCGCAGTCGGAAAAGCGCTGCTTTGCTATTGTAACGCGCGCGCGCGCTCGGTTTGGAGAGAGTTTTAATTCGTGCGCAATCGATCGAACCCTGCTGGTCCGGACGCGGCTTTGACCCTGGTGTGATGGACGAGGGACCCCGCCCGCCTTTGGCGCCGCGATTTTTGATGATTGCGCAGATGGACCCTGATCAATTATGCTGAAGCACCCAACCCCTTGCCACCTCCTTCGACGCAAAAACGCCTGCGATTTGAAATTTATCGCTCGCAGATATTCGCGACAGAAAGTGCTCGGCTCGGGATGATTTTAAACACACCTTGGTAAAATCGAGAGCTCGTTTGTTTTCGCGCTGCCATTTCGAAGGCGCCCCGGCTCCAAGTTAAATTCTTTGGGATGTGCCTTTTACCAGCTTATAGGTGGCTGCTGGTCGATTGAGCGGCTTTCAAGACACCCGTTTAGCCCAATGATTCTCAACCTTTTATGGCTTACAATACCCCGACTGAGATTTTTTGTTTTTAGTGTTGACTAAATGTCACCATAAATGGAAATGGAACAACACAATCAACTTAAACATGTAGGAAAATGTCGTTTGATATAGTGGTCTCTAATCGTACACAAATAGTTGTATCAAGAAGCTTACCGATTAAGCAAAAATCATATTCTTAAAAATTCCTAAATCCTATCAGGGCCCTTGAGCATTAGAAATGGCACAACAGGACGGCGAGGCACCCTGGTGGAGAATCACTGGTTTGGCCAATTAAACTGGCAACTTTCAAGCTTTTCCCGTTTCGGGTTCAAACCCTTTGACAAACTTTAAGGATTCCATAAATATGCTGTTGCTACCAGGCATAGTATATTTAAAACAGGTTCCTCTGGCAATATATATTATTTTCTACCAACGTTTCGGCTTACTATCCGGCAAGCCTTCGTCAGGGACTGACACACAAAGCCAACTAGACACAAAGTAAAATCACAATAAGAAAAAAGGAGATAAAAATGTGCGAGACGCGTTCAAAATTCACAGCGATAAAACAACGTTCAAAATATAAAGCGATAAGACAATTTAAGGATTCCAGTTTAGAAAAAACAACATTTCTAACTGTTTTCTAAAATAAAACACTTAACTCTATATGTTTACAATTTTTTTATTAGTGTTTGCAAAAGTCTAACGCTCAGCAAAGGGATTGATTGGGGATCGCTACCGGGAATAGTTAAATGTAATAACCATAGATTTGTTTTTCCACTCTAAGAGAGGTATAGCGATTTCTTACTGTTTTTGTCGTGGTTTGTCGGTGCTAAAAAACACGTTCCTAGATTGTTATGCAAACTTAAGTGTGCAAAGTTCTCTATACCGTAACAAAGTGTTAAGCAGTTTCTGTGTTCACCAAGAACCACTTACTTTGTTTTGGTCTGAATGCCTCATGTTCTCCTGCCCGCGGTGGTACACTATATTCTCGCTTTTGTTTTGATTTATCCTTATATTTTACTTTCCGCTAGACGACATTACGGCGCAATGGCCTATCGTTGCACTGTGTCCATAGACGTCAGTTATTTGAAGTAGCTATTTGCCCATTTAAACAAATAAATCACTCGTTTTCAAGAAAAATCGTTTGCCCAAAGTCTGAATAGCTATATGGTTTTGCTTGTCGACTTTTTTATTTACACAAGACTATTGTTTAAACTAGCATTTTTATTTTTTGAACTGTTAAATTGCGAAAGAAACCTATATTTTTTTGGTACAAAATTTCATTTACCAAGCAATTTGTTTTTTATATTTATTTTCTTCCATTTACAAACGCTTTATTTGTAAAGGTGGCACGGTAAACAACATTGGCAGAGTCATTATTTCGAGAAAAATTCTCATCTTAATCCGGCAATCTTTTATTAGTGAAAAACATTAACACCATTATCGTGCTTATAGGATGAACGTGTTGTTGGTGCCAGGCAGGAGTTGTCAGTTCGCACCCAACGTGGATGGTGAGACGGATTTTACACAATGAGTAAACAGAGGTGGAGAATAAGAAAGAGAAAATTGAGCGAAAGAGCTTGTGCGAGGTGCGCCATCGTATAGCTGACATTGGAACGAACGGGGGTCGTGTTTGTTCAATAACTGTCAGGCGAGCCGCGATTTCCAATGCATAAAAGATCGCTTTAAGGGTAATCGTTTGTCGTCAGACTGTCTGGCCTTACCCCAATCCATTGCTCAAAATCCTCTCTCGATTTTGACTTTGGCTGCTCGCGAACGTGCGGATGCTTCTTAAGGGTCGAGATTAACGCCCGATAATCGCCATTCATTCGCCCGCATTCTGCGCCAAGTTTGTCTTGCTGGGCGCTGCTCTGACACTCAGACTCGCCTGGGTCAATTGTTGTCGCGATCTGAAACCGAACGACTGTTTGTGATTGTTCGCCGACGCCGATCAAACAACTGATGCCCGGGCTTAGCGCGAGTGTTTTTTTTCGCGCTCGATCTCAGGCGCTTTGCTGTAAGTCCCTGTCGACACGGCGTTCCCTCAACTTTTTTTTAACTTTTTCGGAATTAATTTTATAGGGTCTTTTGTTTTGTTGAACGCAGTGCGACGCTTAACTTAACAGCTTTTACGGTTGTCCAGCCACCGTTGTTCCAATACTGCAGACTGCAGTTAACCTTGAAGGTGAAGGCGTCCATTTAAACATGTAAAAACGCTTTTGTACCGTACAAACAAACTAACATTTCGTAAGTGTTTAAAAAAACAAGTTTCAGGTGTTAAAGTTTAACTAATGCACCAAAGCGTTATAACTTGTTAGATAATAATCATAATTGTAAACCTCTAACGCATACGAAATAGATAAAACGCAACACTTTGTACGAACAATATTACTTTTTAAACCTTCATATGAAAGATCCTTTGGTTATGTTCAATCCTTCATTAAATTAAGATAAACATTTAGACTTATTTTTGTAATGTTAAGTTAGACATATGGCTGCAATTTAATTATTTTGCAGATTTTATTAAAGCGACAAACATGGGCATGCATGATATTATGTAACTTTATCGGGCTACAATTCTTCACCGACTATTCGAAAGCTGTCTTTTAACAATAAAATGGAAGATGTAAAGTTTAATTTTACTTGGGATAACAAAATGCTAATTGCTAAGCTGTCTGCAAAATTACAGCATTAAGTTGTTCGCATGAAATGCAAGTCCAAACAAACTACATGAAACACAATGTGGCGCCCGGCTTAACTTGGACTTTCAACCTGCTGTTTCGTCATAATCGTAGCCTACTTAGCGGTTTCAGCACAACAGACTGCTGCAATATGAAAACAACAGACTCGGTCCTCTGGCGTCAACAATATGCCGCACGCCGGGGGGTCCAGCGTGGCAAAAGTTCACCGCCGAAACTTTTAACCCCAGCTTTGCCGCGAAAACACGGCCCAGTGACGAAACGACTAGCTTCCCATCGCGCTTGCATGACGTCATACGACTGACCGATTAAATGCAATTTCCGATGTATATGGCCTCAGATTCGTCCGATGACTGGTAGAAATTTATTATTGGCCAATAAAGCATCCAATTGACCGCACAACTCCCTCGTGTCTTTATTGGCCACAGAAATTAGTATTTTCTACAGCTGTCAAACTAAAGGGTACTCCTTTTGCCGGCCATTGGCAGCATCTTGACTTGGTGCGGTAGACCAGACACCAGACAAGACAAAACTCTTATGGGGAGTTGGCGTACTTGAAACTTTAATTTTAATACTAAACTAGGTTCACTACAACCACCATATCAGTCCTAATCGGTATGTTTTACTGTAAATAACAACATTTGATTATTAAAATTATCCCGGCGGCATTTGTGCTTTGTCAGTACAGGTTACAAATGGTCTTGCGGGAATTGGCATTGGCCTTTCCGGCCAAAAATCGTTAGGCGCTAGGGGCAAAATACTATGACTACTGTGTTGCTTTAGCGCTAGATAAAGCAACAAAACCTAAGTTGATGTATCTTAGACAAAGTGGCCGAATTTTTTGACAGAGTGCCATATCGTTGTCACTTTATCGAGCGATATTCACTGCGACGCCATTTTGTCAGTTTTTAACGCACTTGTGCATAAGCTTTGTGACGAAACAAATGCTTATGACTTTGCATCATTCGAAATTACCATATTGTGTACATTTGGCTATGGTGTTTAGCAAAGCTATGGAGCAGTAGGAAAATTGCGTTTTGTTTCCTATCGGTTGCTCTACATTATTTGCAAGTCTATAGTTACTTTTATGTTATTTGTAAGTCTGTAGTTACCTTTAAGTTTAGAGTTAGCTACTGTTTTATTGTCCACAGTCGTATTAGATTGGCCTAAATAGCCTAAATACGGTAGTTAGGCCAAGTACTTAACCTACAGTCATAAAATGTAGGCTATTTACCCTACATCAGTACATTGGGTCGTTGCTGTTCTCCTGTAGTCAATTTATTTGGTAAAAAAAATATTAAAAAAAACTGGAAATATTGGTCTAACATTAAGTAGTAAGTGAACAGTGAACTACACTTTGAATGCCTAATTATCCTGCACGCAGCCGTTATGGTACTCATCTCTTAACACTCCCGTGTGAAAACAGGCTAGCACCGACTGGTAATGTGCAATGTGCATATTCAGGTCGAGCGTAACGGTGATAGGGTGCCCTGCTGTTGGCTAAACATTGAGAGATGTTTTGTGTCTGAAACCTAGCCTGTAGGCCTTGTCGACAACTCTTTTTAGTCTCTTATAGTTTATGCCTAATTCGTTATGCGAGTGAGTTGACATCTTAACCGTTCAGCGATAAATAAACATGTCGCAGCACAGTGTAAAAACAACCTGTCTATTAACTATGCAGTTTTACGAATGTTAAGGATTTCATTTTGATTCGATAGGAGTATTTTATATAATAGTATGACATGTTGTTTTGTCTTAAGATGTAAATTAATAGTCTGTAAAGTGTTATTGGTATCTAAATTTAACAATGAGTCTTTTTTATATAGCATTTTTGCTATTAAAATTCATTGATTTTGATATAAGGCCAAATTTGGTTATTCCCAAAATTGGTTATGCTTAAAAAGGTATTGGCTTATTTTATACTTTACAATATTTTATTGGAGTATGTATTGTAGAAGATAAAATTGGTAGTTTCTTCTTACTTTGTCTAAAATATTTATTTTATTGGTAGTGATGCAACTAAGTTTAAAAAATAGCTTATTAGCTGAAAAATATTCTCAGAAAATAATGGCTCAAACACCTAAAAAAATTGCCTCTTAAAAGGCATATATAAATATATTTTTAAATTGAAATAAACATAAAATCAATTTACACTGGAACAATAGACCCATAGTTGATTTTTTTAAATAAATAAGTATCAATTTTGGTGAACTAAGTAAACACATCAAATGAAGATAATTTGGGAAAATAAATTAATTTTGGAAACAAGTCTATTTATTTGTATATTTTTATTTTTTTATTTTGCGAGAATCCCGAACGTTTTTTGTATATATAGCTCTTAAGTATAGTTTTTCCAATTATAAGCTGTAATAGCAGCTAACCTTAAATTGCTAAATCGTTGGCAGTTTTTATACCTTTACTTTTCATTCAAATCTTAGCCTATATACCGTTATCGCTCATTTCTCTTTTTTGTGTAACGTAAATTTTGATCGCTTTGGCCACACGTAACAATATGTCAGAGTTTTAAAACTAGAGCTTTAATGTGATGGTTTTCGTGTTGTTGAACCAGCATTCGTCAGGCTAAAACAGTAGCCTATACTATAGCGACATGGTGCGCCTTACAGTAGATACTGCGACCGAGGGCTGCTTTTCGTCCCTGGAGATCTGGGGGTGAAGAAATTTACTGACAGCTCGCCGCACATTTACCCTCCGCCTTCTCCTAAGTGCTTCACATACCGCAACAGCCCGGGCAATTAGGTAACGCTAGTCGCAATCTCTGGAAGGTGACTTTTTATGTGTTTGGTTAGAATGGCACCTGCTTATGTTTGGCACATCAAAATAAAGCTGTAATGTAGCTTAATAATAAATTGTAAAGCCCAAAAGGTCGAATAGATCGACAGCATCTTGATTAAAACGTTTCTATACCAACTTATATCATCTTCAGTTAACGTGGCACATCCGTGGATAGTGTAGCCAAAGCTGAATTTTTTTTTATATAAAATCATCAGTATAGCCTTATCGTTACAAAAATAACTCGCTGTTCAAGGCGCCAAATTTGTAAGCATTAATCAATTTTAAACCGATTAAAAAATTCATTTTTAACAGCAAAAAATATTCGTGTATTTGCGCAGACATCACATGACACCATTTAACGGACTGTAGGTATATCGCAAGGCTTATTTGCAAAACGTCTGAGACATTTTACCTGTGCCAAAATCTCTTGGGATAATCTGTTTTGATTGGTTCTGTTTTATCTCGCGCAAACCTTTGAGCGCTTAGCGTCAGACCACCACCCGAGACCCCCAAGCATTGCTTCTCTTTGACGCGTTTTTAAGGTACGGTGATGACTAAGGGACACTGTAACACCGCTAGACTCTATCTGTCTCCGTTGCTGTCCGCCGACCCGCCGCATTGCGCGTAATTCAAACGAGCCACGGCGCTTCTAATCCTATTAACCCGTCAGGCCTTGCCCGATGCCGGACCCCAGCGCAAAATGCCGATAAATAAACCGCCGGGTCAGGGGTTACGCCAATACTAGAACGGCTATGAGCGACATCGCTGCTGGTTCTCAGGCCTTTTCTGACTTTGGAGGAAACTCGTCGAGGTGTTTTGTTTAGGGTCACTTCTCGGCTCGGCGCCCCTGTCTATTGTTAGCTGTGATTTGTTGTATAGTTTTTTGTCGGTATAGGCCTACGTACGTGTTTGTTGACCATTTTTTCCCCGAAAAGTTAACGGAGGAAGTACGCTGTTTTTGTTTGATGCGGAACTCAGCCATTTTGGAATGAAATCCGTTTGAAAATTATCAGAAACCCTTGAAATAATTCGTATTTCGCGCTTAAGGTAGACACTGGCTGAAATTGTTTGACCAATAGCCTTGTTTAGGCTTGCGAAATTCTTTGACCGATAGCTTTGTATGACTTTGCGGTTTTGCACGATTTTTAACTTGTGTATATGTTTTAAGTTTTTATACTATTCTGAAAGAAACATTGTTTGGTTATTATGGTTGATTTTGTTAATATAAAAATTGCTTTTTGCAAGGTATAGGATTTTGAAACTACATTTATTTATTTGTTTTGGCGTGCTATGCAATTTAGTATATGAAGCCCGGTCTTATCCTTTCTGCGATTATACTCTATATTAGGCCCGACTGTACTTACCTCCTTGGGGTGTTTATTATGAATTTATCTAAAGGAACCTCCCCGGAAGAACACATCAGTGGTCTTAAAATAGATTTGGGGAGTACGACTGATTGCCGGAAATTTAAAATAAATCATGATACGCTGCAGCTACCATGCTTCAATTTACTGCTTCTTGCTATGCCAGTGCCTTGATACACGTTAACAACAAAGCAACGTTTGGTTTTCTTAACTGTTAAATATTTAACGAATATTTTACATGGTTTCAATGTTTAAGCGGCTGGGAGTTCGATCCCTGGACCTGGTCTGACAACGGGTTTACCGGTAAAGCTACATGAAGGCTAACGGTGTTTATAGTTCCTATGAAGTACAAGTTAAGGTCGGGCTGGATACCTTAAAATACAGTGACTTTGGTTACCTTCCTTTTATTTAACTAAAGGTCAAACAATTGATTTAATTTTTTAAATTGGTTCTTTTAAGCAACTGTATACCTTACAGATCCCACCTATACCTTACAGCTTTGTTTGAATTCTATTACATTGGTGATAAACCCTAACTTTCCAGTAACATCTCGACCCATTTTTTTCGGTCTCCGTTGTTGGGTTATCAGGAAGCTGTGCACCGGATCTTAAGGATCATCTCTATCACGAAATAGGTGGAGGAAATTGACTGTAAAGCCGTGACAATCAAAGAGCCAAATAAATCCGCGACATTCCGCCCAAGCCTTTTCTCCGCCGTCCAAACACCGATAAGATTTCACCCACAAGCAAAACGCCCGCCCGCACGGCCTAGTTCGCTTTTATCTCGCCAGGTATTGGGAATATATTTGATTAAAACAAGCCGACCGCGAGGTCTCAACTGGCTTTTTATCAAGCGCACCAATCGGCAGGCGCTAGGCTTAATCCGACCGAAACACGGGATACGCATTAGTCGTCGCATGCCTTCAGCGCCCGGACCGATACCCAGGGCCCCGCACGCCGTCGTAAATACAGTTATTACGCTGAACTTGACTCCATTTTGGTTCAAGTTTAAAGGTGTACGCGTCAGGCAAACTTGTGTCGCGCTCGCCGCCATTACTAGGGTAACTTTCGACAAGTGCATTTCGTTTCGGGCAAAGTCGCGAGCCTTGGATTGCAACTTGTGCTTTAACTTTTAAGCAAAACCAAGTGATTGTCCCAATCTAAGTGCTGTCAAAGTTGTTTCCAATTTTTACTGTGATTTAATTTAATTTTTTTATTTCCATACACAAAACATTTAAACCGTTTGTTATATTGGCAGGATTCCATCTGACCACTACAAAATTTCCTCTTAAGATGTGTTCCTAAATGAAATTTTGTTAAATAAAATGTCACGAAAAATTAAAAAATGACACCTCAATATTGCCTGAGCAGATCGTAAAAATAGTCTCACTAATGAGCACTATTATAAAGCTGATGTGTTATTGTTGAATTTGTTGAGGTTTGCCAAACTTTGAGTAAACTGTTCCAGCCCGAACCGAGTTAAACGAGCATTAAGATTTAAAAAAATAAACACAAACTTGATCAAAATGATCTGCTAACCAATAAGGAATGAAACACCAATAACGCATTTCCTAAAATAAATGTTAAAAAACTCAAATAATTTGTTGAGTAAAATAATTTGTTGAGTGACAGCGGTGCTTTCCAAAGTGTGTTCAGCAATACGCAAGTTTGCCTGAATAAATTTTTTTTTGAAGTGAGACCCGAACCGTTTTCTATGTATTTTAGGAAAATGAACCGTTCGTGTTTTTTAAGGTACGTAAGTTGAAATGCGAGGCCAGAATGACCAGTAACCTTTGGAAAACTTATCATTTCGGTATTTACGGATTTGGAGGATTGTAGTAAGACGCAATAAGAATGTCGAAGCCAATACAGAAGTAGGTATCATATTGAACATTTCGAAAAACTCTTTATTCATTTTCAACATAGTCTGACTATGAATGAAGAGTTAATCGAAATCAAAATGATACCTACAACTGTATAGGCTTTGGTATTCTTATAACGTATTTACATATTGGTTTGTCAGCTGCGGTTTGTAACAGGCGTATGTCAAACTTTGGTGATACTGTTTTTGTGAACACATATGTGCCTGTCCCTCTTTAATTCAGGTACTTTATATTTCAGGTTTTATTTGATAACATACCGTAAGCAAAGCAGTTTGAGTCAGAAATAACACTGACGCTCATTTGGTTTCACATTCTGTATAAAGACTCATCCTAGTTCAAATTCCCACAATGTATACACGACACACGTATAAGTGTTGATATCCGACTAAACTTAAATAATTTTTGGCCTTTTTTTTTCTTCTTCTGTTTTTTTTTCTGTTATTTTCTAGTATACAAACGTATATGTTTATCAGGAGTCGCCCTGCGGTTTCATTTAGCCGAGGCGATCAATGGCGTACCGGGCAAGTTTTTCAACGAAATTGTGCGCCATAAATCCGATTCGTGTAATTGAGTTTTCATCGATCGCCGACCTTGGATTTGACGGAGCAGCGATTTGCGGCATATCGTGTCGTGCGTGTATTTAGCCGCGCACACTACCCGCGTTTTGGAAAGGTAAATTTGAGAAGGCGGGATTATTAATAGTTTTGACAAATTTGTGTTTGACAAACGCGTTTTGCTGAAAAAAATAAAATGGTTTTATGTGATGGAAAGAAAAACATCCTATAATACAATCAAACAGTTTATACCACAATCAAGAAAATTGAAAAAACAGGAAATTTTTTTAGGGTTAAAAATATTCTGTTATTACCTCCAAAACGCGGGGCAAATTTTTCGTTTGAAATGCAGCAATTTTGTTCAAACGGATAACTGTCGTCTGCGAAAGTCCCTTAAGGTAAATCCGCGTGGATGGAAATTATTTTATTTCACCTGAAAAAATAGGAGACGTAACTCGTCGCCAACGCAGCCTATTCCGACTCGCCAAGCCCTTATTTTGACTTGGCCGTTACGCTCGGCCAAAGTTTTCCGGGGTTCTTCGGGCGTTTCGTTTATTCGACTTACCCGCGCCTTTCTTTCGACCCACAAAGCATTTTATTTCGCCTTCTTGTGTGTATTTGAAAAGGTGCGGCAGCCCTACGAAACGCCGTGTTCGCCTAAAGTGTTTTGTTTTTCGCAGAGCTAGGAAAATACGTTGCCAGGGCGAGTGGAAGTTAGTTTGTTTATCGTTTTCCTTAGCAACGTTTATTTTATTGCAGTGTTGTTATTAAACAATTAGGCTCTGATAAGTAACAAAAATATTTTAGATTTTATAAGTTTAAATTCCAACTATATGTATAAATGTAACGAAGGTATCTACTATGGTTTTAGCAAGATTTCGATCTACCACTGATTAAGTTGCGTCAAACAAATAGAAAAAAGTGTTCCTGTCCCTCGCCCGGTGATATTCAGTTATTGCCGCCGTGTTATTTCTAATGCTCAGGGGTGCCACGAGATATTTTAAAATCTTTAGGAATTTTTCTGGCTAATATTGCGAAGCCTTTTCCCTTTTGTGTACTCCTACATACATGAGTTTATTTCTATTGTTCCAGTTTCGTTTATTTATAGTAAACCACTTGACATTATTGTGAGTTACACAACGAAAATTCTAGTAGGGGTTCCGAAATCTATTTATGTTTTCTTTGGGGTGCCACAAGCCATGAAAGGTCGCGAACTACTGGTTTACTGAATGAATATACTGTTGCTGCCAGGCATTGTGTCAACAGTAAAATAGTACTCCCGGCCAATTTTTTTCGACCACTTATTCGGGCAATTGCAACTATAGGCGAAGTAATATATATATATATAATATTGGCCTTAAAAAGATTGTCCGAATAGGCGGTCGAAAAGTTGGTCATTTATTTATGTTTAATGTTGTAAATCCGAATCGGCCTATTACTTCACTACAAAAGGATCGCTTTTGTCGGTTGCAGGCAGTTTATGTAAGCTAGAAGAATTTTTGCCGCCAGATGCGAGCACATATATGACGCCTTACGCCGCTGCTACGATCTTGACTTGCGGTGGAGGCCGTTGACTGCTTGTTTGTAGCTACTTTCCAAACTGTTAGGTCGGCTGTCAGCTCTTTGTGTGTGTCGGCAGCAGCGGAGGCGGTCTCGCCTTGTTCTCTGTATATTTTCCTTGCCCGTTCTAATCCGCACAGGAGAAGCGCCAGGCCGATCGCAGCCTTGCGAAAGTCGCTTATCTCTGATTGGTGGACGCGAGATGCGGGCGATTCTGTCGTCACGACGCCGTGACGTGTCAAAGTGCCCACCTCGCCCATCTTGATTCCTCCTGCCAGCCCAACGCCGCACGTTTGTTGCCGTTGCAAAAGTAAAAACGTGTCAATCAATAAGTTAATTAGATGATCGCAATGCCGACGTCGCCCTTCAGGTGAGATATGCGGAAAATTTAAAGTCGCATTTTTACGCACCGTCAGACCGGTAGACCCCTTGATGGAAATAACAAAATATAGACGAATTTGTGCTGGCGCCCTCTTGCGCGACCAGTTTGGAAACTGTTTTTTGGCGGTATCACACGGCTTTGACGAAGATACGGTTCTCTGCTTCAATTTAGATTTACGTGATGTAAAAAAGGATAAAAACTGTGCTTTATATTTCTTTGTGCAGGCGATCGAAAGTGATGTGTTTGAAAGAGCTTTATATTAGACAAAAAACGGTCCATTCTGCTTTGAAGGCGCGATTCCTCGTTTAATGAGGATACTGTGATTTATGGATACACCAACTGCGTTGTTTTCAAATTAGGTAATCGCATAGCGTTGTTTTAACGAGAGAGTCATTTTCTTTATACAGAGAAAAATTGCTGTTTGTACATAAGGTATTCGGCAACGTTTCTGTCTCCAAATTGCGATCGATTACGCTGATTGCTGGCAGCAAAATTGCCGGAGAGCTCACAAAAGCAATCTCAGTTTCCGCGTTTTACCTCAGTCGCATATTTCGCGCGAATTTCGTCGAACACGAGACGAAAGACAAAAAGCGCTACGCCGTAAAAAATGGCCGACGCCGAACTTTAATTCTCTTTGCGTGTTATTTTACCTCTATTTGTCTACACTCGGGCGCTTCGCGGACCACCCGGCCCCGTATAAATAATCGCGGCGCCCGCTTCGAGCATCAAAAAAAACGTACACAAGTACGAAAAGACCTTGCAAAATTTGCGCGCCGCCTTGTAATCCAAAAGAGACAGGGGCAAACATATTAGCGATAATTTTACAGCCATTTTGCCAGGACCCGGGCGTTTATTTTGGATCAGGTGCCATCAAAGCGCGCGTCGGCGCCGCAATTTGTTGCCACTCCGCCACGCCGGATCGCCCGCCTGTCAGGGCTTTATGGTCAGTCCTGTTGCGTCAACGCGAACCTTCAGAGGCCACACAGCGAGTCCCCACGACGCTATCGCTGCATCTCGGCCTCTCTCCTGACCTGTTTACGCGTGCGGCGAACGTTGCGCGTCCTTCGAGAAAAATACTGACGATTTTTTGCCTCTGCAGCCTCTCTTGCCGCAGGACTAAAGAATAGCCGCTGTGTGCCTTGCTCGCAAGTTACTTTATATCGGGTGAAGCCAACTTATGTTTGATTGCGATCGGCTGAAATTTTGAGACCCCGGTCGGTAAAAAAGTCACAAAAACACTTGTTGATCATTTTAAGCGTTAATTGCATTTCCCGGCGATGGAGGTTAACTTATTACGTCAGTGCTTCTCAACCTATGGGTCGCGACTTAAAATTGGGTCGCTGTTTGATTTGGTTGGGTCGCCGACCGCAGTAGTTACATGTTTATGCTAATTGAGATTGGTTCTGAGAAAGATTTCTCAATTTAGAAAATTAAGGAAGCAATACAAATAATGTCTAATTATTAAAATTCGAAATTCTTTATGCTAATGCCTATTTTTTGTTCGCTTACAATGAATTGTTTTTTATTTCCCTTACAAGAAAAACAATTGGGTCGCCAAGCTTATCGTCATAATTGCGCTTAATATTTGGGCCGCCGCGAAAAAAGGTTGAGAAGCACTGTGTTACGTCAAAGAGCGCTTTTTCAGGCTTGTCCAGGCAACAATTGGTCATTTTAACGTTCCGCTTGTGTGCGACAGCTACTGTAATGACGTAACACACATTCGACGCGATCGACCAGGTGAAGTGTGGCGATCGACGTGTTGGCTACCCCTAATTTTTTTGAAAAGAGTTAACGGTACGGCATTGTCTGGGCGGCAAGAAACGCAATTAGACCGCGATGTAAACCCATACATTGGTTTTAGTCCGGGACCTAATGCTCAAGTCATCGGTCGATTTCTGCTAAAATTGGCGATGTACCTAATGCTCAATTGTGCATTTTAAAATATTATAATTCCAATTAAAAACGTCTCAAAAAAACAATATTTCGTCAAAACATTTCCACGCCTCGAAGTTGTCGCATGCGCGTCTCAAATGTGTACATGCGGATATCCGAATGCACGTTGCACCGAGCGGGAATCGAATTCGAGACCCTAGAATCGCTACCCTGGCAAACTGTTGAACGTTAAACCACATAATTAATCGGTCCGGCCCGCCGAAAAAT